>NW_027142360.1:23986175-24598529 GCF_026170545.1 Melanerpes formicivorus
TGATTTCTTCCTGATTTCCTTCCCCCTCATTGTTATTTGTTATTAATCAAGAACAAACCTGTGAGGATACAGTGAGTAGCTTTATGCTGTTTGTGCTTTAGCACTTCCACTGGGCTGGGGACAATTTCTATAGAGCAACCAATATCTGGCAGCTGGTCTTGTCAGGCACTGGCTTCTGGATCTGTTCCATTGTTTGCATGGCAGAGGAAATGTGGTAGGAAGCCACAGACTTGTCATATTTACCAAAGCTAACCAGAATTTTTCTGCCCACTTGGTTAATTTTGAACCCACATCAACACATGTCAGTCAGTGAAACCACACTTGGAGATCTAATCAAGATGCACATTGATATAATTAGTCACCTATCAAATGCTAGGAGAGAAACCAAACTCTTTGCTGATTTACACCATATCAAAGCCAACTGGACTGGCTGTAAAGCAAAGCTGAGGTTGCAGCTGGTATGTGTAAATACATACAACCATGTAAAAATAGAAGTGCATGCTCTCATCTGTAGGCTGAGCTGTAGAGGATGAAGCTTAAGTCAAACCCATGCATGTTTCCTTCCTTACAGGAACCTTCAAATAATTCCTGCATAATTCCTGAGAGACTGCTGAATTCACAGAGGTTCTTTCTTAGAACTGGTTGCAGACCTAGTAAAGCAACTTGAATCGCTTGGATTATTTCCTCCACTGGCTAATAGGTCTGAAAGAGGCACTGGAATGCATGCAGTAAAACCAGAAAATAACTCACTCCAGCAAACTTTCTTGTATCTCAGCTCATATTGGATTTGCTTTGATTCAGTAGCAATGCCACTGAAGCTGGATGCCAGTATTAGCAGCTGTGTAGGAACCACCACCACATCCTGGATACATGGCTACAAGAGGAGAGTCCTCTAGACACTCTAAAGTTTGCACAGCATTCCCACACAGCAAAACCAGTCTACTGCCACACTACACACCCACTAAATACCAAACCTGCAGGGATTTGATCCAACTGCCCAGCAGAGCCCACAGCAAAGAGAATTTATGGTTGAATAAATAACTTCAAAAAGAAAAAAATGGAATCCATAGAATTTCTTAGAGTACTGCAAGTGTGAATAGAGCAAAATGTTAGACTTCACCTGTGTCACTGGCAATGAAGAAAAATGAAGTTGAAATGGTGTGGAACACAGGCACTCTGCTCACATGGTATAGAAACAGTGCAGCTGGCAACCTACCAGTGTATATTGGTAACCTCTTTAAAGCTGTTCTTATTTTTCTGTATATACATGCTGTAGTATGATACCTGTAAATGATTATGCCTTTGCCTGTGAGCAAAGGTACGTTTAGATGTGCCAAGAATGATATTTCAACTCCAAATAGCACTCCCAAAAGAAAGGGATGGGTATGAAAAGCAAATACAATTCAGACTCTAAAAATGAAGTCAGTTCAAATGCTGGCTTGTTCCACACAGGTTTAAAACACTTAACATCAAGCATGCAATAAATGCTACTGAATCCTCTGCTCTCATCTATTGGCTGCACAAATAAATGTCAGTGGCCACTGCTAATAGAAATCATCTTCCAGTTACATGAGAGAAACTTCTTTGCCTTTATGAAAGTAGTCATTTATTACACCCTTATTTTCATGTACCGAAGAACAAAAATCAGTTTGCTGTTTCATAAACTGTCAGGCTAAGAAAAAAGACTTGAATCCTTTTTTTTCCCCCCTCTTTTGGCTAGCAAACAGCTGCTTCTCCCTTTTCTCTTTGTAATTTTTTAGTCTTGCTAAACACACACACAACAATTTTCTCTTACTGATTTGGAACAAGATTTTCATGAAATCTTCAGAGTGGCTTCATTTGGGAGTGTGAATTCCCCTTAAATCATCAGGTTTTCTCATGCAAGCTAAACCACAGAATTATTCAAATGTAATTGTTTTAAAGGTTGTTTCCCCCCCCCCCCTCCCCCCCAGTTAAAACACTTTTCCATGCTCTTTTCAGTAGGAGAACACATTTTAAAACTTATTTTCACCTTATTGTTTAATATAAATATTCCATCACCTACAGCCCTATGGTGTTGTAATAGTACTCCTTAAACATCTCCTGCCCAGCAGTGAGGTGTCTCTCACTGCCTGAACTCAGATATCAGTTCTGCAACTCCAAATTCTGCTTTACATTTTCTGGCACTTCATTTCTCTTTAACAGACTGAACCAATGGACCCATTTGGGAATTTGCTGTTGGATTTTACCTTCTCAGATTCCCCAGCGAGTCACTAATGGTGTTCTTCACCTCTTCCTTTCCTGGGTTAAGAAATCTTTCCTTCAATGAATTGAACCCTTTGAAAGGCATTTTGTCTTTCTTCTTCAGTAAATCCCTTATGCTAACAAGCATTCACTTCTGCTGTCATATTTCCCGACGCCAAACTCAGGAGTCTCCACCACTCTCCTCGGTGACCTCTGCAATAGCAACCAGTTGCTCAGGAAAGGTGCATGGAAAAAAAAATAAAACCAAAAATAAACCCAGATCTTCCAAAACCAGAAAGTCAGCTGGGAAGAGCTCTGGAGCAAAAGCCAGGAGGAAGCACTCAGGGACTCGGCGGTCACTTGCAGCAGCTCTGCCGTGCATCCGTGCAGGGTCAGGTACCTGGATGGAGGCAGCTGGTCTGGGGGCTGCAGCTGGTGAGCTGGAGGTGCTGCTGAGGGCTGGTGTCCCTGGGCAGGACACAGCTGTCTGCTCCACGGGAGAACCTCAGGCTGCCTTGCTGGGTCTCATCCTCAGTGCTTCCCTCCCTCCCTTCCCTGCCTCTTTCATGCCGAGTTCCTGTGCAAGGTGGTGCTATAGTAACGGACACAATACCTGTCCTCAAGCCACTCCAGCTCGTTAATAAGACCTCATCTATGGCAAAGGCAAGAAGTTGATTAAACATGCATGAGTCCTTTCTGCAGGGAGGGAATTATTTCAAGCTACAATTCCCCTTCACAGGTACCCTCCACTCATACCATGGAATCATACAACGGTAAGGGTTGGAAGGGACCTCCAGAGATCATTGAGTACAACCCCTCCACCAACACAGGATCACCTAAGGCAGGCTGCACAGGAACACACCCAAATAAGTCTTGAAAGTCTCTAGAAGAGGCTCCACAACCTCTCTGGGCAGCCTGTTCCAGTGCTCCATCACCCTTACAGTAAAAGATTTTCCTCATATTGACGTGGAACTTCTTTTGTTCCAGTTTGTATCCATTGCCCCTTCTCCTATCACAGAGCACCATTGAAAGGCTGGGTACCCAAATGCCATCAAATGCATGTTTCTTTAAAAGGAAGACAATTTTGTTACATACTTCTGCATGTATTTATCCCTAAAATCATACCTCTGATGTCTGGCAGTTAGCTTGCTAAGTCTCATTGTCTGTGTTCCCTCTGAAAGAGGGAGAGCGTTTTAAAGCATGCATATGATGTGTTGGGCCTGTGCTCTCCACTGGGGTAACCTTGCTGCTCTGACTGCTAGCATGCCCTAATGGGCTGGGGTGCACCAGGGCCAGGGATCTGGATTGACAAACTAGAAGTAATCTCCTCCTTTTGCTCAGCTGTAGATATGGCCAGATTCAAGCCTGAGCGGCATAAGGAAGGGGAGCAGCTGCTCCCAGGGCAGCAAGACATGCTGCAAGGAAGGTTTCCCAGGCAGTCCTGGAGCTGGCAGTGAGAGCAGTTGCTGTTCAAGCCAACTAGACAGAAATGCACCCAGAAAAGTCCTGTTACAGGCATGCAGGTAAATATAGTGCTGAGAGCTGGCTGCCCCCATGGCACTAGCTGCACTTACTGCTGGCTATGGGAGGACTCTGCTAGTACAATGTGTGAGTTAGCTCTGCTGAGGCTAGAGTTTTCCAATACTGCTCTACAGCACATGAATTATTCAAAGAGTAGAAAGAAACTGTAACCAGTTCTGCAATGAAGAGACTCCAGCCAAGCAAAACTTCCTCAGCTCACAAGTACTGCTTTCTCCTTCCCGTTCTTCTTCTTCTCTCCCTCTCCCTCTCTTACCTCTTAGAATCAGAGGATGAATCATAGAATGGTCTGGGTTGGAAGGGACTGGATTTGTGATTGCAGCATCCCCTGAAGAAAACTAAACATGAAATAAACATTGCAGAGCCAGCAATAAACATAATTCTCACCTGGAAGTAAACTTTCTACAGGTGCACGTAAAGGTAGACCTAGAGCCTACCTAATTTGTTACAGTTATATTCTTTTGGCTGCAAAGCCTGCAAAATCATCTTTATGCTCTTTCGACTGATCATTCCTCAAAATAACGATTGGGATAAAGTCTTTGCCACACTGAAAGGGAAACTTTTGCTACTTGTTTCAGTGTAGCGTGGACAGCACATGTGCAGCGCCCTTCAGACGCTGTGCTCCTGTTAACTACAGAATCATAGGAGCACAGAATGGCCTGGGCCAGAAGGGACCTCCAAAGGTCATCCAGTCCAACCTCCCTGCAATCAGCAGGGACATCCTCAGCCAGATCAGGCTGCCCAGGGCCCTGTCCAGCCTTACCTTGAATATCTCCAGGGATGGGACCCCAACCACCTCCCTGGGCAACCTGTTCCAGTGTTCCACCACCCTTGTAGTAAAGAACTTGCTCCTAATATCCAATCTAAATCTGTCTTTCTCTAGTTTGAAGCCATTGCCCCTTGTCCTGTCACTGCAGGCCTTTGTAAACAGTCTCTCTCCTTCATTCTCATAGCCCCCCTTAAGGTACTGGAAGGCTGCTATTAGATCTCCCTGAAGCCTCCTCTTCTCCAGGCTGATTACTGACACAACCTTACAAGCAGCCACTTCTCCCAGTGTTTGTAAATCATAAAGTTTTGAACTCTTAACAAATAGCCATGGAATCACAGAATTGTTTCTGTTTGAAAAGACCTCTAAGGTGATTGAGTCCAACCATCAACCTAAGACCACCACGGCCATTAAACCAGGCACAGAACTGCCATGCCCACACCATCATTCACATCCTGGGATTAACCTTTAGGCGTCTGCTGAGTGAACATAAAGATGCTTCTCTGCTGTGTGATCAGCCTTAACACCAACCAACCAAAGGCTGCTGGGGTCCTCCACTGGACACAGGCACCAAGTGCAAAGCATTGTGGCAGCCTGGCCAGGGAAGTCAGACTAGAATAACCTTATTAATTTTTAATTGTTTTGTTTTCAGGTCAAGGCCATGGGATCACATCCCTGGTGTTTGTCAGCTGCTTGTTAGATCAGAGCTTGCTCAAGTTATTCATTTGGAGGAACTTCCCTTTGGTAAAGCAAGTTGCATGTCTGTGGGTGTCTTTGTCTTGTAGCGCTTGCTCAGTGCTCAAAGGCTAGAAAATCCTAGGTGCCCTGTCTCCCTAACTGGAAGTGAAATTGAATTAAAACTTTGTGTTATTTCAAGAGGAAGTCTCTTTGGAAGTTTTAAATGCTTACTTCTTCTAAAGGGAGCAAAACAGTGGAGCAGAAGTGCTGAATAATGGTTTCATCTGCACACAGGGCATATGATTAGTAAGCTTTGATGTCTACAGCAGTGTGAGTTTGATAATGTTTTTCCCATGGACAAGACCTTTGTAAAGCTTGTCTGCTAGATTTTCTGGTGTCTAGTCGAGTGTGTGCTACCCTGCCATTTTTTTCCCCTTAAATTTATTTATTTTTAAAGAAATGCAGCGCTTTAGGATCCTAGAAATTGTTACTCGTGTAAAAAGGGTTGAAACTGGCTCAAAAGATAAGAGAGGAGATAAGAGTAAGAGACAGGATGATCATACGTTATGTATCAGTAGGACACAATGCTAAAATCACATTTAGGGCTCTAAGAGTACTCTATGCTATTTCAAACCAGGTCCTTTTTTAACCTTCACAGAGCAGCCCAAGGAAAGCGTTGTAGCTGGGTAAGAACATTTCTGTTTGCAACTTGGGTTACAGTGACACCTTGTGGTGGCTTCGTTATATTGTCCAGGTTGGGTGGGAAGATCTCTTAAATAGCCTTTTACTACCTGTCACTATCAGCAAGGAACTGCTCTGATGGTTTTAGAAACCCGCTTGTTACAAGTTACTCAAAAGCTCACGATGCCATCTCCTGAAATTTGTCTGCTTTCCCTTTTGCCCCTCCTAGGAAAATATGACATAGAATTGTAGAACTGTTGAGGTTAAAAGAGACCTTTGAGATCACCAAATCCTAGGGCTCACAATCCCACCACTACTGCTAAGCTACTGCCACTAAACCACATCCCTCAGCACCACTTCCATGAGTTCAGGATTGGTGACTCCACCACCTCCCTGGGCAGCCTGTTCCAATGCCTGATAACCCTTTCTGTGAAGATTTTTTTTCCTAATATCCAACCTGAACCTCCCTTGGCATAACTTGAGGCTGTTTCCTCTTGCCCTGTCACTTGTGTATGAGAAGAGACCAGTCCCCATCCCACTCCAACATCCTTTCAGGCAGTTGCTGAAAGTAACAAGGTCTCCCCTCAGTCTTTTCTCCAGAGTAAACAATCCCATTTGCCTCAGCCACTGCTCATAAGCTTTGTTCTCTAGACCCTTCACCATCTTTGCTGACCTTACCTGGACATGCTCCAGCACTTCAATGTTCTCGCAGTGAGAGGCCCCAAACTGAACACAGTATTCAAGGTGTGAGCTCACCAATGCCAAACAGAATGGGATAACTACATCTCTAGACCTGCCAGCCACACCATTCCTGATGCAAGCCAAGATGTCATTGGCCTTCTTGGCCACCTGAGCACACTGCTGGCTCATACTCAACCAATCATCAATCAACATCCTCAGGTTCTCCACTGAGCAGCTTTCCAGCCACTCTCCCCCAAGCCTGTAATATTCCATGGAACTGTTGTGGCCCAAGGTGTAGTACCTGGCATTAGCCTCAGCCCATCTATCCAGTCTGTCCAGACCTCTCTGCCTTCCTGCCCTCTCCTCAAGACTGAACAGCCCCACTTCTCTCAGGGTTTCTTCATACAAAAGATAGTCAATAGTCCCTCAATCATCCTCACAGCTCTCCACTGGACTCTCTCCAGTAGATCCCTGCATGCTCTTGAACTGGGGAGCCCCAAACTGTTATTTTGGCTGATGACAGTTTCTACTCTCCTTTCTTCTTCTTTTTTCCCCTCATCCATTCCCTGAAATCTGCCTGTCTGTTCTGTGTGGTTGCTGTATCCCTCCGGATCACTTATCTGCAGCTGCTTTTAACATTTCTCCAGCAGTCTTACATTGCCAGCAGAAGAGGTAGTAAAGGAAACAAATACTCACTCATCAGCCATCTCCATTGCACATGTAGGCAGATTGCCAGAGGTTGACCATCAAGCAGAGACACAGAGCTTCACCTTAGGCTCCCTTCTGCAGCTTACTGATGACAAACCAAAAATCTCCAGCTGAAGAGCAACAGGCACAAAGTTCAGGCTGCCACTGAGCTTCAGCATTCTCTTGACGAGTACTGCCAGAAAAGAGGTTGTCAGAGCCCTCTGATGCTTTTGTGGCTCTATGAGTTTACACAGCCATGCACTGTCTTTGGGTATTGATAGAGGAAACTACCTGAAAGGAGGTTGTAGAGAGCTGGGTGTTGGTCTCTGCTCACAAGTCACAACTGATAGGACAAGAGGAAATGGCATTCAGTTAGGCCAGGGGAGGTTTATGTTAGATACAAGGGAAAACTTCTTTGCCAAAAAGGATTCTCAGAGACTGGAACAGGCTGCCCAGGGAAGTGGTTGAGTTGCCAGCCCTGAATATATTTAAAAGCCATCTAGACATGATGCTCAAGGTTATGATATACTAGTGGCCCTGGCAGAGTTAGATAATGGTTGGACTCAATGATCTTAAAGGTGTTTTCCAACCACGATGATACTGTGTGTGAAAGAGAAGGCCTGCAAGAGATGGCTACACCAGAAAAGAGCCTGGGAAAGTAGCAGGCACAGAATCCTAGGAAAACATTTTGGTAAAAGCATGGGTCTGAGCTCAGTTAAACTGCTAATTATGTATGAGAAGGCCTCCACTTCTTTAATTTCTCCAATGTGCAGAAAATGAAAGCTTTGTATTATCTATGTCATGAAAAGAATACAAAAGCAGCTCCTACCCAGCAGCCAGTTAATGATTTTGACTTGCTTAAGTAATATTTTTAGTGCTCATTTAATCAAAGAGCTTCAGCTGTACCCTTCTGACTTGCAGAATGTGACAGTGAGTTCACTGCAAAGGTGGCACTTCACTGCCAATCTTTCTCTTGCAACGGTTCTCAACCAGCAAGAATCAAGCAATGGAAACATAAAACTCCTTAGGAAACATAAATCACAGTTGCATAATCAAACTACAAAAAATGCCCCAAAGGCAGGGGACATCTCCAAACCCCCTGGAGAACCTGTTCCAGTGTCTCACCACCTGCACTGTAGAGAATCTTCTTCCTACTGTCCAGTCTAAATCTGCCCCCCTCACACTTCAACCCATCCCCTCTCATCCTATCACTAAAGCCCTTGTAAAAAGTCCCTGCCCAGCTTTTCTCTACAGTCCCTTCAGGTACTGAAATACAGCTTTAAGGTCTCCCCCTCCAGGCTGAACAGCCCCAGCTCTCTCAGCCTGTCCCCATAGAGGAGGTGCTCCAGTCCCCTGATCATTTTTGTGGCCCCCCCTCTGGACCTGCTCTTATCTATAAGGATACTTCTGAACAGATCAGATCTCAGATGTCTCATACCTAATCAATTTATATAGTACACAAAGCTGAGAACTAGCTTCCTGCAGCATGCTGGCAAACTCTGAAATCCAGGTTTAGAGAAAGGGCTGGTTGCTGAGTCAATGAGAAATGTGGCATCAGAACCCCAGATTCTGACAGGGAATTAGTGTGCTGGTACCTTTTCTCCTATTTTCTTGGTGTAATCTGAGACTCCTGGAACAGAGCAGTAAAATTGTCCTTACCTCAAATGACCTATTTGTGTTCCTGGCTCCCTTCTTCTTTCCCACCTAAAGGGAAGGAGAAAACCCCTCTGTTATAACTGGACTGCCAGAGCTCAGCTGCCAGATGAGTTAAAACCAGAACAAACTAAGCTGGTGAGGGGTTTGGAGCACAAGCCCTATGAGGAGAAACTGAGGGAGCTGGGGCTGCTTAGCCTGGAGAGGAAGCTCAGGGGAGACCTTACTGCTGTCTACAGTTACCTGAAGGGAGGTTGTGGCCAGGTGGGGGTTGGTCTCTTCTCCCAGACAACCAGCAGCAGAACAAGAGGACACAGTCTCAAGCTGTGCCAGGGGAGGTTTAGGTTGGATGTTAGGAAGAAATTCTTCACAAAGAGATTGGCCATTGGAATGTGCTGCCCAGGGAGGTGGTGGAGTCACCATCACTGGAGGTGTTTAGGAAGAGACTGGATGAGGCACTTAGTGCCATGGTTTAGTTGATTAGATGAAGTTGGCTGATAGGTTGGGCTCAATGATTTCCAAGGTCTTTATCAACCTGGTTAGTTCTGTATTCTGTATATGTGATCACAGACAGCTGGACAGCAACTGCTCTCAGAAACGAACCCAAAATTATGTGGGATAAAATGTACTTCAAATGGAGCTTTCTACAGAAGTTACTAGTAGCTGTATGCAAATTTAAAATAAAAAGCCTGTTCCAACATGAAAATATGAAAAGTTCATTTATTTCCCATAGGCAACTTCATTCAGAGTACAAAGTGATATGAATTTCTCAAAACTGTCACTGTACCTTTTACATAGCTTTTAAGTAACTGATCTAAAAGTTGATACAAGAATAAATTTGAGCTGGTTTTGCTGTTTTGTTTTCTTTTGGAGAGCTGTCCAACAAACCAGAGAGACATTAATGCCATGCTATGACAGTTCTATTTATGACTCACAGCTGACACTGCAGTAACATCACTTCATAAACCTCATGAGAATCGTAATGCTATACAATCGAAACATGAAACTGCTACTAGTACAGAGACTGGACGATTAGACAGGTAAACAGATACTAAATACTCTGCACAAGGCCTGAGGTCCACTAGAACACATTTTTGATTTACAACTTCATCTCAGAAATCTGTACAGCAGTTAGAACTGTTTCAGAGAACTTAAATACAGCTTCAGGGGCTTATTTTGTTCTATTGATACAAGTGTGAGGCCTGGAAGGCAAGAGGATTTGGTGTATGAATCCAAGGTTTTACTGCCATGTGTAATTTCCTCATCAAGCAGTCAAAACCTAATGGAAAGTAAGGTACAAGGCAGGACCTCACTTAAAAAACAAATCAGCTAACTCATCTGAAAATTCTCCAGATAGGTTTCCTCACAGCTATTTCAGAGTAAAAGTTCATGATGAGAATATAAAATGCAGCATATATCTTACTAAAGAACAAAAAAGGGTCACATAGACAGCAGGGTACTTCTCCTGTACTCCCTCTCCCATTTCTCTTGTTGGAAATGGCACAAATCAGCAATCTCTCACTCACCCCCAATAAAAAACCCTTCTAATCAATTAACAAAGGTCACTCTAGAAGTCCTAAAGCTTCATCAGCAATGAGAGATCCAGTGTTCATAAATTTGCTTTGAAACCTTGCCTTTTCTGCTCAAGTCACATAGATGAAGGCAGAGGAAGGCTGTGATAACAAAAGTGTTACATCATTGTCAGCCTGTATGGAAGCCTTGTGGAATTAAGACTCAGATCTAATTTCCCATTTCATCTTTGCTCTTTTGGTGCAATTGAACTGAAAAATCAACTGAAAAAAAAAGAATTTATCTAAAATCCAGTAATCTATATACACACTTAGGTACCTATCTACATAGATTACATTGTAGCAGAGGTTATAATACAGATGTCCAGAGATTTTTTTTCTTAGTCAAAAAGGCCATTGGGGTATTTGTTGAACTTCCACATACCTGTGAAACACGTGGTGCTAGCAAGACAAAACTTAACAGAAAAGGAAAGTTTTAATCCTAAGGCTTGAAATGTTGTGCACCTCCATGTCCAAAAATTCAGCCTCCTACACGGGGTACTCAGTATCTGTGTGGACCTGTAAGGCCACAACTTCCCAACATCTCTAATTGCATCACCATTGAGAGGAAGACACAGCATCTCCATTGAAACAAACTGTGGCATTCATTCTACATGTTTCCAGGAACATTTCTCTGCCCCTCTCCCAGATAATTGGTAGACTCCTTTACCTTTCAAAAGACTCCTCTGGTGTTGGTGTCCTCCTGAGCAAGTAGGTTCCAGAGGCTGAGCTGTGCGTTACTCACAACATGTGTGTGATGAAAAGGAACAGAAAATCTGCTCCCTCTTCCATCCCTGAAATGACACTTGGGCCATTCCACTTCCTGCTCCTCTCCCCTTGAGAGAGTCAGGATCATTTAGCAAACACCAGAGCAGCTAGAGCACAACTGATCCTTACACTCAAGAAGTGCAGCTATTTCCACTTCTCCTCTTGTAGTAAACGTAATATAGATAAATCAATTAAAGAACGGGGAATCACTCTTCTCTTTACCTCTCCTATACACATGAATGTAAAGTAAGTCAGGTGGGCTGGGCAGTTCAGCTCAGACCCTGTTCTAATTTGCACAGTGGGGTGCTGACCTACTTGCAGTGGGGGATAAAGGCTGTAAGGTGATAATATAGCCTGCCAGGTTTCCACATTTTCCTTTGCATTAGGCTGAATACAAAAGAAATGTTCAATTGGCAGCGTTGTTCATGGCATTGTAAACCCAACTTCTACCAGGTTATTTTATCAATAATGGAATTGGTAATTTCTTAATCAGATACCAATCTCAAACCTGTGTTCTCCAGTTTGTTTTGCACGAGGGCTAGACAGCCATTCTGCCTCAGCCCATGCTAGATGTAACAGTGCTTTCCATCCAAGTCCAGTAACAGAAAGCCCCTGGAATGACCACATTTCGTAACACTGTCTCTTCCTCTTACACTTTCCCAGATAACAACTTGGATGTGAAGTACAGCTCTTGCCCTCAATCAATGGTATTCACTCTGGCCACAGCAGCCTTCCAAGCCTCTTGCAGAGCCTCAGAATGATGACTTGTAAGTAGACAGACCAACTGGACAAGGCTTCCCAAAGAAAACTTGCAGCAGGAGCCAAGTGGCCTTGGTGACTTTCTTCTTGCAAGTCCTCCTTCCTTTAATTTTGGACATAATCAGATAACTTCATGCACACTCAGTTTCCTGATGCACTAAGCAGGAAACATCTAAAAGGAAGAGAGATCTGACCCTCTCCTTTTGAATGAAGTAGTTTTCCTTTATGTTTCTTTTCAACTGGAAAATTTTGTTATAACTTTCATAAGCACCCTTTTCAGTTTCCTCTGTTCCTATCCTTCTGCAGAAAAAAATGCAGTAAACAAGAGGAATCAAGTTATATTCTCAAATATAAGTATGAAAAAAAATAACTCACATTACTTGAGCCAGGTAAAGATGTTATTCCATCACACTACCACTTCACTGAAAAGCCTCTTCATTTGAACTTGTAGGGTTACTTTCACTTTGTTCCTCTAAGACTGTATTGTCAGATAGCCCATGCCAAAAGAACACACCTCAGCCCCCCCCCCAGTTTAGGAGCTCAAACATATCAAATTTGATAGTTTTCTTCAGCTAATTTTCCCTCCAACAGGTTAAATTCAAATCCAGTTCTGAAAAGCCCCCAGTCTACAGGGATGAGGGCCTGAAAGCCCAGCTCGGGACACTGACATGAAAGCCTGCCTTTACTACATTTAATACACTGTTGAATCCTAGGAGATTTTTAATATAGACTTCTTTTGCAAATAATTTAAAGGAATACATATTCAAGTAATTCTTCAAAGGCTTGCCTTAATTTGCCCTAACAAAAAAACATAGCTTTCAAAAGCTGACATAAAAGAGGACATTAGTGTGATTGAGAGTATAGAGTAGTAGCCACCATAAAGGAACTGAAAATAGCTGAACAGTTCTAATATTAAGTTTACACAGATACCTTAACATAACCTACAATGTTTAACCGTGGATACTAACAGCACATAAGCATCACAATGTGTTAGGTGTTGTTTTCTAAACCACAATTTCACTGGTCCCCAGGTATTTTAAAACGACAGGACTAAGGCAGCAGCTATAATACATCAACGAGTCCGTAAGAAATATGCTTAATGCTCTCACCGCTTAGAACCCTGGAAATAACAAAAGACAAAGTCCCCTTTACAGCATAAGGCCCTTTGGTATCTCAAGCAGCAAATGAAAGAACAATTTCTTCAGTGAAAGGCTTTGAAAAATAAAGCATGTAGGCTTCCCATAGAAAAAGGTCACTAGTTCTTTCCTTCTCAAAATAGCCAGCTACAGTCTTCAAAATATTACCTTAAGAAAGCTCCTGAAATCCCTAGGAAAGAAAAAGTTAAACCTCAACAGCAGAACCTGACAGAGCAGAGGTTCTATCATGGGCAAGCTGAACATCCACCTTCTGGAAAGCAGAAGAAACTACTGTTTGGTTTTCTGGAGAGCTTTATTTAATTTGGAGTAATACAATAAAAAAGGATCTGAAATACCTCCACATTTACTACATGTCCTAGAGCTTACAGACCTGCGTTTGAAAACTCCCTTTGTGCTCAGCTACCCTTCACAAGGACTGGGGTTAAAACGAAACTCAAATGAAATCATTTATTCCAGCCAAGGCAATGTGTGGCAGTCTGCTGTTTCACACAACCATGGTGCCACTCGCATGAGGTGATCCTTTTCTGTCTTCTCGGTGGAGCCGAGGACTAGGAAGTAACTCAGGATATTTCTGTGTGACTGCAGGGGGTGTGCTGAGCTACACAGAACTGCTTAGGTACACAGCTGGGGCACTCAACAGCTCAGTTTTGCAGTGAACAGTCTTCTGAGGTTCCAAAACTACTCTTGTCTTTTTGGTTTTTTCTTCTTCTCTCCACACCAGTCAGAAGCAGTATCAAATTAACCAAAGCACTGGGACACAGAAAAAGTGGGGGCAGGTCACCGCATGTATTTTTAAATCCCCCTTAAGTGGGATGTTGCTTTTGTTATGGGGCTGGTAACAGGGCTCTGGCATTACGACAACAGGTTGTAAACCAGCATGACCATTGAAGCAGCATCACTACTCTGTCCCAAACTTCCACCAAGTAACTTCTTATGCCTCCTGACTTGTTGCTGTTAACCACCACAATCATTTTAATCATCTTCTAGGAGAACTACAACATATTTTCTCTTGTCAGCCTCTTCCACACTACTGGTGAGAGATCTTCCTGCGTAACATTGCTAACAGAACTTCTGGAAGCAGCCTAAGAATTTACTTTCCCATAGGACACTGTGCAAAAAGTGACAGTTTGTGCCAGATCAGGGCAAGAAAAATCATCAGCAAGAAGTTAGCAGACACTGGAAGGACTGGGCTGCAGGATTGTGTTCGCTAGGGTGATCACAGCCTGGGCATTTTGTCAAATTCAAGAAACTAAATTCAGTAGGCAATTTCTCAGAAGTTGATTTGAGTCCACTTTTGACTAATTTTAAAATACTTAGCTGCTTCTTTTTGGATTGAACACATGCACCCTCCTTCAGTGCTCTGATGTTGGGTGAAGAGACAGGAAATCTTGAGCACGTGAGATGACTTCGCACTTACGCGATCCTGCCGCAGTACCGGGTGAACGCAACATCATCAAGTCCTTTGTCAAGTCTTTACCTGCTGGGTTCCAAGTTTCCCCAACTCATGCTTTTACTAATCAAAAAAAGAAAATATGATAATCAGCTTACCCATGATCCAAATTTCATCAACCTCTGAAAGAAGCACATTACCCAAAAAGATCTTTTAAGTCATTACTAGCCGAGCTGCTGTTTGTCATCGTGTTTGCCGGTTGTGCAAAGTTCTGAGGGGCAAAGAAAGGATTACCCTGTATACCAAAGCCAGGCTGTCCTAGCATGTTCATCTGAGGTCCCAAAACTGAACTGCTTGCACCTGGGGACCCCTGTTGGGGTACAAACTGATTAACCCACTGGCTTGATTTCTGCTGAGCCAACTGTTTCATGCTAACTTTGGGTTTTTGAGGACCAAAAAGATTATCTAAAGCAGACATATCTGGGGGTCTGTTCTGTTGCGTCAATGGAGAGATTGCAGATGCAGCATTCATAGGACTGTAATTTGGCATACTGGCAGATGGTACAATGTTCATCTTCGTTGCTCCTGTTGCACTTGGACCACTGAAGAAATTCTGAGTGGTGGGACCAGCTCCCATAGTGAATCCAGCAGTCTGAAAACCCATGGTAGTATTCAGTCCGTTTGTGACGTTTCTCTTTGTGTTGTCAAGGGGTGATGAAAATCCCATTCCAACAGCCATAGGAGGGACAGAAGAGAAGCCAGTTGAAGAGGCTTTGTTGATAGAATGGCTAGTCAAAGATGACATGTTATCTATCAAGGTATCTGTCAAGTCCTTAGTCTGCAAAAACACAAAAGGCAGTTAAATGCTTTTCCTGTACAAAGAGCCTAGCAACAGTCTGTGTCACTGCTTCTGCAGAAGTGGCATTCCTTGTTCAGAAATTAGAATCTACTGCATGGAACTGAACGTGAAATATAACTCTACTCAAAAGTAATTAAGCTATTTTCATTCTTTGCTGCTTAGAACTAGATGTTCTGCAGCTTTAATTTGACATGTAAGACAATACACAAAGTACTACTGTGACACTTGCTTACCTGCCCTATTCCTGCCCCAAGCCCTTGACATATTAATAAACTCTTTAAAGCAAACCCTGCTTTTAATATGTGCTTATTTTCCTATGTAGAACAATAGCCTCCCAATAATTATCCCTTTTGAAACTCCACCAATTTAAAAACTGGGAAATATTGCTCCTGATGCAAATGGGAAGCAGATGAAAATCTGTTTTCATTTTTCTCAGCTGTGCTATTGTACTACCAGTTAAAACAAAGGTGACTCAGAGCAGATAGAAATGCTAAATGCATACATCACTGGTAAGGGAAAAGCATCACAGCTCCAATGGAAACACTGCAGTAGATTGTTCTTTCTCACCTGCTTCACTGGAGGTGTTATTGCTGTTGCCTGTGGTTTAAGAGGTTGCTGACTTTTCAGTTTCTGTGCCTGTTCCTGCTCTTTAGCTAACTTCTGCTTCTCTTCAAGTGTAAGCGATGCCTTTAAAGGGGAAAGTATCAAGTTGTGAAGAATGGTTACTCTTACACTGATATTTCTTTCATAAATAGCACTATCATTTCAACAATGTGTTAAAACCACATATATTGTTTATAAAGTGGGGTGTATTAGAAGGGGTGTGGTTAGTAGGTCAAGAGAAGTTCTCCTCCCCCTCTTCTCTGCCCTGGTGAGGCCATATCTAGAATACTGTGTCCAGTTCTGGGCTCCTCAGTTCAAGAAGAACCCCAGGGAACTGCTTGAAAGAGTCCAGTGCAGACCCACAAAGATGAAGGGAGTGGAGCCTCTCCCTTATGAAGAAAGCCTGAGGGAGCTGGGGCTCTTTAGCTTGGAGAAGAGGAGACTGAGGGGTGAGCTCATCCATGTTTATAAACACGTGAAGGGTGAGTGATGCGACGACAGAGCCAGGCTCTGCTGAGTGATGTCCAGTGATAGGACAAGGGGCAGCAGGTGCTGGAGCACAGGAGTTTCCATGTACACGAGGAAAAACCTTTCCACTGTGAGAGTAACAGAGCCCTGAAACAGGCTGCCTGCAGAGGTTGCAGTCTTCTTCACTGAAGACACTCAAAACCTGTGCTTGGATGTGTTCCTGTGTGACCTGCTCCAGGAGATCCTGCTCTGGCAGGAGGGTTGGACTGGATGATCTTTCAAGGTCTCCACAACCCTAACATTCTGTGATTTCTGAGTGGACCTACCCACGTGACTATGTGTGGTGCAGAACTACACAACAGCAGTTGTCAAAGCTCTTTGTATGCCACCCCATCAGCCTTGTAGTAGGCAGAGGGATGTAACTGGAATCCAAAACAAAGTACAGCACACCTTTTTCTGTTTTGATGACATCTCGTTCTCTTTACTTTCAGATCCACTAGTTAGGAGGTCAGTTCCACCAGTATTAAATACTTTGTCAATCTGTTTAGGTTCCAAGAAACAGAATATAGTTATTTCAAGTGTGGTAATTTCAGGTAACACAAATATTAACTAAGGAATTTTTAGCTTTCAAATTTCTATATGTAAGAAATGCAATAAAATATTGTCATTTACCTGATTACTTGTACTATTAGATCTTGCCTCTTCAGACACATTCATTTGGTTAGCTATATCCAAAGATCTACATGGTGCAGAGTACACATATTATAACAAGGTAACTTTACAGTCACATCCTCAACTCAGCAATGTGGGTTATTAAAGGACAAAGACAAAAAACTGCATTGAGAGCACTCCCATTTTTACAGAGTGTTTACAAGTGACTGGAAAATGTTAATATCTCAATCTGTAAAGGTATCCTAACAATGATTTCTCATGGATTTACTTCTCCTTTTGAATGGGGTGACAGACTTTGGGTTCATTTGACTCAGAAACCTCACCTTGTATCAGACTCCACAAAATAGCTCTAAGTACCTTTAAACATCATTGCCTTCTAAAAGGCTGCAATGCTTGTGTTTCTCCAGCATGGTTCATCTTCTCAAAAACCACAGGAAAGCAACTTAGCATACAGAAGCAAACCATAAACTGCACCAGTGGAGCTCAGGACAAACTTGTACATTTAAGGAATTCATTATAAAACATTGCCTCAAAATAGTAAACTGTGACTGAACTCTGTAAGTGTTAAGGACTTCATTGAACCATTGACACCACAATATTATTGTCATTCTAGAACTAACAAGTCTTTGCCAAGAACTCTGCTTATTTGGGTAATTCTCAACTAATGAAGAATTACCTAGCTATTTTTATTGCTATGGTTAGAGTTTTCTGACAGTCCCTAAAATCTAAATCTCTCCTCAGTTGTTCCTTCTTACACATATAAATGAACACTTACTTCTGTTGCTCTTGCATGACATGAAGTTGCTCAAGTTTTGTTTTATGCTCTGCCTCCAATCTATTAAGCATATCTTTGATAACACAAATAAAAGAATTGAACTGTAAAAGAAATGCACAAGGAGTTTGGATTTTGCAGTGATGGAATTCAGTTATAGAACTTAAAAGGTAATATCTCATAAAACTCATAACACAATATCAGATAAAGCAAAGATTTTTAAATCATTCATAATCCACAGTCATTATCTTCCACTAGACACCCAGCTACCAGCAGAGTGTAAAAGAACAGAGTGAAAAGAAAATATCACTTAAAACAGAGGCAACTCAAGACAATTATAAGCCTACAGATGAACATTACCAGATTAATTCTCAACAAAATCCTATGATTGCACTTCTACATTATCTACAACATTCATAAACAAGAGCAAAGGAAGAAACTTTAAAGATTTCACTTTAGCTTTTCATTTGAATTGCAATTATGTTTGCAGATAACTGCTTCTGCAGGGCACTTTTATGGTAATTGTATTTATTTTGATAGTTTATACTGGCTCATTTATATGCATTGAAAAATAACAAGCTTAAAACATGCCAATACAGCAGTAATGGCAGGGCATTTGGAGTTGGCTGTTTGGTTTTACAACAAATACAGGCAAACAGGAGCATGAATTCCTCTCTGACATCAACTTAGATCCATTTCCCTCCAATTTATCAAGTAAGAGCACACAACAGTCATGTTCCTACCTGATTGAGATTAAGATTGTTCTCAATACTAAGAGGAATCAGATGGGGCAATACTTTTCCTGCAAGCTGTTCTTTGGTGATTCCCAACTTCTTATGAGTAAATGTGCATTTGTAAATACCTGACATATAACAGCAAAACAGCACAAATTGTTTAGTAAACAGTGTGAACAAAGTGGCACTCTATATATACAGATCATCTGAACATTGGTTCTATGTGCAAGCAGGGACAAACATCACCAACAGAATCATAAAAGCTAAGTACTTATCCCCAATACAAACGTATGATAGCAAGAGGCTTTCCTACAGCTCAGAACAAGAGGAGGTCCAAAGCAATCCTTTGCAGTATAGCAATACTTTCCATTAAGCAATGTATTGTCTTGGTTGATTGTGTGAGAATATGCATCTTTAAACATACCACAAGCAACTGAGTTACCACACACTGACAAATTGCCACTGGGAAATTAAGCTGTGTTAACTAAGGATGTGTTCTCTCCTAGCACAATGAAGTCTCTGGGAATAACTATCACTGAGCTTTCTGCACCTTACAAAGATTCTCACCTAAAAGTGTTACAGATGGGATCAGAAATCATGCACAATCTTTTCTGTTCTACAGTCACCAGGATGTTGGCAGACATGAGTGATACAGGGCTAAGCTTACAAGTTCTGTAGTGTTTCTGACAGAGGGATTCCTTTGCTTATATAGTTCATCTCTGGTGGTAAACACTGAACATATGAGGGGCAGCAACTTTCCTCACTTTCTGTACTTAGTATTAGAACAGAGCTGTCAGCTGACCAGAGAAGACATCATCCAGTAGATGGAAGGTACTAGGATTCCAGAAAAGAGGAGAACCCACACATGTAAAATTGATTTCAGCCCATCATTTCCAAACTAGGGTTCATATGCAAGTAGCACTCAGGAGTAAATACAACTTTTCATTTGCAGTCAGCAAATACCAGTCAAAGCTGCAAGGACAAAGGGAAACAGCAGCTTTAACTTAGTAGATAGATGCCCTCTTTGCTGATTTTAAGCAAAGCAAAATATCGGCATCACATATTGCTACAGTGTTTAATGAGGGCTGCTGCTGGTACAGCTCAGCTTATTACAAATGGTCTCCTGCTACCCTACTGTCTGTGAGAAAACTGGCCATTGCCTCCCAGACTTGGCCAGGCAGTTACATCTCATTCTTGGCACAGTGACTCTGGTTAGTCTCCTTGAGCCCAATCAAGTTGTTAGATTAACACATTCTGAGGTAGGCAAGGACCAGAGGGGCACTAGGAAGGCATGACAAGGAGTAAGACCTCCACTTCCAGAAGTAACAAGCCACAAGGTTTGGTTAACTATTTAGTGAAGCTTCACCCAGACTATGCTCCATTGCAGTGCAAAGGCAGCCATGTTTGCCTAAATGCCCAACATAATGAGCCTCACAAAACCTGCAGTGAAGAGCAGCAGATTTGTAGACAATCATTTACAGCATCTGACATACACAAATGGGAAGAGGAGACAACAGCAATATCTTAAAAGCTCCAGCAGCATCTGAATGCAGTAAGATGGATCATACACTCTTCTGAGGGAAACAGCCTCAGTGTGTCACAGCCCAAGAACTGCCATGAGTACTCAGAACTGCATTGGGTCCTGAAGACTACAAATACATACAGTAGTGTTTGGAAGTACCAGCAACATGTAAGGCAACTGAAGAGAGGCACACTCAAGAACCAGAACCAGGAAGTTTTAAATAGTTATTTCAGCAATACACTACGTAAACATAATCAGTGAGAACATAAAAACCTTTCAGAGCAACCAGGTCAAAGTAGAGAAGAAAGTTGAAAATATTAATTACCTAAAATTCCCATTAGCACTGCAGGTTCCTTGGATGGAATTTGTTGTAGGAAAGGTAAAATATCATCCAGTACAAACCATTTATCCAAGTACTCCAAAATCTTGCCTAAGCACACCAGTGAGTTTACCCGGACCTGGGAAGTATAAGAATTAAACAAACTCTTTACAGGATTTTTGCCTAAGAAAAAAAAATGTCTTTTACAATACTTCAGAAGAAAGCAGATGATACTGACCACAACCTTCATATAGAAAATTCAAGACAAGTTAAAAACCCCTCTTTGTGTCATGAAAGGCAAACACACTGACTTCCACACTGCTCACAAAACCTTGGCTTTTCTGCAGGACACACTGTTAACGTGGAATTGTGGGACACACTTCCACCATTTTTACAGTGCTACTAACACAGCAAGTTGTTAACTTTAAAAACTGTTAAGAACAAGAAAATTAATGGTGCTCTTTTAATTGTAAAAAGCTGGAAAAAATAAACTCAGGGAGAAATCAGAGCACACTGATGGGCTTTTCTTTAAAGACAGAAGAGCAGAAAAGCTGAAGCAATTAAAGGTAGCAAGATTTTTTCTGAGGACTAAAAGATAAAATTGTTAGGGTACTTACAGCAAGAGAAGAAGTTTGCAGACATGCATTTTTAATTCTTGGAATTAATGAATTTTTCATTGATGGGTAATCTATTAAATTGGCAAACGTGGGAATTATGTTGAGGCAAAGCTCCTATGGGGGAAAAAAAAGAGAATCCACATGTATTTAAAAAGAAACATGCATGTTCAGTACAAAATTAGTACTAATATAAACTCAAGATGAGTTTAAAAGGTATTCTTAAGCTTTCCTTCTACAGAAATATTTAAAGGAAATACAACACTCAACTAAGCTGACCTTAATCTGTCAGACTCACTTTAAAAGAGCTGAAATAATAAAGCATCATGATATGTATACAGAGCCTTGGAAACTGGATTTGAAAAGAGTATTCATAAGTTTTATTATAAACACCTGGATAGCAAAAATATCTTGCATTTCCACAAAACACCTTCACAGAAACCCCAACTTTCATTGCACCAAATGAACACTCCCCTACAAGAGAGCAAATCTGAATGAGCACAATCAACAGCACTGCAGCAGCACAATGCTGAATGGAAAGGTAAAAGCATGCATCATGATCAGATAGGCAACAGAGAAAAACCAACAGCCTGAATTCATCCCAAGTTCAAAAAACAAGAGACAGTAATATTAAGTGTATGCTGCAAGGAAACACCTGAGTACCAAACTCCTGATGCAGATAAAACATCACACTAGGTATTCAGAAAAGAAAATACTTCCTCCATAATATTGCAAAGGCTTTTCAAAGGTAAAAGTCACATCTGATTATCCAAAATCCTTCTTTAAGAGGTATTTTCTTTAACTCCTCCCCCCTGTTTGTTTAACTCCCTACTCCTGAATGCCTTTGGGTAACTGGAGTTAATTCCAGTAGAAGAATGGTTTAAAAAAGCCAACACAAAACAACAAAAGAACCTTAGAAAGGTAGAGAAAGATCAAACCATGGGTAACTAAAAATGTCACCAGGTGTACTAATGTGATTTGACAGCAAATCAGGTCTCCCAAGGTAACTGTCAGCACACAGGATCTTACCAGGGTGACCTCAGAATAAGCCACCTCTCACTGACTGGCAAGAGCATGCATGCTTGTGTAGTTTCTGCTGCACCAGCAATGCAGTAAATGCACATTCTGTGTTTTGCTAGGAGCAATTTAGGATAAGAGCATTAGAACAGTCAAAAGGCTACTGGAAAATAAGGAAGCTGAATTTTATTTTACTAACCCAACTTTTCTTTAATAAAACATTAATCTCTTTCAACATTCAGCACTATCACACAGCTGCACCATTTTTTCCCCAAGTAAACAAATGTATAAGTATACAAAAAGTTGGCACACCAGCTTAAGGAAAAGTGAAAAAACCCTGTTTCAAATAAAGGTTGCAAACACTACACCTGGATCTGAATTGAAGGTGCTTCCAAGGCTCTATAAACCATTGGTAGAACACTGTTCTTGATTTCATCTGCTGGAGTTTTGGTTAGAAGCAAGTCCATTTTTTGCAAGAAGATCAACAAGATCTATTAAAAGAAAGACAATTCAGAAGCCAAAAGCTTTAGCTCCAGAAGAGCACACATACATTTGAAATTGTGTTGTATCATACCACAAAAACTTGTTTTCTGGTAACTCAGTAAATGTGATCACTTACCATGTTGCTTGCCTGAAGGCATGGAAAATAAAAAACACTTTGACATATTATTGAATTCAAACCCAGCAAATACAAATCAATCAGAATATGCATGTTCTAGACTAATCCTTTTGAAATAAGAAAGCAATGGCTAAGGAAAGAGTTCTTGTTTCTACTCCCAACATGACCTTCTGTTAAAATCCACCTGCAGAAAATCCTGATCCACAAGCCACTGTTGAAACTACAACAAGACTGGCTTCTGACAGCCACCCTTCAGGTATTTGTGGACATTGATAAGGCCCCCTCTTAGCCTTCTCTTTTCCAGAATAAACAGCTCCAGGTCTCTCAGCCTCTCTTCATAAGAGATGCTCCAGTCCTTTAATCACCTTCACAGCTCTCCGCTGAACTCTCTCCAGTACTTCCCCATTTCCCTTGGAGAGCCCAGAACTGTACACAACTCCTTTACAGTAATGGTAATCTCTTACTGTTTTTATCTTCTATGGTACAACCCTGCTAAGATTGGCTAGATAAGTGATGGTTACAACCTACAACCAAGCAAAAGTAAGAACTGAGTGGTAAATTAAATGTTTCCTTGTTTGCTAATCTAATTTAATCTACAAAGGCAAATACACCCTCATAAAACACAGCAAAAACAACGGAGGGGTACAGGCTTTGTGTATTTCCTGGAAAAATTCTATTTTGTATGAATCAAGACTGATTGCCTGGACAACCACAGAGAGGGTTGGGTAATCTATGTGATGCTGGAAAAGGGAAATGGCACAATTAGTCATTTTTCAGGGGGAAAAGACACCAAGGAGAAAAAATTGAATCTGAATGATATTAACATACCTGGATTGGTTCTTGCTGCTTAAAAACAGGACCAAGATCAGGCAAAACGAGCCTGACATATTCTTCTTTGGTGCACTCCTCAGCAATTAGGAGAACATTAGGCAAGACAAAGGGCACCATATCAGGATTCACAAATTCAGCAGTCAAGCAGGGCAAAATTCGCTGAATTATAACCCGCTAGAAGACAAAAACCAAGCATGCATCACACCGTGCTGCACTGCAGTAAGTTGATACTGTGCCAGTTCAACCTGATACTTAACAAAAAAGCTGACAGACAACATTCAGGTTTGAACTCTTATTTTCACAGTATACTCTAGCTAATTTACACTGTGCCGCTCTGCTTTCTTTTCTCTGTCGGCACTCAAACGTAACTGGAGTCTATAACAACCATAAAGGTCAACAAAAAGTAATTAACATACAGCAAATAGAACTTTCAGCCATATAACTGAATTATGAAACCTTATTCTATTTGCTCTCATAAAAATTACCCTTAAAAAAACCAAACTAGAAGACCCTATCACCCTCCACCCAAAATCATCAGTATTTCAGGGCTCCATCATTAACTGAATACACAATTCTACTCATCTCCCTGTAAACTCCAGGTACTTTCCCTAACCAAGATTCTGCTGATGAAATAAGATATTCATACTTTGGATGTCTACTGTATAAGTTAGACATCCTTAAATGCTTTTAAAATCAATACAGATAAGTACATAGTTCAAAGGGCACAGCCTCTCCCCTCATAAAATATACTTTCAAGAGGGTAAAAATACCCTATAAAATGAAAGCCCTAATTAGGTCAGTCAGTGGCTGTTTAAAGTTAGGTCAAATACATCCCATCTATTTCCAAATTCAGAGCATCAGCAATTTCTGATCAAAGGAAAAAAAATGATTACATTAAAAAGAAAAGAGTATTGAAGGTGAAGTTTCAATTTTACTATGTACTTCTCCAAGCAGAATTAAAAGTAATGGAATGCAGTGGTTGGGAAGCTCTGTTATTTTATTATGTTATGAACTATTTTTCTATCATATGTGCATTATGCCTTACATAAATTGCAGAATACCACAAAAGGGAAAGGAGTCAGTCTAGACACAGTGTCTAATGCTACACAGGTGAAATCCATAATGACAGGCATTTACCTTTGAGGTTTTAGGGCATTGCTAGCACTAGAAAGCACTCAGTCTGTTGAGGGAAGGATGCTTTGCATCATTCAACATGAAAGTACTTGCCTTGCTATGAGAAAACTTGAAACAATCTTACTGGGAGAAAAAGTGGCAAGATGACTTCAAAGAGCTGTGATAGCACCTGGAAACAAAGGGACTACCTTGTAAGTGAAGACAACTCCCTTTAAAAGTGGGATGAACTACAGGACATGCAAATGATGGCTCCTTTCACACACTGAGAGCATAATTGGGCACTTTCTCTTTAAAGAATTATTGACAGCTGAGGAGTATTTCCACACTGATTCTCTTCTGATCTCTTCTTCTTTCCTACTACGCAGTTCTGGCAGTCTGATGGCAGCTTATTATGCTACAACACTATCCCAAGTGCAGCATTCCCAGATTCAGAGTGCTCATAGTTGTTCACATGTTTTTAAACTCCCCATGTGAAGACATCACACAGACATACCTTAGGTAGCTTTGGCAGAACCTTTGGCAGCCCTTTAAAAAACTGTGATTTCTGAAGGTTATCCCTTTGAAATAAGGAATCAAAATATTGAAGTGTCATTGCTCCTACATCATCAAAGAATGGTATCTAAAAACAAGATTGAAAGCTTGTGAGCCGGAGAGAGACAGCATTGATTCCAAAACACAGCCATCTATTTACCTTTTCAGTGCACTATAGTAAACCTTTAGAGTGAACAAACAATTAGGGAAGTACATTTTTACCTATTAAGTAGTATAATACTCACAGGTATAGGATGATTATTAAGAAGGATTTTTTCCCTAGCATTTTAAAGAACCCCATGCATGTTGTATATATCTAAGTTAACTTACTGCATAGGAAATAAGGTTTGGTCTACAAAACAATGGAATGAAAAGTAAAAACCTTGCTTAAAACTTCTCCTACAAAGAATTATGCTATTTAATATCACAACAGAGGATTACCTACAAGGCCCTCCAGATCTGGCTACCACCCCTGGAAACTTCTAATGAAGCCACAAGCATTTATACACAGTAAATGTGTAACTATAAAATATTCTCTCCACTATTCAGCCATACTTGTAAACCCTGTCCACAGTAATTTCTCACATGATCTCCCACATTTGCATCACTTTGGCAAAGTATTGTGTAACAATGTTTATACTTATACAGGATTACTAAGATGGCACCAACAAAATACCAGGAGGTTTCATCTGTGGCTGTGGTATATCCTATTAATACTGATAGAGGTGCTTCATCATTAATGAAGGACTGATGAAAAGGCATGACTATAACCAATATAAATATCCATCCCTGAATATTCAGCTTTCATTTAGCAGATGAGCAAAAAGAGTAGAAGAGTGTCTACCCCAGACCTACACAGGCTGGAATGGAAAGTTTTGCATTCCAACACTTGTAGGGGTGAAGATTTGTCCTTCCTGCTAGCTCCCAGTTTTAGAGAGGGATGTATCAAACCTCACAGGCTCACCACAGTTAAAGCACTGTTTCTCAGACTACCCAGTTTCAGCTGAAAAATGTGTGCAAAAAGAAAGGATATAAAAATTTAAACATGTGCTGTAAGGCAGAAAGAGAAGGCAATAAGAGTAGGGCAATAATATATATATATAAAATCAGAAAAGCAGATTGGAGTAGAGCACTAAAGAAAGAAAAAAGTATCAGCAGAGAACACAAGCTAGTCTGCACTGTGGACTTAAATTCTGCCTCCTAGATCACACACCAAAACATATGCAATCATGGAATTCTACACAGGTTAACACAAACCAGCCAAAACTAGCAGGGCAAAGCTGCCCATGTCAAGCTCCATTCTAGATTAATCTGTTAATAAGTGGATTTAGAACTAAATAGTATCTCTACCTTACAACAGAGCCTGCAATGCAGATGTGGCTAAAGAGACTTGACATCTTTCTGAACCCCTAACTAATCTACAACCATTCTTCAGACAAGTGAGATACCCAAGTAACATTTGCCAATTTCCTCACTTCCCACCTTTCAGCACACATATTAGCAGCACCATTACCCATTCCCCCTCCCTTTTTCACTCACTATTTCTTCCAACTGGCAAGACACTGATTTATCTCTCTGCATAAAACCTTTTTATATGACATAAAAAGAAGAAAACTGTTTAGCTAAGCAAATCTATAAGCAGGAACCTGAAAGGTTATCAGATATGAGAAAGTAGGGTATGCAACAAAGGAAGGATCATGCTTTTAAGTTCTACTTTCAGATAGGAAAGTAGAGGAAGAGTTGGTCAAATTAAAACTTAAATTATCCTACTTGCATTTAATTTTAGTTTTATGATGGCAAGTAAGCTCTGAATACAACTTAAGCTCTTCTGCATATTTAAGAAGACACAAAAAAACATATGCCAAAAGTTAGTCCTTACATTTCTTGCCCTTTATCATTTTATGGCTTTAAAATCCCTCCAAGACAGCTTTAAAAACTCAATTATATAAAACCATAGCACAGAAGATGCTTCCAACTGTATTGGAAAGCCACAAAGTCAGTGTTGCATTCAATGACTATTCTCTATTTTGTCTCAGCACCCATTCCTTCCACATTAAGGTCAGCATAAGGACAACTTTTGGCATCAACTAACATCCTTACTTCCAAGACTGTTTAAAAAATATTTAACATGTCAACTAAAATGACCGAACAGGAAACCACTTTGAAACAGCTCTATTGTCTCTACAAATCAAGTACTATTTCCTCCTCTTTCCTTTGGCTACTTTATTTTCCATGAACTGACCTTAGTCATCTGATCTGCATCAGGTCTGACCGCTGGAGCTACGTTTAGGAGTAGCTTTACATGCTCTCGCACCTCCTCTGGTATGTTCTGAAGAGCGCTGGAGTTTAAACGGCTCAGCTGCGTAAGTAATTCAAGCACATGCACCATGAAGTCAGAAAATCTTGCATATAACTATTTCCAATATAAACCACAACTAATACTTGATGGCCTCTTGATGGTTTTTCTACCCATACCTTTGGTATCTCTCCATGGGTTGGAAGGGATCTCTAGAAGTCATCTAGTCCAACCCCCTCTGCAGTCAGCAGTCCACTAGATCAGGTTGCCCAGAGCCCTGTTGAGCCTCACCTTGAATATCTCCAGGGGTGGAGCCTCAACCACCTTGCTGCACAACCTGTTCCAGTGCTCCCTCAACCTTACAGTAACAAACTTGTTCCTAACATCCAATTTAAATCTGATCTTCTCTAGTTTGAGGTCATTGCTCCTTGTCCTATCATCATAGGCCTTTGTAAACAGTTTCTCTCTGTCCCTTTTGTAGGCCCCCTTCAGGTACTGGAAGGCTGCTATTAGGTCTCCCCAGAGCCTTCTTTTCTCCAGGCTGAACAACCCCAGCTCCCTCAGCTGTCTTCATAGCAGAGGTGTTCCAACCCCATATCCATTTTTGTGGCCCTCCTCTAGACCTGCTCCACCAGGTCCATGTCCTTCCTGTATTGAAGGCTCCAGACCTGGATGCAGTACTCCAGGTGAGTTCTTACCAGAGTGAAGTGGAAGAATCACCTTCTCCCCTTTTATAACCTATTTGCTTCTGATCCTTACACACTGCTTTCTGTCTCCCAACAGCCTACTTTCTTCAGGTCACATTGCCCTCTTCTAACTTGCCATTGTGTTCAGGTTATCAAATCCAGATTCATGTTATTATCTGAGGTGTTGTCTACACACATTAAATACAGCACACACAACTAAGGCAGTGGGCACAGCAAAGGAAACTTGCATGTGACATACATGATGACAATTGATCCAAGTTCACTGTCTTCTGTTAATATTCAGAGTCCACAAAGAAGTGGACACCAATTGCAATGTCAAGTGATCAAGTCACTCCAAACTTGACCATACTCAGTGGTGCTACATTGGTCACTCACTGCCTTGTGTTTCACACTGTTCACCTCAGCAGGTAAATTACTTATTGCACAAGATGAGTACTCAACAGCTTTACAGAGAAATTAGGTGAACAATAACATTTGCTGGTTATGAAGTTGGTACCTGCAACCTTCTTTAGATATATTTTAATTTCCCATATTTTGCTAGGATTCTTTTTCACTGTTACAGAGATAGCAAGCAAGGTAAGGTACCAGTCAGATTGTTTACGCTGAAGCACTGAGATTGTGTTCTAAACATGTTTCAAACATGAAAATCAACTAATAATAGTCACAAATAGAGCAAATACCTGATCCAGCTGTCTACTGAAGCTTTTATAAATATCCTGCTTGTTGACCTCAAAAATTGGTTTCCCTTTATTGAACACTGCATACATAACAGCTCCTAGAGAGTACATATCACTGGCTGTCTCGCAGCTCACAGAGAGAATATATTCTGGTGCCAGATATTCAGGATTTGGAAGACATAAGGATGGTAAGTTGGGATCCCATTCCTTACAAGGGAACTTTGGCTACAAGAGAAGTAAAAGAAAGTACATTTATTAGGGGCTTTTAAAGAACATTTTAAACAAGAAACTCATGCAGCAAAGAAAGAACTGATCCACTGAAATTCAATCATGAATGAAACAGAAAAAGAATAAGACAAAACTGTTAAGAATCTGTGTCTGAAGCTTAAGAGTGATGAGCTGGTGCAGTTAAGTCAGAACATTAGATCTGGGAAGGGTAATGCAAAATCAAAGGATTACATGAGCTGTGATGGGAATTTGTTTAAGGAAGCAGCAAGCAGGCAGAGAGCGGATGGAACAAACTGTTTAATGATGATAAAGACCTATTACCTCCTGTTCAGATGGATTTGTTGACTGGATGCAAAAATCAAAGCCCATAATTTTCCATGCTCCACTCTTATTTAAAATTATATTTTCAGGAGTAATATTTCCATGGACCATTTTGACACTGCTATGCAAAAATGACAAGCCTTCAGAAACCTGTCAATAAAAGATCCTTATTTCAGCTTTGTCTTACTGGATAGTTGAAGAAATACTCTCACAAAAACTCTGTTCCCGTGGTCACAGTTAAACTGGTAAGCTAATTAAGAAACAACCTAAAATAATGGGGAAAAGTTATGGCCTTAAAATTATGCATCAAGGAAATTAAACACAGATGTGAAATTATCAGAAGAAATGGCTAATGCTGATTTAACCATCACAGCATAAGAACAAAAATGCTTTTCCAAGTTGATCAACATATTCACCAAATAAAGCCTAGGAACTACTGTTCTTCCACAGAAGGTAAAGATTCACATATGAATGAGAGACAGCTGTAGCACAGACAGTCATATGTAAAATAAAGACAATAAATCATTCCATTGTGTATTTTCCATTGCAGAATAAGCAAAACCAGTTGCAACTCAGAGCCTCCAGTGTAAATCCTCTCATACTTACAGAGATCAGGGCACTATCATCTCTCACTTCCCAGTCATTTAATTTACTATACTATACTATTATACTAAACTATACTATTATACTAAACTATACTATTATACTAAACTATACTATAGTTTACTGACAAAATGTTGTCAGTCTATAAACTTTAATAGAAAATGACTAATACTAAAAGCACAAGAAAATGGTCAAGATAACCTCTATCTTACCTGAAGCAGCCCATATTTAGTCTCCACATCATAAAGTTTATACTCTTTAATGTCAGATGGTACAGGAGAAGGTAGGTTGTCCCAGCTGCCAAGAACGTTAGCTAAGCTTGCACAGACTGGTTCTGTACAAAATGCCAGGCAATCCCTGGAGAGATAAAACATAAAAACTTTTAGTGTAGAAAAAAGTAATAAAGCTCTTGACTGGGAATAAAGAACCATACAAACATCATATTAACTACTGTCAGAGCCCTTGGTGCTAACCTAAAATGTTTGTATTGACACAACTAGGGCTACAAACCTCATTTCTGTAGTAAGCACATGAAAGAATCAGAGCACAGGAAGAGAAAGTCTTTAATTTTCTTTCTTCTTGCAGAAAATTTCATTTTCTTCAGCTTTACCAGAGAGCTTATACAATTTACAGCTAAGGCAGAGACAACAGAGAATACCTAGGGAACAGTGGTTTTCATGACATAAACTCTCTGACTGATGTTGTTTTGAGGGAATAAAAAGACAACTGTTTATTTTTAGGTTAGGAGACAATTAAATAAGGAGCCCGACGCAGAGTAAGGAAGGATGGGCCAAATCTAATTAAAACAACTGAACACTGCAGAAGCTGAAGTCTGTCACACAGTGCAGTTTCTGTAACAGTTCCCTGAATAACAGCAACATGAAATTCAGAGCAACACAATAAAAAGAAAAGAAGTTGAAAAGAAAAGCGATGGCCAAAACTGCACATGCTTTGAGGAAAACAGCAACAGATGGAATCTCTGGTAAATTAAATAGCTGGGACCCCACTCTGCTACTATTTTTAACGGTCTTGGGGTGTTTCTACCAGCAGCTGAGCATGCTGAGTATGAAAAGAAGAACTGGAGCAAAGCACAGGGTAATACTTAAAAAATAAATAAATAATCACACACAAGAATTCCTGATGTAACAGCTAGGTCAGGATAGTCCCAAGCACAAATGCAGGCTGGGTGAGGAGTGGCGCAAGAGCAGGCTCAAGGAGAAGAACTTGGGGGTGTCAGCTAAAGAAAAACTCAACATGAGCTAGCCCAGAAGGCAACTGGGCCCAGAGGAGAAGCACAAAGGTGATCAGAGGGCTGGAGCACCTCCCTTATGGGGACAGGCTGTGAGAATTAGAGCTGTTCAACCTGGACAAAAGAACACTCTTGGGAGACCTTACAGCAGCCTTTCAGGATGTCTACAGGAAAAGTCTCAAAGGGATTTTTACATGGACTTGTTATGATAGGACAACTGGGAATGGACTGACGCTGGAGGAAGGCATATTTAGAGTGGAGATTAGGAAGAAATTCTTTACAGTGAGGGTAGTGAGACATTGCAACAGGTTGCCCAGAGTGGCTGAGGATGCAAGACCCGGCTGGATGAGGCCTTGGGCAAGAAGGTGTTCCTGCCCATGGCAGGGAGGTTGGAACTAGATATTTATGGTCCCTTCCAACCCAAACCATTCTATGACACTATAAGTAACTACACTGCATATTTTACTCAAAAAGCTTTATAAGAACACCAAAGCCTTCTTAAACCTCAGAGGTATGAATATTAGTCTTCTCTTCTGACGCACAGAGTGCAGGGAAAACAGAATTGCAGCTGCAGCTGCTGAGTCGATGAAATACTGTGGTAATTTTAGGAAGAAGCCTGGGGTATACTCTAGGATTCACTTGTATACACAGTGACTGAGGTGACCCTAGGCCATTTAGCATTTAATGGTTTATTTACTGTTTGAGAGTACTGAGAGCCATCTTCAATTACCTAATTAATCTTCCTCAGGCTATACTGAGCCACAGGGGCAACTGCAGCTTTGAACCCTTGTTAATGTGAAATGTGTTTAGGACTGGAGGAAAGATACTGTACTGGAGCACCTCTCCTATGAGGACAGACTAAGGCAGTTGGGGCTATCCAGTCTGGAGAAGAGAAGGCTCTGAGGAGACCTTATTGTGACCTTCCAGTATCTGAAGGGGGCTACAAGAAAGCTGGGGAGGGACCTTTTAGGGTGTCAGGGAGTGATGGGACGAGGGGGAATGGAAAAAAAATAGAAATAGGTAGATTCAGATTGGATGATAGGAAGTTCTTCACCATGAGGGTGGTGAGACACTGGAACAGGTTGCCCAGGGAGGTGGTAGAAGCCTCATCCCTGAAGGTTTTAAAGGCCAGGCTGGATGTGACTCTGGACAACCTGATGTAGTGTGAAGTGTCTCTGCCCATGGCAGGGGGGGTAGAACTAGATGATCCTTGAGGTCCCTTCCAACCCTAACAATTCTATGATCTATGAATATCCAAGTGTCATTTAATCCAAGAAATCATTCCCAAGGTAGACACAGTAAAGATGAAGACACTTTCCTACAGTAATCTCACCCTCCTAGAAGGCAGCACACTTGGAAAAACTCAAGTTAACAGAGACTCAAAAATGCTGAAGCTTGAAAGGCTATGTACAGAAATCTTTATTAAGCTACTACTTAGAAAAATGATCTTGGAAAACACCTCTAAAATCTTTTTCATGATCTTCCTCAACAGGATTAGGATCAGCTTTCTATTTTAAGAGGAACCCTTCATGTTATATTTGTTGGTTATCACTGTGCTGTTAGCACTACAGTTGAACAATAAATCTGTAAGACTAATCTGTTGTTATGCCTAATGGCCCACCATAAATAAATCAAATAACCACTCCAAAACACAGGGAATGTTGTCTCCCTTGATCTCCCATCTCACATACACCAAGTAAACACATCTCATAAATGGAATTAGTGAATGAACAACCTCTTGGAAGGGAAGAATTTTTAAGAGCTCTCTTTACAAGTTAAATTACTTGAACTACAAAATTTCCATGCTGTAAGGGCCATGTACAGCCTTGTAGCTGCAGCTGGGCTAATATAATTCATTGGATTCACACCAAAAATGCATTCTATGGCCTGGGAGAATAGAAAGTAAATCTGAGAAGGGGATGTACATACTCCTCACAGAAGTAAACACAGTAAGTCCCATCAGATGTACGTGTTGAATGTTCCAGGTATTTCACATCCAGTAACAAAACAGTAATTAAGTCTACTCTCAGCTTTACGACATCTTACCTGGATTCTTCCAGTGGATGCTGAACAGTAAGCAGTCGAGGGTGCCGAAGCCTGGTGAGCTGCTGAACACCTCGTTTTAAAGAGTCAATAATCTGATCCTTCTCAAACTTTTGGTACTTGTCTATTAGCTTCTTATCAAAGACAAAAACAGCCACTTCCTAGAAATGAGCAACAAAATTACTCTGGTATTTAACACAGTCAATATTAAACTAGACACTCATGAACAGTAACTTATAGCCATAGTAATTTAATTAATCTAATCAGACCATTCACACAGTAAAACATTAAGAATTTTTTAATCCTTAAACATGTAAAAAGATGTCCCAGAAATGTTAAAAACAGAGAAAATAGTTCCTCCAACCAATCCCTTCATATGGAGTGAGGCGACCTTATTGCTCTCTACAACTACCTTAAGGGAGGTTGTAGACAGACAGAGGTTGGTCTCTTCTCCCAGGCAACCAGCACCAGAACAAGAGGACACAGTCTCAGGCTGCACCAGGGGAGGTTCAGGCTGGAGGTCAGGAGCAAGTTTTACACAGAGAGAGTGATTGCCCATTGGAATGGACTGCCCGGGGAGGTGGTGGAGTCACCACCACTGGAGGTGTTCAGGAGGAGACTTGACAGGGTGCTTGGTGCCATGGTTTAGTTGGTTGGGTGGTGTTGGATGATAGGTTGGACACAATGATCTTGAAGGTCTCTTCCAACCTGGTCTATTCTATTCTAAAATTAAGTTATCCTATGGAACACTGAAATGACAGAGGCTGATGTGAAATAAAAAATTAGATTACATCACCATCCTGGAAGCCATTAAAGAGAAATAAATCAATGGAAGGAAGGGAAAAAAAGTAATTTAAAACTTTATAATGAAACTGAAACTTTCTTATACTCCTGTAACAGCACTATGACTAATGATAAAGGTTAGAAACCAGTAGAAAATAAAATGAAACTACACTTTTCAGTCCCAAGAGGAAATCTTCACATTTCCAATTCCTCAATCTCTGTATTGCAGCTGAGCACAAAAAAAAATAGTACTGTTTTGCTGAGAACAAATGCTGACATACTTCATGATTAATTTAAACCATAAAAAGTCAGTACTGCTGCCAAAAAAAACCCCAACCTGCAAAGTAAAACAAATGAGGCAACCAATCCTCGTCAAAATAAACCTCTTCCTTCTTGTCAGATCACTTTTAACTCGGATTCATTCTCGATCTTGGTCTCAAATTGTTTGCTATGCATGCAGAACCACTTCATTTTCCAGGAATAAAGGTGTAAAGCAATTATCACCTATGTAGCTGAGTACAATGTATTTAAATAACACTGAGTTCTTTTCATCTTACTTGTAGTACTATCCTTAGCATTGCCCAGTTGGATTTTGGCTTTCAATGCCACTTACCAACTGTTCCCTATCAGACTGTTACCTAATGCTTTATAAATTTAGGCCTTTACTTGACAACCCACCTGTTTTGTTGATTTTTTAGTTCCATTAAATATCTTCCATGCAAGACCATTCCCACCGCTGGCAATGTGTCGGCCAACATCAAACTCCCTGGTGACAGGATTTCCCATGACGGCGCTGGTGACATCAGCCGTTACCTTTGTAACGGTGCTCTTCAATTTATTCAGCATGGACTCCATTGTCTCAGCTGTGCACCAAGCTATGATTCTACAGAGGCAAGAGAACAAAGAAAAGCTTCACAGCCCTCTCAGTTTCTGTCAGCGCAAGGCACACGCTGAGAACTGTGCCACCTAGCCGATGAGCTAGTGGGATACAGGACAACTCACAAACCCAACTCTGAAATATAACTCCTGGGGCTTTCCAGCTTGTAGACAGCCACACTGCATACATACATACATCTGTGTGGGTATGCCTGGGCATGACATGGCATTGCTTCTTCTACCTCTCCTCACAAACTTCTCAATCTCTTGATCATTCTTCACTAGATGCAGCAAAACAATTAAGGATTGAGAAATTCAACCATGTCTTGAACTGAATAAAGCAGAGGATCTATAAACTACTCCAGTGAAGGGAAAGGGTCACACCTTCTATCAATATCAATCAAAGAGAAAACCTGAGTGAAAATCAGGCTCCTTCAATCCCAATGCTCACGAAACTGCACTGTTTCTGAAATGCAGGACTGCTGAAGAGCTCAGACCAGCAAAAGAACAGAAGTGTATTAGGCAGAAGAGGAGTTAGAAAATGTGTGCTTTACCACACTGTACCTGTCAAAACAAAAGCTCAGAATTCAGTATGGTGTAGGTGATGTGGGGTGCAGTGGGGTGGTGTGGGTGATGTGCCAGCCTCAAAATTTTGGGATTTTTGTAGTGGGTTAGCCTATGTGGCACCAGGCATGCTAGCACCAGATGGGAACTACTCTTCTCAAAGGAGAAGCAGGGTCCTTGCCCAGAAACTAGTGGGAGTCATTGACAGGGCTTTAAACTACTTGGGAAGAAGGAAGGGGAAGAAATCATGCTGGCTTGTGATAAACAGAGGATTGACTTACTGGGGGCTTCTGAGGTAACTCACATGAAATACCTCAAGAAAATCAAGGGGAGTTCTGCTAAGAAAGCAATGCAGCCCCTGCCCAGCTGAAGCCGCTACAGAAACACACCCAGCATGGGCAACAAACAGGAGTTGGAAGCTACTGTGTGGTTAGAGAACTGTGACCTGGTAGCCATCACTCAGACTTGGTGGGATGACAGCAGTGCAGCTATTGATGGCTACAGACTGTTCAGAAGGGACAGGTGAGGAAGGAGGGGTGAAGACATTGTCCTCTGTGTCAGGAAAGGGATTGAGCGTGAGGAACTGTCCCTGAAGAACAGCCATGAATGGATTCAACAATGAGAGACAAAGGCAACAAAGGGAACCTTGTGGTTGGCACCTACTACAGGCCACCATATCAAGGGGAGCCCACTGATGAAGCTTTCCTACTCCAGCTGCAGGAGGCTTTGTGCACACAGGCTCTTGTCCTGCTGGGAAACCTCAAGCATCCTGACATCTGCTGGAAAAACAGCATGGCAATCTGTAGGCAATCCAGGAGACTCCTGCAGTGCCTGGATGATAACCTCCTGAGCCAAACACTGGACCTGATGGTCACAAATGTAAGTGAACTCATCACTGATGTCAAGACTGGGGGCAGCCTGGACTGCAGTGATCACACACTGGTGAAGTTCAGAGTCCTAAGGGATATGAGACAGGCAAGGAGTATAGCGCTCTGCTGTGGGTGATGGACTAACTGCAGTAAGAAGCCTGGAAAAGCCACTAGGTGAGAATGTTAACAGCATTCCATTGTTTGAAGGGTTAGGATTTATAAATTAAGCTCAGTAGGCCCAGTCCAACCTGTTCCTTTCCAGCCTGACAGTATGCAAACTAGTCTTTAATTTAGCTACTGAGTAAGGAGTAGTGAGAAACTTGCTTCTTAATAAGCAGTTTGGGGTTTATGTCCATCTAAAACTGTTTAATTTGTAGAAACCCTCATGCCAATATTTGAACTGTAATCTAAAATAGTGTCACCTATTCAATAAAAATTGTTCTTACCAACTGCAATAAATCCAGGAACAATGTATCTGGAAAACGTATGCCCCAAAAAACAGATCTGTTTTGGATAGTATCTATAACACCACAAACCATGATTATTTAACCATAGCTGAAACATGCAAGTTTAGTTTTCCACTGCACAAAACCTGATTTGTTCAGGTATTTTAGGATTAAACTACTATTTATAGAAAAATGAACAACCATGGGACAATAAAGCCAGCCACCCACAATCAAAACTTTAATTTCAAATTAAAGGGAATAGAATAGAATAGACCAGACCAGACCAGGTTGGAAAAGACCTTTGAGATCATCAAATCCAACCTATCACCCAACACCATCTAATCAACTAAACCATGGCACCAAGTGCCCCATCCAGTCTCTTCCTAAACACCTCCAGTGATGGTGACTCTACCACCTCCCTGGGCAGCCCATTCCAATGCCCAGTCACAGAATGGTAAGGCTTGGAAGTGACCTCTGGAGACCATCTACTCAAAGCCTCCTGCCAAAGCAGGGTCACCTAAGGCAGGCCACACAGGAAGATGTCCAGGGGGGTTTTGAAAGTCCACAGAGAAGGAGGTTCCACAACCTTCCTGGACAGCCTGTTCCAGTGCCCCAGCACCCTCACAGTAAAGTTCTTCCTTATGTTGAGGTGGAACTTCCTGTGTTCCAGTTTGTAAGACACAAGAAAAGTACAAGATTTTAACAGAGCTCAGACAAGCTACAGAAGACATGTTTAAGAAATTTGATTTAATGAGTAATGCTAATACTCCTCATACTAAGTCCATAAAACTTGGCATTAATCCTAAAAAAAAACCGAAATCTGGATGGTAAATGTATTGTTTTCATTAATTCCTCTCACAACCAATAATGGTCTTTATGCTGCTGTGCATCAGCAGCAATAAGTCAGCATGATGACAACCCAATCACCTGGCAAGGTAGTAAGCAACAGGCAACACGTCAAGAAGGAATGAGGCAAAACATTCAAAACGTTGAAATAAATCCAACCTTCTCACTCACCTAAAACAACTGCATGACTTTAAACCATCATTTCATCCTTGCACCAATTCACAGTTTCATCGGTGATGCAGTGCATCACAAGTGAAAGGAATTTAACCTGTAACAAGCTGGGATTTGCATGCAGAGCAGGTGCATGGCTACTTCACATCACCCAGCCCAAACTCCCATCCTATAACCACCTGACTCAAACTATCATGAATCCACAGAAGAAACAAGGGCTAGAGAAAGCAAGTCTTGCCAAACCAACCAACCAATCAATACTTCAGGCTCAACCGACCTTTTGCATTTGTTACACGGAAACAACAGAAGGATCAGATGCAATGATGCACTGTACACGGTCTGGCTGCCCTCAGAACAAGTCACCTTCACGATTTTTATTCAGCTTTATTTCGGTACTGAGCTGCCACTGAAATCCCACCAAAAACTCCTGGAATGTAATTCATGCCCAGGGATGCATTCGTCACCTGCTGTCAGACGAAAACTAACCCATACGCCGCACTAATCCCGGATGAAGTATCGACTCTCATTCACGGTGAGACGGAACTCGCCCCGCTCTGCCGAGGAACGGCAGGGAATGCCCCGAAGGCCGCTGACTCCGCTGCCCATTCCGCCGGCAGAGAGCCTGCCCGGGGCGGGCAGCGGCCGCGGGCAGAGGTGAGCGGCAGCGAGCAGTGACCCGCGATGCGCCGGCTCGGACAGCTCAAGCCTTCCCACCAGGCCCTGCTCACGGCGGCCTCCGCCCTCTATAGCCCTCACTACCGGGCTCCCGAGACGCGACACCGCCGCCTCCAGCGCCCGCGGGGCCAGCGGGCCCTGCCTGCCCCGCGCCGTGGCACTAGGCCACGGCAGCCGCTGCTGCCCCGGTGCGCGGGAGGCAGGCCTGTTACCTGAGCCTGGGGAAGCTGCCGGCGCAGCGCCCGGCTGCCCGTCGCCCTGGGGGCCCGGTGGGACACCTGTCACGCCAGCTCCGTCTCTCGCTCCGGCCCCGTCCCGCTCTGGCTACTCCATAGCGACAGCCACAGCGCCGGGAGGGAGCAGGGGAGCGGAGGGCTCCTCACTTCCGCCCCGGAGGGGCGGTGCTGGGGCGGTGGCCGGGTGAGGCGGAGGAGGGCGGGAAGTGATGCACTGCACCAGTTTCCGCCAGCGGCGCCGGCCGCCCTTATGGCGGTTTATTTGACTCCGCGGTTCAGGAGGCTCCGGAGTCACAGCGAGCTAGAGTTGCGGCGGGGCAGCGGGCGGCGGCGAGGTGGGGGAAGGAGGGTCGTCCCCGTCTCTCCGCTGTGGCGGCTTTTCCGGTCCTAGCGCCCGTGGGGTTGACGGCGCTTCGCCCGGGAGCGGGGCCGAGCCGAGCGGGCTGAGGGGTTGGCGCCGGCCCCGGCCCGTCCGTTGGAGGGGCGCCCGCGGCTGCCAGTTCGCGGCCGGGCGGGCAGGAGCTAGGGCAGGGGTCAGCTGCTGTACAGGGCAAAGAGGTGCTGCCAGTGGTAGTGCCCCCAGGAGTTGTGGGTAAGCGCCGCTGCCAGGGGCAGGCCGGGTCCGAGCGTTCGGAGCGGAGCTTGGCAAGCAGGTTTAAAGTCGGTTTATCGTTTGCTGAACCCAGAGTGCTATGAGGAGGGGAAACTGGGTGCTGGGGAAGGTGAGGCTGAGGCAGCTGTTAAGCCTGGAGAAGAGAAGGTTCAGGGGCTTTTTATTAATGTGCACAAGTACCCGAAGAGAGAGTGCAGAGGCTTGGAGCCAAGCTCTTCGTTCTGGTGCCCATAGAGGTTGTGGGTTCTTCACCTTTGGAGATGTTCAGCAACTGTCTGAACGTGGTCCTGGGTTGACAAGCTCTAGGTAGCCCTAATTGAGCAAGTGGGGTTGGACCAGCTAGTCCCCAGAGGTCCATGTAAACCTCAGCCGTTCTGTACTTCTGTAATGAATTAATGTGCGTGTGTGCATACATGCAATAGATATAGCTGTTAGTGACAACAACAAAACTTTCCTTGCCTGTTTTGGTGTATTTTTGTTCTGTGTTGTTCACACCTTAGCAAATGGGAGTCAGCTTACAAACAGGATGGATTGCCAAGATGTTTTCTTCCCCTTTGTAAAATTAAGCTTGCATACTGGAGAACTTTAATATTTGTTTACTTATAACTAATTTCACAGAGTAAAAATATTTTTTTCAAAATGCTAAAAACTGAAGCTTTATAAACATCTGTCAAACTTCCCTGTAAATGTTTTGCAGGGTGTGATGGTCCTTTTCAAGCAACTCAGCTCTGGAACAGTATTATTCATGCCCTTCACAGTCAAGTGGAGATCAAAAGACGTCGACAACATCTGAAAACATACAAAAACTGCTTCACTGGATCAAATGCTGTTGATGTGGTACTGAGCCATCTGATGCAAAGCATGTACCTGAGCTGCAATGATATTTCTCGGCTGAAAGGAGTCCGTGTATGCCAAGCGTTGATGGATCACAAGGTGTTTGAGCCAGTTGGAGCAAAGCTTTATTTATTCAAGAACGAGAAAGAGACAGAGTTTGAAGACACAAACACTAGTCTCTATAGATTTGTAAATAGCAGCCTTACTCCTCTTCCAAGAAAGAGTAAAGACAGTGACAGCTTGTCTTCTGACCAAATCTGCAAACAGAAGAGAAAGAGATGTTCCCAGTGAGTTGCCCTGAACTAGTCTGATTGTTTTTCTTTTCTTTTTTTTCCCCTCTTTTAAATGCTAATGTTACCTATAGATGAAGTTATGTCTGTCTAACCCAAGTATTGGAGACTTTGAAAACTATGGGCCAGTCTTGAGAAATGTCATGCCAAAATTGCAGGTGCAATTCAATATTTCTTGGTCATGTTAAGCCCATTGTTGTTTAGCATAGAGTCTGGCACAGTAGCTGAAGCCTAGGAATCGTGTTGGTTTGCAATCAGTTGTGCTGAAGGCTGAGAGTTAGTATGAGCAAGGTACTTGTTAGACACTGATAAAAGAAATGGAATTGTAAACAGTATTTGAAATCAATGTCCTTGACCTTTCCACCAAGCAGATGTAGATGATTGGTTTTTTCTGGCTGGATAGAGCCCAGCTACAGTGAAGCCCAGAAGTTCTGATTTAACAGCAGTTTAGGAACTGACAGGAAGATAAATGTGCCAGGATGGTATTTGTTAGATGCATAACTTTTTTTTTCTGCCCCTCACTGAGCAGGGTGAAGTGTGAAACAACACTTTCAAACCCCTTAGCATTAGAAGCAGCTGACAAAAAGAGGGTAGAGGAGCTGCTTCAATCCATAAATGTTCATGCATCTTTACCTCCAAAGATCATGATTAATGAGCCAACTCGTCTGCTTTCAAAAACAGGTGAGGATTGATTTTTACTTTCCTTTTTTCTTTTTAAAACCTTGATTATTTTTTGTTCTTTGCTGTATCTACTTGGAGTGCCTCATTTCTGTAAAACACTGCCCTTCAGAGTCCTTAATTTAATGTGTTACTAATGACAAAGTAGCTAAATCAGTGCTAAACGGGTAAGTGCTCATAGCAAGTAAACTGAAATAAACAAAGCAGGGTTCAGTTTTTGCAGGGTGGTATCATTCTATTTATGCAAACACTTCAGAAAGAAATAGATTATAAGATATGTCTATATGATATGATTCCTTTGGTATTTGCATAGGTTTTTATGTGCATATTACTGAATAGATTATTACTAATTCTAATATTTGTTGAGATGTTGTCTTTAAAGCCTTTTTTTCAATTAGTATTCCTATTTTGATCCCTTTTTTATTCCAACACAGAAACTTTATGCTGTTACCTTGTTTTCTTTGAGCATGTAAAATGTTTCTGAGTACCAACAAAGGTTAGTGTTTTGCATAAAATCTTATCTCTGAGGGTGTTTTCTTGTTTGCTTATGGTATCAGTAATAGATGATGTCTGGAAACAGCAGGCCCTGCTACGACTGCTGCAGATAATTGATGTTCCCCTTCTAGAAGGTATCTTGGTGTCTTCAGTGAAGACAAAACCAGACTGTTTCAGCAAGGAAGAAGACTTGATTATCTCAAATACTTTCCTGGACAGAGAGGTTACATGTAGCTTAAATTTACCTGAGTAAGTAATATGTCTGTGAAATAATGGTAAACATTTCATTTTATGCTTGATCAAAAATTTAAGTGAACAAAATAGACATTGCCAGGCTCTTATACTTGTAGACAGGGGTGGTATTAATATACTTTCCTCTGCTGATTTCCCTTCAGAAGTGGTAAAAGAACTCACAAAAAGTTTAGGATTGGACATTAAAACTTTAGCCTCAGGTGTCGAAAACACTCCTGGTTTCTAGACTAGACACTTCATTTCTAGATCTTTATAACAGATACTGGAATTGAAAACCAGTTCCACCGTCTTCTGGGATTTAAACTATTTTTATCTTTGCTGTTATCAAACCGTCTTGTTTCTTTTTGTAAAACCCAGTTCCTTCCTTTCTCACCCTGGTGGGTTTTTGTAGTGCATGGGATTGCATCTTTTTGATAACTGTTACAGTGGGATGTGTTTGGTTTTAAATACTAGCTGAATCAGGCAAGTGTCTTGGAGTGAGTGCCAGTCTGTCAGAATTGCAGCTTGTTTTAATCTGGACATATCTTGGGTGTATAGCACAGGAAAACCATGGAAGCTGCCTATTTTGAGCAGGTCTTTGAAGTACTGTGGAGAAATAAGTTACATAAACTGCTTAATAAGCAACAAGTTTAATGTGGTTCAGATATGTGACTGTACCTGCATGCTGATTTCTGTCTTATTTTCTTTTAAAGCGTTACATAAGAATAGGTGGAGCATCTTAAAGTAAGCACTAAAATTAGCTTTTCCTTTTACAGGCTTGATAAATGGCTCTATGCAGCAATCGAATGCTTGGAGTATTTCCCAGACCAATTCATAGTGATGGTTAGTCAGCAGTTACCTCCAAGCACTAACACCCCCTGCAGTCTGAATGCATACAAGAAGATTCTTTTTGATGTTATAGTCAAGTATTATAGTCAAAAGAAGGATTCCCTTCTTGCTGCTCAGGATCTTGATATTCATTCAGGAATTATAGAACTTATAGGTAAGAGCAATCTGGAACAAAAAAACACAAGTGAAAGCTTCCTAAAAGATCAGAGAAACTCTTAAACGTTTCTCTAGAAATTACTTAACCTCCTCTCTTCATATCTGCACCCTTAACCTGTCTTGCTCATGTCCTTTTGTAATTCTCTTTCCTGCTTTTTTTGTGTGCCCTTCTTTTGGGAGAGGGTCACTGGCTCTTTTGCTGTTCTTTTTAAACAAAGGCAGTTCCAAAGGTGGCTTGTTCTGGATTATTTCTTGTGAAATATAACTCCTGTCCTGTTAATAGGACACAGGCCAGAAAATTATATGTAGGTCTGTATCTGCCTTCATCTTGCTCTTGTCTTAGAGTTACTTGGCTTTTTGATAGCTCCTCATTGTCAAAATGAAGGTAACTAGAATTACCATTTAAAGGGATTTTTATAGGACATGTTTTCTACTTGATCACATTTTGATGAGAAACTTCTAGCTAATGGCTTAAGGGGGGTGATGAGCAACCATCAGCAACAAAAAAACAATCAACCAAAACTGCAAAAACCTCTAAATGACAAAACCAAAAAATGCAAAGAAAGCAAAGCAAAAATTAAACAGAAGAAAACAACAACAAAAAGCCCCAACACAACCAAGCAAAGAAACCTCAAATCAATGAGAAAGTTAGAATCGTTCAGCTTATTAAGAACTTCAAGACAAATCCTGGAATATAACACAAAGATGTGTCAACACAAACATCTCTTTAGTGTTTGCACTTACAAGGACATTGCTATGTTGTGTGTATGTTGTCCTAGTGAATCTGTTCCTTGACTAGCAGTGGGACAAAGGTTTTAAGGCTTACATTGAGTAAATGGTGTAGTGAGTCTTGCTAAAAGATTTTAGAAGTCACTGAGAGGACCTGCGTTTTTAAGGGGGGGTGGGGGAAATCCAAGAAGGGGATTAATATTGGAATTCAAGTGTGGTGACTGTGAACAATTTGCACTGGGTACACTGTTTTGCTCCATTGCAGAGAAAGGAAAAACAGATCAAGCTGTGGAGGCATCACAGCTGTATTTAAAATTATTAGCACCAAATACCCGAGAGGAACTACACAGACTGCTGACATTCATTGCCGTGGCATCTGACCCTGAGGGCTACAAATTACAGAAACAAGTAAGTCTCTGTTGCATTGAATGGGGGAAGTACCCTTTTCCTATAGCAAAGCTAACTTTTAAGTTAGAAGTATTCTTTTTACTGCCTTCCAATGTGATTTGTTTTTAGATATCAAGATGTTCTTCCCACTGATCCCACCCTGTTATACTTTGCTGACACACTGCAAGTAAATCTGATGCCACATTTGAGTTCTTCTTGTTCTAGTTTGATAACAGGTTGGTGATCATCAAGACATGCACTAAGTTCATCCTACAAAATAAGGCATTGCCAAAAGCACAGGCAGAGCTGCTGACTCAGTTTCTGATGGACAATCACTCTGAGCTCTTCAAGGTAGCATTCTCCTTACCTTGCTGGCTTTGTCATCTTTAGTGTTAAATGTTGAGACTTGATGGGTTGGACACGATGATCTTGAAGGTCTCTTCCAACCTGGTTGTTTATTATTATGTGATAAAGTGCCTCCTTAGAGATGAGAGGTATGTGGAGCAGAGTTTAATGTTCTGTCAGTTAAGAGGTAATGGTACAGTCAAGTAGGGTGAGGAGCTATTTCAGACTATGGAGGACAGTTTTTGGAGAGCTTTATATGTATATCCTCTACCTTTATTTGCAGCATTTGTGTTTAAAAGAGTATTTAAAACTTTTATAGAGGCCTTTTGGCACCCTGTTTCTGCTGGCTATCTACTAATTGTTGGTTTGTATTTTCAGACTCCTTTGACTCTTCTGGAACTAACTAGTAGGAGACTTGAGTGTTTGCTGGAAGGACAAGATCCAGATATCAATTCTGGTAAATGTGATACACATCTTGGCATAAACCTTTTAATACAAATAGATTTGGCATCAATTGACAGTAATTTTGCATAGACTGTGTTCTGACTATAAATCTGAGCTGTTCTTTTCCTTTATTAGAAGTGAACCCTTAAAGAAACCAGCAGCTAATTCACCAAAGAATTAAATTTATCTGGTATAAGCAAAGCACTGACTTCTGAACATTAGAGGATAAGGATTCTATTAATTGTCTAGTTTGAACACTTTGTTACTTTTTACTAAATAATTACTTCTATTGAATTGAGTGCAAACTATGCTTCCTCAAGTGATTTGCTGATTTGGTTTGTGAACTTGATGTGATTTTTACATTTTGGAACCAAATCCTTGTGTTTCTTCCATAAGACACCTAAAAATTCTCACAGAGCTTAGTAGTGTGAGGTTCTAAAAAGCTGTCTTGAGCACAGGCCTTGACTGTGTCGTGTTTTCAAGAAACCTTCCTCCTTTTCTGGGTAAGCACCTCATTTATAAAGAGCCTAAGACTTAGAGAAAAGGGTAGTGTATCCCAAAAGGAAGGCATTTGACACTTGGTGTTTATATGGGATTGGTGTTTTCCAGCTCATTTCTTTTCTGAGTTAACATTTCATCTGGCCTTACTGTCAAAAATATTTCAGCACTGTGATTTAAAAGGGTTGACTTAATTTAATTTCTCTCTGACTTCTTAGCTTCTTCCTTTTGACTTCTGTCTTGCCAGTGCACTGGAGAACTGAGTAATACTGAAAGTTATGGTGCTGTTTAATGTTGTATTTAATAGAGCAGCTGTCTGAGAAGTGTTTGGTACATACAGAATCTTTTACCATCTGTGTTGGGTTCTGGAATGTGTCCAAATTGCTTCTAGCTCAATGTTTTGATTATCACATATTGTGTAGCTAAAAAATGCAGATACAAGTGACAGAGGAATGAGTTATCTGTCCACAGTGCTCCTGGAGCCTGTGTGATCTCTGTCAGCACATTGAACACATAACTCAGGTACAAACCCTGTGCTGTATTTGCCCTCAGTGTGGGAGATTCAATCTGCAAGTTTGCAATTACTACACTGCTTGCCCATTTATTTATGTTCAGATGCTCAGTGGAAAGCTGTAGGTTTCTTGTCACTTGTAGAGAATTGTAGTTACATCTGACCTGGGATATCAATGGATCTATGTTAATCAGGTTCTTACATGAGTGGTGGCATCACCGCCCCTGGAGGCATTTAAAAGAAGTATGGATGTGGTGCTTAGGGACATGGTTTTACTGGTAGTGTTTAGCAGTAGTGGTGGGATTGTGAGCTCTAGGCAGGTGGTTGGTGATCTCAAAGGTCTCATCCAACCTCAACAGTTCTATGATACATTAAACAATTGCACCTCTGCTTTTTTACAAAGGCTTCACCTTCTGTCAGCGTGTGACAGATAAGGAATACGAAGATCAAAAACGCCAAACAAATCTGTATCTTCTGGCACTGGTTCAAGAGGTGCACAATGACCCAACTGTTCCTTTGAAGCAGAAAAAGAAGTTAATGAAAGAACTCAGAAAACACCATTCTCTTGTCTATTGCAGTGGCTGTAAAACTGGATGTGAATTTTGTACTCTAAATGGTTAGACATCAATGCAGCCTTTGACAAAAACAGAGGGGGGATATATATGAACATTGTTCATGGTGTGAACCATTTTCTTCCTTATGTCCTTGCATCTTCAGTTACAGGAAGATACAACTATCAAAATAGCTCTGCTACTGAAAAAAAACCAACTACTTAATGACTCTTAAGTAAAACATACTTTTAGTAGTAATAGCACACTGCTTGTGCTACTTTCAGTTCAGGGTTTGGCACTTTTTGTTTTCCTTCTGTCCCACAACCCCATGGCTTTCTAGCTGAGCCAAGTCTACACTCAGAGCCATACTTGGGTTGATTACCAGTAAGGTCTTTATATGTAGCTCTTGATTTCATAGTATCACAGCAAATCTTAAACTGTGGATTACAACTCCTATGAGTATTGCAAGTGTACAAAGTGAGTCAAAAATGTTATTAGGAGCTGGTCACTGGAATGTGTGGCAGGCAAGATTCATTAGGCAGGGGACCTATGTGTGCTCTGTCACTTATTAGAGCCTGCTGTTCTTTCCTCACTCTGGCAGACTGAGCTGCTGCTAATTAGCTTTTGCTAACGTGGAAGTTATGCAAAAGCAAGTGAAAAAAAATTGCATTTTGGAGAAAAAATTAGTTTTGGGTCTCTTGGTGTACTTGAGCAATTTATTTTAACAGGAAGATACTTTGATAGCATCCAGTTGCATAAATAATGAGTATTTATGGATTCAAATGTTGATTCAAGTAATTACAGATGCAATATAATGTTATGGGGGTTAAATTACTTCTTCCATCATCCTGACAGATGTTTGATCATGTATTTGACACAGAAATGCAGAATTCATGTTGAAATTTATCTTTGGTCTAATTCCACTGCTCTGCCCAAGGTGGAATCAATTAGCATAGGTTGCTCAGGACTTACCTGTTGAGTTTGGAACAATCTCCAAGGACAGAGATACCACTTCTCAGGTGAGCCTGGTCCAGAAAATACTGAACTTGGTAGTAGAGAAAGTTGATAACATGGCAATTTGTAGGCATAGACAGACTGGGATTTGCTTGGGGTGGGGGGAAAATCTATTTAAAAAATCATGCACTTTGACTTGATTATAATTTTCTTGTGCTAATTTAAAGATGATAATAAAGCATTGCATAAAAATTTCTGAATTAGTCTTGTTTCAGTGTCTTCAGAAGGAAGAGGCAGCTCAGTGGGTGTAGAACCAGGTATCAAAGAGTAAGAAAACGCTTCATGTGGACAGGAGGAGTTTATAGCTGCAAGGTGCTTTCCTTCAGCTTAGGGGACAAAAATCCCCAACCCTGACTAGACTTTACTAATTTGCATTCTTCTGTTTCAAGAATTGTGATCTTAAATGTAAGGGCCTGCTGAACAGAACAAGTTTGGACTACAGATTATTGGTTTCTAGCATTATGCTTCCAGGTTCATTCCAAAAGTAGGAAAACTCATTTCAAACTTTTTTGCCTATATTCCTCTCCTGGCTATTCACTAAAGTAACAGAAAATAAAACTCCATTATTCCATTTCAGGATGGATGGACAATCTCAGAGAGACCTTTTGAGATTGTTTGATGTCCATTCAGTTGCATGCACAAAGTAAAATAATATTAACTGGGGGGAGAGGGGGGGAAAGAGTCTTGGTTTCTTCTTGTTAGTTTCAGATAACTACAAGCACTCAATATTTCTAATGCCTCATGCATGGAGGTTTTCTGCACTATGAATACAATGAAGCAATCAGTAAAAGATGAGACCATAAGGAAATGACAACACCTTTCATACAGTTGGGCTTGCAACACTTTTATTTTTAAAATCTGAAACTTTTTTTTTCCCACCCCACTTAAATACAGGAAAGCTAAAACACAATCCTCACAGGTTATCCTTCAAAGAGTTCCATTCTCAGTAGAACAATGGAATAGCAATGTATCCAGCTATGCTACCTAGATGTCAAATTTCTCTTCACAGATGTTGTGTCCATGTTCTTCATAATCATCTCTAGTTACTACCATGTCTTCAAAATCATCATTTTCAGAGATGAGCTTCCCACCTTCCCAAGAATAAGTAATGGGGCTGAAAAAGGAACAGAATTGTCGTTACTCATCTGTAAACGAACTTAAAATGAAGCATACATCATTTCCAAGCTGTGTATTCAGCACTGCTTATGTAATAAAATATTTCTCATTGCTAAATCAATGTAATCACACTGTGGAAATCTTACCAAGGCTTACTGGTTTTGGTTTTTATAAAAACCAAAATCTAACTCCTTGGAGGCAGGTACTAAGAGAGCAGGAGGCAGAGATGTTTTTGTATTTACTTTGCCTAGATATTGATTCTTCAATAAAACTGAAAAAAACTAGAGTCTTTAAAAAAGATTATTAATGATTTATTTTTTTTTTGCTTTCAAGATATACTTCTTTTGTCTCAACTGTATACTCTCTCTGCAAAGAGGCTGCCCCTTCCAGCTCCCTGAAGTGGCTACATTAATCATGACGTAGCAGCATTAAGGTGCATTAAGCATTAAAGTCAAAACTCTCATCTTACATAAATCCACTTCATGACAATTGATCCTTATTTTTCTGTTTGCAATAGAAGAAGACTGAGAAGGCTTAGATGCTTAACTTCATTAGTCAAAGTACAGGGCAAGCAGGTGCTCTCTAGTTAATTTGGTTTGTCTGAAACTACACTGCTTTAAAATAGTCTTTATATATAATTTTGGTTCACTTACCATTTCAATTAAATCCCTTTACTAATCTACCAGCCAAAGTAATCTTATTTTACAGTTTATTCTGCTAGAGGGACAAAGCTTGATGTGTAGTTTAGGACTTACTTTTCAGGAAGAACAACAGAAACATCATAATCAGTTGGAGTAAGACATCGAACCTCAGAATAAACTCGATCTCTGAAGCCTGGGAAAAGGGTGTTTCCCCCAGTCAGAACTATGTTCTTGAAGAAATGAGGCTGCATTTCTGGAAAAAGAAGTAAATCTCTAGTTACAGACTGAAGATTAGAAGGTTCCCTCCCCCGTTTTTGTTATGAATTGCAACAGAAGTAAGAAATGTCATAGAAGAATCTCATGAACATCTAATGATCACACCCATTATAGTTTTATTCAGAATTACAAGAAAGTGATTAATCACTCTGTTCTTTGTGATCTTTAGAATTTGGCTTTGATTCCTACCATTAAATTGTGTGTTACTTTTCATGTCTGCTAACACAATTCCCTTCTCAGAAGGGATTTTAAGTTGTGCAGTTTCTGAGAGTACAAAATAATAGCCTCCATGCCACACAAGTATTTATGTGGTTTCCTAGGTTTTATGAAAGCTTCCTTTGTAATAGTAACATTAATTACATGTACATCACACCTATAAAATGGAAGTTCTGGGTCTACTTCTGACAAACAGCAGTCAGAAAGCTTTTATACTTCAATGCTTAAATTACTGAGTTTGGTCAGTAATGGAAAGTTGTATTTTAGAATACAACTAAAACTGATTTCAAGCATCTTCCATTGTCAGCATCAAAGACAGACAGGGCATGTCACAAAAGGATGTTAAGAAGAGTTAAGTCTACAGCTATTAACTGAAACAAGAGCAGAAACCAATTGATGAATCACCACAAACCTGTGCTTGCCCAACAGAGAAGTTTGTAGACAATCTTGACACACATTGGAAGACAGAAGTTCACAACTCAATGACTGGCACTTTGAGAGTACTAAAAAACCCTCAAAACAACAACAAAACCCCAAACCAACCAACCAACCAAAAACCCAAACAAAAAACCCCACTAAAAAAACATCATAACAAACAAACCTCAAAAAAAACCCCAAACCACCACCTACACACCCACACTTTCCAAAATCTGTTTCAGGTTATACCTTCAGGCAAATTCTGAATGGAATAAACAATGGCTTCAGGAATTCCCATCTCTTGAATACCAATATCTGAAGGATGGAAAAGAATTTCTGGAACTGCGAATCTTTCGTTTGCTAGACGAAGTATTTGTTCACCAGTCTTGTATTTTCCACTTAACACCATCTCCTCCCTTGGCTATATTAAAGACATGAATAACAGTAAGTGCATAAGAAAGGAAATGACATCTTAAAGAGTATTCAGCTAATCTTTTTTATGTACTGCAGAAGGAGGCAATACATTCTGCCTGAAGTTGTATTGTCAGTAAATCTTTCAAGAACAATACATACCCAGGTATTAAATCTGAAGTGACTCTGCTTTTATCTACTGTAGGTTTGCCTGCACCAAAATATTACAGGTATGGACAAGAGTGGCCTTAAAACATTGGGACTGCTCTTGAAACTGGCCAACTTAGTAAATGAGATTAAACTCTTTAGTTGTCTTCATTGGTGTGAAGACTTTTCAAGCCCTGCTGTAACATGACTTGAAACCTCCTGCCTATTAGGGTATTTAAATGAAATTCAGAGAAACATGGAGAGAACATTTTCCCACTAAACCTTAAAAAGCCCCCAGCAATAGTGATATGGATAGACTGTGTGACAGAGCACAAGGGAAAAAAAACTCTACAAATATTAAATAACAGACCCCAAAATGCTATGCTGGAACAATAGTGTTTGATTTTCATCTCAAGTGCCTAGGGAAAACATTACCAATTAACGCATAGGATGGAAAAAAAATACAATATAGCTTTAAAATAAAAGGAAGTCTTTTTACCCTCTCTACTAGACTTCTGCAGGGAAACAGTCAAAAAAACTACTTCAAAAACCCTATTAGCATTACCTTACAAAATCCTTTTTTGATTGTGCTGAAGTCTGGCAAAACATAGTCTACCATTACAGTATTTTCCTCTCCTTTCAGCCTAAAAGAATGTAAAATACAACAGAATAAAGAATAAATTCCAAATCCCAGCTATTTTTATACTGATAAACATGAGTCAAACTTCCTTTGACTTAATTAAAACATTTTCTGATTAAGGGTATAGCTTTATTTGTACAAATAGATTATTCAGAAGTGCCAGCTTTAACATTGAGTACCATTGTATACATGGTGCATACTTGGCACGTATACATACTTGGCAATGTCCATGTCCTTGTAAAAGTCTTGAGAAACATAACACACATCTTCTTTCACTTGGTTAATTACATGTGTTTCATCCATAACGTGTAGCTGCCTGTGCAAACAAACCAACCAACAAAAAACCAAACAGAGGTTTAAGACTAATTCAGTCTTAGCATCATTTGTCCAGTTTGCCCCTGGAGATGAGCAATCACAGGTTGCAAATCACAAAATGCTACAGTTTCAGTATCTAAAATTCATATTCCATTTACAAAAGCATTCCTGGCCTACTGGAGTTGAGTATTTTCCTGTTTCACAGTTCAATGAATACAAACATCTACTTGCACTTGCCCAATATCTTCATTACAAGTGTAGTCATAACCTTGCAATTAGCTCTACTAACAAAGATCTTCACCAAGACAAAGTGCCAAGGTAAATGTAATTGTTGGTCCTGATGAATTCTATTTGTGATACTGATAGAATCACTTAGCAAACTGACTGATGATCTACTGGGACATCTCAGAAAATACTAAAGACTCAAATAATTGGGAACACAGAAGCAGCCTCAGCAACTTCAAAAGTGCTGGCATTTTAATAGCCTAATACTTCAAAAATCTTAACTTCACCTTAATTTGTCTTGAGCTTAAGAATATTCCCATAAACTTCTAGCTCATTTCATACCAGGTCTCAAGACCTGGTCAGCATTCCTTACCTGTAAGAGATTATTTCCTTTAGGTGGTTAGTTAAGAGTTTTCCTCCAACATTAATCCTGTGGAAGAAGGAAGGAATTCTGTCATTATTAGCTTCAGGAATAGCTAACAATTTTTCCAGGTTATATATATATATATATAAATATATATGCATATATAAAACCTAGGTATATATAATAATAATAACAGGCAATTTACCTGATGATTGCTTCTTTCTTCTTTTTACTTCTACAGTAAGGTACAATGTGTGTAAAAGAATATCCACTATCCACAATGATGCAACACAGCTCTGATGGATTATCTCGGAAGTACCTGTGAGCACTCAGAGCTCCAGCTGAAATACAGAACATTTCATTCCTTCATTCCAGACTTTCAGATTTTACATTGATATGGAAGTGCACTTCCTTCATATTTGAAATCCCTTTGACAGACTTTCAAGCCCCCAGGATATAATACTACAGCCAACATATGACAGTGGATAAGGTATCATATATGCCCCATTTATCCTTTTTCAATAATGCCAGCCCATGTTCAGTTTCCTCTCCTAAAGCAGATTGATCACATCACTATTTATCAAACCTATCTACAGGAGTATCCTATGTCCAGCTATTTTGTAGAAGAGTTGTGATATTACTTGCACATCCCCCTTAAGACACAATACATTTCATGACTGTAATCATAGAATCACAGAATATATCTGGTTGGAAGAGAGCTCAAAGATCATTCAGCCCAACCCTCAACCCAGCACTACACTATGTCCCTGAGAACCAGGTCCAAATACTGCTTAAACACCTCCAGGGATGGTGACTGCACCACTGCCCTGGGCAGACCATTCCAGTGTTTGATAACGCTTTCTGTGAAGAAATATTTCCTAATACCCAGCCTAAACCTCTCCCGGTGTAACCACCTCCTCTAGTCTTGTGTTCCATTTGTTAATACAAACCAAAAAGCCAGACCCACTTCCCACCAAAAGGAAAGCTATGAAAGACTTCATGCAAATTTTTGTTAGATGCTATCCTCTTTCAAAAGCCATCTTTTATCTCTGTCACCCTGGCTCTCCTCAAATTTCCTTTAATTATATAGCACAACACTCTTAAGAACAGCAGAAGAAGAATGGAATTTCTGAAAAGGAAAGAAGTTTAATCCAGTGCAAGGACAAATGAGTCAAGCATATAAAGGTTGAGTAATAAAGCATCTTACTTGAGTAATAAAGCATATTACTCAAGAGCCAGGGAGGAAATTAATTTGTTTCTTTACTGGTTTTACATCTACAGAAGTGTGTGTGTACACGTGCATGCATATGGATTTATTTATTGACCTGGCTAACATCCAAACTATATCCATGCCAACTAGAGGGAGGCAGACTCACCATTTACTCTGAGAACTGCTTGAAACTGATATTCTTCAAATAGGATTTCATTCATGGATTCTTGGATGGAAGTGAAGTTAAAATAAGGTTCAGTAATAATAATATTGGTGTCAACAAAATCCACCTGTGGAAAAACACATTAAAGTTTGTCGTCGCTTAAAACTTAGAGGATTTAGACTACATTTTGCAGCAGTTGAAGCTCATGGAAATCTGATTACCACTTGCCCTACCTGTTTGTAGAAGCTAGGCTTAGAAAGATTTAGCTTTTTCCAAAGACCTCATGAGCAGTGATACTTTATCAAATGAATGGGTAAAATAGAAGGGAACACCTTCATTATACATATTCTGCTCCTGTTTTTAATTATACTGATGTGAGTCTCCTCACATATGTGAGCTGAACTCAGTACAAATACACACAAGACTAAAAAATGCACATGTTTTTAAAGCAGTTACACCAGAGCTCAATGTACAAATTTTCTTCAGTTTGCAAAAAGAGAAATCTCAAGGATTTCTAATTGGAGGTACTTTCAAAGAGACCAGTGAGCTCATCAGCTCTATTTAACATTTGATGTACTTCTGTTAATCCCATTAGTCAGTATTTAACCTTTTAGCCTACACAGAAACTGTAATTGTTTAAAGGCTCTTACTTGATACATTTCTTTTCCAAAAAGATAATCCCAAACCTGTCTCTGGACATCCCAGTTCACCAAGTAACCCTGCAGGAATTCAGGAAAAAAATGAGAAATTACACTATTTAGGAAATAAAATCCATTAAAAAATAAATTAATAGAACTGAAAAACAGAAGTCATGGCAGGTGACTGACAGCCTGGCAATATAAAGACATTTCAGAGTAAAAATGTCTAAAATCACATTTCTGTGCTAAAGAGTAAATGCTACAGAGGATAAAGAATGGTACATTCCCCATCAACATAATAACTGCTACACAACAATGACAACATAAATTGTGTTTCCTATATACATGATTTGACAGAAGTCTGGGAAGGTGATGGAGCAGATTGTCTTGAGTGCCATCACACAGCACATACAGAACAACCAGGTGACCAGGCCCAGTCAGCATGGGCTTATGAAAGCTTGACTAACCTGACCTCCTTCTAGGACAAGGTGACCCACCTAGTGGATGAGGGAAAGGCTGTGTTATGTTGCTTATGTGGACTTTAGGATAGAATAGGATAGAATTAACCAGGTTGGAAGAGACCTTTGAGATCATCAAGTCCAACAGATTCCCACAGCATCCTCCTAGAGTAACTGGCAGCTCACGTCTTAGACAGGTGTGCTCTTTGCTGGGTAAGAAACTGGCTGGATGGCTGGGCCCAAAGAGTGGTGGTGAATGGAATTAAATCCACGTGATGGCTGGTCACAAATGGAGTTCCCCAGGGTTCAGTTTTGGGGCCAGTTCTGTTTATTATCAGTGATCTGGACAAGGGGATCAAGGGCACTGTCAATGAGTCTACAGACAACACAAAGCTGGGCAGAACAGTTCATCTACTTGATAGACTCAAGATGACAGAGGGATCTGGACAGACTGTATTTATGGGCTGGGGCAGACGGTACAAGGTTCAAGAAGGCCAAATGCTGGGTCCTGCACTTGAGTCACAACAATCCCATGCAACACTACAGGCTTTGCATGGACAGCAAAGTGGCTGGAAAGCTACCCAATGGAAAAGGACCTGGAGGTTGTTGGTTGACAGCTGCTGAAGGTGAGCCAGCCATGTACCCAAGTGGTCAAGAAGGCCAAGAGCATCCTAGCCTGTAACAGAAACAAGTGTGGCCAGCAGGACTAAGGAATTGATTGTGCCCCTGTAGTCAGCACTGGTGATGCCAGACCTTGGCCAGTTTGGGGCCCCACACTCCAATAAAGGCATTGAGGTGCTGGAGGTTGTCCAAAGGAAAGCAAGAAGCTGGTGAAGGGTCTGGAGAACAAATCTTATGACGAGTGGCTGAAGGAACTGGCATTGTTTATGCTGGAGAAAAGGAGGCTCAGGGGAAACTCTACAACTACCTGAAAGGAGGCTGTAGCAAGGTGGGGGTCAGTCTCTTCTCACAAGAGACAAATGGTAACACAAGAAGAAATGGCCTCAAGTTGCTCCAGGGCAGATTTAGGTTAGATACTGGGAAAAATTTCTTCACTGAAAGGGTTGTCAAGCCCTGGAAAAGGTTACCCAGGGACCTAGTTGAGCCACCATCCCTGCATGTATTTAGAAGACAGTATAGATTTGGCACTTGGTGACACAGTTTAGTGGTGACCTAGCAGTGTTGGGTTAACAGCTGGCCTTGATGATCTTAGGGGTCTCTTCCAACCTAAATTATTCTCAGACTCTAATGCTTAAACTTCACTCTGCTGATTTTGACTGTTCTATTTATACTAGATATAATCCTGTAGTTGGAGCATATAGTATGAAAACTATTCCTTAAAACTATTTACATTTGGCTGTAATGTCAAAACTTAGGATACCTTACTTACTTTCTGAAAAGGGAGAATGTAAAAAAGCCCAGAGGGATCTTTAATTTCATCCAGTTGATTTGCCGTGAAGGTTTTCAAGCGTGCAGTCTTTGATCTGAACTGGCAGTTCGGAATAACGCTGGAAAAGATGGGGACATCTCCTAACCATCATGGTGTGTGACACATTTACCCTCTTTACAGTAACAGTACACTTTCAGCAACGTTTTTACTGCTGTGCTTTGGTTTAAATCCATTACTTGAGTCAGTTAAGAGGGAACCCCCCAACTTCTGACACCTCTAGTACACTTATTGGAAAGAGACACACACACACACCCCCCGCAGTATCACCACACCACCAAGGGTGTAGAGACCTCCCCCTCGCCCAGGCACCGCCACTGCCAGGAGCCGACCGCCCCCTCCCGTCTCCGCGCGGTGGGGGAGGAGCTCCGCACCCGCCGCAGAGGCGGGGCCAGGCTGGGCCTGTCCGTGGCGAGCGCAGGCGCACTGGCGGCCCGCTCGCAGGTGAGGAGCGGTCTCCGGTGAGGCCAGACAGAGGAGAGGAGCGGCGGGAAGGGCAAGGTGCGCTCCGGTGGAGCGATAAGGGAACGCCCTCCCGCCCGTCCCGCTTCCTCTCGGGCCCTTACCTGACGTTCGCATGGCTGTAACCGATCTTGGCGTTGTAGGCGCCGTTATCCAGCACCAGGGTCGCCATGTTCCCCACGGCGCCACGGCCGCCGCCGTCCCAGTATTGATCCGCCACCGCCGTGGATCTCTATGGTTACCATAGAGTGGAAGAACCGCGCGCGCGCGCGTTGCCTGACGGGACGCAGAAGTGCCGCGGAAACAGCCGCCGCCGGATGCTCACGTGGCGCCGGTGACGCTGGCGGAGCGGCGGAGGCTATTGGTCAGACGTTACCCGGAAGCTCTCTCCGAAGAGACGGGCAGGGGGAGGTGACACGGAGTCGCCTCCGTCGAGAGCCAATTCCGGTGCTGGTCCCTGCGGCTTCAGGGCGCCTGTGCGGACAGCTCCTTCCTTCGCCAGGGGCCGCAGCGCCACCCAGTGGCGCCGGGGAATTGCGGTCGGCGAGGTGGTGACGATCGCTGAAGGGAAGCAGCGAGTCACAGAATCATAGAATGTTAGGGGTTGGAAGGGACCTCTAGAGATCATCGAGTCCAACCCCTCTGCCAAGGCAGGATCACCTAGGACAGGCCGCACGGGAACGCATCCAGGCGGGTTTTGAAAGTCGTCAGAGAAGGAGACTTCACAACCTTTCTGGGCAGCCTGCTTCAGGGCTCTGTCAGCCTCACAGCAAAGTCTCTTCTCATGTTACTGGGGAACTTCCTGTGTTGCAGCGAAAACCCGTTGCTCCTTGTCCTATCACTGGGCACCACCGAAGTGGCAGTAACCTTCATCCTGACACGCACCCCTCAGGTATTTATAGGCATTAATACGATCCCGTCTCAGCCCAAGGTCTCTCAGTCTTTCCTCATAGGAGAGAGGAGTTCAAGTCCCCCGCTTATCCTCGTAGCTCTCCATTGGATCCTCCCCGGCAGATCCCTGTCTCTCTTGGGGAGCCCAAAACTGGACAGTGTATTCTACATGTGGTCTCATCGCGGGGGGGAGGCGGAGGAGAACTTCCCCAGGCTTGCTGGACACACTTCATGCACTCCACGATGCCGTTTGTCGTTTTGGCCAGCAGGGCACATTGCTGTCCAACGCATAGCTTGCTGTCCACTAACACTCCGAGCTCCTGCTCCATGGGTTGCGCCCTCCCGGCAGGACCACAGCGGGCACAGGCGCTTAAGGCAAGAGCCCGGCGGGGAGGGGTGTGCGGAATGGGGGTGATTCCTTCCCCGGGGTGTGTAAAACCAGAGACCAGTCCTGCTCGGGTAGTGCCTTGTCCTCCCGGAAGCTGCGGGTCGTGTCACGGCTGGCTCGGGGCAGCTTGGTGCCACTGCTGCACGGAACCCAGCACTCCGGGAAGAAATGCCATGGGTGGGAATCGCCTGATGTAAGAACTAAGCACGCAACACTTGCTTTTCTCTGTGAGAATGTCACGAAATTAAAAGGGAGACAACTCTTTAGATTCCACTGTAATTATTTTGACGTTATTGTAAGTGTGCTGTCATTAACACGCTTCTGTTATAAATAGCAAAAAGTTCCTGCTGTTGCTGTTTGCTGCCACTGATCAGCTTTGCGTTCAGTGAAGTCAGTGTCAGATATCACACACCTTTATAGAATCACAGAACCATGGCACAGCCCAGACTGGAAGGGACTTCTAGCGATCATCTGGCCCAACATTCAGTGGGACAGGGAGCTGGAGTGAGATGATCACAGAATTGCCTAGACTGGGCAAAACCTTTATGATTGAGTCCAATCATTAGCCCATCACTGATGAGTCCTTAACTAAACTGTATCCCTAAGCACTCCATCTTCAGTACCTCCAGGGATGGGGACTCTACCTGAGCAAGCCAATACAACACCCAAGAATCCTTTCAGTCAAGAAATTCTTTCTCACAAGGACCTCCAGGTCCCAAGGCTGCTTCCTGTCTGCACACAGATCCCAACCTGCACTTTGTTGTCTCAGGTGCAGGATCCTGCACTTCTTTTTGTCATGAATTTTCCTTTATTTATGTTTTACTTACCATCATTAGTATCATTCTTCTTATCCAATAAAGTGCATTACATATTTTTTATCTGTATGTAATTGGTTTTCCTGGAATTATCAGAACTTTAAAATGTGACTCTTGATGATTCTTTACCCTAACAAATATCAAATGTCTTTCCATGAGCCAGGGTGTTCAGCAGAATGCATGGCAATCTGATTTGAGACCAATCCTCTTTATGTGCTTGTCAGTATCTTAAGGACAGCCTCTGTAATCCCTTCTCTAGTAGGGATTCTTTGGTTCTTGAGGAAAGGTCAAAGGAATTATCAAAAGCCTGTTTTTCCAGTTCAGGAATGTCTAGATTCTTCTAATGAACACTGTGAAGTGTTGGTTGTTCTCCTTCTTCACCCATCAACAGGTATAGTAATAGAAAATTATGGGTTTGTAATGAAAACCCAGAACACACAGAATTGTGACAAATCATAGAATCATAGAATTGTTTCAGCTGGAAAAGACCTCTAAGATCATCGAGTCCAACCATCAACCTAAGACCACCATTGCTATGAAACCTAATTGTCACCAACACGCTAGCAGAAGTTATCTGCTAGCAAACATGCAACTGTGATTCAGAGAATCAGTTCAAAGTGTTAATGAACATAATCTGGGGATATCCTGATATTGGTTTGCATCAGGCTCTAAACAGAAGTGTCAGATTTTCTGATGAGCTCCTTACCATGTGCCCTTCTGATTAGTCACCTGGGGTGAGGAGAGTTGACCTGTGCATTTTCCTTTGTGCCTCCATTCAGTGTGCTCCAAGTGATGTGAGAGAACATGAAGTCAGAACAGCCCTGCCAGGCAAGAATATTTCTGGCTTCCAATTCTGACATCAGTGGAGAGCCTCTGGACTTTCCCTTTCTGCCAGAGCTATGCTTGCAGAACACCTGACATGGGTCCTGCTTTCCTTACTCCTCATATTTTCTGTTTTGGTGAGAAGCTGATCCACTACGATGATGACCATCATGTCTCCAAGACACTGGTAGAATTTTTCTAGTTGAGAAAATGGAACTTAAACCAGGAATGAAACTGTGAGCTTCGTACACAGCTCATTCCCACTTTATAAATCTCTTTAAAGAACATAATGAGGTCAGTATTACACAACTGATTGATTTTTAAATGCTTGGAAAAATCAATTGAAAACATTCCTCTCCTGACCTAATTTTTTTTCTGTTACTGCTTCATATTTCTGACTCACAGGTCCTTGGGGTTTTGGTTCATTGCTTGTGAATTATTAATCTGTTATGTATATGAGAAGCAAAAGAAATGCTATCTGCTGTCTTTCCTCAGCATGTCCAGAACATGTTACAGAGGCAGCAAGCCATTGTCCATATAGAGGTCACATCTGAAAAGCTTCTTAATTTTACAAGTGTTAAATTATTTTCCCCCAGTTAATACTTCTGTTTAGGGTACCTGGTTACTGTTGTGGTGTTACCCACCACTGAAATTCTTCAATATACCTTCTCTGAATGAGGGACTCCCAGAAAAGAGAGTTACTGGATGAACAAAACGAATGCATTGACAACTAACACTTGGAAACTTTGCTACAGCATTATCTCAAAATTACTTGTAGTTTTTTACTTGCCACAGACACCAGGTGAAAGGTAAGCACCTGGGGAACAACTTGATTTTACAAGTCTGCGGGTTTGAGTTAATTGCTAAGAAATTTGGATTAAAGGAAATATTATGTGTGTATGCATATGAATTTATTGCCATTTCCTTAGATGTTTCCAACACTAAGCTGTTCAGTTGGCCTTGATCCTTCTGGGTTCTGCTGTAGGAGCAGTAGCTGTCCCAGCTTTTAGTTGTGAGTCAAGATCAGGCCCAGGAGAAGACCTGTCGCTGTCCAGGCAGGGCTTGCTGCTTTCTCTGTTCCACCTTTCTCTGGAAGAATAGATGGTAGGCTCAAATTTGTTGCTTCTGAGGTTGTTTTCTTGCTCAACTTATCATTTTGGGATGGTTTTGGGAATTCTGGATGGACAAAAAAAAAAAAAAAAAAAAAGGGAAGAGTTTTTTGCAGCTGGAAATAGAAGTATAAAAAGGATGTCTCACAGATAATCCCAGTGAATGACAAAAGAACCAGAGCAATGGACTTCATCTGAAAAAACTTTAATTATTGCTGGTGTGAATGAGCTCTGCAGAACACTTGGGAAGAGCATGACATGCAGGTATTGAGTTAACGAAGCATTTTATCAAGAGGAATTCTTGCTAAATACTAGAACCATTTCTTTTTTCCATGCAGTTAAATGTAACACGTTTTTGTGGCACCTCTAACAGATTTTCAACAAGGATAACAACAGGTATCGGCCGCTCGGGGGGCGAGCGGGCTGGGCGCATGGGGGTAAGGGGGAAGCGGACCCACGGGGGACACGGTCCAAAAGCGAGAGGAGGGATGGAGCCGCTGGTGGGGGCGCAGGGAGTCGCTGACATGAGTCTTGGGGATGGGAAGACTGAAGAGGAAGGAAAGAAGCAGGTGGAGAAGAGCGGAGAAAAGGCGGGCGGGGTTGGCTGAGGGCGATGCGCGTGGACAGCGGCGCTGACCAGGCAGACCCGGGCTGCGGCGGGGAGCGGGTCTGGGAGCGGGTCTCCGAGCGGGACACGGCGGTAGGCGCCTCTGCCCCGCCTCCGCCGGCCCGGCTCCGCCGCTCCGCGCGCGGGGCGGTGGCTCCGATTCCAGCCCTCCCCGTTACCGCCCCGTCGCCGCCGCCCCCCGTCACTAGGCGATGCTGCAGCCAAGATGGCGGCGGGGGCCGAGTAAGCGTGAGCGGAGGCAGTGGCTCCGCTCCCGGCGGTCTCCCCAGCCCGGGCAGGGGGAAGAGGAGGGATGAGGCGCGTCCCCGGTCCTGGCTGGTTGTCGTGAGGGGCGCGGGCCAGCAGACACCATGGCGGGGATTATTAAGAAGCAGATCCTGAAGCATCTCTCCAGGTCAGTGGAAGGGGCGGCCGGCTGCTCGCGTGGGGCTGTCCGGCGGTGACAGCGGCAATAAATGGCCCGCAGCCTGCTCCTTGGGTGCTCGGCGGCGCAGGGGGGCCCACCCGAGGCTCGGGCTCGGTGTGCCTGGCGCAGAATGGAGTCACCGAGTGAGTCACCGCCGGGCTCCGTTCGCCTCCCCACCGGGCAGACGGTGCCCGCCCCCGCAGCCCTCCGCACGGCGCGGAGCCGAACCGGGCGGGGGCAGCCCTGACGGTGGGCGGGGGCTGCCGTGGCAGGGGGCCCGGGTCTCCCGGGAGGAGGCGGCGCAGCCCCTCAGCGGGGGCCGCAGGCGGGGCGCCCCCAGAGCAGCCCGGAGCGGCGAGGTGGTGTGCGAGGGGGAGCAGAAAGAGACAAAACCCTAAACCCCGGCGCAATTGCAAGGCGGCGGTGGGGGCTTCACACAGGCCGACCCAATTCGCTTGCTGGCTGGGAGTGTAGCTCGGCATGTGCCCTTGCAGTCGGGTCGCGACACCTGAGCCCTTGCACAGGCAGGTGAGACCGGGTGACAACAGCGATGCATTCCAGTGCACGCCAAGGGATGAAATCAGTCGGACGTTTGCTGAGTGACTGAAATCACGTCTAAAATACCTCGTGGCTTAAAGCAAACAAACAAAACCTCTGCGGTAAAATTTTATAGCTGTCAGTGCCGTGTGTTTGAGAGATGGAAAACCTGCAGCAAGTACACAAGATGATTGAGAGAATTGTAGAATGCCACGTTGTACATAGGGTCAAAAACCTATTAGATACTTGATCTGTCATGATACCACAGCCTTGTTATGCTTCAGAGCTTACTTTTATAAATTAAAAAATACAGCTCCAAGTATTGGTCCTTTATTTGTTTCACAATGTTTTCTTTTGGTGTGATATTTCTGAAAGGTGTGCTAGTAAATAGGGAAAATCAAACAATATAAAATATCAGATTGTCATTTGACTCATCTGTTGATGATGCACAGAGAAAACACAAATGGCATTCCAAATCCTTTGATACCTACCTGCTAAAGATATTGGATAAAGCGGTAGTAGAATAATGATTGTCCTCCACTCTGCTCATGAGTTTTGTAGCTAGGAATGCCAGTAAAGAAACCTCATCTTTGCGTGGAAATAACTGAGCACTCTACAAATGGAAATGCAGTATGAAGATGTCATCAGCCTTGAGTCAGTTTCTAATCAGAAATGTACATGAAATCACTGCACATAATTGACTGATACAGCTCACTGCTTCTACTGCTCTTAAGCTCTGTGGAGGGAGAAGTCAGCTCTGGTCTCTGTGCTACTGATGCAAATCTCAAATGTCTCTAGGAAGTGGGCATGAGTAACATCAGCCCTTTTTTGGTCTATTTTTGTGAATAAACATCTGTATAGATTAGAAGTAAGTATTTCTTAATGCTGGTAAATCTGTGTTTGCTGTTCTGTGTGATGTGACAATGCTGCTTCAACAAGACTCCACCAGTTGGTTGTGACAAGTTTGGTCATTTTTGTAGAGCTTATGGGATATATCTAAAAATCTGAAGCTTCCAAGTTGAAGCTTTTAACCCACACTACGTCAACATTAAAAGATGATATTTACTACCTAAAATATGGACATTACTAAGCTCCTTATTTTGTGTATTCTTAATCAGAGTTAGATTGTATCTTTTTTCCCCGGAGAACTGGTGCTTCAGTAGTTGCACAACTTCATTACACAAGAAAACAGAATTCAAGTGACATGAGCACCTGTAAATCTGGTAGCTTTTTAAGTTTCAGAAACTTCTTGTTTGTTTTTTTTCCCAACAAAAAGTGATAAAGTTGTTCTTTATTTCAGGATTTTCTTTAATATGGTTTATATGAGCGTGATTAAGGCAGGCTTCGCACACTTTCGTATCAGTGTGAAGCCAAATACACGAGGTATTTCCTGCAATACATCTGGTGCCAAAAGACACTTTCACTTTCTGCTCTATTACTAATATTAGTTCCTGTTCTGCAGTTTTCATAGTTCCTCAGAACTGATGCCTGTTTGCCATCTTCATCAAAGCAGGTGTTAGTGGCAGGGTTAAAATGTGCTGGGAAAAAGCACCATAAAGAAAGAGTGGAAAGAATACTCTTATCAGCTCAATTTACTTTCCTTTCTGATGATTGCATTTCTCTTTCTGTTTGAGCAAAGCTGAATCTAAAATGTACTTCAAAGAACAAATAGAAGATATGAACTTGTAGCTTCAGTTACAGAGAAGTTTGTTTGCCACAAATCACAGAATCATAGCATGGTTGAGGTTGGAAGGTATCTCAGGAGGTCATCTTGTGGAGCTTCCCCAAATCACTGCTGATTTAGCAATATTTGCCATGAAGATTGCTGCAGTGGCTGTTACTCATATGTTAGAAACTCATCCTTCTTACAATCTTGATAGTGTATATGCAAATTTAAAAGTGTTGTGTCACTCAGCAGTTGAGCAGCTTACAGTGCTTTCAAGATGAACTGATAGGGGTTGTGAAGGAGCTTTGTCATTCTACATTAGTTAGCTAGGGAGATTTTTTTGCATAGATAGGAGTCTAAAGGTCCAAGAACACGGAGAGGAGGAAAACCCAAACTGCATTTTGGAACAGTTTTGCTACCTAAATGACTTTTTGCCTTTGCAAAAGGTTTTTCTAATTGCTGTGTTGCAGCTTAGGGGTGGTGAAGGGGGTAGAGCTTATTTACTCAAGTTGTAACAAACCTGTAGCTCACATCAGGATCTGGTAATGACTTTTTGGCTTTCTCATAGATATTTTTTAAAAGCTTATTTTAAAACAAGAGCTGTGTATTCTGTCTTCAACATAGATTCATACAATGGTTTGGGTTGGAAGGGACCTTAAGAGCATCTAGTTCCAGCCCCTCTGCCATGGGCAGGGAGACCTCCCACTAGACCAGGTTGCTCAAGGCCTCTTCCAGCCTGGTGTCAGACACCTCCAGGGAGGGGGCATCCATGACCTTCCATGGGCAACCTGTTCCAGTGGCTCACCACCTTCACTGTAAAGTATTTCTTTCTAATATCCAGTCTAAATCTACCCTTCTCAAGCTCTCATCCTGTCACTACAAGCCCTTGTAAAAAATCTCTTCCCGGCTTTCTTGCAGCTCCATTAAGGTACTGGAAGGCTGCTATAAGGTCTCCCTGGAGCCTTCTCTTCTCCAGGCTGAACAGCACCAGCTCTCTCAGCCTGCTCCAGTCCATCTTTGTGGCCCTCCTCTGGATCCACTCCAGAAGTTCTATGTCTTTGTGCATTGCTCTTTTCCAAGGCTGTGGAAGAAAATGAGGAGGGAAGTGGGGAGCCTGATGTGTGGGATATGAAACTAAATGCTATCTGCTAAGCTGAAGGGATGAGTTTGTCATTTGGAGGCTTGAATTTTTGTCATCTCTGTATTGTGTTAAGTGTGGGGGGTTTTGTGTTTTTTTGGTGAATGTGGATGGTGGAGTGTCTATATCATAATAGATGTGCTCTAAAATGAAGCAACTACCTGGATGAGAGCGTTATCCTTTACAAAGGTTGGAACCAGACACTGCCTGGGAGCCTCCTGTGTAGTGATTACTGTCAAGGTCTTCCTCAGTGAACTGAAACTTGTGTCAAAACTTAGTGTGTGCTGTTACATATTTTCCCCCCATGAGAGACTTCTTGTTGAACAGCTCCTTTTATTGTAATGTTTTCTGTGCACTGCTCTACAAGGGTATTATCAGGTACCCTTCAGTGTTACATCTTTCTTCCTCAGTTAGACTTTATAGACAAGTGTATGAAACAGTGGTGTTAAAGATTTCCTGTAGGACTCAAGATGTTCACAGTAATGTTCCTGTTACAGTCTGTGGTTATAAAGGGATCATCTCCAGCACAAGGTTTTGAATCTTGATTTGTTTGGATCTAGAATATTGACAGATTGGCTATTGCCCACATAGATTTTATAAAGGGTTTTTTCCATGTATTTTGGGGGTTTTGGCTTGTAGGGTCACCAACTGAAATTGCCTTTCTATTGATGAGCAGTCTGAGTCTTCTGTGTCAGTATTGGCAGTTTTGTTTATCAAAATACACCTAAGCAGCATGAAGGGAAGCTTACATACTTTGCCTCTACATTAAGTAGCCCCACTGAATATCACATTCCTCATCTCAAATTAGCTATTGACTATTAAATCTACCAATGAGAACACATACTTCTACTTAAAAAGTTGCATTCTTTGTTTGAAACTTATTTGCTGTTTTCACAAGGAAAACAGAGATTTAAAAGTGTTTGTTGTGGCATCTTTCTTTGTGCTCCCCTGAAGCAATAGATGTGAAAATACTGAGATTTCAGTAGAAGAAAATGGCATTCATTTTTCTGGCAATTTTTTTTTCACCTTGTGGCTGGGAAATCATTCTAAAGGTGAAGATTTGTTTTACAAAGGCTAGCATACTAATTGGGTGGATGTCAGGAATCAGCTGCTCCTGCTATAAACATTGATATCCTATATCATCTGAGCCATCAATGGAGGTGTTTAAGGGGGGACTGGATGAGGCACTTGGTACCATGGTTTAGTTGATTAGATGGTGTTGGGTGATAGGTTGGACTCAATGATCTCAAAGGTCTTTTCCAGCCTGGTTTATTCCTATTCCTATTCTTATTCCTATTCTATTCTTCATGTTCTACCTAAATATTCGACCCACATATCACCCTGCTTTTTATACCAGTGAGACATGCTTGTTTGGTGTTGCCACCTCAAGAGATCTGAGATGACTCCTTTTAGCATCAACCAGTGTAACACCTTTATTTGGCCAGAATGGGCTCATTTCTTTGTGTAATTAAATGGTCAAAATTAGTTGGATGAACTTTGAAACTTCTGCTAGTAGCAAAAAAAGAAGTAGAATTTTTGCTTATTTTGTGTATTCCACTTCTATGCCACTTTAGAATCAGAGAATTGCCAGGGTTGGACGGGACCTCAAGGATCATCTAACTCCAGCCTCCCTGCCATGGGCAGGGACATCTCACACTAGAGCAGGTTGCTCACAGCCACATCCAGCCTGGCCTTAAAAACCTCCTCCAGGGATGAGGCTTCTACCACCTCTCTGGGCAACCTGTTCCAGTGTCTCACCACTCTCATGGGGAAGAACTTCTTCCTAACATCCAGTCTGAATCTACCCATTTCTAGTTTTGCTCCATTCCCTCTAGTCCTATCACTACCTGAGATCCTAAAAAGTTCCTTGCCAGCTTTGTTGTAGACCTCCTTAAGACACTGGAAGGCCACAATAAGGTCTCCTCGGAACCTCCTCTTCTCCAGACTCAACAGCCCCAACTCTCAAAACTTTAGTTTTGTGAAAGTTACTAATTTTTTTAGCCAGCCAAAGGGCACAGAGTGTGTACTTTTCCTGGAATAAGTGCAAAACAGCTTTATAGAATCACAGGATTACTGAGGCTGGGAAAGACCTCTGAGATTGTCAAGTCCAGCCTATGAGCTAACAGCAGAGCTTCTCTCTGCTTGAACTGAAGACTTTCACAGAGTGTGTTCTATGTGACTGGCTTGGTTGGCTTGTGTACGTGGCCAAATTGCAAAACATTACGTAGACGTAACAATCTGCATTGTTGTGAATGAGTCAGTGTTGACTGAATGCTTACAGAAAGCATTAGCATAATGTCTATCTTACACCAGTGCTACACGTAGTGAAAAAGAACAGTCTGAAGGTCAGGTAGTAAAGCAGAACTGCTTATGACAGCAGGAGAGAGAGAGGAGAAAGTGCAAGCTGAAGTTTCCTTATGTTTGAAATCCAATACTTTTTGTATTGAAGTGGAGGCCTCATGCCAGCATGTTTTTTTCTGTGTGAAGATGTTGGTAGAGTTCTGATGAACATAAAGGAATCAATAAATGCTTCTTTTCTTTTTGTTCAACAAAACCACAGGGCTTTCTCTGTTAGTAGTTTGATGCATTGCATTGTGGTTTAAGCTTCTGTAACAGAACATCTTCCAAAAGGCCAAACTCAAACTGCTGTGGTGCTTTGTGAAATTGGAAAGGTATTTTGGAGATAAACTAGCAATAGTTGCTGGTGGAAAGGTATTTGGGAGATAATCTAGCAATAGTTGCTGGTGGAAAGGTATTTGGGAGGTAATCTAGCAATAGTTGCTGGTCCAATAATTCCATTTATTAAGATTAAATCATTATTAAATAATTGCATAAAGAAATAATTAAGATTAAATCAATATGAAATCTTGTGTTACATCCTGAATCTCTTAAGCTGCCAGTGGCATTTAGGTAATAAACTCACCCAGTGTGACTTCTGCTTTGCTACTTGTTTTACATTATCTTTGCAGATGCAATACAAACCTGGATGCTGATTCTGCAGACATTTCATTTCTACAGTTAAAGTTCTGCAGAAGCTGTGTTGAAGTCAGACAACTCTTCTGTGTGCAGAGTAAAAATTAATGCATTTGCAGAATCACCAGGAATTAACAGCAGCATTTTATGTGTACAGTTATGTGATCATGGCATTTAACAAGTCCAAGAGCCGGGTGCTGCACTTTGGCCACAGCAACCCCATGCAGAGCTACAGGCTGGGGTCAGAGTGGCTGGAGAGCTCCCAGAGAGGGACCTGGGGGTGCTGATTGACAACTGCCTAAACATGAGCCAGCAGTGTGCCCAGGTGGCCAAGAAGGCCAATGCCATCCTGGCCTGCATTAGGAGTAGTGTGGCCAGCAGGAGCAGGGAAGTCATTGTGCCCCTGTACTCTGCATTGGTTAGGCCACACCTTGAGTGCTGTGTCCAGTTCTGGGCCCCTCAGTTTAAGAAGAACATTGAGACACTTGAACGTGTCCAGAGAAGGGCAATGAGGCTGGGGAGAGGCCTTGAGCACAAGTCCTATGAGGAGAGGCTGAGGGAGCTGGGATTGTTTAGCCTGGAGAAGAGGAGGCTCAGAGGTGACCTCATTGCTCTCTACAACTACCTGAAAGGTGGTTGTAGCCAGGAAGGGGTTGGTCTCTTCTCCCAGGCAACCAGCACCAAAACAAGAGGACACAGTATCAGGCTGCACCAGGGGAAGTTTAGGCTCAAGGTGAGGAGAAAGTTCTTCATGGAGAGAGTCATTTGTCATTGGAATGTGCTGCCCAGGGAGGTGGTGGAGTCACCATCCCTGGAGGTGTTCAAGAGGGGATTTGATGTGGCACTTGGTGCCGTGGTCTAGTCATGAGGTCTGTGGTGACAGGTTGGACGTGATGATCCTCGAGCTCTCTTCCAACCTTAGTGATACTGTGGTACTGTGATCATTCTCCTTAAGCAATTCTCAGAATAGTTTCAGTGTATATATTTCATTCCTCCCGGAATGAAAATGGTGTTGAGGATTACTTCATGTTCTAGCAGATGATACTCTAGTGTGAAGCATTGTTATGATAAAGGATATTTAAATCAAGCCTGTCAGGAATAAAATGGTGTGTTATGTTCAAGTGATTATGGGCTATGGAAGAAGCAAAACAAAGCTGAAATTTGATGTTTCTCTTGCCAAAGCCTCAGAGGTTTGGTTTGTTGTTGTTGTTGGGTTTGTTTGTTTGGGTTGTATCAAAGGGATAGAAAAGTGTATTGGTTTCAGAGGGAGAGCTGCTTGTTAAAGTGTATTTTGGTTTATGTTGTGCTTTCTTCTCCAAGCAGGTTGGGTGAAGGAGCCTAGATAACATCTGATGAAACGTGAATGGAATGACAAAGGGTTACACAAAGTTATTTGTTTCACAGCTATTTTTTTTCCCCAAATCATTATAATAATTGCTATTAAATAATTACACAGTGTGTCTGTTTGGGGGGGGAACCCAAATCACTTCATTCTGTCCTGTTTTCATGAGAAGAAACAGGAAAGCAGGAAAAGATCTCCAGCTCAGGCTGTGGTTTTTAGTGTTCCCAGGTTCTCCAGTGTGCATGTACAAGCCTTGCTTTGTGAGAAGTGCCCCCAGCACAGCTTTTGTGTGCCATGCAGCTTACCATGTAGCCTGAAAATACCAGAGCTTTTATTTTTGAACAGCAGTTGGATTCTGCTGTTACCTAACTCCCGAGGAAACAAGCTTGGGATCCAGCTGCACCGGAGCCTGGCACTTCTGTAACAATTTTTATGTTGTAGTTGTTCCCATTGCTGGGGATCTGGAGACCTCAGTAACATAATCATTTGTAACTAGGTATCTGTAAGTCACTTGGTAGTATCAGTCAGGGTTGGAAGGGACCACAAGGATCATCTAGTTCCAATCCCCCTGACTTGGGCAGGGACACCTCACACTAGACCAGGCTGGCCAGAGCCTCATCCAGCCTGGGCTTAAACACCTCCAGCGACACTACCCCAACCTCCTCCCTGGACAACCCATTCCAGGGCTTCACCACTCTCATGGTGAAGAACCTCCTCCTCACCTCCAGCCTGAATCTCCCCACCTCCAGCTTCATTCCATTCCCTCTAGTCCTATCACTACCTGACATCCTGAGAAGTCCCTCCCCAGCTTTCTTGTAGGCCCCCTTCAGATACTGGAAGGGCACAATTAGGTTACCTTGGAGCCCTCTCTTCTCCAGACTGAACAGCCCCAACTCCTTCAGTCTGTCCTCACAGGAGAGGTGCTCCAGCCCTCTGCTCATCCATGTGGCCCTTCTCTGGACACCTTCCAGCACTTCCATATCCCTCTTGTACTAGGGGCTCCAGAACTGGAGGCAGTACTCCAGGTGGGGTCTCACCAGAGCTGAGCAGAGGGGGAGGATCACCTCCCTCGACCTGCTGGCCACACTTCTCTTGCTGCAGCCCAGGATCTGATTGGCTTTGCGGGCTGCAAGTGCACACTGAGAGCTCATGTTGAGCTTCTCGTCCACCAGCACTCCCAAGTCTCTCTCCTCAGGGCTGCTTTCCAGCCAGTCACTACCCAACTTCAGTGGTAAATCTCTTAAGTGTTGTCCACCTAGCCCAATAAACTGCCAACCAAGGGCACTCTACAAGTGCTTGGGTTTTACTGTGCCCCAAGGGGTGAAAGTGTAGGAATTTATTATCTTTAGGGTGAGGCAACTTTGCAAAGTAAAGAAAGCTAACAAATAAACAATTTAATTATTCTATTTTTAATGATTCTCACCTGGTTTGTCAAATTAAATATCATCATTGCTACTTTGGGAGAAAACTTAATGTACTGAAATGTCACAGCCTGCAGAGTCAGAATGTCAGACTTGTGCAGGTTTTAGTAACACTGCTCCAAATACAAAACCAAAGTGAAGTCCTGTTCCCTTACTTCTGCAGAGCCTTGGTTCTTTAGTGTGAATTTTGAACAGGTGGAGTTCAGACATCACTGATAGGAACAAATAATGTGGGCTGAGAAGTCTCAGGCTAGGCAAAACAAAACAGAAAAGCTGTCTCTCATTTTGAAGCACACCTCTCTTGTGCTGCATCTCAGGGCTCTCTTCCTTCTCACATCCAAATATACTCACTCTTCAAGTAGTTGGCAGTAAAACAGAACTTTTCTGTGTGAGTATATTTGCCTCCGTTAGCTGTTCTGTACTGTAGTAAGGGATATTCTCATGGGAATCCAGCCTTTTACACAGGTCTGCTTCCTTTTTAGTTCTGTAATGATGTGTAACTATTGTAACTGCAGTGATCTCTAGCTAAAACTCTCTTATGTTATTGTATCGCTCCTTTTTCCCCTTTGAACTTGATCCCTTGTGTGTCCCCTGTGTCCCGTTCCCTGCAGCGATCCCAGCTGGCTCTGGTGGAGATTGGTTTGCTGTGAATATCCTTACTACCAAAATGAGTACCAGAAGCTTCTCAGCAGCCATGGCAACTGACCACTTGCTTTCACCAGGAATAGGGGCCTTTTGTCTGAATACCTTGCCCTCAGGTAAATTCCCCTCTCCCACCTATGTAAGTAAATTTAAGAGGTGGTATGCACTTATATAAATTTGGGAGTGAAATGAGCTCTACAAACTGGTTGGTTTTGGTAAATTACAGTCCTGCAAAAAAAATAATTGTTTGCTATGCTGCTGTGAGTTTTATTCAGGGGGGCATGGGGTGGGAAGGGGGGGTTGGTTTGGGTTTTTTAAGTCCTAAACCAGTTTGTGATGTACAGAATACAGAATTAACTAGGTTGGAAAAGACCTTCAAGATCATTGAGTCCAACCTATCACCCAACACCATCTCATCAACTAAACCATGGTACAAAGTACCTCATCCAGTCTCTAAACATTGCCAGTGATGGTGGCTCCACCACCAGAGATGGTGACTCCACCACCTCCCTGGGCAGCTCATTCCAATGGCCAATCTCTCTCTCTCTGTGAAGAATTTCTTCCTAACGTTTCTTCCTAACATCCAGCCTAAACTGCCCCTGGCACAGCTTCAGACTGTGTCCTCTTGTTCTGTCAGAGGTTATGTCTCTTCTGGGAGAAGAGACCAGCCCCCACCTGGCTACAACCTCCCTTCAGGTAGTTGTAGACGGCAAGAAGGTCTCCCCTGAACCTTCTCTTCTCCAGGCTAAGCAACCCCAGCTCCCTCAGCCTCTCCTCACAGGGCTGTGCTCCAGACCCCTCCCCTGCTTTACTGCCCTTCTCTGGACACATTCAAGCAACTCAACATCTTTCTTAAACTGAGAGGCTCAGAACTGGCTACAAAACCAAATCAGCAATCCCATTATGAACATACCTCTCAGTGTATTCACTGAATGTAATCTTCCAAATGTTTCTCAGTGTCCTTCAGCTATTTTACATTTGCTTATTATTTACATCTACTTAATTCCTGTTGGTAACTGGATGCTTGTGACCTCTGTATTGATAGGTGTTTTAAGGATTGCTGATCTTTATACACAAGACAATAGCTGTTTGGGGCTATTTTTTAATTTTTTTTACTTCTATAATTTAATTAATCCTTAATTGTCTTATCAAAAAGTCCTGTGAGACCTGGTCAGTTGGCATTGAAAAGGTACCTGCTGATGTCACATGAATCAGTGCTGTGGGGGCCTAAATGCAGGTGTCATCATGCTTTTACACTGCACCAACAGAACATCTTGATTTTTAAATGTATACAGTGATTTTTTCAGCACTTCTATGTGGCAAATGTAGTTCAAGTGGAATTCAGTACTGAGCAAGAACAAGCAAATTCTGATGCCTTGAGCAGCTGAGTTGAGGCCCTGGGCAGCCGGGTCTAGTTGCAAGGTGTCCCTGCTCACGGTGGGGAGCTTGGACTGGATGATCTCTAAGGTCCCTTCCAACCTAAGCCATTCTATGAAATTCTCAGAATGCAGGGGGTTATTTTTTGCTGCCAGCGACGTGGAAGTTGCACATACCTTGCCACAAATGGTTTAGCATGTTAAGGACTTCATGGATTCTTGTAGTCAACTTATGCATTAAGGTCTGTTGTGTATAGGATTGTCGTGCTTAGAACAAGTGTTTTGGATTTCATCATCCTGACCATTTTATACTTGTGCAAGTGGTGTGTGAAAAGACTCATGGAACAGAAAAGGTGATGCTGGTCTCCTTGAGGATTTATTATAAGTGAAAGAGAAATTACTTGAGTAATATTTTACTTACAAGATGATTATCATTCATGCAGTGTGAGCTTCTCATTTATGCACAGTGCTTGGCTGTGTCTGAGCAGATCTGCTCCATGACACATAAATAGATAATAGTCATTGGTGACAGTGACAGCAGCTGTTTCAGTTCTGCCTGTACCCAAAGAGCAGCCAATACATCTCTTCCAAATATAAAGAAAATAATTTCCTCTATGTGTTATTAAAGAATTAACGAGAGGGAGCTTTGTATATGGTAAAGATAATTGGTGAGGAGATGTGTATTTGGGAAAGTATGGCCTCAGAGTGAATAGATGAGTGTGTTGAGCTGTCTTTAGGATTCCAGCTGGAGTAGGAGTCCATGCTGAAGTCCTTCAGTGTCGTGATGAAATGGTTGCAATTACTTGGAAAGCATCAGCAAAGCAGATGTACCATTCAGTGCTTCACCTCCTAGGATGAGAGAGATAAGGGGGAGTGTGTGACACTGCACCAGGCAATTACACAAGTATGGGCTGGTTGTTGAGTCAGGCTCCTGACTGGTGATTTGTGATTGGTTTTATTTAGTACTACTTACCATTCTTTTTTTTATACATACAAGTGCTTTAACCTCCATGTATTCCAGGCAGTTTGTTGTCACTTGTCTCTTACCTTCTAGCTTTATTGCCTAAAAACTTATCTTTTATTTTGAACCCAGCAGTTTCCATGAATTATACTTTTCAGATACTTATTTCCAGATATTGTGTATCCTGCATCACCAGAATACTCAATATTGCTACAAAGCCATTTGCTGATATCTTGGGTTCCTCAGAAGGTCAGTTTTCTGTGGACTTGATGAATACAGCTTTAATGTTACCTGTCAGCTTCTACACATTTTAACTCAGCCTGCTGAGCTAAAAGTCATTTATTCCACATCTTCCATAAACCAGAGCTAATGGTTTCTTGCTGGGTGAAATACTACTTTAATACCCTGCATTCAAATTGGAACATCCCCAGGACAGGCAGGATTCACTGAAAGGCTTTTGTTGCTTCACCAACTTCTTCTGTTTTCAATTACTACATATATTCAGTGCCTTTGGGTTTCTGCATCTCCTTTGGACATAGTAGATGATGTTGCTCTTGCAGCCTTCTGGCCAATTTCTACTAAACTTATGCCTTTATAGTTGGGGTTTTTTAGCAGCTTTTGGATGCTTCTTTTTTTAAGTATCAAGAGAAGTTCTCAATTGCTTGATTGTAATCATGTTTTGTCAATCTGAAGGATTAAAATAGTAATCTTCCCCAGTAGTTTGGTCTTGGAGGTTTTTCCCTGGTCTATCACATTCATGGAACATTTCCATTAATGCCCTACTGTTTCAATACAGGTCAACCATTCATTGCATGAAGAAGTCTGCCTTTAGTCTCTCTGCCATTCACAGCTAAATCTTTAATCCTGTATTACTGGAGTCTCTCTCTCACCTTTTTTTTCCTGCCACACTTGGATCAACAAGGGAATGCTACTGAGAACTCTTCTGAATGCCATTGTGCTTAATGTTACTGGTGTGTAGAGTTGTTTTTCAATTAGGGGAGCCTGTTTTTTTTCTCATCTAGGACTTGTTGCCATCTAAACAGATCTAAGCATGTTGGTACTTTGGACTTAACTATCAGTGTGCTAGTACACAGAGTACAGCAGTGCTCCTGAACTCAGTATTTGCAGGTGGTATTTTGTTTGTGAGACATTGACACCTCTTCTGGCTACAGAATAGAGGGAATTGTTACCTTGTCTGCAGTATAGTATTTGCTGTGACTTTGTATTATGTAAGGCTGAGAGGGATTTAGATTACTCCCCCCCAGTTCAAACCAGTCACTGCAAATCAGCTTTGATTTGTGGCATTACAGCAGCTAAGAGGAACTCATTCCTAACAGTACACACTTTGGTGATCCCAGCACTTTGCTTCTGTGGCAGATTTGACAAAGAGTTAGTTCAGTTGCTCTTGTATTTAAATTAGAAGTCTTAATGTTATGAGGAACTTCTTTGCAGTAAGTGTGATGAGGTACTGGAACAGGTTGCCCAAGGAGCTCCAGAATGCCCCCTCCCTAGAGGTGTTCAAGGCCAGGTTGGATGAGACCTTGAGCAGGGTGGTGGAAAGTGTCCCTGCCCATGGCAGAGGGGTTGAAACTGGATGATCTTTAAGGTCCCTTCCCACCCAAACCATTCCATGAATCTATGAATGTTCGGAGTGGTGCAGGGAGCAGAATGATGGTAGAGCTCCTCTCTGTTACCTGCAGTCATGGGAAACTGATATCTTCCTTAGAAACTCAATTGATAAAAGACTGCTTGTCTTGCTTCAGAATTGTGTGGAGTCCTTTAGTGATCTAATAACACAGTTCAGCTGGGTGAAACAGGAAAAAAAAATCAGTTACCTTTCTGTTCCATTTCTGCTGTTTTATTATTGATAGAGTTGCCAGTGCTTGGCAGGCTTTGCTTTCCTTTTTTAGAGCTGGTTGTCTTGAGTCATGCCTGTTTTTAAGGAGCTCTAGTTCATAACGAGGAGGTAAGCAAAACATGTGGCACATCCTATGATTTAATAGTCTGTCATGAGTACAGCATACGTGTAGGATCCAACTGCTGAAGGAATTTTATTTATAAAGCAGGGAAGGCATATGACAGAGCCAGGAGGAGGAAAATGTATATTCAGTAGGTGTGCAAACCAGCTGAGAATCCAGTGTCCAAATGTGATCCAGATTGCCATTATTTATGTATTAAATCCCAAGGCTGGGGGTTGTGTTGATGAACTTGACAAGGCATCTGGTATTCCCTCCAAACCTTTGTGGAATGCTGCTCTCAGTTTCATGTGGTTTGTGGCCTTCATTATCCAAACCATAAGCTTGTGCTTTCAGAAAATCGTTTCCCCCTGTCTTCTCTGCTGGTTTTTGATTGCTTTATGTTTCCAGTTTCACTTCTTGGCCATCTTCCCTACAAGTGTGGTGGAGGGCTCCATTCAGAGCTTCAAGCCTGTGTTGCCACAAACAAAACTGTAGAAAATAAATATTTCAGGCAAGGGGGAAAAAACCAAACCAACCAAACCAAAACATTTTGTGTGTAGATTTTGCTTGTTGTTGTTCTAGAGTGAATAGAACTAAAGAACTAGGAAGAAGTTCTATACAGAGAGAGTGATTGCCCATTGGAATGGGCTGCCTGGGGAGGTGGTGGAGTCACCATCTTTGGAGGTGTTTAGGAGGAGGCTTGATGGGGTGCTTGGTGCCATGGTTTAGTTGTTTAGGTGGGTTGGATTGGTTGATGGGTTGGACACAATGATCTTGAAGGTCTCTTCCAACCTGGTCTGGTCTATTCTATTCTGTTCTGTTCTGTTCACTAAAGAATTATTGTGGTCTTGATAAAATACAATGATTGTGTAAATGCAGAGTCCTGCACCTGGGGAGGAACATCACCATGCACCAGTACAGATTAGGGGTTGACCTGCTGGAAAGCAACTCCATGGAGAAGGACTTTGGAGTCCTGGTGGTCAACAAGTTATTCACTGGACAGCAATGTGCCTATGTGGCAAGAAGGCAGATGGTCTCCTGGGGTGCATTAAGAAGAGTGTGGCCAGCAGGTCAAGGGAAGTTCTCCTTCCTCTCTACTCTGGCCTGGTGAGACCACATCTGGGGCATTGTGTCCAGTGCTGTGCTCCCTGGTTCAAGAGGGGCAGAGATATACTAGACAATGTCCACTGGAGAGCTATGAGGATGATGAAGGAACTGGAACATCTGTCCTATGAGGAAAGGCTGAGGTACCTGGGACTGTTTAGCCTGGAAAAGAGAAAACTGAGAGCCCATCTTATGTCTATAAATATCTGAAGGGTGGGTGTCAAGAAGAAAGGGGCCAGTCTCTTATCTTTGGTGTCCTGGGATAGGACAAGGGGCAACAGGCACAAACTGCAACGCTGAAGTTGCACCTCAACATGAGGAAACACTTCTGTACTGTGAGGGTGCTGGAGCATTGGAACAGACTGTCCAGAGAGGTGGTGGAGTCTCCTTCCCTGGAGACTTTCAAGGCCTGTCTGGATGCGTTCCTGTGTGACCTGTCATACGTGATCCTGCCATGGCAGAGGGGTTGGACTTGACGATTTCTGGAGGTCCCTTCCAACTCCTCCTGTGATTCTAACTTACTGCTGTACATGTGATTCTTACTACTGCACTGTTATTATGCAGCCCTTTATGCTTTTCACTGAACTCTTAGTCTGGACTCTGTAAATTAAAGCTGAATCATTTATCTAATCTAGTGCATGTGTGTGCTTATGTATATCTATATGTATCCAAGGTAGCTCTGTCAGGCTGCTTGTGATACTGTTAAATTCATATTCCTGGGTTCTTGTATTTAAAGTGTAAAGTATTTTACAGCATTACCTTATAGAATTGAATGTTAAAGCAGAATTGAAGTTCTTGCTCTCAGATACAGTAATTCAAACCTCCAGTGATATGTTTGGAGCAAGGAAGGATAGTTTGTGAAACTGAAATTGAGTCTGTGAAAGCAGTTTTGCTAAGAATATCTTGGGTATTAGCAAACCAAGTATGTCTTGCCTCAGTTACAGTGATGTCTTACAGCCACAGCAAAGCAGTGTAACAGACAGCTTTAGTGAACTCAACCATGGCCTTCATTTCCATTCCTCCAGCCTTTACCTTCTCCCCTTGCCTCATTTCCCTTCTCCCAGTTCAACGTGACCCAGCAACGTGCATTTGCCATCCAGAGAGCCAGCTGTCCCCAATGTTTGTGGCCAGGTTGCATGGGGTTCTGAGCAGCCTGCTCTAGTGCCCAAATAGGCTAACTTCTTTTTTTTTTTAAATGATATTTTGAGTTAGGTTAAACTTAAAATGTAAGTTTTAATTTTAAAGGTTTTCCTATTTTATGAAGTAGTATGAAGTCATTCTGAAGTGCTGGAAATCTCCAACAGCCAAACAAAAGTGGAACAACCGAGTTTAGAAGGAGCAGGGAGCTGGCACAGAAGCATCGGAAGCGTTGGCATCATCAGTGGAAAATTGGCTCTGGACAAAGCAGGCAGACAAAGCAGATGTGGTTGCTGTATGTTACCAAGTGACTGTGGGCTTTGTGGAAACAGCACAGTCTCCTCCACTCATCAGTCACTTTCAAGCCCTGGAAGCAGAATGAAAAATGCTGCTACTGGAGGTGCCCACACCTGAAATACCTTCTCCCAACTCAGCTGTTGTTTCTTTCTGTGGTTCTTGAAATGAAGGGTGTAGGCTTACAGATGGAGGTTTTCCTTGGTTAGTGCTGAATGAAACACTTTTCCTTTTGCCAACCGCTGGAGAAGTAACAAATTCAAAGCAACACTCTCAGAAGGATTACCACAAAAAAGAAACAAATAAAAAAGTGAAAGTGAGGGAGCAGTCATGTTCCTTGTTGAGATTGCTTTCTCTGCTCTTAAAGCTTCTTGTTGGGAGGAACTGGCTCCTGTTTTGTCTTTTTGAAGGAAATCAAAGGTAACTCCAGGTTGACTTCACTGTGTCCCCTCTCCTCCTTAGTGGTATTTTGGTGTCTTGCAGTGCAGTTGGGAAACCCATTTATGTAATTCCTCTGGATTTTAACTGTGACTTGCCTGTGGTTGAGACCAAGATGACAGTTTCCCCAGGTTGAATGGCATTTCTGGTGTGGCACTGCAAAAAGGGAACCCTGAGAGGAACTTGCTGCTCAGAGCACGAGTCTCAGCAGACTGTGTGTGCTGGGAGAATGTTCTGGCATTCACTGTATAAATGTGGCTTTAAAATCACACCAGTTGTGATTCTTAGGTTGACCCTCACCTAGAAAGTCAAGAGATACCACGCTGTGACTGCAAACATTTAATGGCTGGGTTTTTTCCTCTAAGAAGTTGAATTAGCTGTGTCAGATGAGACCTGTTAATGTCTCATGTAGAGAAGCCTTTATGTTTTGCAGTTCCCCCTGTGATGTTTTACTGGGGCAGGTTATTCAGCCCTTCTCACTACCTATTGTTAAAAGGAGCAAAGAAGTGTAACCAGAGAACTGAATCATTTGAAGACCTTTATTCCCCCCATAATATTTCTAAGTGGAGCATTTAGAAGCACATTAGTTGTCAAGGAAAAGATATTTGTCACTAGCCTTATCTTAATGTATTTTTGAATCAAAGGTCATTCCTCCTTGTTCCTTTCGTTATGTTTTGTAAGCCATAGAGGAACAACTGCAACACTTTCATAATAACAAATGTGTCTGGTATTATTTGCAAATACATTCTGAGCCATTTCTGGCTTGGTGTAGGGAAAACAAATGCTTTAAAATTAATTAAACTTAACTTCTAATTCTGAACAATTTCCTTCCTCTGGGTACCTCTACCCCCAGATGTCTTGATCTTTGAGTGTACCTCTCTGTGATTAAACTGATGGGTGGTGAAACAGTGACTTTATGATGTCTGGCTGAATGTTTCCCAGGAGTGATCAAATGGGTGTTTACATTTTGTCAGGCTGGGTAGATGCATTTCCAGACCTTATCGTCACAAGAGCACAGTGAAGCAGCTGGACTGAGAAAATCTCTCATGTTTCAAGCTACACTTGGAAATTATTGGAATGGGCTGCCTGGGGAGGTGGTGGAGTCACTGTCATTGGAGGTGTTCAGGAGGAGACTTGATGGGGTGCTTGGTGCCATGGGTTAGTTGTTTAGGTGGGTTGGATTGGTTGATGGGTTGGACATGATGATCTTGAAGGTCTCTTCCAGTCTGGTCTGGTCTGGTCTATTCTATTCTATTCTGAGGACAAGCTTGCCACCATTCTTCCTCTTCATCCCCATTCTTTCCCTGAGTATCTAGTTTAATATGGACCTTATAGTTTGGTTAGAAATCAGTCTTTTGAATGGGGTGGAGATTTCAGAGTTGCACCTCCTATGGCTTTCCTCTTCCACCTTGTGGACAGACAAACCCCTTCCTTCTCTATCAGTGCTGAGAGATTTTGGTGGGAAACTCACAAAGTGTAATGCAAACTGTAGTGTTTTCTGCTACCTAATCTAGTAAAATTAGGTGCAATTCCTGCAGTTCAATGCTTTGAATCAAAGATTTTTATATTCAGGGTAACAAAAAAATGAGAAGGGAACACCGTAATATGTTTATGTATTTGCAGATGGAGTCAGCGAGATGCAAAAAGCTCAGAGGGACAAAGCAATTCCACGGCACCATGTCTTTTCAGTGTGAAATTGCACCTAAGATGATTTCCTCACCCCTTTATTAGAATTAGAATAAACCAAACCAGGTTGGAAGAGACCTTCAAGATCATCGTGTCCAACCCATCAACCAATCCAACCCACCCAAACAGCTAACCCATGGCACCAAGCACCCCGTCAAGTCTCCTTCTGAACACCTTCAATGACGGCGACTCCACCACCTCCCCGGGCAACCCATTCCATAGCGCAATCACTCTTTCTGTATAGAACTTCTTCCTAACATCCAACCTGAACCTCCCCTGGCGCAGCTTGAGACTGTGTCCTCTTGTTCTGGTACTGGGTGCCTGGGAGAAGAGACCATCATCAGCCTGTCTACAACCTCCCTTCAGGTAGTTGTAGAGAGTGATAAGGTCACCCCTAAGTCTCCTCTTCTCCAGGCTAAGCAGCCCCAGCTCCCTCAGCCTCTCCTCATAGGGCTTGTGTTCCAAACCCCTCACCAACTTTGTTGCTCTTCTCTGGACTCGTTCCAGCAAGTCAACATCCTTCCTAAACTGAGGGGCCCAGAACCCCAGACCGTTGCTTTAAGTTGTCAGCTCTGGTTGCTTCATATGAATTTACTTAAGGAAGGTACATGTTTGGTTTTAGGTTCACCAAAAATCTGTCCCCTGACAAGATCAACCTGAGCACGTTAAAGGGAGAAGGTCAGCTGACCAACTTAGAGCTGGATCAAGAGGTGCTTCAGAACATGTTGGATCTTCCCACGTGGCTTGCTATAAACAAGGTCTTTTGCAATAAAGCCTCCATTAGGGTGAGTAGTTTATTGTGCTGGAATGGTAATTAGCTAAAAGTTTGGGGGGTTCTTTCTGGTTTTGTAAACTTATCATAGTGTCAGTCAGGGTTGGAAGGGACCACAAGGATCATCTAGTTCCACCCCCCCTGCCATGGGCAGGGACACCCCACACTAGATCAGGCTGGCCAGAGCCTCATCCAGCCTGGGCTTAAACACCCCCAGGGATGGGGCCCCAACCACCTCCCTGGACAACCAATTCCAGGGTCTCACCACTCTCATGGTGAAGAACTCCCTCCTCACGTCTAGCCTGAATCTCCCCACCTCCAGCTTCATTCCATTCCCCCTAGTCCTATCACTCCCTGAGATCCTGAGAAGTCCCTCCCCAGCCTTCTTGTAGGCCCCCTTCAGATACTGGAAGGCCACAATTAGGTCACCTCGGAGCCTTCTTTTCTCCAGACTGAACAGCCCCAACTCCTTCAGTCTGTCCTCATAGGAGAGGTGCTCCAGCCCTCTGATCATCCTTGTGGCCCTTCTCTGGACACGTTCCAGAGACTTAAAAGCAACTTTGTGTTAATAGGAAATTGTGATGAGTGCCTGGTAAAATTTTAGAGAAAAGCAAAGATGTTACCAGCAATCATTTTTTGACTACTTGTTGTTTCTCAGGTGATGATATGAAATACATAAGGAAATTCTGAAAATAAAGAGTGATGTCAACTTTTTTTTGTCTGAGTAGTTTATTCTGGCATGTTCTGAATTAGAGGTAGAGATGAAAGATTCTATTTGTCCATGCTAATTGATTTATTTTTTTCTTTCTTTTTTTTAATGTGTTTCCTCTTCTCTCTACCCCTCTCATTCTGCTGTCTTCCCTCTTGTTCCTTTCCTACTTAAAGCAAAACACCTTGCTGAGGGATTCCGGTCTCTGTGGGAAAGGTGGAAGCACTCTAGAGCTTGTAGACATTGCTTTTTTGGTCTCTGTGGCTGCTAAGAATTGAACCGAGGCAGACCATCTCTCATAGATATATTAATAGAAGTGAATAGAAATGAAGCTATGACTTGGGTTTGACAGCAGTTACAATCAGGTCAAACTTTGGCACCTTTTCAAGTCTTGGATTTAATTTTTTTTGGTCTTTTTCTCCCTTTTTTAAGTTTTCTTTTTTGGTCCCCTAGTGGGAGATTGTTCTGCTTTGTCTGAATGCAGTGAACTTGGTGCTTTGTTGCAGACCTTCAATTACTTGTAGGCCAATAGAGCAAACCTGGATTTCTATGTCCTTTTAAAGGAAAGAATGTGGAAGACTTGCTTTTCTGGTGCTTGACAACTCAGTATTAAAGAGACAGACTCTGTTTTGCCCTTCTGATTTCCCTGTGCTCAGTGATAAGTAGATTTTGAAGTTCTGTTTTTAACACCTGGAAGAAATTTGTGTGAGCATGGATTTACTCTGCAGTATTTTCAGATTCACTTGGTGTTTTGAATGTAGTATTTTGGGTTCAGGAGTTTCAAATAGGATCTGTATACATAACCCACATCCTGAACAAGTGCTGTATTGTACTGTGTTTTTAATACTTACTTTGCTTTAGAATAATGTTTTCTCTTGCAGATACCATGGACAAAATTGAAAACACATCCCATCTCTCTGGTGAGTTCTGAGATCAACCCCTTGATATACTCAGTGTAGCAGAATTGATCTCAAATATTTGTGTAGTTCTTTGACTTGACTCTGGAAATAACAGAAACATTAATGGGCTACAACTAAGTGTCCTCTGGGTAGCAGCAGATCAAGGCAAAATGCCTTCATGTTTTTGTTGGTAGGTTTATTTTCTCAATCTATGGCTTTGTGTCTCTTCACTGTAATGTTTGAGTGTTTTGCCAATTTCAGTCAAGTTTTTCAGTCACTACATCTTAGCTTGGATTTACCTGAAGGGTAGTTACTTGTCCAGTTAACTCTTACAAGCTCCTGCCTGTTGGTTGGAGCTTTTTCTCCTAAGGGCTTTGCTATTCTACATCCATACTCTGCCCAGTGAGCTCAGTTACAGCAGGTTCATAGATTCATAGAATGTTTTGGGGCGGAAGGGACCTTAAAGATCATCTAGTTCCAACCCCCCTGCCATGGGCAGGGACACCTTTTGCCAGACCAGGTCACTCAAGGCCTCATCCAACCTGTTCTTGAACACCTCCAGGGAGGCATTCACGACCTCCTTGGGCAATCTGTTCTAGAGCCTGGATGCACATAAGATGTAGAGGGTTTGTTGAATAGCCTAAGCTTCAGCTTGGATATAAATAGAATGTAAAATGTATAAATAGGACTCAACAGCAATTAGAAGTAATATTGATTCTTGCATTTGTTTAATTTTGCTCTTACTTCTAAGTGTACTAAGAAATATGGTAGCACCAGGAGTGATTGATTTGATGATGGTTGAACTTTCTTAATTGTGTTTACTGAGGAATGAATATTCCTTTAAGTGCTGTGCTTCCCAGTCTTGCAGTGAATTTCTGAATGTCCTTGCAATTCCTTAGTTGTGAATCAGACTTGGGAAAGACACTTTGTTTTGAATACTTGATGTATTTGCTAGTGACCCAGTTGCAATGTACTAACCAATGCCTGTACTGCTTCTTCCTGACACACAGAGCTTCAAGTATGGTAATGCTGAGGTGCTATGATTCAGTCTCTTGATTGTAAGGTGCAGCTGCCAAGTTAGGAAATCAGTTTAAGCTGTGATATTCTTAAAGATTACATACTTCACCTCTGGTAGCAAGGCCTGATTGTTTACTTTGCTTCTAGTGAATTTACTTTAACAGTCTTTGAGGCTAAGGTAACTCTCAAGGTCACCTTTTTACATAAAGCTTTCCCTGAACAAGAACATGAAATTGATCATAAGAGTTCACTCTTCAATGGCAGACTGGGCAAGAGCCTTTTTGACTTCTAAAGGCAGGTGAATTCAGTGGCCTAAATGCCCAGCTTCAGATTTTTATTACATCACTGAACTTCTACTCTTTTAGTAGGGAAGTTTTTGTTACTAAGAGTTTAATTAAATTGAAATATCATCCTTTGGTTGTACAATCCAGTTTCAAACCATTGCTCTTTGTCATTCTAAACAGTCCCTCCCTAGTCTTCCTGTAAGCCCCCTTCAGATATGGAAATGTAACTGTAAGGTCTCCCCAGAGCCTTCTCTTCTGCAGGTTGAACAGCCCTCAGCCTCTCAGCCTGTCTTCATAGGAGAGGTGCTCCAGTCCTCTGATCGTCTTTGTGAAAGTCCCTCCTCTGGACTTTCTCCAGCAGGTCTATGTCTGTCTTGTATTGAGGGTCCCATAGCTGGACACAATACTCCAGGTGAGGTCTCACCAGAGCAGAGCAGTGTCAGAATCACCTCTCAATCTGCTGGTCATGCTGCTGTTGATGCAGCCCAAGATGGTATTGGATGCAATTGGCCTTTTGGAGCTGCAAGTGCACATTGCTAGCTCATGATGCAAATGAGTAGCCTTAAAATCATGACCTTTTCAGCATGCAATTTTTGAGTGTGTGTGTGATGGATAAATAATGCTCAGTGATCAAGAATTCTGCAATATCCAACATTTGACTGTGAGGATCCATTAGAATTAAGAAAATTTAAACTCATCTAATCAAATTGAAAAATAAACAATTTTCATAGAATCAATAAGGTTGGAAAAGACCTCAAGGATCATCAAGTCCAACCTATCACCCAAGACCTCATGACTGCTAAACCATGGCATCCAGTCAAAAGTTTATGGGAAAGCTTATGTGGTAAAGAAATGTTTTATATGTATTTCTTGTGTGTATAAGCACTGTTTGTTGTTGGTTTGGGATTTTTTGTTCTTCATATGTCACCTATTTACTTTGTTACTTCTTAGATCTCCAATTTGTTTTGTTTTGTTTTGTTTTTCAAGTCCCTGGATAAAGTTGTAATGGAAATGAGCACATGTGAAGAGCCACGTGCCCCTAATGGACCCTCTCCCATAGCAACTGCATCTGGACAGAGGTCAGTGATGATGCTTGCATGGAACTGATCCCAGAAGAATTTTAATTACTCACTTTGGTTTACCATAAACCAGATCCCCTGCAGATTTCCAGAAGTAGGTAGGCTTGCAGCTTGCCATTTCCATCTCTCCAAAATTGTATTTAATTTCTCACTAGTGGAGTTTTGCCTTCATTTGGGTCTAAAAAAGAGTGTCAAGGGCTACTTGTTAGTGTGGTGGTTCAACATTCTATTTCCCTTATTGTATCAAACCAAATTATACTGAAAGATTTCACACACAGTCTGCAGCCCCAAACCCAAGTAATTTGGTAGGGCAATCATAGAGTCATAGAATGGTTTGGGTTGGAAGGGACTTCCAAAGGTTATCTAGTTCAGCCCCCCTGCAGTCAGCAGCGACATCCTCAACTAGATCAGGCTGCCTAGAGCCCTCTTGAGCCTTACCTTGAACATCTTAAGGGATGAGGCCTGAAACACCTCTCTGGGCAATCTGTTCCAGTGGTCTGTCACTTCCACAGTAAAGAAGTTTCTCTTCATGTTGAGGTGGAGCCTCTTGTCTTCCAGCTTTTATCCATTGTGCCTTGTCCTATCACTGGGCACCATCAGAAAGAGCCTGGCACTCACCCCTCAGATATTTACAGACATTAGTAAGATCCCCTCTCAGCCTTTTCCTCTAAACAGCCCCAGGTCTCTCAGTCTTTCTTCATAGGAGAGATGTTCCAAGTCCCTTCACATCCTTGTGGCTCTCCATTGAGCTTATTTGATGGTTTGTTTCATGTTGTATTTCACCTGCTTAACAAGTGCTTGTGTGCCCTTTCATTGGGTGTGTATTTAATGAGTTGTCATTCCCCTTTTTAGTGAATATGGCTTTGCTGAAAAAGTGGTAGAAGGGATCTCTGTTTCTGTCAATTCCATCATAATAAGGATTGGTGCAAAGGCCTTTAATGCTTCATTTGAACTTTCCCAGCTGAGAATTTATAGTGTAAATGCAAACTGGGAACATGCTGACCTCAGATTTACCAGAATACAAGAAGCTCAACGTGGAGAGGTAAATATACCATCTTTTGCTAGCTTTTCCTTGGTTTTGTGGTAAAGGAGGAGGAAGTTGCATTGCAACCTTAGTCTAGGAAACATACTGTCACTGGGAATGGAGACTTTCTGTGCTCACTAATTCCAGCTGTCACCTAGGAACACAAGGATGTAATAGAAGTGGTGGATCAAATGCCTCACCTCTAGCAGAGACCAAAGTGGATGCTTAGGGAAGAGCAAAAACCCCTCCCATCTTGTAGCTTTACTTCCCTCCCCACTTTCTTCCTATATACTGGGATTTAGCATTTTGAAACTTAAATGACACAACCTTCTCTACCCAAGCAAACATGGTATGCAATAACAGTGACCTTTAGTTTAAATGCTGCTTGTCACCTCTGCCTCCTTGGGAACTAGCTTAACATTTCTGTGATATTCTGGAAGTAGAGAGAAGCATCAGGGCTTAGCTTTGTGTACGAGGAACAAGAAGTGACTTCAGTTTGTTCTGTTCATGCAGCTGTCTGCATGGAGCATATATGTGAGCATGGGCAAGTACAGACACATGCACATGCTTAGGTGTAGGTGAGCTGTCATATGCCAGTGTTCCCAGGTGGCCAAGAAGGTCAATGCCATCCTGGTCTGCACCAGGAACGGTGTGGCCAGCAGGAAGAGGGAAGTCGTTCTGCCCCTGTACTCAGCACTGGTCAGGCCACACCTTGAGTCCTGTGTCCAGTTCTGGGCCCCTCAGTTTAGGAAAGATGTTGACTTGCTGGAAGGTGTCCAGAGAAGGGCAACAAAGCTGGGGAGGGGTCTGGAGCACAGCCCTATGAGGAGAAGCTGAGGGAGCTGGGGTGTCTTAGCCTGGAGAAGAGGAAGCTCAGATGAGACCTTATTGCCATCTACAATTCCCTGAAGGGAGGTTGTAGCCAGGTGGGGGTTGATCTCTTCTCCCAGCAAACCAGCACCAGAACAAGAGGACACAGTCTCAAGCTGTGCCAGGGGAGGTTTAGGCTGGATGTTAGGAAGAAATTCTCCACAGAAAGAGTAATTGGCCACTGGAATGTGCTGCCCAGAGAGGTGGTGGGAGTCACCATCTCTGGGGGTGTTTAGGAAGAGCCTGGATGGGGTGCTTGGTGCCATGGTTTAGTTGATTAGATGGTGTTGGATGATAGGTTGGACTCAATGATCTTGAAGGTCTTTTCCAACCTGGTTAATTCTGTCTTCTCCTCTTTTCTCTCTCTTTTTAAAGGTTTTGACTTTTAAAGAAATCAACTGGCAGATGATCAGAATAGAAGCAGATGCAATCCAGAGTTCTAAACATGAAATCATGAGTGCTCCTGTTCGGCTGATCACTAACCAATCAAAAATTAGGGTCACACTTAAAAGAAGGGTAAACTTGGAGAGCTTCACGTCTTCTTACTCTTTATTTAGCTCATTTTTCTCTCAGGCTCTGCATGCATACATGTACATAGTACAAGTTCTAAGTTTAGGCTATACAAAATGCAGAATTTCAGGAGATAACTTTTTCATGTCATCTGATCAGTGGATTATCTGTGGAGTGGACAAGGAATATTGCAGGCAGAGTTTGAAGATGAAGGCCTTGCATAGGTCCTACTACTGAAATCATTTGATCTGCAGTTGTATTTACGGTGGTGCACATTGTCCTAGCTCTACAGATCCAGGCAATATTTACATCTCTTGACTTTGGACAAATGCATCAGTTTAATATCCCACCAGCAGTGAGGCATAAATATACTGTATCTTAGGCCCTTTTTAGTTAATGAGAGGAATGCAATTTAAAATATAAAGTGTTTGTTATGTTTGTGGAAGGCATTTGGGTGTTGGGTAGTGTGTTTTCCAATCAACTTCTTTCCCTCCTTGCATTTGATATAAGAAATGTCAGAATTTAATGGACCCATTTGACTTCTTGACCTTTTTTTATCCTACAGTTAAAGGATTGTAACGTGGTGGCATCCAAGCTGGTTCTCATTCTGGATGACTTGCTGTGGGTTTTGACTGATTCCCAGTTGAAAGCCATGGTGCAGTATGCCAAATCTCTTAGTGAAGCCATAGAGAAATCAACAGAACAGAGAAAAAGTTTGGCTTCTGAAACAGCACAGGTATGCTAATTGATTGTCTCACCCATGTCTAAAACACAGCACAGAGTGGTTAGTTCTGCTGCTTTATTTTAGGGAATGTTGAGTTCCTCATTTTCATACATCAGAAATTACAGCAGTATAAAATAGACTTTATTGTACAGGATTTTCTGTTACCTACAGGATAGAAGAAAGTTGTATTCTTTATCCTTGTGCAGAGTCTTCAGACTTCTGCATTTACTTAACAGTTGATGAAGTGTTTGGTCAATTTGCTCTCCAAATGTTTTCTGGTTTTGAATGAAGCAAAAAAATCAACAGAAAAATTGAGACACACTAAGGTAACCTTAATGTGTGGCTAAGTATAGTTACTACAACATCAATGACATTAAACTTCACATTTCAATTACTTGTCCAGCTTGTTTTCATGGCACTGAAAAATTAGCTTTTAGTGAGAGCTTGTTGGAAAATACAATGAAAGATAATTCTACTGGTAACATAATTCTGCTGGCATCAATGTGATATTGATGCTGCCTTCTCAGGTGAATCTTGGTGGTCTTTCAGCACATACAGCAGACTAGACCATCTGGGCTTTGTGAGTGTTGTGGGGAGGGACTTCTTGTCTGTGAAGAACAAACACACTGATAAAAGATAGTCCTATAAAAAGAAGTTAATTAATAAGACTGAATCAAGTTGGTTGTATAGAATCTCATCCAATAAAGATAGTAAACTCTAATGGAGCCTTCAGTTCCTGTGGTGGCCCTGATGGTTTATGATGTGATTTGATGGTTTAGCTGCAGTGTTCTAATGGTTAGGTGTTACTGAGCAGGGAGGTCCTGCTTCTTCAGTGTCCTGCACTTGCACCTCTCCAGTTCCCTGATACTGGCACCACTTCACGTTTGATTGTACAGTGATGAGGTCTGGGGAAATAAACTACCAGAAATAAGCCTAACAAAAATTTGCTAGTTTTCTGCTGGTTTAATTCCCTGAACAGCTTGCAACAGAAGTTAGAAATATGGCAGTGCTGCAAGTGACAGGGGTGCAAAGGGGTGTGGGGGGAGAGTGGGGGATGCAGTGGCATTGCCTCTTTGTGACACTAACCTAAGCTCATCTGAGCTTTATCTTAAAACAGCACAATTAAATCCAAGTAACAATCCAAGGTTAATGCATGTGCTATAGAGATTTTTGCTTATTTCAAGGGCTTGCTTTGAGTAAATGATAAGATACTTATGCTTGAAAGAAAGGATAAACTTCATAAATCAGTCTGACTTTGTATTTTTTCAGAGCTCTGCCCCAGCACCCAGTTCTCAGCAGGTGAAAGCACAGCAGACAACAGCAGCACCTGATCAAAATGATGCAATAGTAAAATTGTTTAATGATTTTGATGTGAAGGAAACTTCTCATCACTTAGTAATTTCCCATTTGGACCTACATATATGTGATGATATCCATTCTAAAGAAAAAGGTAACTTTTTTATATTAAAGCAGCATGCCTGGGAGCCATAATCACCTTTAGAGGACTTTGTGAGGAGTACACAGAATCAGGAATAGAATCATAGAATTAACCAGGGTGGAAAAGACCTCAGAGATCATCAAGTCCAACCTATTACCCAAATACCTCATGACGAACTAAACCATGGCTTCAAGTGCCATGTCCAATCCTTTCTTGAACACCTCCAGGAATGGCAACTCCACCACCTCCCTGGGCAGCACATTCCAATGACCAATCACTCATTCTGTGAAGAACTTCTTCCTAACATTCAGCCTGAACCTCCCCTGGCACAGCTTGAGACTGTGTCCTCTTGTTCTGGTGCTGGTTGCCTGGGAGAAGAGACCAACCTCCCACCTGTCTGCGACCTCCTTTCAGGTAGTTGTAGAGAGTAATAAGGTCTCCCCTGAGCCTTCTCTTCTCCAGGCTAAACAACCTTCTTTTTGGTTGGAAAAGATCTCCAAGATCATCCAGTCCAACCCTCATACAGTGATGTTAATCAAGAGTCTTCCTTTATTTTAGAGGAATATTCAGAATGGTCTTCACTATCTGTAGACTCTCAGGATAACATTTTATTATGAAATACAATTACTTTAGAAGGAATGCCATGACAACCATCATGAGTGCTAGCAGCTTCAGTGCTTTTCCTGTCTTCTAGGAAAGGATTCTGTCCAGTCTGATTGTTAGTGCTGGTTTTTTGCTTTTATATTCCAAGTTAACTGGGTTATAAGGAATGCAGTGGCTGAACATGAGCCAGCAGTGTGCCCAGGTCGCCAAGAAGGCCAATGGCTTCCTGGCCTGGATCAGGAAGAGTGTGGTCAGCAGGAGCAGGGAAGTCATTCTGCCCCTGTACTCAGCACTGGTCAAGCCACACCTTCAGTACTATGTCCAGTTCTGGGCCACTCAGTTTAGGAAAGATGTTGAGTTGCTGGAGTGTGTCCAGAGAAGGGCAACAAAGCTGCGGAGGGGTTTGGAGCACAGCCCTGTGAGGAGAGGCTGAGGGAGCTGGGGTTGCTTAGCCTGGAGAAGAGGAGGCTGAGGGGAGACCTTATTGCTGTCTACAACTCCCTGAAGGGAGGTTGTAGCCAGGTGGGGGTTGGTCTCTTCACCTAGGCACCCAGCACCAGAACAAGAGGCCACAGTCTGAAGCTGTGCCAGGGGAGGTTCAGGCTGGATGTTAGGAAGAAATTTTTCCCAGAAAGAGAGATTTGCCATTGGGATGTGCTGCCCAGGGAGGTGGTGGAGTCACCATCCCTGGAGGTGTTTAAGAAGAGCCTGGATGGGGTGCTTGGTGCCATGGTTTAGTTGATGAGATGGTGTTGGGTGATAGGTTGGACTCAATGATCTCAAAGGTCTTTTCCAACCTGGTTAATTCTATTCTAGTCTAACATTGCTGTGGTTTGTAATTGTCAGTGTACAGCCTGCTTCTGTAGTACTCTTACAGGACTAATAAAAGAGCAGTGCTCTTTGTGTTACTACTTTAGAGAATTTGGTATTGCTGTGCTCTGCAGGACATGGAAACAGCAGAACAAGTTGTCTGTGGCCTTTATAATTTTGTGTAATGCTTGTACTTACTTATTTTTTATTAATGCAAGGCTATTGCTAATAATTGCATTTAGAATCAGTAAGAAAAAGCTGATGACACTTCTTTCATGCTTTCAGAAAGTGATCAGAAGAGAACTGACCTGTTGGTGTGTATGCAAAGGAGCTGGCTAGCCACTGAAAAAATTATAGAGGCATACAAGGTCTGCTGAAGGAAAAGACTATCAAAACCATTATGTTTTAGCAAATTTATTTTCTCAATTAGGGAAGACACTTGCAGAGCAGCAGAGCATAAGGCTCACTAGCTGGAGGTATATTCTCTTCCATGCAGTCTATCTACTGCAGTTGGGATTTACCATTCTCAGTGAAGTCTCTTTATTGATCCTTTATTCTTGGCTGTGAAGTTTAAATTTAGCAGGGGAAATACCAGAAGAGAGGACTCTAAGAATAGCTCTTCATTGGTCAAATAAAATAAAACAAATTCTTTAGAGTATTCTTGGAAGTAAATGTTGATTTTGAGTGCCTTCTCCTAATGGTATTTTCAGTGTGAAAAAGCCTTTTGGTTCAGAAAAACTGCAGCAATATGTGTTCAAATAGATGTCTTTAGCCTTTTCCTGGGCAGCATTTAAAGCAGTTTGCAGTTTGTTAGCAGTTGCCAAGTACAGAACAGGGAGTACTACAAAATGATCTTTAGAAACCAGTCCAGATTACCTGAATGAAAATGTTGAGGGAAGAGAAGGAGGTGGTAAGGAGAGCCAGTAGAGAGGAGAAAGAAGTAGCTGTGAGGTGTTTGAAGGAATGCAGCATGAATGTAGTAAGAGCTGACTGACTGCTAACCAGAATGTCTGCAGAGCTGACAACTGTTGTGTTTTACAGACTCAAACAGACGTGTTACAGGAGGGGCCATGCAGCTTTCCTTCAGCTATTTAACAGTGGACTATTACCCATTTCACAAAGCAGGTATGAAAGGGAGCACTTAGGGAATTACCTCTGAATATAACCATCTGCTTTCCATAGTAAAAACTTTGCTTGTGTGTGCATATGCACCTGGCTTGGATAGTCATTTTCTGAGCATTTCAGATACCACACCTTTTGATTCCCTTCTGCGTGCCAAACCAACCAACAAAAGCAACAACCTGGGAACCAATCAAATTTCTGGGACTCAGCTATTTTGGGGCAAGCAATTGTCCTGCCCACTGTTCTGTTTGGTCAACATGAAGGTGTTTGCACATATCTGCCATGAAAAGCCCTGTGTGTTGACAGAGGAAGGCAGTTTGACAGATTGAGAATTCACTAATTGGCTGTTTGCAAGAGTCAATCTGCTGGCTGTTTTTCTTTTTCCCATGCAGAAGTCAATCATTTTGTCTGTTTCCAAGTAATGCTTTGGGGTTTATTTTTGCTAAACACACAATCCCAGCGTGTAGGAAGTGCAATTGTTTAATAACAATCCCTTAACAAAAGGCTACACAGATGTTAGCAATTTCCAGCAAGCATTGCGTGCAAATCATTGCTAGTAAACATGTTCTGCAGAAATCTACAAGAAGGAAGAAGAAACAACATAGGTTTGCTGTTTAATTTGAGATCAAAGGCAATCCACTACAGCACAGAGGCTTTTAGTCGGTGGAGGACTTGGTCATGCTTTGTTTTGCTTTTTACTGTTTTGGAGTGATTATCCACATACATTAAAGGAGTGAATGTGCTGTAGAGTCGAATGTTAGGGGTTAGAAAGGACCTCTAGACATCATCCAGTCCAACCACCCTGGCAAAGCAGGAGGGACAGATCACACAGGAATATGTCCAGATGGGTTTTAAAAACCTCTAGAGAAGGAGACTCCACAGCCTCTCTGGGCAGCCTTTCCCAGTGCTCCAGCACCCTCACAGCAAAGAAGTTTCTCCTCATGTTGGGGTGAAACTCCCTGTGTTCCAGTATGTACCCATTGTCCCTTGTCCTAGCACTGGGCACCATTGAAAAGAGCCTGGCACCTTCATCTTGACACCCACCCCTCAGATACTAATAAGATCCTCTCAGCCTTCTCTTCTGCAGACTAAACAGCCCCAGCTCTCTCAGTCTTTCTTCATAGGAGAGATGTTTTAAGTCCCTTCATCATCCTTGTAGCTCTCTGTTGGACTCTGTCCAGTAGATCCCTGTCTCTCTTGAACTGGACAGCCCAAAACTGGCTCCCCAAAACTGTATCTTGCCTCATATGCTCTCCTCAGAGAAAATGTAGAGAACCAGGGAAGTAAATGGATTGTTCCTCTTTTTGGCATAATTCTTAGCCAGTTGGACCCATGCACTGCATGCTCTTGGAGGAGCATATTAGAAACTCACTGAGAAGGATTTCCTGTAATCGATACATGGGACATAAATCCCACTACATGAAACCAAAGATGGAAAAGATCGTCAATCCTAAGTGTAGTGTTCTCCTGCATTCCTAAATAGTGCTCTCTACACACATCTTTGAAGTAACACAAATCTAGGTCTTACTAATAAGCTGTGACAAAAAGAATGCCAACTGTAGTTGTGTTTGATCTAACAGGTGTATGTGTGGAGGGGGAGGGAACAGAAAGCTGCTTTTTCCTCTCAAAGAGGTTGTCATTTTCTCAGTGTGCTATGAAGGATGTGGCAATTCTATGACCAAACTCTTGCCACAGAAGGGAGAGTCCCTTTACTTAAACGTGAAGGAGCACATCTTAATCCTGAGAGTCCAAAGGGAGTCGTGTAGGTATCATGCCTCTGTTATCAGCTGATGTGCAGAGCATTCCTACCCTGAGGCTGAAGCTCTGCAATATTCCTTATTACTACTCTAGAACAGTGAGCAAGAGGGAAACAGCTGGAGGAAACAGCTGGATGTTTCTGTGAGTGTTACCAGACTTTTCTGGGTTTGCAGCAATCTGGCCTATGGAACATTTAGAATAACTCTTTTGGTTTTGTCTTCTTGCAAATTGTGAATCCTTCAGGGAAAACCCCTCAGCAATTAACTGTTTTGAAGATTGCTTTTGTTGGATTGATTTTTTTTTTGTTTAGTTATTTTTGTAACAGACCCCACCCAGAAAGACTCTGAACAGAGTCTTGAGGCATAATTGCTGTAGAGGAAGCTTCTAACCCACTGAAAACCAAGCCTCCCAACAGTAGGTTTTGTGGATGTTCTGACATACAGCATTAATACACCCTCCAATTGCTCTGGTCTGGAAATGCTCAGTGATGGTTTTGAGCACTAGTCAGTGATGTTAAAAGGCAGGTGGCAATAGTGTGTTGTTTGCTTAGTGATTTTGTGAAGCAGTGAGACTTGTTTTGCTGTAATACAACTTCTGTTTTAATGTGCTGCAACTTCTGTTGCTGTAGAATTACAGCATGCAATGAGGTTATATTTGGAAGGAGAATTGTGAAATTCTTCAAGGCCAAGTTGGCTGAGGCTTTGAGCAACCTGCTCCAGTGGAAGATGTCCCTGCTCATGGCAGGGAGTTAGGATCTAGATGATTTTTAATGTCCCTTTTAGCCCAAACTATTCTATAAATCTGAAAAATAGTGGAAACTTCTTATGTAGAAGCAAACTTTCAAATGAATGAATATTTCCTCCACTCCTCTTATTTGCAGGAGACAGCTGTGATCACTGGATGCATTATAGTGATGCCACTAAAACCAGAAGTGGATGGGCCAAAGAATTACTGAATGAATTCAAAAACAATGTTGAATTGCTAAAGCAGGCTGTGAAAGACCAGGTCCTAGATTCTCCTCCCAAGTCACCACCCGCTGTATCCCCCCAGAACCTACAAACAGGTACTTTGTTTGTATTACTAATGCTGTAATTCCATGAAATGTTAAAACTATTCCACCAAAGCCTGTTCTTCTCAATGATTCCATCACTATTCTTTCCTACAGGCAAGGAACAGATACCGAAAGGAACATCTAGGGCTTCCTCTGTATCTTCCCAACAACCAAAGGGCAAACTGATGTCTAGTCCTATTGTGGTTAGACTTGCAGATTTCAATATATATCAGGTACATTTCTTCAAGTTAGTAAAACTCTGGGGCTGCTTTGCCCTTGACTGTTACATAACTATGGTTTTTTTTTAAGGGACAGTTCTGAAGCCCATTGAATTTAATAGAAATCTTCCCATTCATTATTGGTTGAGACCTTTATGGGCCTGCTTCTGCTTTGTTCAAATTGGTGGATATTTTATCAGCTTGTTAGGAGATGATACCTCATCACAACTATTTGATCATATGTTTTGGATTGAAGTTCTACTGGTCCCCAAATCCTTGAGTGAGTAGTTGTAGTTGCTGTCTAGATTCACTCTTAGCAGATAGGAGGCAACTGGAACAGAGAAGTTGTTTGTCTCTAAGGCAGAATGGTATTGATACAGGAGGAGCTACTCTAAATTTCAGGTCCTGTTAAAAATGCTTAGCGTGTGCCCTTGGTCATGCTGACTTCTTGCCCTTGTTCCAATTTTCAGTGCTTTTTGCCATATCACTTCTGGTGGAGGAGGAGGTTGCAGCTTGCCTGCCAGGAGTCTTCATCTGGGTTTGAAGTGATTTTAATAGTGTCAGTGTTTTCATTTGCCTTACACTCTTCATAGCACCATAGAATTATAGAATTGTTTTGGTTGGAAAAGACCTCTAAGATCATGAAGTCCAACTGTCAACCTAACACCACCATGACCATTAAACCATGTCCCAAAGTGCCACGTCCACATGTTTCTTGGACACCTCCAGAGATAGTGACTCTACCACCTCCCTGGGCAGCCTGTCCCAATGCCTGAGCACTCTTGCAGGACAGAATTTTTTTCCTTATATCCCATCTAAACCTCCCCTGGCACAGTTTCAGGCCATTTCCTCTTGTTCTATAACCTGATAATAGTGTGAAGAGAACAACCCCCACCTTACTCCAACTTCTTTTCAGGTAGCTGTAGAGAGCAATGAGGTCTCCTCTCAGCCTCTTCTCTAGACTAAACAATCCCAGCTCCCTCAGCTGCTCCTTCAGATGCTTGTCTCCTCCTCCCTACACAATTGGAATACTTGAATTTGTGTGTGTTTGAATACAAGACATGTTTGCAGCTTGAAAACAGTTACATAGAGTGAAGCAGGCTTATAAAGGTTATGTATTCATTCTTGCCAGTGAAACTAATGCAAGCAGGTATCACCAAGTACTCAGTATTCATACACTGGCTAATTTCAAACTAGCAGTCTGGCCTACCAAGTGCAGGAGGAGGGAGCCCTCTTTTGCCAACATGCTTTTCAAACTAGGTTCCATTCCATGAAATTTAAGGTCAATTGTATATCAAAAGGTGATCTCCTTCTTTCATAATTTACATTGGAAGAAACAGCAATGGAGGATTACTGTCCTACAGTGTCTTGATTCTCCTGTGGAGCAGACCTTTGGGCATAGCCAAGCATACAGAGCTCTGCTGGCTGCATGCTGAACACTGCTCAGCATAGCACAGTTGAGAGGTGGCCCATGTACTGGAATCTGTCCTTAGGACAGTACAAGGACTTCCTAACACTAGAGTAAAAAACATAACCAAACTTATTTGTCCCTTATCACCTAGATATGGGAACCTTTTGAACAGACTATGCAAATATACCAGAGCCTAGCATGATTGCATTTAAGGGAGCTGTAGTGTTTGCAGTAATGATAAAAGATCATTCTAGGCTTCTCCTGAATGCCATTGAGAGTGACCTGCTGCCTCCTGCCTTGCACGAAGGAAGGGGATCTGGCACTGTGAATGTTGTGTAGTTTTCTTGTGAAACTGTTCTGTGTGCATTGCTTCTACTACAAGGCAACAAGGTGTTGCTCACTGTCAGCACTTTTGTGTAGTTGGGGATCTGCACCTGAGAGCAGTGGAGTCTTACCCTACTAGGGGCAGTGCCTTGCAGCTACAGAATGCTTGGGAATTCATGCAAATGTCATGTATTAATGACATGAATCTTCTCTGTTTTACAGGTTTCCACAGCAGACCAGTGTCGTTCTTCCCCTAAAGCTCTGATCTCTTGCAATAAAAAGTCACTTTATCTTCCTCCAGAAATGCCAGCTATTCATATTGAATTCACTGAATATTACTACCCAGATGGGAAGGACTTTCCTAGTAAGTTGGGTTTGGTTTGGTTCATTGGGTTTGTTTAAGTTTTGTTAAGTGGGTGATTGGTTGGTTGGGGGCTTTTTGTTTGCTTGTTTATTTTGTCTGGGGTTTGTGTTTGGATTTTTTTGTCTGTTTGGGTTTTTTTTTTGCTGGCTTTTGTTTGTTTGTTTTCCTTGGGGTTTATTTTGTCTGTTTGTGGTTGGTTTGTTTGGGGGTTTGTTGTTGGCTGGGAGTGATGCTATCTTTACATGCTCATTCCAAGTTCACAGCTGGCAACAGGGAATGGCTTTCTAGAATGGAAAGAAGGCCACACTGCTCCATTTCCACTGTGCTTGTCCTATGAATAGGTTTTCATAAATGTGGTTTTTAAGCCTGAAAAACACTTGCAGCAGTTTACTAACATGTAAATTACACTCCAACATACTTGCATTGCTTATGCAGTTCCACTGGCTGGCCACATTAAAGAACTTGGTGGCTACATAAAAGAACTCAAGCCGTTGCAGTAGTAGCTAGGATGCAGTGAGGATCTGCTGGAGTTATTTTTGTTAATGTCTTCTGGGGCTGGCCCTGTTTTATATGCAGAAATGTCAGTGGATTTCTTGGGTACAGGACTTGAGGACAGCAAATCTCCTTGGTCCTGCCCTTCCTGTGTAATGAGGACATTCTCCTCCTCTCCTCAGACTTCATTCTATTCTAGTATTGAGTTTTGCATTCAGAAATTGAGTTACTTGCTAGGAGTGCGAGAAAGAAGCATCTCTTTAGGTATCCCCTGACATTGTGTTCTTCCTTGGGACCAAAGGAGTAGGCTTCCATTCTTTCTCTGATATAAAATACTCAGAAAATGTAAGTTTAAAAATGTTTAAAAAAACTCAAAACAACTACACCTCCCCCCAAAAAAAAACCCCAAACTAAAAGCCAACATCATCAACAACAAAACAATAAAACCAACCAAACAAAACACCACAAAATAACCTCCACAAAACCAACAGAAAGCAACCAAGCCCTAAACATTCTACTCATTCTCATAAGTCTGTTTTCTCTTTCAGTTCCATGTCCAAATTTGTATGGCCAGCTGAATGCTTTACAGTTCACCTTGGATGAGAGAAGTATTCTTTGGCTAAATCAGTTTGTGCTGGATCTGAAGCAGAGTCTTATTCAGTTCATGGCCATGTACAAGTTAAATGACAATTCCAAATCAGATGAGCATGTTGATGTCAGAGTTGATGGACTAATGTTAAAGGTAAGCTCTCACTGAGGAGGGGTTTTGTGGTCCCTTGAGAAGAAAATACTTTTATTTTGAGAAGCTGTTGGCAAAACATCTTAAGAATGGAACCAAGAGTAAATGAGTCAACAACAAGTGAACTAAAACATGTTAAGAGTGAAACCACACAATAAGCAACACTGGTCTAGAACACTGTCTGGAATATGGTTTGCAGACAGGCCTCTGTCTACCAGATTACTTCATCTATGTCCTAGGGGTGTTTTGGTTTTGTATTAAAAGACGTGAGTGGGAGTATTAACAAATTATTTCACTGTGTTCAGTGAAGCTGACATAGGAGACGAAGAAAAGATTGAACACCGCAGTAAGAATAACTGGCAAAAAATTCATATTTCCACCAGTACCTGGAGGGGGCCTGCAAGAGGACTGGGAGGGGACTTTTAACAAGGGCTTGTTGTGATAGGACAAGAGGGAATGGATTGAAGCTTGAGGAGGGCAGATTAGACTGGAGATTAGGAAGAAATTCTTTACAGTGAGGTGATGAGACACTGGAACAGGTTGCCCAGGGAGGTTGTGGATACCTCCTCCCTGGAAGTGTTCAAGGCCAGGTGGAGCAACCTGATGTAGTGGAAGGTTTCCCATGGCAGGGGAACTGGAACTAGATGATTTAAAGGATCCTTCCAACCCAAGGCATTCTATGATTCTGTGATTATTTTGTTTCTTTAATTGTATACCTTCTTAATCTGCATATTTCCAGCTAGGCAAAATATATTTCTCTCTTGCAGTTCATCATCCCGTCTGAAAACAAACCTGAAGTTCATAAAGATCAGCCCCGTGCCATTTCCATTCAAAGCTCCGAGATGATTGCTACAAATACGAGATGCTCACCGAACTGCAGACATTCTGATCTAGAAGCTTTGTTTCAGAACTTCAAGGACTGTGAATTTTTCAGTAGGACTTTCACCACTTTTCCCAAGTCCCAGAAGAATTTTAATCTTTTGCATCCAATCTTTCAGCGGCATGCTCACGAGCAGGACACTAAAATGCATGATGTTTATAAAGGTTACATCATCCCCAAGTTGAACAAATATGCACTAAAGACATCTGCAGCCACTGATGTCTGGGCTGTGCATTTCTCCCAGTTTTGGATAGATTATGAAGGGACAAAAAGCGGGAAAGGCCGGCCGGTAAGCTTTGTGGACTCCTTCCCGCTCTCCCTTTGGATTTGCCAGCCAGTAAGGTTTGCCAAGTCACAAAAAGAGCTTGTCTCACAGAATCAGCCCCCCCTGAACATTCCAAAAAGCGAATCTTGTGATCTTGCTAATAGACTGCAACGTAAAAAACTTCTAAGGGAGTATTACAGCAGTGAGACAGAGCCCTTGGCCAACGGCATTCCGACGTCGGACGCTTCAGGAGTGCTTTCCGAGGGCTCTTGCTCTGATGCGGATATCCACGTTCTTGTCCACGTGCAAAAACATGTCAGCATGCAGATCAATCATTACCAGTATCTTTTTCTCTTGTTTCTCCATGACTCTCTTATATTACTCCTGGAAAACTTAAGGAATGATGTAGAGGCAGTGACAGGAAAACCTGCAGAGCAAACAGATGTCTGCATTGGGATCTTACTGAAAAGTGCAGAACTTGCCTTACTGCTCCATCCACTGACTCAGGGAAACCCTTGTAAGTCTCCAGTTGTGGAAGAAGGAAGCCCTGTGGCATCAGAACTCTCCCCTTTGGGAAATGGGGAAACTCTTACTTCAGAGAGTAAATTAGTTGACAGTAAGATGCAAACTGGCATTACTAATTTTGATTATGTAAATGACTCCAAGCCTCTGAATGCTGAAGTTAATAAAGGGATTTTAATAGATCCTCTTCTGTTTAAATCAGACAGTAGCATGGATTTTCAGAAAGGAGCATCCTTTTCAGATGATGCATCAGATAAAGGTTTGGGAGATACAAGTGAAGGAGGAAGCAGTGGGCTTTTTAGTAGAAGTGATTCAGAGGAAGTCTGTGGACCCCTGAGTGAGAAAAGTAGCTCACATCCCAGGGATTCAGTAGCCATTTTTAATAAGAGAGAAGATTCTACTGAGTTTTTCACTGATAAAGAGGATGACAAAAACACATTCTCAAACAAGCTGAATGAACAGGAAGGCACAACTGAAGGCTCTCCTAACCAAGGTGCTGACTTGGAAACAGAAACTGCCTTAGAATCTGAAGAGCTTGAAATCAACAAAGTCACTTCAGTTAGAATGTTTGCATCTCAGCCTTCATCAAGGTAAAGAAGACTTAATAATAGATAAAATCATAGCATCCATTTTGTTGTTATTTAATTGTTGTTGTTTAAAAACTTTTATCCATCTTTTTGGCCACATACTTCTAGTGTAGGTCAAAAAAGGCTGCATCAGGCAGAGAGAGAGAGCACTGGTGCCTGGAGAGGAGGAGGCTCAGGGGAGACCTTGTTGCTGTCTATAGCTGCCTGAGGGAAGGTTGTAGCTGGGTGTGTGTGTGTTGGTCTCTTCTCCCAGGCAATCAGCACCAGAACAAGAGGACACAGTCTCGAGCTGTGCCAGGGTATGTTTAGGCTGGAGGTGAGGAGAAAATTGTTCACAGAGAGAGTTGTTAGCCATTGGAATGTGCTGCCCAGAGAGGTAGTGGAGTCACCATCCCTGGAGGTGCTGAAGAGGGGATTGGACGTGGCACTTTGTGCCATGGTTTAGTAGTCATGAGGTCTTGGGTGACAGGTTGGACTTGATGATCTTTGAGGTCTTTTCCAGCCTTATTGATTCTGTGATCTTATGCACTTCGAGTAGAGCACCACAGAGATAACAGTTGCCCTTTCAGTCAAGAATGATCTTAGCAAAACCAAAGCTTTAGCCCCAAATGCAGAACTGGAGCTCCTAGCTGATGAAAATCTTCACAGCTTTATATACTTTTAAGTATTCAGCATTCCCAGTTCAGTGTTAGCTGATTGAGTTCAGCTGTTTCCTTTCAGTTTAAATGTTGTGAAGTATGTACTGTGAAAAACACTGTCAGGCATATCCCCAGGAATGTATGTTGGTTCCATGCATATCAATAATCAGATTGCTTTCTTTTAGATCTTGCCTGGTTTAGAGGAATACTTTGAAGTAAGTTCTGTGTGATTCCCTCAGTGTGAAATAATAATTCCCTGATATCTTTGTATTTGAAAAGTGCAAAGCCTAAGGAACGCTGCCTGTCCAACCTCCCTGCATTCTCTGTTTCTTACAAGAATATGAAGAGAAGTCCATCACAAGTTTCTCTGGACACCATCTCTATTGATAGTATGATGCTAGAGGATCATTTGATAGAGAGTGATGGAAGTGACAGCCAAAGCTTTCTGGAGAAAGGTGAGCGGCTTTCACAAAGCATTTTGAAGCAATGGATGAAAATGTTCCTGGGCGCTGAAATAATACTCATAAGGATTGCAGGGCAGCAGATCCTGCATGATGTAGGGTGTCAGGTAGTGATAGGACTAGGGGAAATGGGGAAAAAAAATAGAAATGGGTAGATTCAGATTAGATGTTAGGAAGAAGCTCTTCAGCATGAGGGTGGTGAGACACTGGAACAGGTTGCCCAGGAAGCCTCATCCACGGAGGTTTTGGAGGCCAGGCTGGATGTGACTCTGGGCAACCTGATCTAGTGTGAGGTGTCCCTGCCCATGGCAGGGGGTTGGAACTAGATGATCCTTGAGGTCCCTTCCAACCCTAATGACTCTCTTAGCTTTTCCAGTCAGTAATATCAAGAACATTCACAACATGTCATTTCAAGGGAAAACAATAGGTTGTGCTACTTACTTGGGTACTACTTAATTAAGCATTACTTAATTTCCCTCTCTTGAGGAGAGCAAAGGCAATGCAGTGCTGTGCTGCAGCCCTGAATTAAGCAGAGCTGTTCCTTGCATTGCTTAGAAGCTGTTCCTTGGGCTGTGAGGTTTGTACCCTGTATGAGTGCCATGCTTGAAGTGGTAAGGAAGCCTTAATTTCAAAAGGAGATGAAAAAGAAATGGATTGTCACTAACACTCACCACGCTAATGACCAGGCAGGTAGACTTGGTATTCTCCTTGCAGCTTCTGCCTTACTGAGCAGCTCCAAGCTATTGATTGTCTAACAGCAGGTACTTGGCAGTTTTTGCTCATCTGTGCATGAATGTTTGCTTCTGATCTGGAGGGAGGAACTCATGCATGTGATAGTTACGTCTGTGTAGCCTCTAGTTGTTGTCTTGTGGGCTTACAGAGTTGTAATGATGGAGTCACTCCTTAGCAATACTGGTTAAATAATTTTATGACAGGAAGTACTACAAGAATAATTTCATGGTACCTCATATCTGATAAATTCTACTCTGAATGAGGCCTTGAGCAACCTGGTCTAGTGGGAGGTGTCCCTGCCCATGGCAGAGGGTTTGGAAGTGGATGATTTTCAAGGGCCCTTCCAACCCAAACTCCTCTGTGAATAAAGAATGTCAGGGTTATTTTTGTGGGGTTTTTTTGAGGGTAGGATTTCTTTTCAGTCTAGAGCAGTAATGAGAAGAAAGGTTCACTTGCAAAATTGTTGTATGTTTGGCTTGCAGGAGTATTCCTGTGTGTGCTTATGTGGGAGTGTGCCATAAAATGCATTTTCTATTTTAAATCACCTTTATATATTGGGGTAATTTTAGCTTGTTAATATTTAACTGAAGTCTGTGTGCTTTCTAGTTGTTAAGGAAACACTAGCTAGTCACTCTAATGAAAATACAGCTGATTCCTCTGAACATAAACCCATTCACATTTGCTTAGAAGGCACTGTGCAGTGATGCAGATACATGGCTTGGAATCTTTAAATCTTTAGCCTTTTTTTTTCTGCTGGATCAGAAGACTTGGAAGACTAAAAGAGGCCCTTCACAATTTTTTAGCAAGGCATGGAGAGTGCCACGTTGGTTTTGTCACTATAATTCCACCTTACTTGCATAGAATCTGGACCTTTGAACCCTCTAAGAGGAATGGATTTGGCCATTCAATCATAAATAATTGCTCCATGGGTATTTGCTTAATAAGCCATTCAACTCCTCTTAACAAATGAGTTAATTTATGCATAGAGTAACAGACATTGACTTGAGTCTCACTGCTGGAGTGGTTCAGGCTGTGCTATGCTATTGGCCATTGGGATGTGCTGCCCAGGGAGGTGGGGGAGTCACCATCCCTGAAGGTGGTCAGAAAAGGATTGGATGTGGCACTTGGTTTAGTTAGTCATGAGGTGTTAGGTGTTAGGTACTAGGTTGGTCTTGATGACCTCTGAGGTCTTTTCCAACCTGGTTGATTCCATGATTCTGTGCTAACACTGCCTTCTTTTCTGCTGTGTGTATGGAAGGTATTACAGCCACAAACTATCAAAGCCCATCAGAAAACACCCATGAAGGAGGCCCAGTGATTGAAAATTGTGATGGCTCCTCTCCAGATGCCATGAGTGCTGCTTCAGAGAATGCCCATGAAACTGGTGAAGAAATGGTAATATGCTTGAAATCCATCAGAATACATGCTTCAGTCAAGGAAACCTTAAAACAGAGCTAAAGTTAATGCTTTCAGAGGTGATTTTTCTAGAAGTTTTGGGAGCTTTTGTTAGTGCCACCAGTGCCACTTGTGTCTGGAGTATTGTGTCCAGTTCTGGGCTCCCCAGCTCAAGAGGATGGGCTGCCTAGGGGGCTGGTGGAGTCACCATCCCTGGAGGTGTTCAAGAGGGGATTGGATGTGGCACTTGGTGCCATGGTCTGGTCATGAGGTCTGTGGTGACAGGTTGGACTTGATGATCTTTGAGGTCTCTTCCAACCTTGGTGATTCTGTGATACTGTGAACTGCTTGAGAGAGTCCAGTGGAGTGTTACAAGGATGATTAAAGGACTGGAACATCTGTCTGATGAGGAAAGACTGAGACACCTGAGGCTGCTTAGTCTGGAGAAGAGAAGGCTGAGAGGATATCTTAGTAATAAATACCTGAAGGGTGGGTGTCAAGAAGGGGCCACTCTCTTTTCACTGGTGCCTTGTGATAGGACAGGGGGCAATGAGTAGACACTGGAACACAGGAAGTTCCACCTCAACTGAAGAAAGACTGGGGATTCCTTCAAAGCTGTTGTATCCTTGCTGGCCTATTTTCTTTTTCAGTAATCTAATCCTACCTTGGCTTTAAAATCTTTGGGGATCACCTTCATTTGAAAAAACAACCCCAAAAACCAAACAAAAACAAAACCCCCAAAAAACAGAAAGAAAAAAAAAAAACCCAATGTAACTAAAAAAGTCATAAAAAATGAGCCCCAAGTAGTAGAAATGATGGCAGCATCTGACACCAAAGCTGGCTTTAGAAACTGGCTGCTGGGTTTGGTTTGGTTTGGTTTGGTTTGGTTTGGTTTTTTTCCAAGATCATGCAATCCAATAAGGAGAGAAAAAGGCCTGGCTGCTGTTGGGAGGTTCTTTCACCTGGGCTGATTCAGCACCACGATGTTTGGCTATGTTGATGCTATACATGAAGTTGAATGAAGCCTTAGGAGATGTCAGGTGACACATAGGTCACAGTCTTTGTCAGAGTGGGGAAAGCCTGGCTCGCTGCCCTGGCTTTTCTGGCCAATTCTTAATTGGTGTTAGTGGGTTATAAATACAAGTGTCTGTCTGTGGGTTCTTTAATGTGGCCAGCCAGTGGAACTGCATAAACAATGCCAGTGTGTTGGAGTGTGATTTACATGCTAATAAACTGCTGCAAGTGTTGTCAGACTTAAACCCCACATTTAGAAAGAACTATTTGTAGGATAAGCACAGTGGAAATGGAGCAGTCTTGGGGAGACCTTATTGCTGTCTACAACTACCTGAAGATAGGTTGTAGCCACATGGGGGCTGGTCTCTTCTCCCAGGCAACCAGCACCAGAACAAGAGGACACAGTTTCAAGCTGTGCCAGGGGAGGTTTAAGCTGGATGTTAGAAGTTCTTCCCAGAAAGAGAGATTGGCCATTGGAATGTGCTGCCCAGGGAGGTGGTGGAGTCACCATCCCTGGAGGTGTTTAGGAAGAGACTTGATAGGGTGTTTGGTGTCGTGGTTGAGTTGATTAGATAGTGTTGGATGATAAGTTGGACTTGATGATCTCAAAGTTCTTTTCCAACCTGGTTTATTCTAGCCTTTCCTAGCCTTTCCATTTTAGCAAGCCATCCCCTATTTCCAGGTGCCACTGTGGAATTAGCATGTCACTTTGCAAAGATAGCATCACACCAAATTAATGGTTTGGTATAAAAAAAATAACCTCCCAGCCAACAACGAAACCCCAAGCAAACCATCCAATCAACCAACCACCAACAGGCTAAACAAACCCCAAGCAAAACATTGGCATCCTTGTCAAGTGGGTATGAAAGAAAAAGAAAGGAGAAAACTTCTTCTGTCAGCAAAGGCTCTGGGTACAAAACTGATTTTGCCTTTGTGAAGGAAAAGGTTTACAAAGGCTAACCTCTGTAAATTCAAATTATGAGCTCATAATGTTTTATTTTCTGGATTTTTTTTTTGTTGACAGATGTCTGTTGTGGTGTTCCAAATATTTGGTGTTAATGGTGAAATTGACATCCGAGGTGAAGACACAGAAATAAGCCTGCAGGTCAACCAGGTGATACCACATCAGCTGGGAAACATCAGTGTCCGACACTACCTTTGCAACAGGACTGTTGGTAAGCACCAGCAGTGAGGTCTCATTGTTAACACTGAAGCTGGAAGCCTTTGTTCTAAGTAAATAAAACCACTGCATTTGCCTCAAGGCACAAAATCACTGCTTTGGAATAACTACTCTGATTTCCTTCCTAAAAGGGAAGGAGTTGCCAGTGGAACCATTTCTGTATTGCTGATTGGGAAAAACAATAATGCGTTGCTCTGCTATATAAATTGACATAATGCAGTTGCCTTGAGTTGCTTTGATTTCAGCTACCTTTAAAGTTTCAGTGCTTGCTTCTTAAAAGAATATGCTGTTGTCATATGGATAATTTTGTAGGCTCCCCAGTTTAAGAGGGACAGGGATCTGCTGGAGAGGGCTACGAGGATGATGAGGGGACTGGAGCACTGCCTGGTGAGGAGAGGCTGTGGGACCTGGGGATTTTTAGTCTGGAGAAGAGAAGACTGAGAGGGGATTTAATAACTGTTTATAAATATCTGAGGGCTGGGGGTCAGGAGGGAGGGGTCAGGCTCTGCTCACTTGCTCCCTGTGATAGGGCAAGGAGCAATGGATGTAAGCTGCAGCATAGGAGGTTCCACGTCAACACAAGGGGGAACTTCTTTACTGTAAGGGTCACAGAGCCCTGGAGCAGGCTCCCCAGAGAGGTTTTGGAGTCTCCTTCTCTGGAGACTTTCAAGGCCTGTCTGGATGAATTCCTCTGTGACCTGAGCGAGACTGTATAGTGCTGCTCTGGTAGGGGGGTTGGACTCAGTGATCTCTTTGGGTCCCTTCCAACCCCTGACATCCTGTGATCCCATGATAGTGACCAAATGACTTGAGAATCCAGGGGGTAATTATTTCTGGTGGTGAACCTTCTTTTGTTTGTTTGGGGTTTTTTTGTACAATCCTCCTCCCTCCAATATGTGGTTACCTTAAATATTTTATTGATATTCTCTCTCTTGAACTGAATGAGCACTTGAACTGAATGAACTTGAGCTGAATGTTGCACTTGTCTTTAGTGATTAGTGAATACTGAAACTAAGAAGAAACAGCCAGGGTATTTTTTAATGTTCAAATCTAATGGAACTAATGGAAGCACCATGATGTCATCTTCTCCATGTTACTGCATTGCTGTTTAGGTTCCTGTGTCTTAGCAAGTAATGTTAGGAGTCACAGATTGCATTGGGTTGGAAGGGACTCTCAAAGGTTATCTTGTCCAGCCCCCCTGCAGTCAGCAGGGACACCTCCAACTAGTTCAGGCTGCCCAAGCTACACCAGGTTGATCTTGACTGTCTCCAGTGACAAAGCCTAAACCACATCCCTGGGCAACCTGTTCCAGTATTTCATCACTCTCATTGTAAAGAACTTCTTCCTGATGTCCAAGCTAAATCTACCCTGCTGCCAGTGTTTTGCTGAATTAAAATTGAAGTAGTTGTGGAAAAAATAGGCCAAACAATTCATTTTCTTCCATCTTCAAGGCACTGAGGAAACACAGGTTGCATGGTGATACTTGTGTCTTGTCTCTGTTGTCACAGTGAGGTGCTAGTCCTTGTACCTACTGTTTGTTTCTCTTTAGTACTTTGGATTCCTCTATGTGGGTCAGTTCTAAGACTCCACAGAGTCAAATATTTATGACTGAATTGCCAAATCCATCCCTCTTAGAGGGTTCAGTGTTCCAGATTCTGTGCAAGTAAGGTGGAATTCTAGTGACAAAACCAAAGTGGCACTCTCCAGCTCACTTCAAGATGTTGACTTGCTGGAAGGTGTCCAGAGAAGGGCAACAAAGCTGGAGAGGGGTTTGGAGCACAGCACTGTGAGAAGAGGCTGAGGGAGCTGGGGTTGCTTAGCCTGGAGAAGAGGAGGCTCAGGGGAGACCTTTTTGCCATCTGGAACTACTGGAAGGGAGGTTGTAGCCAGGTGGGGGTTGGTCTCTTCTCCCAGGTGACCTGTGACAGAACAAGAGGACACAGTCTCAAGCGGCACCAGGGGAGGTTTAGGGTGGATGTTAGGAAGAAATTCTTCACAGAGAGAGAGAGATTGGTCATTGGAGTGGGCTGCCCAGGGAGGCGGTGGAGTCATCATCACTGGAATAAGAAGAGCCTGGATGGGGTGCTTGGTACCATGGTTTAGTTGATTAGACAGTGTTGGGTGATAGGTTGGACTCAATGATCTCGAAGGTCTATTCCAACCTGGTTAATTCTATTCTATTCTAAACTATGCTAATACCTAGAAAGGTTGGACTAGGTAACCTTTGGGGTCCCTTCCAACCTGGCATTCTATGAACTGATACACTTAGAAAAGTGCTCTGAAGTCCTGTGTTTGCTAAGCTGTGACTGGTACGTGATCAGTATTTCCAAAGTGCTTTTTGGACCATCAGCCAAAAGTAGAGGCAGAAGCATTTGCCTCTTGGTACATCCCCAAAATGTAATATGGATTTGTTTTCCTTTTGCAACAGGTTCTGACTGTAAGTCTGTGGCTGGACCAGTTAATTCAACACCTGAGATTAGTCTCAGATGGGAAAGTGGGCCCAGTGCTGTCAAACACTCTCTGCTGGCTGTGAAAAATGGTTTCCTTCAGTGTCATGTAGAGAACTTCAGTGCTGAATTTCTGACATCTTCCCTGGCCAACATTCAGCATTTTCTAGAAGATGAAACTGTCGCAGAAGTGATGCCAATGAAGATAAAAGTTTCTAATGCAAGGATTAATTTGAAAGTATGTTAACAATTAGCTGTTGGGCTGCTCTAAAGGAATTGTCACTTTGTTTCTTTGATGATAAAACTGCTAATCTGGATAGAATTAGCTTCAAAGAAACTGCTATCATGCTCTGAAATGTCTTTAGATAGCACTAAAACAATTTGAGAAGCCATAGATTTGGTTAGCTTCGTGGGATGCCTAAAGGGGAATTCTCTGCATGACCAAACTATTTATAGGTATTAATGTTTTATCCCTTTTTTTCCCCCCTCCTCTCCCAGTCACTGTTGTAGAGTGACTGTGTCTGGGAGTTCTATGGGTAAGCTATGCCAAGTTCCTGGAGGCACAGTGTGGGTTTTTCTGGTTGGATTTTCTGGCTTAGCATTTTAGAGGTTAATTCTCTCTCCTACTAGAGAGAGAGACATGCTCCTGTTGGAGCACCTCTGCTGTGAAGTCAGGCTGAGGGAGCTGGGGTTGTTCAGCCTGGAGAAGAGGAGGCTCCAGGGAGATCTCATAAGAGCCTTCCAGTACCTGAATGGGGCCTACAGGGGTGGAGAGAGACTGTTTGCAAAAGCCTGAAGTGACAGGATAAGGGGCAGTGGCTGCAAACTAGAGAAGGGCAGATTTAGATTGGATGTTAGGAAGAGGCTCTTTACTATGAGGGTGGTAGAACAGTGGAACAGGTTGCCCAGAGAGCTGGTTGGGGCTCCATCCCTGCAGATAATCAAAATGAGGCTCGACAGGGCTCTGGGCAACCTGATCCTAGTTGAGGATGTCCCTGCTGACTGCAGAGGGGGTTGGACTGGATGACCTTTGGAGATTCCTTCCATACCATTCTATGATTCTGTGATTCTGTGACAGTTCTTGCAATGAAGGTTCAGTGGAAAAGAAGGGGGTGGGGGGAGAAAAGGGAATTGCAGTTTGATCTATTTGAATACTGTTTCTTGGAACCTAGATGACATGACCTGCCCTACCTAGAAAGCAAATGCAAGCTTTTCTCACCACCATGGCTTACAATAGTAACATTAAGAGGACAACCCTGCTCAAATCTTCTCAGGGATTTTGAGATGAAGGAGAATGGTGTCTTCTGTCTTGGACAGCCATTGATAAGGTTGTGCAGATGAGGAGATAAGGACACTGATTTTTAAATTATTTAGGGGGGAAGGGTGACACAGGAAAAAACCAAACCCTAATTTAGAGAAAAGATCATTATACCATTGCCTTGGAAATTAACACTCACCCATATAAAATCTGAACTAAGTAAGGACTGCTGTGGGAGCTCCAGTTCTGCATTTGGGGCTGAAGCTTTGGTTCTGCTAAGATCATTCTTGACTGAAAGGGCAATTGTTATCTCTGTGGTGTTCTACTCAAAGTGCATCAGTGCTTTCTCTCTCTGTGATGCAGCTTTTCCTTCCTGTGAAGATCCTTAAGTACTCCTTTAGGGCTGTTTCTAGTCAAGGAGTAGCACAGGCACTTTCTCTAAGAGCTGTGGATCTGTTCCTTAGATTGCAGTGTATCACACAAGTGAATGCCCAAATACAGAGGACAGACTTAACACCCAGGCATTTCAATTGTGACAGTGCAGGTTTATTGGCAAAAAGGCAGAACTAAGCAAAGCATTCTTGAGGAAGCAGCTGTTTGAAGTTCAGAAGTATACATTAATAAACCAACAATAGGAGTCTGCTTAGCAGTGAAAGCACTGGAGTGGGTTCAGAGGAGGCCATGAAGATCATTAGAGGGCTGGAGCACCTCCCCTGTGGCGACAGGCTGGGTGAGCTAGGGCTGTTCAGCCTGGAGAAAAGAAGGCCCTGGGGAGACCTTACAGCAGCCTTCCAGTAACTGAAGGGGCCTACAAGAAAGCTGGGAAGGGACTTTTCACAAGGGCTTGTGGTGATAGGATGAGAGGGAATGGATTGAAGCTTGGCAAGGAGAGATTCAGACTGGATATTAGGAAGAAATTCTTTACAGTGCAGGTGGTGAGACACCGGAACAGGTTGCCCAGGGAGGTCATGGATGTCTCCTCCTTGCAGGTTTTCAAGGCCAGGTGGACAGGACCTTGAGCTACCTGGTCTAGTGGAAGGTGTCCCTGCCCATGGCAGAGGGGGGCTGGAATTAGATGATCTTTAAGGTCCCTTCCAACCCAAACTCTTCTGTGATTCTATAGTAAGTGCTGTTTCAGCAGTGTTCACAAGTCGCAGTGAAGTGATTCACGGTGGTTGACAAATTGCAAGTTTGCATTTCTATGGAGTTGTTAGGTAGTAAAGAGCAAGAGCACATGGTTCAAGTGCATGCTGCATTGTCTGTTCAGTGCAGTCTATTCTTCTGCTTCTTCTGGATGAAACTGGGTGGCAGGGAAGAATTTAAGAAAGGTTGTTTGAATTTGTTGCATTTTCTACTGCAGCCTCATGGCTGTTGCAGGAAACTTTGGCAGTTACATCTCAACAGCTTTCCTGCTCCGTGCTTAATGTGTATAGCTTCTGATTACACTGGCTGCATTATTCTGCTTGACAGGGATAATGAACTGTAAAGACTTCCTGAAGAGACCTCAAAAGAAGGAACTTGTGAAGTTTCTCTTCTGTTGAGTACAGCAAAATAAGGCAACTGCAGCTGGCATCACCCCAGACTCAGTTCTGTAAAGACAAAATCTGCTCAGGAGCGATAACTGTACCCATTCAGTCTTTAAATAGTTCAAGGCAAGATCAGGTACTATATGGTGCAGGCTTCTTATCTCTCAGAGCTCGTGAGCTAAAGACTGTCTTGAGTTGGGGTATAATCTTATTGAGATGTCTGTAGAAGTACTTTGAAGTATTTGAGTCAGGCTGTGTATACTGAGATCAGCAGCCTTACTCCAGAGATAAACTTGGGCCTTTAATATGATCCCTGGGGAAAAACCAAACAATTGAGCAAAAGTTTAGTGGCAATCCCATTAGAAAATGGAAAGTTTCATTAAATGCACTGCTGTCTAACTGAACATCTGCATCAGCTCTCTTGATTTCCCAGTGAAGTGATTCTTCAACCCTTGTGTGTTATAGGATGACAGTCCACGGGAAAATCTGAAGGCAGCTGAGCTGGTACCCATCAAACTGCATATTGACATTCTCTGGATAGAGAGAAACGATGATGGCTCATTTCTCATTAGAGGTTTGTATGTTTCTGCACCTTGAGTTGTAATTACTATGAATAGCAGGTTTGCCTTTGCACAGCCATGTGGCTAATAATGAAAAGACACTGGATGGTGATCGGGGTGGGTTGTGTTGCCGCCTACCTTCATTCCAAGTGTAGTCACATAGGGGAAAATTGCCTTTTGGAATGATGTGTTGACTGTGATAGCAAGCCACAGCTGAATCAGTCTGAGAGAAGTAAAAATATGCTTACCACTTCATCAGGATGTGCTTCACCAGGGCATGCTGCTCATGACGAGACTCATCAGAAGTCTAAAGTTCCCAGAATCAGGTTGCAAGATGACCCTCAAAGGTCATCTTGTCCAAACCCTCTGCAGGGAGCAGGGACATCTCCAAGGTAATCAGGTTGCTCAGGACCCCATCAGGTTTGACCTTGAATATCTCCAGGGATGGGACCTCAACCATAGTCCTGGGCAACCTGTTCCAGTATTTCACCACTCTAATTGTAAAGAACTTCTTCAAGCCTGTCCAGGCTCCTCTGAAAAACAGCTTTGCCCCTCAGTGTGTCAGCTTGTCCCTCATTGCTGAGGGTGCACCCAGGCTTTAATACTGGTCCTGATATCTTAATCCAACAATGTGCAATTTATTGTGTGACTTGAGGAAGAGGAAGGAGAGTGCAAAGTGATCTTGATGCTCTCTTCACCTACCTAATGGGAGGGTATAGCAAAGATGGACCAGACTTCTCAGAGATACTCTGTGGCTTGATTTGCTTGTACTTGAATTTCTCTGCATTACCTGATGCATTGCTTGAGTGTTTAAAGATGCTGAGTGCATGTTGGTCATTGTTTTACACTAAACACTGGGAGAAATAGTAATTTAGTGAGCAAATGGATAGTTTGAAGGCTTCTTTCAGCTCTTGTTTCTTTGGCTTTTTGCTGTAGTGCTTTGATCCCCGTTCTTGCTGTGTGCTGCTCAGGTACAGTGACTTCAAAGGCTGAGGTCAAACCCATAAATCACTGCAGTGCAGACAGCATCTGCAGTGCTGTATTTTGTGTGGTGGGAGGAAGGGGTAATGAGCAAAAAAACTCCTTGTTCAGAAGGAAATGTTTTGAAAAGGAGGAAAAAAACCAACCCAGAGTTTATTTCAGCCCGCTAAGAGCCATGACCATTATGTTTTCCCCTTGGTGTACAGCAGGATATTTTAATAGATGCTACACTGCAGGGCAGTTCTCAATGCTGGGAAGTTGCTTTGAGGCCAAGCCATTTAAGTTATTTTCTGAGTTAAAAACTTGATCCTGCAGGTTGCTCTCAATAGACTTCAAATGTAAATGCAGGCCTCAGATCTGGTTTGGACCTGGAGGCAGCATATGAAGAGCAATATTGGTAGCTTTCAAGCTTCTGACACTTCAGAATGCTTATTCTGTGGTGATGGGATTGGTCAATACACAAAATGTGTTCAGTTTCCTCAAGCTGGTAGCCACATGTTGCTGCTTCTCGTGCCTCCTTTCCTTTCTCTTCTCCTCCAAAAGGGTATATGGCTTAATTTATTTCTTTTATTCTTAAATATTACTTATAAGTATATAAGTAATATATAAGTATATATATATTACTTATTGTTATGTATTACTTATATATTACTTGGAGGTAAATATTAATATACTTCATAGAACCAATATGTGGTTTTAATTTTCTGCTGATGAAAATCAGGCTTCTTGAAAATAAAAATACTACAAACCCCTTAAGCCCTACACTTAAGTTTTCTCTTTTTCTGGTACAGACAATCAAAGAGTAAATGATGTGTCAAAGATGAAGAGTTCAAGTAGTGTGTTGCAGCAAGCAACTGGACCTGCTGGAGGTAAAACACAGGACCAAGCCACGCAGACTACTTGGGAAGTTCCCAAACCTTCAAACTCAAACAGGGCTTCACCTGACTTCCTTAAAAATGAGGTATTAAGATTTGCTTTTGACTTCTTTTCCTCCCTTCAAAATGATGTTACAGTCATTAATCATCCTCATTGTTAGATCATTTAGGGGTGGGCTTGGGGACACTTCTGTTTAAGATGGAAAACAAGAATTACAGCTATTGGAGTATGGTTCAGTACTTAGTACAGCACTCAGTACATGGAGAATAAATCAAGTCCTGCTTTCTACACAAGGTGATAGTACACTGCAAACTAAGTCTTTTTGACATCAGAGGGAGTTTTATGGGAGAGCAAGTCACAGAATGTTAGAGGTTGGAAGGGACCTCTGAATACTGAGTCCAAATACACCCCTGCTAGGGCAGGATCACCTAGAGTAAATCACCCAGGAACACATCCAGGCAGATTTTGAATGCCCCACCAAAGTCCTTTATTGTGTTCCAGCACAACACAACTGCCAAAGACAAAGGCCTAGTCTGTCAGGTCAGGCCCCAGCTAATCTGTCAGTCATACCTGGGAGGTGAATTGATGGTGTCAGAGCCTGCACATCGGTCTGACTGTTTTTAACACTAAGAATCCATTGCTAGAGCTCCAAATCTGGCTTAGCTAAAACACTGGGGACCTTGCCTTTCAAGCTAACTGCATCAACTCTCTCCATGTTACAAGTTCGTTGACTGGGAACCAGTTGCAATTGACTTGGCCCCAGCAAACCCACACTTAGATTAGAACTGTGAGCAGATGGTATTTTAGAAGATCACAAAATCAACCAGGTTGGAAGAGGCCTCCAAGATCATCAAGTCCAACCAATACGCTGATAAGTTGCTGAACTGGAAGCAGTGGTCTGTCTGCAAGAATACCAATAATGCTCTTTTCTACCCCCACTCTTTCAGCTCTTTGAAGAAAATGAATGTCTCAAACAGGAACTGGCAAAAGCCAAGATGGCTCTTGCTGAAGTCCAAATGGAGAAGGATGCTCTGCTTCATCGTATCAAGAAGATGAACATTGATCATCAGTAGGACAGTGTTCTGTTGGGGCAAGGCATCATCGACAGGACGCCAGGCCACGGTGGCATCTAAAATGCTGTTTGTAAATTGCTGGCAGACATGGTTTGGCTTTTTTTTTTTTTGTCACAGAGAAAGTTTTCTCATTGCAAACAGAATGTTTGTGAACTAGTTCCTATTCTTAAAAGATCATTAAGCATTGTCGCTTTTTTTCCAGCGCCCGTTTTAAACTGAAATGACTTTGTGGGGCAGGGGGGGAGATCAGTTTCTACTGTAGTTTATTAATTTACTGAAGGGGAAAAAAAAAGTCATATCCTCTACTTTGAGTATTATCAAAGGAGGTGTTATTTTTAAAATGCTTTCTGAGAAGTGGGTGGCTCAGCAATGCCAGAAGATGCCTAGATGCATAACTGAGGAGAATGTACCACGCCTCTTTGACAAACGGAACCTCTGCTCGTTAAGGTTATGTTGGTCTGTTGTTGTTACCAGGTGTCCATACAGGAGGTTACATTTGCACTATGATGATCATGGGCTAGACCCTCTAGAATAGTATAGCTATTTGAAAATTCAAAGAGCAGCCCTAAACTGGCCCTGAATTTAGTGTAATTTGCCCAGAGAGGATTTTAAGACTAATCCTCTGGTGCTATCGAGATTCCACGTACCCTTTCCATGTGCGCTCCTGAAATGCCACAGTAAGAGGGCGTACTGCTGGGCTTTCCTTCTGCTTGAAGGTCCACTCAATCTGTACAGCTGACACAATGCAGACATTCATAGCTTTTGATTTTTCTCTTTTCCCTCTCTCTGGGATGAGGATATAGCCCTGCAATAGGCTCCAGCCCTTTGTGGAAGCTGAGCTTTGTGCCATTTTCCATGCATGTTCTGATTCCTGCACAACCCATCAGACATGCCCAAGGATTTGGTCCAAGGTGTTTAACTATGTAACATCAACGCTTCTGAAGGGGTTGGAAATCCTCCAGGGATTCATTAATTGTATATTGCTTTTTTTTTTTGATAGAAAAAGAAGAGTCATTTAATTACCCAATGAAATGGTGAGATTACATCAGATGTAATTACAGTTTAAATCATGGGTGATTTGTACAAATGGAACAATAATTTTCAGCTAAAATCTGGTACAGATGAATAAATAAGAAAGCACAACAGTGTAAAATGGGGACTATAAGAGTGTGCTTCTAAACCACGTAGGAAACAACATCCAAACCCATACCTGCCTGTAAAAGATGGCTTTTGCCAGGAGTGAAAGTGACTGAATCATTTAACTGGTGACCTTGAATGTGACAACTGAAAAAAAACCTCTTTTAATTGCTACCATAATTGTTTCTGCTCCGTGGGATGTTGGAGGGAAGTTTTGTTTGTAGATGCACAGGCAAATCTCCAAAAGCATTTAGTGTCCTGTGGTTCGACTTTGCATATTCAGGCTGTCAAACTAGTTTTAATTAACATGGTTTTCATTAAAACTTGTTTGGAGGACACAGAATTTCCACTGCTGAAAATAGTTGTTGAAAGTGTGTGGCTTCTAATGAAGAACTGGTTCAGGCACTATTTTAAAAGCCTGCCTTGTCAAACCCTACTTGAAACTCCCTTTAGTGCCCATGGAAATTTTTATCTTGCTATTATGAATAAGATGGGGGGAGAAAAAAAAATAACATACACACAGGTGTTTCTGAGAGAGAAACTGAAGGTTTCTGTTGCAAAAGGTGTTGAAGACAAGGCAGTATTGGATCTGAGTATTGTAATTTCATACAGCTATCATGGCGGATTCAGGGCAGCTCTCTCCTGATTTCATTCTGATTGGTACTGTTAAAGTCGGTAATTCTTACTGGGTTTATCCCTGCCAAGATCTAGTTAGAATTCTTCTGAAGAAAGGAATGTATAGAGTGCTTAGTAGCATGTTGCTGGAATAATAGATTGAGAATTGTCTGATTTTTAAAAAGAAATAAAGAGCAATATCAAATGCCTGTACTTGTTACTGCACAAGCTGGTGCCTGCTGTTTCTGACCAAACCCAACCCCAGCCACAACCCAAACCAGCTCTTCTCAGTACAGATGTTGAATTTCAGGGTATTGCTTTCCTGCACTTCACTGGAGCTGAAAACATTTGTCCTTCATGGCAGTTTTGCAGTGATGAGCATCACCCCTGGACTGTCAGAAGGGGTGGGTGTACTTGGGTGTGATTACCAAGAGGGGTAGTCCTGTGCCACTCTGAAAATCTTGCTGTTGAAAACCAGTGCAGAGGGAAGCTTTTATCAGTTTATCAATGGTTGGAAGTACAAAGTTAAACTAAGCCTTAATAGGTAAGAGTAAAAATAGCAGTTAAAGGCTTCAGTTAAATAAAAAGGCTTAATTCATTCTCAGAGCTCTGCTGGTGTTCATAACCTCCTTAAATCCTAGCTATGAAATGTGTACCATCAGCAGAGCCTCTTGAATGAATCACCACTTTTATTCTGCAAAGAACTAAACGGAACAGAGTTGGGAGAACATCAGTGTGTACAGAAAACTGCCTCCAGAAGCCTTGCAGGCAAACTCCTCCCAAGTTCTACATCTTCTGTAGAAACTGGCCTACAGACTAGCTTAAGACTCAGTCAGCTTGTTTGGAAATAACTGGTTTGATGTCTAACAAAGGTTTCAAATCAGTGCACCTTGAAGAGGCTCTGCCCTTTCCCAGGCTAGCTCATTGGTCCTGGTTTGCACTGTTCCAGTCCTCACAGTAACATTGTTGGTAAGAACCAATTTTAAATCACATGGCCTGAAAGAATGATAAAAGGGAGCTTTGTAAAGAGCATGGCTGTGCTATGATGGCCTTGCTCCAGCTTCATGACAGTCCCTGGATTAAACCCACCAGGGTGCTGGCTGGGAGGGAACTGGTTTTCCCTGGGTTTTTTTGTGGTGGTGTTTTTTCTCCTGCCCAAGCCCTTCATTTCCTGGTCCTATTAGCCATGTCTGCTTGTACACTGTCTCCCCTAGGAACTGACTTGGAGTCTTAAACTGGTATTATAATTGATTTCCAAAGGATAATTGCTAGCTACAGAACACTTCCTAAGCCTGACATGATAATGGTTACCTTTATTCATAAAGAATTCATAATAAATGCAAGTGGAAGGTGATAATAAAGGTAAAGACTTTATCAAGTGTCTGTAATTAGAAGAGCACAAAATGTGCAAGTGGATTGCAGAAGGAAACTCCTTGCAGTGACCAGATTCAGATAAGTAATGATGGAGACGATGGTTTCTATGTAAAAAAGTGTTTTCATAATGGGCTAGACCTTAAAACATTCATCACAAACTGCTTGAAGTAGATCTTCAGCTCACTGTTGCTCCCTGCAAATTGTAGAGAGTACTTCAGGTTCTGATTCAGCTGTTGATACAAATCAGTCTTTTTATCTGTTGTAGGAACAGAAAATGACCTTGCTAATATGTTAAGTAGCAATGAAGTTGTGGGTACTTTCTGTGAAATCCACTAATTCATCCCTCTCAGTAGGGAAATGATTTTTCTGACAGCCCTGCCACCCAACCTTTTTCTTTTTTTCTCTGTTTTTTAACCTTCAAGTCCATGCCACTTCACTTTTGCTGACTATCTTTTGAATAGCAGCCCCATTTCCTCAGCCTCAGTGAAGATGCTTGTCACTGTGAACCTAGCAGCAGGCTTTGAAGTGCTGAAGCACATCTCTAATGTATTGAGGCAAACAGGTGGCTTTGGTGCAGGCAGTCTGCCCTAAGCTGCTCTTTGTAGTTTGGTGATGGTGTAGCTCCTGATCTTGTGTTGCTGATTAACAACATGGAATCTGAAGGTACAAGCAGCACAGAGATCACCTTCTGCAGTATATAAGTTCATGTTAGGGATAGTGGTCTTGTGCTGGAGGAACAAAGCTCTGATTCTCAATGAAATTAAGAAGCATAAACCTTAGGATTAGTAAATGGAAGCTGCATAATTATAGTTTTACAGGATTTTAATAATCATAGATTCATAGAATGGTTTGGGTTGGAAGGGACCTTAAAGGCCATCTAGTTACACACACACCCCCTCCACCATGGGCAGGGACATCTTCTACTAGACCAGGTTGTTCAAGGTCCTGTCCAACCTGGCCTTGAATGCCTGCAGGGAGGGGGCATTCATGATCTCCATAGGTAACCTGCTGCAGTCTCCCATCACCCTCACTGTACAGAATTTCTTTCTAATACCCAGTCTATGGCTAAGCCTCTGCCAAGTTCAATCCATTCCCTATCATTCTATAGAAGTCCTTGTAAAAATTCCTTCCCCAGCTTTCTTGTAGGTCCTCTTCAGGTACTGGAAGAGGCTGCCATAAGGTCACCCTGGAGCCTTCTCTTCTCCAAGCTGAACAGCCCCAGCTCTCTCAGCCTGTCCCCACAGGGAAGGTGCTTCAGCCCTCTGATTGTGTGTCCCACCAGCAGTTTCACAGATGACACTAAGCTGAGTGGTGCTGTTGATATGCCAGAGGGACAGGGTACCATCCAGAGGTACCTGGATGAGCTGGAGAGGAGGGCCCAGGTGACCCTCATGAGAGTCAACAAGTGCAAGCCCCTGGGTCAGAACAATCCTCACTATCAATACAGGCTGGGGGATGAGATGATAGAAAGCAGCCCTGCAGAAAAGGATTTGGGATTTCTGATGGATCTGCTTGTCTGCAAACCTCAACACACCATTACACTGTCACAATGTCATTCTGTTGTTAACCATTAACTGCTGAAGGTTTTGAGCAATGAGATTTATCATATTGAAGTCTATGCTGGGTAGTGTTTTACTAACAAGAAAAGCAACACTTACACAGCTCTCAGAACTATGAATTTTTCAGCCATTTGCCTTTTAAACATGAATAAAAGATGGTGAGCAGCGCTCGCCTCACCTCTCCACCGCTAGATGGCAGTCCAAGAAGTCACTTGTGGCTTCCTCTCTTGGTGGGTACCAACCACTCTCTCTGGTTTCTTGCCTCGTCAACAGTCTCATTAAACTAGAAAACGTCAGGACCCAGCTTGGAGGTATTTATAAACTCTTAAAATCTCCCAAGATGACTTCAACTCAGGCTTTTAAATCTTGTCAATTAGATAGCTGCTCTGCCAGGGCATTTTCATTTTAACTCTTCAAATAAACCACATGAGCCACCTGGCTGTTGTTCCAAGAAAGACTTTCTTCCCCCTCCTAAGTTTACATAAATTCTAAAAGATTTTTGTCCATATTTTCCTTTTTTGCAGTCAAATGTGTATCGTGTGGGCTTTTTTTCCCCCTTCACCATTACCTGTGAAATAAAAAGGTTAGGGAAATTTTCTTGTTTTCTTAGCCCAGAATCATAGAATGGTTTGGGTTGGAAGGGACCTCCAGAGGTCACAAAAGGAGCAGGGACGTCTTCCACTAGAGCAGGTTGCTCAGAGCCTTGTATCACTGCATGGATAAACAACTCCATCTTGCTGTCACCAATTTATTTGTTACATTTCCTTGCTAACTAGAAAAAAAAAAGCCCCAACCCTGATCTTATTGTACTGATTTTTACTCAGAGAAGCACATATAGAAGTTTCTTGGGGAATAACCAAATGTGTCTTTTACAAATGCTCACTTAACCCACCTTCACCAGATGGGGCTCCAACAGGCTAGCTTCTATTAACACTATCATGTGTGGTAAGGGATCTGGAGTCACTGCTTTTTATATCCTCTTTGGTTATTCAAAAACTTAGAGGCTGAATGACTAAGCAGAGAGAAAAGCAATCTATATAAAATTTACTGTAGGAATGAGACCGCTTTATTTTTGTCCAGCAGAGAAAACAGCATAGAAAGCAGATTTCTTTTCATTCCTCTGGAACCTTCATGTGTTTTTATTCCTTCTGCTTAATGCTAGTTTTTATTTCTTACAAGAGACTGAAAGGATAGGCACGAGGGAGGGGGTTTTTTAAGTGTCCTGCAGTGCCACATAGTAGCCAATTTGGCAATGAACTGGACACCCGCACAATCACAGCCACTGATGTGAACTGAATTTGGTGTAGCAAGGAGGCTTCTCAGGTCAGACTAAGCAGGATGAGTCCTGAACAATAATTTGCATCTAAAATGTGTGATTCAGTATTTCAGTAATAGTCACCCAACCCCTCCCCCAACAATCTATTTGCACACTTCCTGAGTGCTTGAAAATATTTATGCAACAGCTTTCTTTAAAATCACAAACATAGATCTCATCTCCAGCATTTCATTTCCTGTCCAGGAGTCACAGAAATTAATTGCTAAATTCTTTAAAGCAGCATCACAACTATTTGCTTTAGCTAGTTCCCAGATCCTTCCAAACCACTAGCAGCTGAGGTCATGCAACTCTCATGGAAAACTGCCAGTTAAGTTTCCAACTGGTATTCATCTGAAGATACATCTGAGAGTGGTCACGACCTGAGTGGTGAGGCTCTTAAACCTTCCTCTGGAATTATCAGAGTAACTTCCAGCTTATGCAACAGGAAAGTATTCAAAGTTATAAGGCTAAGAAGATTAAAAAAGACTCTTTGAAATGGGACTTGACAAAACATTTCAATAGGCAAAGACAACACAGAGTTAATCTCTTTTGCCTTTTCCCATTATGCAAAACACATCCCTTATTTAGCTACTGTAAGTCACTGCTGTCAGGCAAGAGGAAGAAGGGAGAGTATTTGAAACAAGCGTAGGGAAAACAATACACTAGAACAAATTCTGGGCACCTTGTTCAAGAAAACCTGTTCCTGCCTGGCTGAATAGCTGTCATCCTTAAATGTCATTGTGGCTGCCTTTAAAATCTACAGCTGCTGGAGTCAAAAGGAAGATTTTTACCTAGCAGTAATTAGTGATTCATAGGCAGGAACAGAGTTGTTATTTATTTATTTTTGCTCCTTCCCCATCTGGTGACAGGAGCTGGTCCAGAGAAACACTATAATGTATGGCAGTAGCTGGCTACTAACTCACAAGGGCCTTCCAGTAACTGAAGGGGCCTACAAGAAAGCTGGGGAGGGAATTTTTCCAAGTGCTTGTAGTGATAGGACAACAGGGAATGGATTGAAGCTTGAGGAGGGCAGGTTTAGACTGGAGATTAGAATGAAATTCTTTACAGTGAGAGTGGTGAGACACTGGAACAGGTTGCCCAGGGAGGTCTTGGATTCCCCCTCCCTGGAGGTGTTTGACACCAGGTTGGATGAGGCCTTGAGCGATCTGGTCTAGTGGGAGGTGTCCCAGCCCATGGCAGGGGGATTGGAACTAGATGATCTTAAAGGTCCCTTCCAACCCAAACCATTCTTTCATCTATGAAACACTGCAATTAGAGTATCACTACCACAATCCCCCAGTTCTGATGTCCCTTCAGTGTCCCTTCACCTTAAGGACACTTGAAAAAATCTTATGCCAATCAGGAGAACCTACATGAACTGAGGTTTCTGAACAACAGGAGACTTCACTAGATCAGACACTGTGAGATCTCACCCATAATACCATTCCTGAGATCCATCAGAGATAGGTCTGATACTTCTGCCAGAAGAATCTTGAGATGTTGTAAGCATCAAGTATGTGTTTCCTACAGCCATCCTAGCAAGGTAATTTTCCCTGTCAGAAATGCAGAGTTATTAGAGAAGAGATGGAAGTAGAAAAGAGAAACAAGGATCATTGCTTTTATGAAAGGAAGTTTAAAAGTCATGGAAAGAGAGAAACACACAAGAAACGACATGCTGAGCATTAAATCAGGTGGTATGAGCATTTAGATACCACAGACATGTATACACAATGTACATTAGATTAGGAACATTACCAAATGTACCAAAGGAGACTTGATAGGGTGCTTGGTTGCGTGGTTTAGTTGATTAGGTGGTGTTGGATGATAGGTTGGACATGATGATCTTGAAGGTCTCTTCCAACCTGGTCTATTCTATTCTATTCTATTCTATTCTATTCTATTCTATTCTATTCTATTCTATTCTATTCTATTCTATTCTATTCCATAAGATTCAAAATGTGGAGCTGGAAAAGATGGTTTGATATAAAAACCAATCCTACTTAAACCAAAGAAAATTGACTTGGTTTCTACAGCAAATCTGAACTGCTTCCTTGCCATAATGGTGGTGCTGTGGAAAACTCCCACATCATAAAAAAGTATTAGGCTAATGCAGGGCAGAGCCTTCACTGGGGTATTGCTCAGAGAAGCAATAGTTTGATGAAATGCTAACATCACAATCAACCTGTGCAGTCCCTTATTTTGCCTCTGCAATTTTAAACGTGTTTTATGGTGTCCACCATAAAGAGGAATGATGGGATTCAGTAGTAGCCTCACAGAAGCTCACTGATTTGCTACTACAAAGCCTTTTTCAAGAGACTACAGTGCTTGGCTGGTTCAGAGCTGTGAAAGGAGAAATGAATGCAAGAAAAAAATTTGATCACAGCAGCTATCAGATTTATGTGACTTAAGAATCTTCCTACTTGAATTATTCATCCTACTTTAGTTATTCACTCTGTTTTAATCGTGTTTCATACACTCCTCTTACCCTGTCTCTCTCTATTGAAGCGGGATCTTTTTAGCTCTGATTTGTGGTATACTTAATTATTTGATTAAAAATTACTTTGCATTAATTATTGCATATTTTTCTAGGATGATGCCAGCCTATTTGCATCTCCTTAGCAGAACATATCTCTCTGCTTGCTACCCTCTTAAGAGCATGTAGAAATAGAACATCTATCACAACCAGCCAGTGTCCTTCCTGGGGAGAAGAATCATAGTATCAGTCAGGGTTGGAAGGGACCACAAGGATCATCTAGTTCCAACCTCCCTGCCATGGGACACCAAAGGACAATTCCTAAATGTGTTTAGCTGAATCAGCTCCAGTTAGAGGAGTGTCATGGATATGCTGGCATTCCTGCAATCCTCTCTGCTTCCTTTGCTGCTGAGGCACTATTGTGTTCTTTGAACATTTACCTTACATGTTGTTGTTTTTTCCCCCCCTGTATATATCTGTCTCTGAGCTCTTAGTTTTAATTTAGCTCCTGAATTAAAATTAGTAGAGCTTTTTTGCCTGGGGTTGATAGTCACCCTCACTTCAGCTAATGAGCGGAAATCAAATTAATTGGCTGGTTTAGCCATAGACTTGACCAATTATTGTCTTTGACCAAAACCTTTTGTATTGTCCAAAGGCTGAAAATGAGAGCGTCGCCACATTAGCAAACAAATTACTCATGCTAATATTTTCCTCTGGTAATCCAGTTACACAAGAGATAAAGGAGATTTAGACATTCACTGCATGAGCACATCCTCTCATGCAAAAAGCAGTAACTTTCTTCCCTAGGCAGTACAGGACTAGCTCTCAAATTTTAATAAACACTCCAGAATGTTGTTTTCTGGGGCTTGGAGAAGTAATTAAGAATAAAGAACCTTTTTACTGTTGGACTGAGTAAAGGATGTTGGGGGCCCTAATCTTGTGCTGGGAGCAAAGTCTCAGCTTCACTAAATCACTCTCTTAGTATTAATTGTTCCTTTTGGCAGATAGCAGAAATACTCTTAATATCAGGATCAGTGAGTGGTTCTGTCTGTGCTATACAAACACATAGCAAGCAATATTCTGTTTAAATTGACATATGAATGCTACATTAAACTCCACTCTTACACAAGGCAGTATCCTATGTCAAGACAGATTAGCAAGATGATGAGCAAAGCTTGCATACCTCTAGCAGTCTCCATGCTAAAAGGTGATTTATCAGAATAAGGGAACACACAACCAAGCATAACAGAAGGCTCTGCTATGCCAGTTCTAAGTTAAGCTGTTTAAAGAAAAACATACATGGCTGTGTTTTAAGCTTGTGCCCTGACAATTTCATTGTGTTTCCCTAGTTCTTGTTCAGGAAAAAATACTGGGTAATGGGGGGATATTTACCTTTTCCATACCACTTACGATTTTATGTGCTTCTATTCTATCTCCCTAAGGTTATCAATCTTTTGAAGCTGAAGTGGCCTAGTTTATTCAGGCTATATCAAGGCTGCACCTTACATCTGTTAATAGCTCATTCTCCTTTACTGTATCATTAAAACATCTTCAATAACTTGAGATTATAGAGATGTAGCAGCAGCTCTGGAGTCCTAAAAGGGGAAACCAAAATCTCCCTTCCCTCCCTACTTTTGTCAATGCTTAATTCTACCTCCTCTTTGCTGCCTGCTGGAACAATGTCATGATGTACTCTTTCATCCTCACTTCAAGCTATTTTGAAACCTGTTGTTTGGGTAGCAAACTTTCTTATTTCACTTCGTATTCTCTTCAGAGACTGGACAGTGCAAGTCCTAGGAGTGACCTCTACACAGCTGTCCTGACAACCTCTCACCATTATGGAAACTGGCCAGTCTTCCTTTTCACTTTCCCTTCTGTAAGCAATTGCCCATTCACAAAGGAATCATCCCTCTGACTTGATAACAGTTTAGTTGCTTTAAAAGTATTCAGTAAGGACCTTGTCAAAAGCTTTTTGGAAAGCTAAATACAATCTATTGATTGAATTGCCATTTTCCATATGCTCTTTGACTTCTTCAAAGAACATTGAGATACATGAGACATGACTTGCTTCTCCAAAAGCTGTACTGAATATTCACTGTTGTGTGAAGCCAGATGTCTGCCACTTTGCCAGGCAAGGAAATCAGACTCAGAAGTTCTCCAAATCCCACTTCAAGCCTCTTTAAAGTTATTAGCATCACATTTGCTACCTCCCACTCATCTACTACCCAGGCTAATTACAACAGCAGCTTGCACCTCACCATCTTCATTTCATGAGTGTTAGATCCGAGGTTCCTTTCGACTGTGGGGGATTTAATCTGGTCCAGGCAAGCTGGGTTTATTTATTGTTTCAGATCTTTTTCATGTGGGACTATGACTTGAGTTAACCTCTTGGACTTGACCTGCAAAGAAAGGTCCTGGTAGGTGAACTGTCAATCACTTTTTCTCAGCACAAATAGTTATGTTCATGCAAAAAGAACTGTCCAGACTCAAGAGTTCAGTGTCAAGTTAGCTAGCTGCATCATTTGTGTGAAGAACAACTACCAAAATGAGAAACTGCAAAGACTGGTAAACTGCAGCTAGTAAGACAATCAGTGGAAGATTGTTCTTCATTGTATAGTTGACAGCACAGTATCCATTTGGGTTTTGAGGGAAAAGACAGTGCTGTGTCCATTTGGTTCCATGCTAATTCCAAGTTCAACATTAATCATACATTTGTCTAGTTGTGTATTTTGCCAGCCAAATGTCTTGCTGTTATTTCTAGCTGTATCAATCTCTTACTGTCACAACCTGGTGTCCTAAGCCAACCCTGGGCAGTGGGGAAGGTCATGCTAAGATATAAAAAATAATCTCTCCAAAGGGAGGTGTGCACCATTGGCAGAATACCTCCAGCTATGCTCTTGCCTTGGAGTGCACCACTTCCCCTGTGGAGCCATTCCTGTGTGCCACTCTTCAAAAGCCAAGGATAACATTTGTGCACCATGTTAACAGCTGTCTCTATTTGCAGTTGCAGTCCCTCATCACTCACATGTTTCAGCTGAGATTTCACTGTGATACTTCTTTCAGGCAGTCAAAATCTGCTGTGTAGGCAATGTCATACACATCTGAAGGAGATGACAAGAAGGGGAAAATATTTTAAAGTCCAAAAGAAGTTGCAGTGTATCAAAGGTAGAGACAAGCTGGGTTTATTGTGTGGAGCTGTGCATTGAGCAGTACAGGCAAAGCTTTAATACTGGCTTGTATCTGTTCAGCACACACAGGATCAGGGCAGCTAATCAGCATGCTGCTCTTGCCAACTTGTATTCACATTTCATTCTGCATTTCTCTCTAATGCATGAAAAATAATCTTAGGCATATTTTGATAGCAAACTGATGTAAACCTACGGCAGAGCAGAAGGATTGGATGAATAATTATACTGCTAATCCCACCTGCTGTCACACAAGAAATACATGTAAAGAAATGTATAGATATAGCAGTTAAAGTTAGCATCTGCCATCAGAGCCACATTGCAAGTGCACTGGAAATGACACGGCAGACAGATTTGACTCACTGTCAGTACCCTCCCATCACTGCTGCCTGCAGGCTCAGTGCAGACACAACCTGCAGCCTGCGTGGACTGGAGATTCTGAAGCAGCAGAACACTAGACCCTTCTGGGGAATGCAGCATGCCTCCCATCCCACGTTCCCATGACTCTGTAGGGAGTGCCTGGGTAATAGAACAACGGTTTAATTTGTTGTTCTTCAGTGTGCTTCGAGCCCCATGAGAATGATATAGAGGGGTCAGTCAGTGCACATGCTGAGACAGAACCTCCCTGCTATGCAACACCACTACAGGTCCATGTCCTTGCATGTTCTTTTCCATTACAAATGTACACCATGACATGCCTGAGAGCAAGTAAGCCTTTACAGAAGATATGATGTAGTCAGCATTGTGTAACTGGAGATAGGATTGTTGTGAATATGTCATCAAAAGTGGCTTTTTCCTTACATGATACTTCAGCTTCTATTTAATTTGGAGAGTCTAAGCATTCAGGCACTCTTTTGAAACCATAACACTCTTGGTGCTTTCATATTCTTCATGAGTTAAGCTTAGTACCTTCAGTTTCTAGCATTTTCTTAGATGATGGAGGAGGATACAAGTCCTTTTGCATATTCCAATGGCAAGAGCCAACCTAAACAGTGCTTGAGCATTATGGTGTGTCCTAGTTATCTAAACTGAAGACCTGCCCACTGTGTCCATGTGTACCTCCTGAGTCTATCACAGAGGAAAGGCTTCAGAGGAAGGCTGATTCACATCTGGTTTTCACACTGATAGGGAACCAGAACACAACAGATGTTAATCCCTGGTCTCAGGAGCTCAGACGTGCTCCTGGGACCCTCCATTTTGGACCTGGCCTCTGAGCCTGATGTTCAGCTACCTCCTACATGAGCAGTGCAAACACAAAGCCAGTCATGGTTGTTTGAAGTTCACTGTGTCTTTTTAACATTATGTACACACTATAAAGAGCAAGTGACATGATCAAGCCTAAAAAGCTCTTGCCACCAAGCGTGTGAGAAGCAGCACTTTCTTCTGGGCACTTTGCAGCCTTTGTCCCTGCCTCAACATAGCTGTGTGAAAATGAGAATAATTAGGCCTACTTAATGCTAATTTATTTTTTTTACTGCCAAATCAATCTGATGGTTCATCACAGCATTTTGAGTGCTCTCTCAGAATATCCCTCAGAATTTTTGACAGGAATCTCAGACCTTCCTCATATTTTTCCATGAGGGAATCAATAATAGACAGTCCTGAAGTAGGATGTCAATGTGTTTGCTATTTTACACAACTATTTTTAATATCCCAGACTTGGGTGGGTTTTTTTTTCAGTACTTATAACTCAGTTTTCCATATCATTTCCTGCTTAAAAATACAGAGGGGAAAGTCACAGAACAACAGAAAGTATCCATTTAATTTGCCTTTAAATATGGGAGGATGCAGGTGGAGAGAAGTGAAGAAGAGAAGGCTCCGAGGTGACCTAATAGTGGCCTTCCAGTATCTGAAGGGGGCCTACAGGAAGGCTGGGGAAGGACTTCTCAGGATCTCAGGTAGTGATAGGACTAGGGGGAATGGAATGAAGCTGGAGGTGGGGAGATTCAGGCTGGATGTGAGGAGGAGGTTCTTCACCATGAGAGTGGTGAAACCCTGGAATGGGTTGTCCAAGGAGGTGGTCGAGGCCCCATCCCTGGGGGTGTTTAAGACCAGGCTGGATGAGGCTCTGTCCAGCCTGATCTAGTGTGGGGTGTCCCTGCCCATGGCAGGAGGGTTGGAACTAGATGATCCTTGTGGTCCCTTCCAACCCTGAATGAAACTATAAGCTGTTATCCTGAAATGAGAATGAAGCCAAGTGATAGCTGCATTCTAAAAACATTAAGGAAAGCCCCTGCTTATTGCAGTCAGTCCCAGCCCTTTCAAATGACAAGCCAGTTAAAGAGTTTGTAGGTAGGCTAAGTACTTTCTCTGGTATTTTACAAAATGGAAGAAAACAGAAGGTAAGGCATATGTTGTGTTAAGAGAAATTTTGAGATTGAAAGTGTGATGCCACTTAGACACTGACAGCTGCAGTGGTCATAACTTAAAATGTCTTTGCAAATACAAAAATCATGGAATCAAAATTCTGCTGTGCTAGGGAAAAGGCACACATTTTGAAAGAGCTCTTAGCTCTTTCTCATCTGTTGCAAATTATAAAGCTATGCTTCTATTTCCTATGTCTAGTTAACATATTTATCATCTGTATCTATATCTATATGCACTACACATATATATATATTTAACACTCCACACATATATATATTTAACACTCCACACTGTTGTCCTGATATTAACAGGAAGAAAGAGTGCAGATGTTTAAAAACACAAAGGAGTCCACCCAATCTAATAGGTTTCACAATTTACAATCAACTCAGTCTTGGTATGTTGTTGGGTTTTTTTGTCTTAGTTTTGCTTGGGGTTTTGTTTGTTTGAATACAGTCCACTATCAGTTTCACTTCTGGAAACAGACTAACCCATGTTCTGACTTCTTTGCTTCAGTAGCCCCATGTTTAACCCTTCCATGAAGCAGTGCTGCTTAAATTCCTTTTTTACTTTTCAAGATGACAGAACAACCGTTAGTGCTCTGTCTGCTAACAAAAGCAAGCCCTGTGTTTGGTGCTCACAGTTTCTTTGGGTACTACATTGATGAGTGTACTGGGGTATGTTTCAAACCTCACTACATTCATAAAAATCTTCCTGAACTTGCTGGCTACTCCATGCATCTGCTCCATTGATACCTCTATCCCAATTCTCCACGCTGCTCTTCAACCGCTTTTTGGATGATCTTTCCAATTAGAGCAGAGTCTTGAGGTTTTATTTTCCCAAGAAGAATTATGTAACATTTATACTGAGTCACATTTGCCATCTGCTGATCCAACCACATAAACAATAAAAATCCTTTAAAACCTGAGTTTTCCTTCCTATCTGCTTCCAATCTCATTTTTCCCAAAGGCACAGGTTTATGCACATACCCCTGCCTGATGATTAGCTCTTCATGGAATATGGGCACCGCTTCAGAGGCTCTCAGCAAACTTGAAGAAATCTATTCATGCAGAGGATTCAAGAGAAGGCACCTATGGGGCAATGCACATGATCAAAATCTAGGTAAAAATAAAGGGAAACTATGACTGCTTTAAAAGAGGACATCAAGAAGCTTTAGAACGCAGGGGTATCCATAGTTTATGGCTAAGTTCTTTGGAAGCAGTGTGGATGTGGCTGGTAACAAGACACATAACTTTTTACTCCAGCATTAAATTACTGTTTTCCACTGTGACTAAGGGCTTGAGCTGTGATTCCTAATTCATGCTATTATACATTTCTTTATTTAAGCTCCAACGAAACGCTTGTGATCACCGAATCGCACTCTTTCAATCAGAAAGGCCATCGTTACAGAGTTTCTCCACCCATTATGTCACTGCTCAGTTCCATGTCCTGTTGACAACACTGGAGAAGACAATTTCACACATCCTGCAAATGCCAAAATATGTAAATTACATTTTCTAGCTAAGAAAAAAAAAATATATTGTTTTGTTGCTGTGGACAACAACAGGTTTTCATAACAACATTTTGTTTCCTTTGCAAGCAAAAAATCTGATCCTAGGGAAAGAAAAAAACACCCAACCCAACAACAACTATTTATTTTGAAGGCATGAAAACGATTTTTTTTAAAGATAAACAATGTTAATTAAATAATAGCTAATAAAAAATATGAAAACATCTGTGAAACTGTTACTGACAGGGATTAAACTCAATCATTTGTGAAATCAACAAGCATCTTTCCACTCACTTGAATGCACCATAGGTTTGGAGTAATTAACACTCTCCCTGGAAGCATAACATTAAAATCCTGCCCACCACAATGTTATTTTTTGCCATTGCTGTGGTTTACATCTTGTGAGCACAGTGAACCGCTGATCTCCACAGGGGAACGGGAAGGGGTCTTCTCCTAATTGCCTGCTATACCTAGGGTTCTACTTACATGAAATGCTCAACTCAGACAGGAATACGAAGCTGTAAGTTGGCTTTTCACATATGCACGGTTTCAAACGGTGCATTAAACATGGGTGCACCTATGAGTCGGCCAGCACTGAGTATTTTCCACGTAACTTGTGAAAAACAAGAAAGCCCTAAGTAATGGTTAATTTTGGTGCACGGAAAAGTCGCACGATTGAAAAGGTTACAACGTTTGAAACCCTTAACAGAACCCAGTATCCGAAGGGATGACAGGTTCAGAAACCCAATACAGCGTTACACGTGTCATCCTTTGACACGTTAAAAAGCCGCGATCCTGGCGTTTGGTGGGTGGGAGCAGTCCCGTCTGCCTGACAGACCGAGCCAGCAACTCAGTTTTGCTCCCGACCTCAGCGGGGCCTGGCTTCTCGGTTTTGCCTACACCGGTTTGCCCAGCGAAGCAGGCTCCTATCTGCGCTGGAGCGCCCTGCCATGTCCCCGGATGGGCTTCAAGCCTCGGGGCGGGGAATCTCCTTACCTACACATGCTCGAAGACACGGTTCCCTCAACCCCACCCCAGCCGCACCTGCGGCTAATTTGCCTCAGAAGGCGCCCACCTCCAGCCGGCCCGCGCCCCTCAGGAAGCCGTCCTTCCCTCCTGGAGCCCACTCCCGCTGCGGACCACGGAGCCTCGCCTCCTGCCGCACCCCGGGCCGCGCCAGGCCACCTCAGCGGCAGGAGGACAACCCCCCATCCTCCCCTTCGTCTCGCCCTCTGCCTCCTTCGCCCCGGCACCCATCTCCCTCCTTTCCCCTTCCGCAGCGCGAGGAGGCGCCACCTCCCCGGCGCTGCCCCAGAGCACCTGCGGCGGCCGGCCCTACGGGCGCGGCAGCCTCCGAGCGCTCCCGCTGCCAGAGCCTAGGACGATGCACCTGGCGGGGCGGGCGGGCAGGCGCCGCTCCCTGTGCGTGCGCTCCCGAGCATCCCCAGCCCACCCCAACGGCCAGCGTGCGGCACCGCAGTAGAGCTCCAGGCGCTGCCGCTGCCGAGGGGCTGGAAGGGCGGGGCGAGGCGGAGCCGTGCGGGCCGGCAGGCGGAGGCGGGGAGCCCTCGGCGGCGGTGAAGGGCTGGGGCAGGCGGAGGGGGGCACCGGGCCCGGGTAGCCACTGAGCGCGCGCCAGCCGCGTCTCCCCAGCAACGGGCCTGTCAAGTCAGGGCTGTGCCTCCTCCCTCCGTCCCTCCCTCCTTCCGTCCGTCCGTCAGTAAGGGTCGTTATCCCCCTCATCCCAGCCGGCCACGGGCATGGGGGCTTAGGCTGCCCGCTCGCCCACCCCAGCGCTTCGCGTCCCGTCCTCCGGGCCGGGGCTCAGGGTGTATGCATGGAAGGTGGGGGGGAGGCTCTTTATTGGCCTCGTCCTCCCCCCCGCCTTTCTCTTCCACACTCCACCCAGAAATGATCCAGTGAAACTAGGAGGAGGTGAATCTCCTCCTCCCTCCTGCTGCTGCTCCTGCTGGTCTGGAAGGGACTGCAGGAATCTCTGCTCTGCTCTGAGGCAGGGTCTAAGGAGCGGAGACCGTTCTGTGGAGAGGGGGCCGCTGTGACCCGGGGTGTAGCTCTCCGAGTGCGCGGCGGGGTGCCTGGGGGGCTGCTTGGTTCCTTACCATGGGGAAGGACCAGGAACTGCTGGAAGCTGCTCGCACTGGGAATGTGGCTCTGGTGGAGAAACTCCTCTCTGGGAGGAAAGGAGGGATCCTGGGCAGTGGATCTGGAGCTATTCCCTTATCCAGCTTATTGAGGTAGGGACATCGTTCCTCATCAGATGCTGGGGATATTAACCTCTTCTTCCCTATCATCATCATCGCCCCTCTCATCTTCATTTCCATTCCTGCATCCTGCATAGTAACAATAAATGGTTCACTCTCTCGCCAAGTACAAGTGTGCCTGTGTTTAAAGTCACAGGCAGGCATTTTATTAATGTAGTGGCACTGAATGTCTTGCCTTCAATGCGTCAGTAGGATACATGTTCATTCTGTTCCTAGATGTGGTGCAGAACTTAGGTTTTTATTGCTGCACTAATATGCACAATATGCTAATTATTCACCCTTTGATATTTCACCTTCAAATTACTACTTTCAATCCCAGGTGGAAGCTTTAATCACAGGCAAGGCACTGTATTGTGGAATTCTGTGTAAAAAGCCTTAGCTTCACCCCATACCCTCACCTATAGTAGCTACTCTCACTTGCAGAAGAAATTAAGCATGCCATAGTAATGAGCCTACAAAACAAAGGGATTTTTTTTCCCTTCGGGTTTTTTATTTCTTTTTTTAAGTGTGAGATCATCAAGGCAGAGAAGATGTAAAACTTAGGGAGCAGGATAGAAAAGAGCATGAATACTTTCCAGGTACCTGGATTTAGTGGAGTGAAATTGGGTTACTGGCCATGTTGGGGGAAAGGATTTAACTTTAGTCATTAGTTGTATCTCAGGCAATCTACAGCGTGGCTTTGATGTTAAATTTCATCATGCTCTTAAGTAAGAGCATTATCATGGGCATTTATGATATTTGACACTATTTGAGCCAGGAGATCTGCAGCACAGGGTTCAGTGCTAGTGTCCAGTACCACAGCAAGCATAGCAAAAGAAGAGTGAACTGAAACACTGTTGACCTAGAATGTGAATTAACTGGGGGTTGGGTTTTTTTTTCTCTTGGTTGGTTTTGTTTGTTGGAATTTTTTTAAGTGTGTGTGTATTTGTATGTTTATGGGGGTTTGTTTTATTTTGTGGGTTTGAGTGTTTTTGTTTTTCTGGAAGGGAAGAAAAGGCCTAGAGAAATGGGAGTATCCTAAATGAAAATAAATTTGGGATCCTACTGCCAGTGCCTCCTTGGCAATATACTTATTATTTCAGTGTTCTCTCTCAGAGAGAATTTAGTGTAGCTGTCCACATTATGCCTGTTTAAATTCTGTTGTAAAGTCTTGTTACTTTAGAGCTGCTTTTGGTGCTGTGAACAGCAGTTCAGATACTTGTGGTTCACCAAAGTTCTTTGATGCCCCAGCTGAATTAGTTATTGCACTGTTGTTTCGTTAGTGGCTCATTGACCAAAGTGAAAACACACTGTGCTTTTAGTGCTGTACTTGAACAGGCTGCATGGCAAGGTGTGTGCCAGGTAAGTGGTTGAATTTGAAGTCTGAGGCTTCTTAGAATGCGATGCTCGTTTTTTGTAAGCACAGAATCAAGTTCATTTCAGTACAGTGACTGGCCATTTATGAGCCAGTTCCACCACATCACTTGTGGAGTGACTTTCTTCAGGGCTAGTGCCTGTGCTGTGCTCTCACACTATTACTTGCATATTGCATACCCCAAGTTGTGTTGATCCAGAGGGATTGTGTTTGGTTGTGGTTTTCTTTTGTTATTCAACATCAGCGTGTTACTTTGTGTATACAGAACACAGTAGCCATGTGATTTGTATATACAGATGGGTCATGAAAGCCATTGTTTGGTAATCAGAAGAGCTTGAGGTTATAAACTCAACTACAGTTGGGTTTGGTTGGTTGTTTTATTGTTTGTTTGGTTGTTCTCTTTTCCCTCCCCCTCTCTTTTTTCTGGAAGTGCACTTGGCTTAAAGAAAACTAAAGCAAACTAAACTATGTACTGCCTTATTTATGGTATTTCTTATGTTAGGAAGAACATCTGTGACTTCTATAAATACAACTTCAAAAATTGAAAGTACAAATGTAGCTTACAGCTGCTAAATTATTTCTGATTTTAAAGGAGTCATTTGAATACATTAAAATAAATAAATCCATGGTGGATTGGTGCATAAACACTCACAATCTCACACACTGTTGAACATCATATGTTTTAGGTGTTCAGGAGGAGACTTGATGGGGTGCTTGGTGCCATGGGTTAGCTGTTTGGGTGGGTTGGATTGGTTGATGGGTTGGACACGATGATCTTGAAGGTCTCTTCCAACCTGGTTTGGTTTATTCTAGTTTATTCTGGTTTATTCTAGAGGGAATCTCAGTAATTTCTTTGACTTCACCAGGAATGCTCAAAGTAGAAGCTGCTATGCATTATAGAAAGTGTTTTCAAGGTAAAAATAATTTCTATGTACTAGGTACCTTTTATGTGTTTTTTTAAGGTTGCATGATCTAACTGATGCCAGGAATTATGGCTTAAGTCCAGAATGACATGCAAGATTAAGGTTGGAGTCATCTTGGTCCAGAACACATGGGAACAAAAAAAAAAGGATGTTGAAACCCAGTCATCTTGGTGCTGTTGAGGAAGTCAGCACTTGCTGAAAATAGCAAAGCTGTAGAAGAGCCATAATTGTACAGTGTAAACATTTGAATTTGAGATCGGTTGGGATGATCTGAAGAATTTGTCTCGATAGAAAATCATTGGATTTAGCTTTCTAGCGGAGCTTTACCAGTTTGGTTATTTGTTGTTTGCTTGGTGGTTTTTTTTAAATACAGCTTATTAGACTAAAAACTGCTTTAGAAAGTTATAATGAAGTAAAAGCAATAGAAAAAAAATTACAGGGACATAAGTTTCATCTTTTTATATAATCTTTTGGACAGTACTTGGCAGTGAATTCTGGTGTTTCACTGGTTGTGGTATATTGCTCAAGGCCTAAAAAAAAAAGTGTCCCAGAGCTGTACCTGGCCTGTTCTGGTGAGAAAAGTCTCTGTCCCTGTTTCTTTTTCCTTTTGGCAACACTCTCCCTTGCATTAGGTTGGAAAAATCCAAGTGTTGCAGCAGAAAGTGGACTAATATTATGCCTGATATGTTGGCCTAAGTAGCAGTACACTTCAGATTTCTTCTAAGTGCTGGAGACAACTTTGTTTATGTGGCTGAACCTTCCATGGCTTGATGCCTTTTCTGGTGGAAATTGATTTGCACTAATTATGTACCTTGTGAATGAAATTTAATATTCATGAATTGACAAATGCACATTGATTGTTATCTGAACCAGGGAACAAACTATCTGAGCTCTGATCTATTTGCATTTTTATCACATTCCCCCCCCCCCCCCCCCCCCCCCCCCCAACTCTTAGTGAATTTTATGGCACTTTGGGGAAAAATAGGACAAGGCTTTGTATGGTTGTTTTATAGCTGAACCTATTCATTGATGTCAATTGCAGAGTAAATTATCTGCTTTTTAAAGGGCTGACTTCTAAGTCATTATATTAAATGATGACAACAGTTCAGGCAAACACCACCGTTCTGGAAGGCTGTTTAAGCACACAGATAAATATATGAATGAATGTGTGGATTCAATAGTTAATATACGATGAGGATTTAAACACATGCTTAAAGCAGAGTATGTGTGAAGTGCATTAAAATCCTATATGTTTAGTGAAAAGGTGATAAACACCCAGATACTGTGTAAGACCTCATGCCCAGATTGATTCATCTAAAGCAATGAGGACACATCAGTGATGTTTGACTGTGAGTACCATATAACTAGTTTCAGTTCGAGAGAAGCTTCTAAAGGCTCTGGGTTAGTGTGTGGCTCCCTGCCTGTCTCCATACTGCTCTGGAGTATAAAGGTGAATATACTGAGGGTGAATTCCTCAGATGCCAAAGTTAGCATAAGACGTTGCAACATACTAGAGCAAGTATAATCCTCAGTAAACACCTGGCATAGAGTAACTTAGTTACTTAAACCTAGATATTTTGTGGCATTTTAGATGCCTGTGAGTTTCTGGGGTGCCAGCACAGGCTGATGGACTGTAACAAAGCCCCATGTCCCGTGTAGATACACCCAAGTTCTAGGGGAGATATAGCCGGCTGTCTAAAGCTGTGTTACACCTGTGTGCAGGCTGCAGTCTCCAACCCAAAATATTAGTGCAGGACTAGGGATCTGCTCTTTTCCTATGAAACAAGGATAATTTGAAACCCCTCAGAAAATGTTCAGAGTTGAGAAGATTGAAGTGTAAGGCAGCTTTATTTTCTCTGCTTCTTCTGGAATTGTACTTCTCAGATTTCTCATGTATTAGTATATTAACTATTAGTATATTGACCTTTTCTTTCGGTGTGCAATAGATTGCAAAGAGAACTTTCACAGATTTTAAAATGATTTAACTGGCTTCTATTTTAATCAAATATAAGCACCAAAACTTGAGAGTGAAATCCCACAGTCCTTCTAAAGGAATGTATTGTTTAATTCTCTAGCACATAAAAAGAGTAAAGTGTTTTTAAACAAACCCAGTATTTTTAATTTAATTAATTTGATGATCTGTATATTACTTGGTTTTTTTACTGACCATCATATATTTCATGACTGGGTAGAGGCAGGCTTTATTTCTGTCAAAGTGTTCTAGGACAAAATAACTTGGAAGGTTTTCATGTAGCTCAGAGACCTCATATAATTTTGCTACATGCACTCATGTACATGCCTTTTTTCCCCCCCTACTAATATATTACAGCCTAAAGAAAAATGGATAATTCTTGATGAAATGCTAGTTTGTAGTCTTTTTACACTTTACATGTTAAAAGAGCTATGAATGTTTGGCAGGACTATGGGATAGAATATGGATTCATGTGAACTGGCACAGGGTAGTAGGGAAGGGTGAGCTGGCCCCTTCTTGCTCTTTGTTGGCCATTACACAGCATGGGGGGGTGGAGCAGCCTTCAAGGAGCTGTTTTTTTCCCTTTCTACACTTGGCAGACTGTGGCAGGGAATGACTCCGTTCTTTGCTTATCCGTGCTTAGCACAGCTACGCTGTGTACAGGCCTGGCCCAAGATATTTCTCCTCTAAAGTATAAGAAACCCAGCAAGCAGATTGTCAGTCTGTGAGTTGCAATCTGTTTCCTCATCTGTTTCTCAGAGCAGTGTCTTGCTCGCAGCATAGCCACAGTTTGGCCTCAGTGCACACTGAGAACCACACAAGTCTACTTCTGTCCTTGTGCAGAGCCTGGTGATTCGCTCAGCTTCTTGTGCAAAATCAAATCACACTTAGAGAGAGCTTGCAGGGCAAAAAGTATCTAAAATGTTTAAACACTTAATGAAGCTTTGGTGAAGAGTTTTTAAGTTGCTGTGGCTTTTTAGTTTGAATAACAAATGGATCACCTTATCAATAAAAATGGGGGCACTAGTTTGTTTTTCATTCAAAATACTGTTGGTTAAAGTAGGAGAAACTTTGTTGTGTTGATTCCTACTATAAGAGGCTTGCAGTTGTAGGGGTCTGGGCTCATGTGCTTCTGAGGTGATTTCTTTCTATGTTAGAAGGTACTTATTTCAGACCAGCAGTGTACAGAATGAAGTGGCAAGTATTTGTTACATTTAGCTCACAGGGGCATCAAATTAGTCTGTGCTAATTTCTGATTTTACACAGAATCACAGAATGCCACGTTGAAAGGGGCCCCAGGGATCATCTGGTCCAACCTTTCTAGGTAGCAAATAATATAAGAATAAATAATTTTAGTTATGCTACTTTTAATTAATATATAGAGATTTTTGCACTGCTGTCCCAAGCAGAGAGCAGCATTCCCAGATTTCCCCAGTGACCACTTTTAGCACCTTCGACCAGGAAACTCAAGTCTTTTGGGAGCATGTGTAATTCTCTTCCTTTTGTCTTTCACTAAGAAATGCAATTTAATGATTATTGCAACATTGAGTTTATGCTGTTTGGTATTAAAGGTAGTTGATTGCTGTCTTGATTCTGTATATTTGCCCTTTCAGATGTATGAACTTCAAAAACTTAACCTTCGTATTGTTATTTTCTTAGACTTATTTTTACTCTCATTTCTTAGAAATGCTTTCACTCAACAATTAGACAAAACTTTATCCATGGATGTCCTTAGAGTTCTTTGCAAGCTTGAATCATTTTCAGTATGTAAAGGCAGCAATATGTGCAGTATCCAGGGTATCTTGCAGAAATTACGTTGTGAAAGGCAGGGCAGTTGACAAAGTTTGTGTAAACAAATCTTCCCAAGGGAGCTCATCGTGGTCCTAGATTCACAGCTCTACAGTTAATCTCTACAGATAAACTTCTCACTCCTCCTTACTGCAGATCTTGTTTTCTAAGTATTGTTCAAGTGTACATTCTATTAACTTTCTAAACTGTTAGGCCAAATGTAACAAATTACAAGCATGAATTTTCTGCCTGTATATAGAATCAAGATACGAAATGTTGCGGTGTTTGGAGGACTGGTGGAGTTTATGAATAGAATAGAATAGAATTAACCAGGATTGAGTCCAACCTATCACCCAACACCATCTCATCAACTAAACCATGGCACCAAGCACCCCATCCAGTCTCTTCCCAAACACCTCCAGTGATGGTGACACCACCACCTCCCTGGGCAGCACATTCTAATGGCCCATCACTCCTTCTGTGAAGAATTTCTTCCTAACATCGAGCCTAAACCTTCCCTGGTGCAGCTTGAAACTGTGTTCTCTTGTCCTGGTGCTGGGTGCCTGGGTGAAGAGACCAACCCCCACCTGGTTACAACCTCCCTTCAGGTAGTTGTAGAGAGCAAGAAGGTCTCCCCTGAGCCTCCTCTTCTCCAGGCTAAGCAACCCCAGCTCCCTCAGCCTCTCCTCACAGGGCTGTGCTCCAAACCCCTCCCCAGCTTTGTTGCCCTTCTCTGGACATGTTCTAGCAACTCAACAACTTTAAGTGAGCTGGAGAGTGCCACGTTGGTTTTGTCACTGTAATTCCACCTTACTTGCATAGAATCTGTAACAATCAACATCCTTCCTAAATTGGGGGGCCCAGAACTGGGCAGAGTACTCAAGGTGTGGCCTAACCAGTGCTGAGTCCAGGGGCAGAATGACTTCCCTTGCTCCTGCTGGCCACAATCTTCCTGATACAGACCAGCATGCCATTGGCCTTATTGGTGACCTGGGTACACTGCTGGCTCATGTTCATCATGTTAGGATGGAGTCAGGAAGACTAATAAATTATACAAACAGGAGAAGGAAAAGAACAACCCTGGAAAGCTGAAGTGTCTGTAACTTGAAAGAATTCTTTCAGAATTCTCCTGAACTCCACTAGATGGCTGATGCCAAACTCTGCAGAGGACTAGATAAATGCATATTAGTCACCATCTTGTTTTCCCTCTTGGCTGATGATTTCAGTAGTTTGGAAATTCAATAGAATTAGTGCTGCTTTATACATTTTTTCAAGTTGAGATATGAGATTGCTGCTTCTAAGTGGTAGTTTATAGCAGAACTAAGAGGGGAAATAAATTAAATAAAATGAGGAATGATGTAATCTGAAAAGTCTGCTATCTTGTGACTTGTCAAGGCTGGCAATGTTATGATGAGCAAATACAGATGCTTTTAGGACAAGCATTTATGGTCACTGCAGCAGTGATCAAGGAGAACACATCCATGTTTTTGGAAATCTACAGGTAGATTCTTTTATTTGCCTCAGTTTCAGTTCATGTGGTTGTTCATGGCTGAGCTATGAGAGAATTCTCGTAGCTCTAGGCCATTTTTTTATTGCCCTGGCATAGGCACAGGTTGATGCATCCTATACGCTGCTTTAATTTGTGCTACTGGTATATGGTCCCTTAGGGACAATACAGCACAGAGTGCAGTTACACTCCCTTTTCCTTCAGCAAGTTTAGCCTGTTCTCCTGAAGAGGTGACTCCATAGGTGGAATTCCCATCTTCTATGGAATTTTTCTGCTAGCCACTTCCATAGTATCATAGTAGTATCATAGTATCAGTCAGGGTTGGAAGGGACCACAAGGATCATCTAGTTCCACGCCCCCTGCCATGGGCAGGGACACTCAGTCATCCAGTCGTACTGCACAGCACAATCCTTTTTTTTACTTCAAGGTAAAATATTTTGTCAACTTTTAATGTGAAATATGTAAGACATAATCAGTGTTAATTCCTGCCTGCTGGTAAGGTATTTTCATATCTATGGATCCTTTTGGAAAGCAAGGAGTGCCTTTTTGTTTAAACTTTATAGCCTCTATGTGAAGGCTTTTATTAGGTTTTAATTACTTCTTCCTGACGACAGTATTTGCAGTGTGCTCATTTTGCAGTGAAGAAATGATCTAACAACTCTTCTGTACCTAATTTAACATCTATGAATTTATAACAGTGTACATGTGGCTAATATAAGAAAGGGTCTGTGAGATTTAATTCCATGAGGTTTTACAATTTCCCATTTATCTCACACATGTTTTCTAAAGAAAGCAGAAATGCTGAAAATGACATCTTGAGTGCAATTTAGTTCCAACTTGGAAGACCCAGTGGTAACTATGTTTGTATAGGTGTTGATGGTTGTGCTAGGTGTCTAAGTTCCCATTATAGCCAACAGAGATCTGTAGGGAGCATACAGAGTGACTCAGCTCACCCCAAAGCAAATATTGAATGATTTTGCTTCAAACTCAACCACATGCCTAATTCAAATATTTTTATAGGTAAAAATGATAGGTTGGACTTGATGACCTCAAAGATCTTTTCCAACCCTATTCCATTCCATTCCATTCCATTCCATCAATTTTAATTGAAGGTATATGTGGAGAATACATATATATATATATATATATATATGACCACTTAGTTATTTAAGTTAAACCAAGATTTGGGTGGATTTTGTCTTATTCTATATTTTAGAGCTGATTTGGGTAAAGTGAGAAATAGTAAGCATTAGGTATTGACCAGAGTGTCTGATAAAACAGAATCCTGGCTGATTTAAGTTAGAGATACATGAAAAATACATGAAGTGCATGAGGTTGTATGACATGGGGTTTGCTACCAGTGTGTCAAGGGTGCAAGAACAAGATGAGAAAATCCTTAGCTGGAGATGAAACTAGTGAGGGATGGGAAGGTCAAAAGTAAATATGTTGACAGCAAAAGAAAATGTGGACCCAGTGCTCACTGGGGCAAGATACTTAAGTTGCAAAGATACTTAAGTTGCAAAGCATATGGAAAAGGTGAGGCACTCGCTCCCTTTTCCACTTTGTTTTTCTCTCATGCTAGAGTTTTATTTCCCAAATTCCTTGGCCTGCTAGCAAAATTTGTGTGGCAATGAAACACGGTAGAAGTGTATCAGAGAAACATTTAAATCCAAGGGACCCATATTACTGTGAGGGCACTGTTACCTTGGGAAGATGGTGTCAAACATGGGGAGTTTCTGATGGCTGGAGAAGGAAAATGGTACACCCAACTTCAGAAAGGGGAAGAGGAAGGCTCTGGGGTCAGCAGGCTCACCAGTCTAACCCATTGTAGGGAAAATTACAGACCACAACTTCCTGGAGGTAACTTGCAGGCACACAGAGGACAAGAATGTGATTGAGAACAGCCAGTGTGGGTTTACCAAGCTCAAACCATGCCTGACCAACCTTAGTTGCTTATTACAAGGGGCTAACTGCCTCTGTGGACAAGGGGATAACTGTAAATGCTGTTTAGCTTTCCTTGTAGAATAGTCTCTTCTAGTCAAAGTGGTAAGCAATGGATGGTGGAACAGGACAATAAAGATGAGCAGAAACTTGGCTGGAGTAAACCTTAGTTATACTGTGATATTCTAAAAATGGATTTTAGATCTTAATGATACCATTTGCTAGCAAGCAACTGGGACAGTAGTTTTTCAGGTATGTAATTGCACATCTAGAGGATGCACCCTCACTACACAACATTAAGAAATTTATTCAGTAATGGAATGGAATAGAATGGAATGGAACAGAATGGAATGCACTGGGTTGGAAGGGACCTTTAAAGATCATCTAGTGCACTCTTGGTACTATGGTTTAGCTGATTAGGTAGTGTTGGATAATAGGTTGGACTCGATGATCTAAAAGGTCTTTTCCAACCTGGTTAATTCTGTTCTATTCTATTCTAAATGGCTCCGAGGATTGTGATCAACAGTACAAAATCCTACTGGTAGTATCTACTAGAGGGTTTCTTTGGGATTCAAGGGGCAGTATTGATTGCAATTTATCAATTGTAGTAGATTTGTAGATGATAGCAAGTCAGGCAGAAACAGTTCATATGAAGAACTGCAATTAGGAGGGACAGGCTGGAGAAATGGACTGTTGGGAGCTTCATGAAATCCAACCAAATGTGAAGTCTTGCAGCTGGGAGTGAATAACCTCTTGCACCACTACAGGCTCTTGTGCTGCAGTTGGACAATTTTTTTTGTGGGTTTTTAAAATTGCTTTGTGGGGGTTATTTTCCCCCCATCATGTGTTACAAACCCATCAATATCACAGTCTTTGAATTTACTCATTAGTAATTTCTTCTGCAGGAAAGTTGTCAGTGGTCTGTGGATTTTTTTCCTAACCTTAGCCCAGACAAGTGCTGAAGTAGGTTAAATTGTGAAGTATTCATGTTGTCACAGCATGAAAAGTGTCCAGGAAAAAAAGATACCTTTATAGAAGGTGGAAAAGGAATAGCTTGGTAAATTAGAATTGGGAATATCTTCTAGAATAGGTGTTTTCCTCTTTATATTGCCTGTCTTTCAACCTTTGTAATGTAACTTTCTCTGTGTTTGATACTAGCAGTTCTGAGAGTTTCCTGTGAGTTTAATGCCTTCCATGTTTATTTGCTGACTTGTCAGGGTCACTGTTCTCTATTTTTAGATGTCACTAGATATGAGTAATGAAACTGGCTAGGTTATTTTTGCAGACTAAAGCCCTAACACACTAATATTAGCAGTGTGACCCCAGGATCTCAGGCCATTGCTAAGGTTTCCTGAGAAACTTAATTTAATCTTATTTTTAATGTTCAATTTTCTGGGGCAATTATTTGTCTACTTCCATATCCTCCTTGTCATCTGTATAGCTAATTTGTCAGATTATGCTCATAAGTAATTTGCAATCACTCTGCTTCCTGTTTTGTGCATATTTATTGCAGAGCAGTATCTTGCATAATCACGTGCACTAATGATCTACCAGGGATCCTCTCACATAATGGGCATGAGCAACGTTTCAGAGAACTAAATATACCAACTGCAGAAATAAAACATACACTACATACCATATGCATACATTACAAATCTCTGCCTGTCACAATAGTTTTTTCCCTCTAATTTTACATTCATGTAGGCTATATAAATCTTGATTTCAGACTGATGAGAGCCATGACATAAGCAGAAAAATGAAGCCTCTGAAAGTGTGAAAGAGACGTGTGTTCTGGGTGAGAAGATGTGATTAGAAGACAGGTGGAGGGAGAGAGACTTGAACAGGGGTATTTGGAGTATGTCAGCAAGCTGGCTGTATATATAAAAGTCTGAAAAGGCTGGAATGCTAGAAATGCTTGGTAAAGAAAATGAGTGTAAGAATTGAGATTGGGAAGCACTGAGGCTGGTTAACCATGGAGGTCAGCAGTGGTGAGGAGCAGAAGAGGCAAGTCTAGGAGAGAAGATACAAGAAACAGTGCAAAAAGAGTTATGTTCAACAGCATAAAAAGAAAATGTATATCTGCTGAAATACAGTTTTCATCCAGAGCCTGACATCTCATCTTTCCTTCCTGTAACAAGTCTTTGTTAAATGCATTTGCAAACTGGCTCATTTTCTTTGATGATTAAAATAGTGGTTAATAAAGGAACAGCAATCTCTCTGTTAGTTTAAGTGGAAGGGGTTGTTGTGGTGGATAGAGATCCTAGATCATCTGATTTATTAAGATGATTCCATGGTGATATAGACAACGGAGGTGATTCTCCTCCTCTGCTGTGCTCTTGTGAGACCCCCACCTGAAGTACTGCATGTAGTTCTGGTGCCCTCAGCCCAATAAAGGCATCAAACTACTGAAAGCTGATCAGAGAGCTGAATCCCCTGTGGGGCCAGGGTGAGAGAGCTGGGGCTGTTTATCCTGGAGAAGAGAAGGCTCCAGAGGATCTTATAGTGGCTTTCCAGTACCTTAAGGGGACCTACAAGAGAGCTGGGGAGGGACTTTCTACAAGGGCTTGTAGTGATAGGACTAGGGGAAATGGCTTTATGCTGGAAGAAGATGGATTTGGTCTGGATTTAGACAGAATGCCATCTCCCTGGAGGTGTTCAAGGTCAGGTTGGATGAGGCTTGAGCAATCTAGTCTATTGGAAGATGCCCCATGACAGGGGCTTTGTGAGGAGATGATCTTAAAGGTCCCTTCCAACCCAAACCATTCTATGAATCTTGGGAGTTTTAGTGTGTTTTGTTTTTAATGAATGATAAAGATAAGATTGTCAGTGCCCCCCTGAATGTAGGCATTGTGTATTTTGTTTAATGACACAGTCCTGTTGTATTTTGTTTCATGAAGTCCTTACCTCAGTTTCAGCCCAGAGGAGACAGTATTCATTGAATAAGCAGCTATTCAATATTTTTTATCCTTACTACTCAGTGTTGAGCCCTAAGCCTTATTTACTGCACATAATTCAAACTCTTCTCTGGAAAAAAGAATGATTAATTTTTCTACTGAGCTTTTTGGTGCTGTTTGTCACTCAAGTATCTGACTGCTTCACAACCTTAGTGGCTTTACTGTCAGTGTACTTCCATGACTGAGTGAGGATGTTAATATCTGCAGTATACAAATGCTAACTGAAGCTCACTTAGGTTATGATGACAAGTAGGCACTGAGCTGGTGTTTCCAGCTGGGGACTACAAGGAGCCCATTTTTCACAATATTAATATAGTTAGTCTAAAAGCATAGGGTTCTTGAGCGGTATGAGAGGTTCAGGTTGGATGTTAGGAAGAAGTTCTATACAGAGAGAGTGATTGCCCATTGGAATGGGCTGCCCAGGGAGGTGGTGGAGTCACCATCACTGGAGGTGTTCAGGAGGAGACTTGATGGGGTGCTTGGTGCCATGGGTTAGTTGTTTGGGTGGGTTGGATTGGTTGATGGGTTGGACACGATGATCTTGAAGGTCTCTTCCAACCTGGTTTGGTTTATTCTAAAAAATAAAGGTTTATTTATTCTAGAAATGAAATGAATTTTTTTGGAGGAAAAGGAAATGAAAAAATTACATGAGATCCCTCTGGGCAAGAACTCTTCTTCAGCAGTGACAGGGAGTTAATAGGTTGGTCCTAGAAGAATACAGTAGCAAAGCAAGCATGTAGTAAGTAAATACTTCCTCAAGGTACTCAGTTTGCAACAGCCTGCAGCAGCGCTCAGGGACAGATGTATTCTCTTTGTATGCAACAGCTCCAGTGGATTTTTCTCCCATGCATTTGTTCGATTGGTCTTTGAAGCAATGCAAATGTTTAGCATTCATAGCATCTCACCGCGAGGGTTTCTCATCTTAATGGAGTGTTGTGTGAGGAACATTCTCTATAAATTAAGTAGCATTTCAGATGTTCAAATCTATAAAGACCTTTTCAGATGTTCAGAGGTTTGTTTCTGGAGTGCAGACTTGGATAGTTCTGTGGAGCAGCCTGAAACTGCTGTTCCCATTCGTAACTTGTTTAATTGATTTAGTAAACACCAATGTGCCTTTTAATAACTTTGATCTTCAAAAAGAAAAGAGTTTTTATGTAGTCATCCCCATTCTAGAGGATAGGCCTTCAAATGCTCTAAGAACAGGGACAAATAATATGGAATGATCTAATTATTAAGGCTAATACATCTGTGTAAGCAGGCTGACTTAGCACCAGCGCTTTAATCCTTGCCTTTGCCACCTCAGGTATTTTTTAAATGCACTTTTCTGTATATAATTATAGATATCTTTCCACAGAAACAAATGCCTACTTTTTAACAGAAAAAGAGATTTCTTCTGAGAATGTAGGCATAGACTGCCCGTGTGATGGTGAACAGAACACAATGAATTTGAAGATGCCTTTATCAATGCATTAAAAATGCAAGTCCCGATGTGTAGCTAATGTCCTTATCAAAAAGATTTTGGCAAGACATGATATACATTTGAACAAGATTTCACAAAACCCCTTTCTATTGCCTGAAACAACAAAGGTGAGGCAAGGGAAAGAAACTTCAATTGTTGAAAATGATTTGTGAAAATGGAAATGAAATAGCTGTGTGTAGCAGAAGGACGTTAGCTTCCATTCCTCTGTGGGAAACAGTTACTGAGGAAAGAGCAAGGTCATTTCACAGTATCATAGTATCAGTCAGGGTTGGAAGGGACCACAAGGATCATCTAGTTCCAACCCCCCTGCCATGGGCAGGGACACCCCACACTAGATCAGGCTGGACAGAGCCTCATCCAGCCTGCTCTTAAACACCTCCAGGGACAGTACCCCAACCACCTCCCTGGACAACCCATTCCAGGGCTTCACCACTCTCATGGTGAAGAACCTCCTTCTAACACCCAGCCTCAATCTCCCCACCTCCAGCTTCATTCCATTCCCCCTAGTCCTATCACTACCTGAGACCCTAAGAAGTCCCTCCCCAGCCTTCTTGTAGGCCCCCTTCAGATACTGGAAGGCCACAATTAGGTCACCTCGGAGCCTTCTCTTCTGCAGATTGAACAGCCCCAACTCCTTCAGTCTGTCCTCATAGGAGAGGTGCTCCAGCCCTCTGCTCATCCTTGTGGCCCTTCTCTGGACATGTTCCAGCACCTCCAGATCCCTCTTGTACTAGGGGCTCCAGAACTGGAGGCAGTACCCCAGGTGGGGTCTCCCCAGAGCTGAGTAGAGGGGGAGAATCACCTCCCTTGACCTGCTGGCCACACTTCTCCTGATGCAGCCCAGGATCTGATTGGCTTTGTGGGCTGCAAGTGCACACTTTCTCTGTGGTGAAATACTTTTTCTTACTGCACTAGAAAGGTAGTTTGATGCATAGATGGAATGTGTATCATTTCACCACTTAATCTGGCAAATTAGAATTAACAAATTACTTCAGGAGTAAGCTTCATAGTAGATGGAAGGCAGTCTTGGGCACTGATACCATGTTGGTTCAGTTTAACACAAAAAAAAAGAGAGAGAGAGAGAGACTCCAGCCACCATCTTTGTTATTCAGGCAAGACTAAATAAAAGAAAGCTAACCTGAAAATTTCATTATACACCTGCAAACCTATGAATTGTTACATAATTCCAGTGTCTGAAACCACAGAAACCTGGAACAGGAAACCCCACAAGCTATGGAATGTATTTCAAGTCCCATAAGCCTGGCCAACTCCTTCCTGTCATGCAGTGTGCGTGATAGCAGCATGGTGTAGAATATACAATCGAGCTGTCACTGTGCCATGGGGTGAGGAGCAGCCCTGTCCCTTGTCCCTTCTAGTGGGACCCCTCAGCTTAAACCAATACACTCCTACAATCAGCAGAGGAATTTTTGGCTTGTGTCCCTCATTGCCTCAAACTAGACTTGTGACAATTTCAGTTAATGTTTAGAAATGAGTTTTATTTGGTTGAACTTTTTGCTACTGTTTCTGACAAAATACTAGAAACTCTTTTCATGACAAGCCAGAATTGAGCCAGTTTGTGAGGTGGCTCTTTTTACAATGATAGGTACTCAAACTCTTATTCTTTGTTGTTTTGGAAAAAGAAATGGAATAATGGAAAAAAACCAGGCTCTTTGTTGTCAGTTGTCAAAACAGACTTGAAGTTGACTTCCATCATAAGATCTCTTTGCTTTTTCAGTCAAAACTGATGCTATAACAAGAACCCTGAGACCTAGACACTTTGCAGCAGTTGTGAAAAGGCATCCTTGCCACAGGAATCATGTAAGTGCTTCAAAACTGCCTAAGAGTTACATAGGTATAAATACCAGAACAAGAGTAACAGCAGCAGAAGTCTTGGGGGGTTTTAATGCAAAAATAGTTTTTACCATGACAGGAATTCTTGCAACACTTGCTTCTTGTCTTGCTTTCAAGAACACCTGGTTGTAACAGGGCACAGACTCAGGAAATAAGTCTTGAGAAAAACAAGTAAGGTTGCTAAGAAATGTCTACTTTTAAATAGCCACAGGACTACCCTCTCTAGTAGTCTGCCTACATCAGTAGACAACATCCAAGGAATAAATCAGCTACTTATGACAGTGGTAAGAGACAAAGAGTGGTGTGGGTTTTTTCCCTTCCCTCACTAGCAAAACATTGTTTCCATAGAGTTTTTTTCTCATCATGCCTCCTTTTCCCGCTGTAGCTGTTTTTCTCCCCTTCCTTTCTTTTACTCTGATACCCAGCTTGGAAAGGGGCAAAAAGTTAAGAAGTGAAGAATCCTGAAGCTCCTTATGCCAACCTTGAAAAAGAGGACCTTGCTGCAGATACCAACCCCCAGGTCAGGAAGTGCAGTCTGAAAAAACATTGAAGATCTAACTTGATTCCTGCAGAGTTTTCAGAGGGCACTATAGATGTGACAGTGGCATGGAAAAATTTAATTTTATCAGAGCAGAATTAATTGGGAAGCTTGAAAGAACACAGTGTTGGGCAAAGATGGGAAAATCAGGGTAACAGGATTGATTTGGGAAATGGAGCATGATAACTTCCTGGACAGAAAGGTAGAGATCCACTTTGAGAACCTTAGAGTAATAGTATGGTTTGGGTTGGAAGGGACCTCTGAAAGTCATCTTCAAAGACTGATGAAAGCTACAAACTGGCAACTAAATTTATGTAGAGAGTGACAAGGAGATGCACTCAGGTGGTTGGAGGTTATCTGGTCTTTGCTTAACAGACCTGTAGCACATGTGAATGAATTTGCCTAGCTAGCTACTTGGGAAAATGCCAAACCCCAAACCACCAGCTCTGAAAGAAGGCAGAAAGAGCTGAGTCCCTTTGTGGTGTTTTTGTTTAAATGTGTTCTTGGTTTAAAAAAAAAAAAACCAAAAAGCCAACACACAACAACAACTCAGGAGAGAATGAGACAGCAGGCTTCAGGATTACTCTATAAAGATTGGAGCCAGAGTGTCTAGACCTCTTTGGAAGGAAGTATACTACTTTGGCCAGTCTTCAGGACCTACTACCTAATTACTCAAATCTCCTTTGAAAATATTACTTTCTTAAATGTCTCAAGATGTCACCATTTCTGGATAAGATTCTAATAAACTCTAAAGAGGAATTAAGAGCAATTATTCCAGAAGGTCAGCTTACACTACACATCTCTCTCCAAGTGTGGTGACACCGTCAGTAGTTTCAGTCACCACCATGCAGCGTGCATTGTTACAGTCTTGTGAGAGTCTTGGAACGGTCCAGAATAACAGCTGAGATCTCCCTGAGAAGAATGAACCTTTTGGTAAATCTGACAATTCATTATACTGCTGAAAAGGATCTTCAGTTATTTTTGGGTCTTTGGGGATTTCCTTTCTGAGCTCCATAGAAAGCGATCGATATAGCAGATTAATTTCAGACTATTGCACTACCACACTGACTGAGCAGCGGCCTCCTGTAAAACATGTGAAACTCTGCAAAGTATTGCTTGATTTTTGCTGTAACTAAAAGGCAGCTGCCACCTTTCAAAGCAGTTGAATTGATACTCACACAGGGAGTTGTCAGGAACTATTTTAAATGAGTGCAGATTTATCAGAGCAGCAAGGGGGGGGGGGGGGGGGGAGCTGTCCTGTCTGCGTTAGCAATGCTCAGCACATCCTCTAATCATACACAATTTTAATCATACAGCCTAACATTCTGATCCTCACAGGCAGATGCCCTATAGTTTTGATGACAAACCTCTTTCTTTTGCAACTCTGTTGAGGCACATGACTGAAGATCTAAGCATACTGAACTTGGCAATAATAATACAGGGGTATTATTTAAAGTTGGTATTTAAAACACTTTTGGTTACTTTAGGAAGAATTATTTTCTTTCAAAGAGTGCTTTCAGTTTAGTTTTGGTGGGTGTCATGCAAAGAGTTTTTAGCTAGATTTGAATATGCTGGAAAAGCTGTAAACAAACCCATTGGAGTTAGATTAGTGATTTAAAAACTGTGAGATAAGGAAATAATGGCCTGACTTTAACTTTTCATTTGAAGTTTAATTCATAGTTTCATAGAATGGCTTCGGTTGGAAGGCAATTGAAGATCATCTAGTTCTGGTGCCTCTGCCATGGGCAGGGACACCTCCCACTAGCCCAGCTTGCTCAAGGTCTCACAGCCTGGCCTCGAATGCCTTCAGGGAAGGGACATCCACAACCTTCCTGGGCAACCTGTTCCAGTGTCTCACCACCCTTACTGTGAAGAATTTCTTCCAAATCTCTAGTCTGAATATGCCATACTCAAGCTTCAATCCATTCCCTCTTCTCCTGTCAATGCAAGTCCTTTAAAAGAGTCCTTTCCTGGCGTTCTTGTAGGCCTCCTTCAGATACTGGAAAGCCACTATAAAGTCTCCCTGGAACCTTCTCTTCTTCAGGTAGAACAGCCCCAGCTTGTACCCATAGGGGAGGTACTTTCAGCCCTCTGATCATCTTTGTGGCTTTCCTCTTGACCTGCTCCAGTAGCTCCAAATCCCTCTTATGCAACAGAACTGGACACAGTCCTCTGTCTGGATCTCATGAGAGCAGAGTAAAGGGGCAGAATCAGCTCCCTTGTCCAGGATGTGATTTGCCTTCTGGGCTGCAAGTGCACGTTGTTGAGTTTTTCATCCACTAACACCCTCAGGTCCTTCTCGTGACTTGTCTTGAAAACTCCTCGTCCAGCCTGTATTTGTGCTTGAGATTTCCTTAACCCAGGTGTGGGACCGTGCACTTGACCTTGTTGAACTTCATGAGGTTGGCTTTGGCCCCCATCTCAAGCCTCTCCATCCTTTGCCTCCAGCATGTCATCCAGGCCGCACAGATTGGTGTCATCTGCATACTTGCTGAGGGTGCACCGACAAAGATAGCACTGGTCCCAGTAATCCCTCTCTTGTATTCATCTTTCATTACCATGCTGAAGTTTGCTGTATGTGTCTGATTTTTTCCCAGCATATTGAAATGGCTGATTTTTGAACAGATTTTTATGATCAGTAAGCATATGCTTTGAGTAGCAATTACTGTACCCAAAAAGAAGTTTGCCACACATCCCTTAATTCTCAGGGATTCTCAGTCTTAAGCTGAGATTGTCTTCAGCATAACAGCTGAAGACTTGCACACCTAAACATTAATCCACAGACCAAGTGAACAGTGTATTTTAGCTAACAGCAATGTCCTCTGTAACTAGACAACGAATGTAGTAATGGTAGTGTGTAACTCTGTTCCTGCTCCCATTTGTGCTAAATGTTACACATTTCAAATTCTGTTAGTGCTTTGATCAGGAGATTCTCTTTTCTGTTTGAAACCCTATCAAGTTGTGTTTGTGTCTTTCCCTGTTAATCAATAGTGAGCTAAGCTATCTTTTTTTCTGGATAGGTCAGTGGTTTCCACTACAGCTTGAAAATTAAATGCAGATAATTGTTCATTTTATCTTCACACTTTTTTTTGCTGTCTTCCCTACAGAGGAAACCTTGAAGAACCTGGAAATGAGTGCAGTCACAGTTAGGTAGCTACGTGTCTATAGATCTGTGCTTCAGTGAAAAGAGCAAGCTCCTTTCCCTAGAGTCATGAGTTCCTCCAATTATATCATGACATTGAGGGTAGATGTTCTTTCCCCACTCCCCCCTCCTGTTTTTTTTTTCCCCAAGAAAGCAGAAGTATCTGTATGTCTATAGGTGTACATGAATGTGTCACACAGCAACAAAGGGTGGCTGGTCCTAACAGGTAATAAAGTACATAAAGGTTTCTTCCTTTAAAACAAAAAACCAAAAAGCACCAAACCCCAAACCCCCTCTATTTTCTCATTATCCCTGGAGAGTTCTCTGATCTCTGGTTTAACCAACATATACTTCTTTGCTTGTCCAAAGATTATCTGTAGTTGCCTAAATGCATTCAAATAGTTTTTAAAGAAAGGAACCCCAAAACTTACAAGCATTGTTGCTCAGGGCACTTGCTAGGAAAACCAGAACAACGGTGAAGGGAGGCTTTAATTTTCCCATCATAGTCCAGCAATCTTGAGTTTCACAATCTGGTCTTTCCTGTTTAAAAAGTGAGAAACAAGAAAAGACCTCACTTCAGGATGGTTCTTAAAGTTTCACATGGAATTATGAAAACCTCACGAAGTAGAAGTCAAACACTTCACTGGATTCTAGAGACAGTAAGTTGCAAAGCAAGAGATTGTTGTTTCTACTGTATTGAATCCTTTCTAAACTGCACTTCTCAACTCTGTGTTTATGAATGAGTAACAAATACATTAGAGTTTTAATAGTAGCTTCAGCACTCTCTGGAGTGGGTTTGCAGTTTTCTTTGCAGAATGAACTTCAATGAAGTACAGCACTTTGAGCTTCTCAGTATTATGACTATATTTTTATAGACTTAGCAAGAACTACATAATTACTCATTTATCAGTCAGAGATTTGATGTGTTTAGGCACTCAAAAAGATTAAAACCCCTTCCTTTTTCAGTAGGGTATCATTAGTCCATTCTTGTCCTTGGTGAAGTTTTATATTTGTGCAATAATTCTCATCTGCTGAAGCAACTCCTGACCATATATTACTTTTAACTGAACTGTGTGGGGGGAAATAGGTTCATTTAAATATTGCATTACTGAAATATGTCAGTTTAGATCATAGAGGTTTCAAATATCAAATTTTCTTTCCTTCACTTTCCCTCCATGTGTCTCTGCTTCTCTGACCACTTCTCTCCATTCCCTGTGCCCTCTCCCCATCTCTCTCTCTCTCTTAACCTGTCTCTCTAGTGATCTCCCTTGTTTTATTTCTCTCCCCCTCCCCCTCCATCCACATTTCTGGCTCTACCAGTTTAAATTGTGAAGAGAATCACCTGAAACAAAATACTACAAGAACACAAATTAGGAAGCATATCTTGTTGAGCTGGCAATAGATGGAAGGATATAGTGACAAAAAGTAGTCTGAAAAGAGAATTCGATGTCTTTGTTTAAAAGAAAAATTGCTGCTCCTCCCTGAGGATGAGCCAGTGACAAGTATGATTAGACCAAACCAGGACAAGTCACCCATAATCCCTTCCAACATTAAAAAGGAAAAGAGCAAGACATGTTTTACTTGGAATATGGAGATCTGCTCGGGTTGTGTACTCGTTTCTATGAACTGAGACTTGCCAAAGTCAGAATAACAAATATCTAAAGAATCCCTGGATTGTTTGACTCATACTTCAATTCACAAAGGAATAAAACCTTGCAGAGAAATACCTGGTAGCAAAAAGAGCTTAAGAGGAGAATGTCTGATATGTATTTTCAGAGATAATTTAGATGACAGCTGCAAGTGAAAGAAAAAACCCCATCTGAGTGGATATTACTGGCAGTAAAGAGAGAAAAGTTTTAGATTCATGCACATTTAATTGACTTTGGTGATATTCCTAGAGTGTTTTGGGTGGCTATCACATGTTCAGAAATGCCTTTCTTTTGATGTATTATAAACAAAAGAATTTAACACTCAGAGTTATTCAGATGTACAATGGTGCTGCTTTAGAATAAGCATGAAGGCTATGGTAATTAAGGGTTTGTATACTGAAGCAAAAAGAGTGGGGAAAAATACAGCAACTGGCTAATTTATTGTTTGAGGCTGAATCTGAGAAGCAAAATGCTTCTATGAACCTTGAGATAGAAGTTTCACTTTCAGGACATTAACAAGGCTATTGAAGACAACATGGTCTGAAGTATATATTACACTGACCTTGTGAGAAGAGTATTGTATTTAGAATGGCCACATCATTTATTAGCTTTGTATTACATTATTCCATTGCAGCTGCATTCAATAATTTCTTCTTAAGGTGTTTGTGAATATGTTTAGTGAAGTGCGTGGTTGAAAGCAGAACAGAGAGGGAATTAGACATGACACAGAGTAATGTCAGTGAAACATCATACACTTGACTGATATCAACTTAATCAAATACATTAAGCTTAATTTAACCAGATCTAGCATTGCCCATTCCCCAAAGATCTTCCATGCAGTGTAGTTTGCATTCTAAAGTGATTTTGTGGCAGTTGTGGTCAAACTAAAACAAGGCTCTTGTTCTTTGTCAGGCTTAAGATTGAATAAATCTCAGCAGACAATTTGAAAGAGGAATCAATTTCTTATTTATAGATAGATCAACTACTCCAATATAGTGTTGGATGATAGGTTACACTCCATGATCTCAAAGGTCTCTTCCAACCTGGTTAATTCTATTCTATTCTATTCTATTCTATTCTATTCTATTCTATTCTATTCTATTCTATTCTATTCTATTCTATTCTATTCTATTCTACATCTTCATAAAATTTCAGTGATTCCTATGAGGATAATAATTGTTGGTAAAGTTTGTCTTCTGGATTGTGTTATTGATAAAATATCATACCAGATTTTGTTATCAAATTGTTTGCTATTTATCTTGATCTTTTACCCCAAATTCACATTTTTAATGTTGGTGCTTTCAGCTGAACTTGAATTATATTCAGCTTTAAAGATGAAAATGTAAGACTATCCGTTAGTTTATGAGCACAGGATTACAAATGTATTAGTTGATTGCCAATTGCAGAATTCAGGATCAACCCAGAGAGCAAGAATTTAAGTAAATCTGAACAAATTCAGATTCCAGGTTCATCGAATTAAGTATAAAAATCTCGAAAATGGAAACTTCTACCAAAATTGATTTATCCTGGATAGAAATAAAGCAGCAGGGAGTAAATGTGGAAAGGATGAAAGTACTGAAATGTCTTCTTTAATACTGTAGATGCTCTTCAGGAGCAAGCGCACAGGGTGAGAGCAAAAGCAGAGAGGGAGTGTTCAGGGAGAGTGGTGGAGTGTGTCTGTGTGTGGCTAAGTGGGTATCTACTTGGCAGTGGTTTACCCTGTCTTTTGCAAATCATTTTAATTTAGAAATATAACATTTTCTCAAGACTATTAAATTTAGAATGGAATAGTAGGGACAGCTGGCTTCAGGATAATTGGAAAATTTGAACTCTGACAGACCAGGCTGACAGCAGTGAGTGTATCTGTTGCTGTAACCCTTTCATCCCAGAAGACAAGTGTCTCAGGCCTCAGAATTCTCAATTGATACAGTTCCCATATCTCTTCCCAGCTGTCTTTCAATATGCATGCACAGCATGTTCTTATTCTGCTCTGAATCTGCTTTCTTTCTGAGAGATACCTATGCTCTTTGCCAGATAAAATCTACAAAACTAAACAAAGTTCTCATCCATTCATTTTTTTCTACTTATTCCGTAAGCAACCACCCTAGGGCTGAAATATTCTGGATCAAAGGATCCAGATCCAGCTGTTCTCTTTTTCCTTCAGAGCTGGCTCTGAGAGATGTGCATCTTTTCCTGCTGCCTGCCAGGCAGGCCACTGGTAAAACCTGGAATTAGTTGTTATTTGGGTCTGGAAGCATTTCAGATCATCTGGAGTGTAGGAGAATATTTATTTTATCCATTCTGATATATGGTAATCTGTCAGTCTTAAATCCAAGAGACAAGTCAATCATGAAAGCATGATGCATTTTAGGAATAACTTCTGACAGGCAGAACTGAGATGATGTGATTTTCCTTTGGTGTGACTCCATAGATGTTTGTTTTAAATAGATATACAATTGTGTATTTCTCTCTTTTTTTTTGCTTGTTTGGCTGGTTTTAATTAAACTACTTGTCATTAAAATCACAAGCCCATCTGCAGCATCTCCTGCAAGTTACTAGCCTACATTCAGAGATCCTATGTAAGCTTTGTCATAGAGATTAGTTATAGTTACTGAGAGAAAATCCTTGCTCTTCTTTATGCTGGAAATGTTCTGCTGCAAAGCCAGTGGCAGCTGATCTATTATTTTTATGACTGTTGGTGTATTTTATCTAGAAGCACCTGAAGATAAAATGCAGAGCCATGCACTAGTTAAGAGATTGGAGGCTTGAATATTTCCCAGGTGGATGCTCTCATCTCCCCTTTTCAGGATTTGCCACCATCACTGAGCACCTCGGAAAGAAGGAAGCCAGCTCTTCTCAGTTCTTTGGGAAGAGGAGATGGCTGTGCATATTCATGAAAGACCCTTTGAACTATGGGTCTTAAATGGAAGACAGTTTTCTTTAGTCTTGAGAGGTCTCATGCTTGTCAGGAGGGGTTTTCAGCAATACACATCTTTGGTGTTTCCCCTTGTTTTTCAGGAACTGCATGAGTACTCTCATTTCAGATAATTCTCTGCTGAAGAGTTCACTGAGGTTCCTAATTCTGGCAGTGTAATGTGTTTGTGGTTAACAGGTATTCAAGGCAGGGCTCATCCTGGGCAGACAGCTATCTGAGATCTTTGTGTTACCTATCTCATATGCATTGTCCTTTTCATAATTCTAGGCCTTAGAAAAAAAGCAAAGCTGCACTTTAAATTGAATGAAAAAGAATTTCAGGTCACAGGAATCTGAATACAAAGCACAGAGCGTAGAAGCTTTTCAGCTTCAGCCAGATAGTGTTTGCTTACAATTTGTTGTGCTTTTCTTGTTTAGAAGAGATCTGGGAAAATAAAAGGGCTTTGTGATAGTGAATTGAAGGACATTATCTAGCCTTCAGTCTATCAATGAGGAAGGAAGACCAGGATTTGAAAACCAGTTATTGTAATCATGGACTTCTATTAAACCATGTATAGAATCAGAGAATGAAGAATGCACAATGACTGTTCCTTTCTTGAATCATCTTCAGTTGTTGTAGTATCTTCAGCCCCACCCAGGTGTCTTCAGGAGGCCATGCCCAAATGCATGAAGGACAAGAGGGTGAATGAAGCTGTTAGCATGGATTTACCAGGATTAAATTTTACATGGTTAACCTGACTGCCATTTGTGATGAGAATGTGAGTCAGCAGTGTGCCCTCAGAGCAGAGAAGGCCAACAGCATGAATAACCAGCAAGTTTCATGTCTCTTCAGAGAGGTGTGCAGTTTTGGACTCCATAAGAGAAGACATGAACAAACTGGAGAAAATCTAGCCGAGAGAGACACCAACATCATTAGAAGGCTGGAACACTGACATACAAGAAGTTGAAAGAGCTCTTTGCTCATTCTGAAGAAAGAAAGACTAAGCAGGGTCTTATTAAGATGTCCTCAGCTACTTCATTAGATGCTAAGAGACAGACTCTTATCATGTGTGCACAGTAAAGGGAAGAGTGGGACAGATAAAAACTGCAAAAAGGAAAATTATGATTAGATATTAGGAAGAAAAATCACAGTGAGGGCAATCAAGCACTGGAAAAGATTGACAAGAGAGATGGCAAAATCTCTGTGATTGAAGACACTTAAAATTTGACTGCACAATTTCCTGAGCAAACTGATCTGACTTCACAATTAGCTCCAGCTTTGAGAAGTTTTCCCATGTCAGAGAAAGTGGTTGAATCAGATTATCCTAAAGGTCCATTTCGTATGTTCTATGATGGAATTTGGTGGACAAATAGCTGGACATGAGCCAACAAGGTACTCTTGTAGTCCAAAAGGCCAATCACATCTGGGGCTGCATCAAAAAAAGAGTAGCCAGCAGAAAAAGAGAGGTGATTCTTCTACTTTGCTCTGGGGAGACCTCACCTGGAGTACAGTGTCCAGCCCCGGGGGCCATCATCACAGCTATAACTTATAACATAATATGAAGTATATGTCTAATATACTAACAGTCTGGCAGACATGTGGGGGTTTTGGTAGCTGGTTTTTTGTTTGTTTGTTTGGGGCTTGTTTGTTTTTTTTTCCTTTTCTCCAGAAACAGGGAGAAATTATACTATAATTCACTTTCAATACATCAAAGTTATCTTTAGAATAGAAGGCCTCTACTACTTTGTTGCAGATCTTTGTGCCTCACATCACTGGCATTAGGCAGTGTCTCCTCCCAGTCCTATTACTCTACAGAACCATTCCCATTTTCTTTCAGCTTTGGGTGACAATGGCCAAGAAATCAGCTCCCTTTTGTTACATAGGAAACCAAAGGTAAACCAGCTCACTTCAAGTTTGAATGAAAGCAAAGGCCCATTTTGAACTTAGCAAGAGTTCAGATGCTAATATACAACACTGTTCTGTGTTTATATAACAGCAGTGGTTTTAAGATCCTTTTTTCCATAGTGTGGTTTACCTGTGGAAAATCTCTTTTACTTAAAGTGGTCATGACCAATTCCTCAGAATCACAGAATCTTCCTGTTTGGACTTTTCATGACTCCAGGTGTCCTCAGTGGCAGTTTCCCATTCTCAGGTGAATTGGAGTGCCTTTTTTATCCTCTTTGATGATTAGGTGTGGAAAAAAATAGCTCTTTTAACAGGTATTACATTTTTATTTGTGTCTCCTCTACTACATAGAATTGACTAGAGTTGCTATACAGAAGTCTTCTTATGAGTTCCTAGAAATTACATTCCTCATAATTTCTAAAAATGAGGAAGCTTCCAGCAGCTCTTCAAATTCCTCTCAGGTTGTGCTGGATGACCTGCTGTCATTTAAGCACTTCTCCTGTCAGAATCCACTGGCATTATAAGCTTGATTTTTGTTTGCTTATGGCACTGAAGAGCACTTTAAGACTATTTAGACCATAATTTTGCCTGTAAGATTTAAATGTTTCATACTCCATTTTGTGGCTCTAAAATGATGCTCCTTTTCCAAGTTCCTGCCTGTGTCTCTTTCATTCCCTCGAGAGGCCACTAAGCCTGGTAGCAAAGACTCTCTGATATTCCTGGTAGACTCATCTCTGTGCAAATATCCTGTTCAAAGTATATGCTAAGTATTTCTTTACCAAATCAGAAGCTACAGGAGCTTGCACGTGGCAGTGCTACAATGTGATACATAAACAAGGAGATAGACAATTCTTTCTCCTGTATTAGAAGCCAGTTAATCTTTCACATCATTCTATCCAGTGTCAGATTTGATTTCATAGAAGCTTTGAACACAGTATCAGACAATGTGACCTGTTTTAGGCTTGTGAATTGTGGGTGGATGCTTTAAGGACAACATTCTATAATTTAATCTTATGACCTGAGCTTTCCAGCTGATCTTTTTGTCTCAGAGATCGATAACAAGTATCCCTCCCCTGCTTCAACTGCAGTCAGACCTTGGAATCTCTATTATTGATTCCTTCTCTGATCAAATTCCCTGATACATACTTTCCTTTAATTTTCATTGTTTTCAGAGATTCTCAGAGAACTTATAGCAGGCTGACACAATGGAAGTGTCTAGCTGCAGAATATCATCTTGTATGTGGATATCCAGCTCTTGCTTTCATCCTTGACCTGTTCTCACAAGATGCAGACTTGTCTGTCCTTCTGGATACACCTTCTAACTGATTACAGGAGATGCTGTCTCTGCTAAGCAGGACAAACTTCAAATGTCTAACTAGGTCCCTCTCACCTAAGAAGGCTTTTTTCCCCTTGGTTTGTCACCACTGGGAAATTAGAAGTGAGAATTCCATCATTTTAGTAAGGGCTTTGGCTGTCCTTAATTTCATCATACTGGTTGGAGTATTTTCTTTTTCCCACTCAGTCACTTCTGGGTTTGTGCCATACAGTTTTGATAGTGTTTTTACCAAAAGCTGCTGTTCTATGGAATTTAGACTGGAGTATTTTTCATGTGAGAATTTTTCAGGTCTGTGCCTACCCTGACTTTTCAGAGCCATTTTCTAAAGCCTTCCAGGTTTGGTAATTCAAGAGGTCAAGGAAATCCATGGCACTGTAGTCATTAACTATTTTTTTCCCAGGAATAAGGTCACTTTCATTTCATTGTGGATTCTTTTCTTAGCCTGATGTCAGAATGAAACTCCTAGACTGCCTGTGCAGTCAGGGATTCCAGCAGTATGAGTGTGCATGTGAAGAAGGAGAAAAGAAGTAAAGTTAATTTTCCAGCACCATTATATTAGGGATATTCACATAGACAGCATTCCTTCCCCTTACTCTCTGTCCTGGAGTCAGACAAAGGGCTAAAAAAAAGGAGGTGTGGTCAGTTTGCCTCTTCTCCCTTCTATGCTGTCTTCTGGGAGGATCAGCAGTGGACAGATGCTCATCAGATCCACCAGGATCCGAACTCAGACAGTATTGCTCTTCTATCCTCTAAGCTGATAAATGCTGTTGTTGGGAGACAGGCTTCTGCCAAATCTACAACAGGAATGTGAGGCCACATTTAACTTTAACATGCCAGGGAACATTTCTGGATTCTGAAATGTGCCATGTGGCATTCTCCCAAGGAATGAGCTACGAGGCACAGCTGAAGAATTAGTATGGGTCTAGGGCCTGGTAGACAATCTGGAGGCAAGTATCCGGTTTGGAAGGTTTGAGTGGTGTAGGTGTGAAGCATTCTGTGCCAGTACGACCTCAGTGCCAGAAGGTAGTTCCAAATCTTTTTGATTTACTATTGTCAGTGCAGCCTGAGTTCCTAGATGGTTCAAACTGGGGATGACAAGGGAACTGACATGGCATTCAGAGTCTGGAAGAATGGGGCATCCTAACCTGCATACAACCCATGACATAACTTCTGGGAGCTAAGCAGGGCCAGATACATTTAATGATCCAGATTGTCCTTCAGGCTCAAAAGTACATAAACATTCCAGATCCCAGATTGCCCACTGCCATTTTGGAATCAAAATGCAATGAGGACTAAACCTATTGTACCTCTGTTATTTGGAAGACAAGTGCACAGAACTCCTATACCTAAACATGGGTGGCAAATTTGCAAGGCATTTTAGATTGTTAAAGGTGACTGGAAGACATATGAAAGCCTATCAGGAAAAGAGGTTCTGTTTGTAGACAACTCATTATCAGTTTACATGAAGATTTTTCAAACCATGGTGGCTGCAAAAGTCCGGGTTGTTAAATTCATCTTGCCATTTAAAAAAGCTTCCAAAGTCATTCTGAAATGATTTCATGCCCTGGATTTGTTACTAATTTTTTGTCTCCTACATGGCAGAGCCATATGATCAATTAGGTTAAAATCTGTATTTCACTCTAATGAGAATCTGTCCCTTTCTGGTGTTCCCCAGGGTTCAGTTTTGGGGCCAGTCTTGTTTAATATCTTTATCAATGATCTAGATGGGGGGATTGAGTGCTCTCTCAGTAAGTTTGTAGACCACACCAAATTGGATTGGAGTGTTGATCTGCTTGAAGGTAGGAAGACTCTGCAGAGGGATCTGGATAAGCTGGATCAATGGGTGAAGTTAATTGTATGAAGTTTAACAAAGGGTAAAGTTAATTGTATGAAGTTTAACAAAACCAAGTGCTGGGTCCTGCATTTGGGTCACAACAACCCCATGCAATGCTACAGGCTTGGGGCAGAGTGGCTGGAAAGCTGCCCAGCACGAAAGGACCTGGGGGTGCAGCTTGACAGCTGGCTGAACATGAGCCAACAGCATGCCCAGGTGACCAAGATGGCCAACAGCTCCTGGACTTGATCAGGAGTAGTGTGGGCAGCAGGAATAGGGAAGTGATCATGCCCCTGGTGAGGCTGCACCTCTAGTACTGGGACCCTTACTACAAGAAGGACACTGAAGTGTTGCGTTGAAGCATGTCCAGAGGAGGACAAGGAAGCTGGTGAAGGGTCTAGAGAATTAGACTTATGAGGAACAGCTGAGGAATCTGGGATTGTATAGTCAAGAGCATTCAAGGGATGCATCACTTTGCATAGAATCACGGAATCAATAAGGTTGGAAAAGACCTCAGAGATCATCAAGTCCAACCTGTTGCCCAACACCTCATGACTACATGGTGTCTTGTTGTGGAACTAAGATCTCTTCTCCAATGTTCCTCAAACTCTGTGGTATTGGGAAGAATATTTGACCCAAATCCAGGGTCTCCAGATTGTTGTTTCCAACGAGTTCAGAAAGAACATTAAATCATGCCCAGTAAGGTCTGATTCTTCCAATACATTTTATACAAGGATACCTACCAAACCAGATTTTATGGAGCATCCTGTCAGTTCTATTTTAAGGAGCAGAAAGATGGCAAGATTATTCAGTTAACAGTCTGGAAATATTTTTTTTCCTCCAAATTTAGCATTTCTTTTTTATTTTAAGTTCTGTGATTTCCCCAGGGCTGCAACTGAACAGAGCGTTTGCAATACTTACAGAGTAAATGTCTGCATCATTTTCTAGAAGACATGCCCCGATGTCTTTGAGGATATTTGGGGGTTTTGTTAGTATTGCCTTGGTTTTGTAGAATTAAGAAACCTAGCATTCACTTCAGATACATCTAGAAATAAGTGGGGTCCTTTGTTCTTCTTAAGCTGTTTGAAGCTCTGCATCAGCCAGTTCCTCCTTTGTAGTAGAAGATTCTGTGTCATCTAAACCTCTTAGTCTTGGATTTCGTTTCTCCATTTGCAAAGGCTTTTAAATAGAATAGAAACAATCACTCCTAATGAATTTGAATAGAGAATTCTAACATAAATAGACTGCAGATTTGGGGAATATTTTTACTGTAATTACATTTTGCCTTCTAAGCCATGTGTCATAAATGGTTTTGTTCAATAAAAGGCATCATGTTGGTTGAATATATTTTTTTTCTGACTGATCCAAGTGATTACATCTTAGCAAATATTTCTTTTGATGATGTGATAGATACAACCTTTGCAATTACTTCAGTAATGCTACTCATGAGATTTAAAGTGCTAATATTCTTGTGACATATCTAAATCACAGTATCACAGCGTCACCAAATACCCAAATGCTTTGGAAGACCTTTGCAATACGTGAAGTTGTTATAATTTTGCCTCTCCAGGTAAAGCATTTTACTTTTGTCTTTGTGAAAGTAATTTTGTGCTGATAAAGTAATTCTAATAATGATCACAGTATTGCTTTGGATGCTCCTGAGGTAATTCTGACCTCTGTTGGCAAAGCACAGCAGATGAAATGGCTGTTCAGTATCACACTTCTGGTTTGATATTATTTATTTCAGACCTGACATATTGCTGAGAAGAGAAATTAAGGCATTGATTCTGTTTTTATTGACAGAAAGCTCTTGTCCTAGCACTCTGGTTAGCACTCTGGTTAGGGTAAAGAATTTATGCTCAAACTGTCCTTAGTTAATACTTTCTGGTTTAGTAATTTTGTTCCAGAGAACATAGTTTCATCCAATGTCTTTCTTATCTGGATTTTAAATACTATATCAACAGCATTTACTCATGTCACATTATAGTATATAGTACATACCTGATAGTATAATATATAGCTCAATGTGTTCAAGATTGGATGTTGCAAAGATTCCGTTTTAGGTTATGCCACCATTCTGTTATACAATGTTAATACAGGTAACGTGTTCAGTGGACTGGTTTTGCTCAGTTGTACTTGTTGTAACAGCTAATTTCACACTAATCATGGAATCAAGGAATGTTTTGGTTTGGAAGGGACCTCCAAAGAACATCTAGTCCAGCCTTGCTGCAGCGAGCAGGGACATGTTCTACTAGATAGGTAGCTCAGAGCCTCATTGAGCCTGACCTTGAATATCTCCAGGGAAGGGGCCTCAGCTACCTCCCTGGGCAACCTGTTCCAGTGTTGCACCACCCTCATAGTAAACAACTTGTTCCTTGCATCCAATCTAAATCTGCTTTTCTCTAATTTCAAGCCATTGCCCCTCGTCCTATCACTACGAGCCTTTGGAAACAGTCCCTCTCCATCCCTCTTGTATGCTCCCTTCAGGTACTGGAAGGCTGCTATTAGATCGCTCCAGAGCCTTCTCTCCACCAGGCTGAACAACCTTTTTGTTTAAACTGTGTTCATCCAGGTAAGAGAAGTAAAGAAAGAAGCATTGAATTGAACAGGTGCTATTTTTTTCTCCTGTGCAGTAACTAGAATTTCTATCACACATTTGTCTGTCTTTATCTGTCAAATGTGTTTCCTGGGTTGTGTGGCTGTCAATAAAGTTAATGTAATGGTGGTGGAAAGAATGAGTGGATTGTTAGCACTTTGATAGAGCCCAGGTATCATGCAGATACTCTGTGCTAGCATTCTAGCAAAGACATTAAGTATAGCTCTGTTTTGAAGCTCTTATCCCAGAGCACAGACTCAAATTGATTAATATTTTATGTTATGGATAAGAAGATGTTTTAGTACTGTTTTGAATTCATTTTGACCAAGGTTACATTCAATTATCATTAGTCTTGGAAAAATGTACTGGTGTAGGCTTCTGATATTCTCTGCCTTGTCCATTGTCTGCCTAGGGCTATGGAGGCTGAGTAAGTGGCAAGTATGCAACCAGAAAGCACAAATGTATGTGTGTTGTATGTCTCTTACAGGTCACTGATAGACTTTGGGAACCATTATAACTCAGGATTCACATTTTGGAAGTTAGTTTCTGGAGCTGCACTCTTTCACTGCTGTGAGTTTTGAGTTTAGGTCAAGTTGTTGCAGGTTGCCCCAAAGGACTGGATGTTGTTGCTGCTATGAGATGAAGTTGTGGAAGGTTTGGACTGAGAGTATGAATAATCATGTAGTGGGTAGCTGATATAATACCATGTGGATGTAAATACAAGATGTGAGACTCTTAGGTGTTGCATTCTTGTGTCAAGACAGCTAGCAATTGATTTCCTTGATGTAGGGATGAAGACTCTGCTGTAGGATGATTTTTGAATCTCCCTTTCAAATCTCAGCATAAACTGAGAAGGAGGTTTGGGATGGCCTTCAAGAATCCAGAGGAAAAGGGATCACATGGTTGGTTTTTTTCCCAGTGTCTGTTTTGCTTGTGTCAGAATTACTCTGTTTTTGAGGAAACCAGATGAGGAAGGACAAAATACTAAAGCCAGCTGAATTGTAAAGGCTATAGATAGCAAGTTCTGTCCTGTGTGTCTTAAACTATAACAAAGAGTCTCGTCTGACATTGGCTTCTAAGATGAACAATCTTCAGCTCTGGAATGAGGTCACAGTTCTAACAGCATCCATATTTCACAACTTTGGTGATACATATTGTCACTCTTCCCAGCGCTGTTTCCCATGCCAGAGGTTCAGGAATTTTTATTCCACTTAAGCAAGCGTCACTTAGTGTTCCAGGATGCATAATTAATCATTTAGAGGGTTTTAAATCTTCTTTTATCATAAATATTGACTTGGCCTGTCTGTGACAAGAATGTATTTAAAAATGCAGACACCACAAGTTTCTGAGGGATGGGAATACTGTGTTGGACTTTGAAAAATGTATTCTGGGGAGAAAGAAAAAATCCCTCTGTGGCTTCTCTTATTAAAGAAGAGGTCTTACTCAAGGTCAGCTGAATTGAGGGGGAAAAAATGGCTGAAGGAATATTTCTCCTAACAAAATATGTCATCACATCTGTATTCTTGAAAGGGAAGTAGCCTTTGCTTCAATTTGTTTCTGATATGAGAAATATCAGAGTGCTGTCTGTTTTTTTTTCTTACTTTAGTGTCACCTAATTTTTACAAAAGAAGTCACAGTGGTTTGTCTGAGAATGGATTCTGTTCTTCTAAGGAAACTTCTGATGGAATATACTGTGCTTCAGCCCCCTCAGTCATTTCTGTGGCCCTCTTCTGGACCCAGTCCATCAGGTCCATGTTCTTCCTATGCTGAGGGCTCCAGACCTGGATGCAGTCCCCAAGATGAGGTCTCGCCAGAGCAAAGTAACAGAATCACCTCTCTTGATCTGCTGGCCACACTTCTGTTCATGCAGGCCAGGATGTGATTTGCCTTCTGGGCTGCAAGTGCACATTGTTGGCTCTTGTCCAGCTTCTCGTCCACCAGTACCTCCAAGTCATTTTCTGCAGGGCTGCCCTGAATTCGTCATCCTCCAGTCAAGTCTGTTCTGATTATTTGTCTTTCTTATTGTTTGGGCTAATGTTACCTACCCTGTTTCTGACTGATCTTGATCAATTTATAGATCTCATGCAAAGTGTATAGGTCAGATTCTTAACAAGGGTAGAACCCATCTACCTCATATACAGATGGAGCCCAAAGTGAGGAGTTACCCTCCATAGGCACAGTTAATCTGATGCACTGATCTTCAACATTAGCCATATGGCCTCCCTATAGGATTGCTCAGATCACATAAAATCGTACACGGAGCTATCATTGGCAACAGTGTTAAAACATGGTTCATGTTGCTTAAACATCAATGACTTTGCTTCTTAAAGATAATGCCTGCTGATCTAGTTTTGGACTATTTTCATAGTTTAGTTAGTAGCTGCTCTCACAGTGTTCTTATGCAGGATGATGCCAAATGGGAGTTAAGTGTTTTTTTCTAACCAGGACGACTGGATTCTCAGGGACAAGACTCTGGAGTGGATCCAAGGATCTGTCTGACTTATCATTGACAAGCTATGGTTCACTATGAACTAAGCAAAATCCCAATGTGTCCCTATAGACAACTGGAATACAGAGGAACCCTGCTGTCATAACAGATGAAAGCTTTCTCTCTTTCAGGCACTCCAGGCAAATTGGTCTTGACTGTAAGGATAAAGCAAACCTAACCAGTAGTAGTCAGGAACATTCTGCTCTCTGAATAATGGCAGAGTATTATGCAGTGTACCTAGCCAGTGTACTGCTGGATGAGTTGTCCACAAAGAATGATGAAGCTAAGCTGGTTAGGTAAAGGTCGAATGTAAATTGACCTTATATACGACAGATTCTTTTACTAAAGCATGACTAATTTATTGCACGTTCCTTTGCATGGCATCATCAAGAAGTCAAAGTGTTTCTCCTTTGTCTTCTTACACACTACCTGTACTTTTAAATAACATTTAAACTGATAATTAACTCCATCAGAATAAAATTATATACCTTCAAGTTAAGTGGATTGTTCCAACTTCAAGTAAACAGAGGTAGTGTGGAAGTAAAATCACAGTTTGGTGAAGTTTCCCAGACTTACACTATCTAGGGACTGTAAACAGACCAAGGTTAAAGAAAATAGATGGAGCAAGCTGCTTTGTTGCTTGAACTTGAATAACATACTTAATCCCATGAAGCAGATGATCATAAATGTCATTGCATTATTTATGTTGAGACAACTAAACAGCAAGAATCAAACTGAGAGGAGCACATTCCACACGTTCAAAGATGTGATGGGTTTTGAGTCGCCTTTCACACTTCTATGACAAAAGCACTTTAAATAAGCAATTGGATTTATCTATCAAATTAGCTTTATGGGTTGTCCAGGGAGGTGATTGAGGCCCCATCCCTGGAGGTGTTTAAGACCAGGCTGGATGAGGCTCTGGCCAGCCTGATCTAGTGTGAGGTGTCCCTGCCCATGGCAGGGGGGTTGGAACTAGATGATCCTTGTGGTCCCTTCCAACCCTGACTGATACTATCATACTATGAATTCAGCTAATATTAATTGAATTGATAATTCTTCTGCCTTTTTTTTTTTTTTTTTAATAATGGAAAACATTGTTTTTATTATGATTTTGAATTTCTAACTCACTCCATGCTACAGCTGGTTTTAATACTGAAAAAATCTAAGGTAGCCTTACTCGAGACAGCACCTACATTTGTCAGTTTTAGGGACTGTAACTGCACTTGCTCAAAAAGAACCCTAAAATGCATTTTAAAATGGTTTTTTCATGTGCAGCTTTTGAGTATCTTATTAATCATTTGTTATACTTCGAGATACTGGCTTGATGGCCGCACCCAAAGAGTGGCTGTCAATGGCTCCATGTCCCAGTGGAGGCCACTGACAAGCGGAGTCCCTCAGGGATCAGTCATGGGACCTGTCTTATTCAACATCTTTGTCAGCGACATGGACAGTGGCACTGAGTGCACCCTCAGCAAGTTTGCTGATGACACCAAGCTGTGTGGTGCAGCAGACACGCTGGAGGGAAGGGAGGCCATCCAGAGGGACCTTGACAGGCTGGAGAGGTGGGCACAGGCCAACCTCATGAAGTTCAATAAGAGCAAGTGCAGGGTCCTGCATCTGGGTCGAGGCAATCCCAGGCACAAATCCAGGCTGGGCAGTGACTGGCTGGAAAGTAGCCCTGAGGAGAGAGACTTGGGGGTGCTGGTGGACAAAAAGCTCAACATGAGCTCTCAGTGTGCACTTGCAGCCCGCAAAGCCAATCAGATCCTGGGCTGCATCAGGAGAAGTGTGGCTAGCAGGTCGAGGGAGGTGATCCTCCCCCTCTACTCAGCTCTGCTGAGACCCCACCTGGAGTACTGTGTCCAGTTCTGGAGCCCCTATTGCAAGTGGGATGTGGAGGTGCTGGAAGGTGTCCAGAGAAGGGCCACGAGGATGATCAGAGGGCTGGAGCACCTCTCCTATGAGGACAGACTGAAGGAGTTGGGGCTGTTCAGTCTGCAGAAGAGAAGGCTCCGAGGTGACCTGGTGGTGGCCTTCCAGTATCTGAAGGGGGCCTACAGGAAGGCTGGGGAAGGACTTCTCAGGATCTCAGGTAGTGACAGGACTAGGGGGAATGGAATGAAGCTGGAGGTGGGGAGATTGAGGCTGGATGTGAGGAAGAAGTTCTTCACCATGAGAGTGGTGAAGCCCTGGAATGGGTTGTGTTTAAGAGCAGGCTGGATGAGGCTCTGTCCAGCCTGATCTAGTGTGGGGTGTCCCTGCCCATGGCAGGGGGGTTGGAACTAGATGATCCGTGTGGTCCCTTCCAACCCTGAATGAAACTATGAAACTATATGTCTTCCTAAAAGTTGGTTTCTCCCCCCACCCCACTACTGCCACTAAAGGCAAATATTTACATTTAATCCCCTTGAAGTGATTTGAAAATGTATCCCCAGTTCAGCATAGCAGTGTTTATAATAGGTCAAAACATACATGGAAGGGACATGCATTAGTTTTACAGGGCAATGCATCTTGCATAACACTGGATTCCATCAAAAAGGAATTTGCAGAAAGAAAAAGAAAAAATACCCCATTTACTAAAATCAAACTATTCCATATTTGATAAGCAACATTATTAATTTATGTAGATTAGAGCCACATGGTTGTCAATTTGATTCATTTGTGCAGAAAAGAGAGAATGGGAGCTGCATTGCTGCTGCTCACAATAAGTAACATTATTATTTTGTGTCAGAATAACTGATGATACCTATGATGGTGTGAAAGTTTGCATTTCCAAAAATACCCTGTAAAATTGTTCATACATTTTGTATAAGCTCAGGGGATGTGACTGAAAATGTGTATGGATGTAGGCAGAACACTACCCAGTATAGATAGAGCCTGGCTGTGTCCTCTAGCAATTTTAAAGTGATGTGTTTCAGTCAGATTAACAGCAACAAACAGAGTAATTCTGGAAGAGTTTGCCTCAGCACAGCACAAAGACCTGTAATATATATTTGGTCTATGGATCACAGGGACAATAAGGAAAGTAGATTTATCTGAGCTGGTTGGCATTTGCCACTGATACCAATGGGAACAGGATGAAGCTTAGGTTTTCCCAATTATTAAAGCTGATCTGACAAGATGAGATACACCATTTCTTCAGGCCTGAAGAGCCAGAGTGTTTCTTGTAAGAGATTCCAAATATGAAGAAGTCCTGGGAAAGAAGATGGGGAGAGGAGTGGGAGGGGTGAGGACTAGTCATATGCTAAGCCTCTCAGCGTTCAGCAGAGTTTGGGCCTTAAAACATGCAGGCATGTACACCATCTCCTGTAGAGGAACTGTTTTCTTCCAGACACTGTTATCCTCTTCCTTGCCCCTTCATTTTGCAGAAGAAATAAATTCCAGAGAGAGTTACCCATCACTGTCTGATAAGGTTTAAGTGAAACCAGTGGGCAGACAGACACTGAGGTCATCAGGCAGCTTTCTAAAGCTTTTAAAAGACTCTCATCATTGTTTTACCAGAATGTTTTCCTTTCACCTTGGCAGAACTACTAAATAAAGACCATAAATATCAGTGCATAGAAAATGACATAATAATGAAATAATATCATGAAGGTCTCTGTGCAGAGGAGAAACACAATGGAAACAGATTAAAAATACTATCATTTTTAAATTATTATATTTATTTCTATTACTACTACTACTAATAATAATTTAGTAGCATTAATGTTTATTATCTTTATTTATTTTCCTGCCCATAGCAGGGGGTTTGGAACTAGATGATCTTGCAGGTCCCTTCTAACCCAAACCAGTCTATGATTCTATGATTTTTGTTATGCTTTAATTATTAATTATTTTATCATTATAAAAGCTTTAGTAACATTAATGTGTTGAGTTTTTTTCACCTGCCCATAACAGGGAGGTTGGAACTGGATGATCCTTAAGGTCTCTTCCAACCCAAACTACTCTATGATTCTGTGATTTTTATTGTTTTAAATTATAAAATCATAGAATCATAGCATCAATAAGGTTGGAAAAGACCTCAAAGATCATCAAGTCTAACCTGTCACCCAACACCTCATGTCTACTAAACCATGGCACCAAATGCCACGTCCAATCCCCTCTTGAACACCTCCAGGGACGGTGACTCCACCACCTCCTTGGGCAGCACATTCCAATGAATTATTATGATAGAATAGAATAGAATAAACCAGGTTGGAAGAGACCTTCAAGATCATCGCGTCCAACCTATCACCCAACACCACCTAATCAACTAACCCATGGCACCAAGCACCCTGTCAAGTCTCCTCCTGAACACCTCCAGTGACAGTGACTCCACCACCTCCCCGGGCAGTCCATTCCAATGGGCAATCACTCTCTCTGTGTAAAACTTCCTCCTGACCACCAGCCTGAACTTCCCCTGGTGCAGCCTGAGACTGTGTCCTCTTGTTCTGGTGCTGGCTGCCTGGGAGAAGAGACCAACCTCTGCCTGTTTACACCCCTCCTTCAGGTAGTTGTGGAGAGCAATAAGGTCACCCCTGAGCCTCCTCCTCTCCAGGCTAAGCAGCCCCAGCTCCCTCAGTCTCTCCTCATAGGGCTTGTGTTCCAAGCCCCTCACTAACTTCGTTGCCCTTCTCTGGACTCGTGATAATGAAGATGATGATGATGATGGCTGGAAGTAGATGATTTTAAAGGACCCTTCCAACCCAAACTAGTCTATGATTCTGTGAAAGCTGTGATGAGTATTTTGTTCATACTTGCATAGTTCTTGCCCTGTGGATAGGGAGTGGGCCTGTGTGATGAAGATTAGCTGAATCAGCTTCTGATTTCCTTTCTTTTGTATTCGTGTGTGTGCAACAACAGCCACTTCACAATAAGCTTTTTTTTTGCCATGTAGCAAAAAGCACAGCAAAATAACAAATCAATCAGCTAAACATCTTTTTCTTCAGTCTGTCATTTTCATATCACTTTTGAGATGTTGCTCTTTATATGTAGTTATCCTCAGATCATTAAAAAAAAGGGGGGGTGGGGAATGAATTTCCTTACCAAGTAAAGATTATTTGCAATTAATATTTGACATCAGTTCAAAAGGTCAATATTCTTTGTCTACAGTGGAAGCAAACTGTAATAAGAAAGTGTTTGTGCCTTTGGTTGCATACCAGATTTCAGTTTCTTTGTGACTCACTACAGCAAGTTATGCTAGAGAAAGCTAATTGATGATCATGTTTTAATTCAGGGCTTCAATTCATCATTAACTGAAAGGTGATTTTTTTTTTTCCCCACAAAAAATGGGTTCAATTATTTTCTTAAAATTTAGTAAATAACAAATTTCCCCAATGTACTGACAGAAAAAAACCCTCCTAATTTACTAATGCATGTAAAATTAAGAAGGTCTCCAGGTGGGGTCTCACCAGAGTGGAATAGAGGGGGAGAATCTCCTCCCTCGACATGCTGGCTATGCTTCTCTTGATGCAGCCCAGGATGTGATTTGCTTTCTGGGCTGCAAGTACACACTGGTGGCCCATGTTGAGCTTCTCATCCACCAGCAACCCCAAGTCCTTTTCTTCAGGGCTCCTCTCAAGCCAGTTGCTGCCTCTTTAGGCCTAAAACGTCTTTAGGCTTTTTCTCTTCCCCCCACCTCTTTTTGAAATCAGATGCTTTTTATGGAGCTAATACACCACTAGACTTTTGCCCTGTTGTATTCTGATTGCAAGATAAGAGCTTTAGATGAGCTATTCACCACAGCTGGGAGTTATAGGGGCTAAGAAATGCGATTCACAGACTGTCCAAATTCAATTGTCAGTTATTAAAGCAAAAATACCCAGTGTGTATAACTACATGCATTTTGTAAGCAATAATGCTGTAGCAATGCAAGACCTCCTAGGACGAGATTTCTCTGCTGGCCCAAGGGAAAAGAGATGCCTGCAGCCAATTCCTGCTCATGTTTCTTGCATTCCTTAGATAACCAGGCTCTGATTTTGGGCATACCTTCATCATGTACCATTTGAGAGCTGACAGTGATTAAGTCTTTCCATCCTATCCGGTCTCTCTGAGTCATCAGGATTTACTCACTGTCCTTTGTCTTTGTCTCCCAGCCTGAGTGTCCTGAGGAGCTCCATGTAAGTGCATTTATATACTCATTAAAAACCTTCAAAATAAAATAATAATTAAAAAAAAAGCACTATCATTTCAGTTGAAAAATACTTCCTGAGACCTGGGTCAGGAAGTGCAACAATGGATCAGAGTGCTTGAACTAAAGAAAACTAGGGGACAAAACAACTAGGTTTTGGTTGGGGGCTTTGTTTGTTTGTTTTAATAGTTTTAAAGGCCTAATGCATCATGAATAATCTATGAACCAATGGATCCCTTGCATTTGGACCAATCAGCCAACAGGCAAATCCTGATAACTGTACACTAAAGAAAGCAAACAAACAAACCCAAGTAAATTAATATTCTGGTCATGTGTTTGTGTAGTTTAATATTTTAAATATTACTTTCTATGACACTTTTCCCCCCCCCCCCCCCCCCGCAAAAGTAAAAAAGACAGATAAGGACTTCTTTCCTTCTAGTAGATAAGGACAGCCTGTCTTTGCAATATAAATAACATCTGTCTATTATGGAGGAGCTATCATTTCAAGGACTTCATTTTTACTACTTCCTGGAGTTAAAATAAGTTCTTTTAACTGGCAAGATTAGAGTGAATTTGCTAGCTGCAAGCTAATTTCTGTAGAAAAGAGCATCTGTAGACTGAGCAGATGAAAAAATAAAATCCTGTAATAACTTCACACTTTGTTTCTTCTTACCCAAGAAAATATTTCAGTCCTGTTCTTCCAAGAATTTCAGTGGCAGGGAGAAGTGAGGTACCCAGCAGTCTGTAGCATTATACTCGCTGCGGAACACAATGTATCACACAAATGATTTTGTATGCACGGAGTGTGGCTTATTGGAAATTGGCTGCTGAAATTTATGAGGTAATTAATCATTTAAACATACACAATGAAAAAAAGGAGACCAGTCTACAACATCAGTATTCCATAGGTAATAAAGTACAGATTCGGTAGTAAAGAATTCTTACAAAGCATGTGTTAAGTGTAACGTGTCATTTTGTGGGTGTAGAACATGAGAAATGTCAACATCAAAAAACTTTTTTCACCTATTAGGTTCAGATTATTTTCTTTAAACTGCAGCAGTTGATTCTAAGTTATGAAGTGAAGGGGAAATATGGCTTGCTGAAAACTCTGTTAGAGGCCAAAGCAAACGGACTGGAGTTTAGGGCTCATAATCTTGTGCCCTGGAAGTTGCAATACCAATCATTGAAACCTGTGTTAATGAATGAAAAAAGATTGCCTTCACAAAGGATCCAGATAGCTTTAAATGCATTTAGTTAGGAAAAACAAAACAAAGCAAAACCAAAACCAAAAAAAACCCAACCAAACCCCTCCCTGCTGATATTCAGTATGCTTCTGGTATCCAATTTCCAGGGTTTGGGGTGTTTATTTTCCTTGAGTTTGGGGATGGTGGGGATGGTGACTTGTTGGTTGTTTTTTTTTTTGTGGCTTAGCAGCCACATTTTTCTACTTTGAAACAAAAAGATCTCTCTCTTGTACTGTTTTATGTGGAGTCCATAACAGATAGTGAAACTGGTTACCCTGGGCATATAATGAAGTTGACTGTAAAGAAAGTGCTGTAAAATACAGAAAGATAAAAAAACCCTCACCAACATTTATTAAATGTTTGGGGTTTATATATTCAGAGACTCATAAAATGGTTTAGGTTGAAAGAGACCTTAATGATCATGTAGTTCCAACCCCCTTGCTATGGGCAGGGACACCTCCCACCAGCCCAGGATGCTCAAGGCCTCATCCAGCCTGGCCTCGAACACCTCCAAGGTGGGAGCATTCACAGCCTCCCTGGGCAACCTGTTCCAGTGTCTCACCACCCTCACTGCCAAGAATTTCTTCCTGATCTCCAGTGTAAATCTACCTTCCTCGAGCTTCAATCCATTCCCTTTCATCCTATCACTACAAGCCCTAGTAAAAAAGTCCCTTCCCAACTTTCTTGTAGGCATCCTTCAGGTATTGGAACGCTGCTGTGAAGTCTCCCTGGAGCCTACTCTTCTCCAGGCTAAACAGCCCCAACTCCCTCAGCCTGTCTCTATGGGGCAGGCACTCCAGCCCTCTGATCATTATTGTGGCCCTATATATATATATATATATATTATTGATTAAAATGGGAGCTAAAATATCAGGCCAAGTAACAAACCAACCTAGATTTCGAGTCCTTTTAAAAGCTATAGTTGGTTCCCATCAAACTTATTTTTGTATGATCCTGGAGCAACCTACCTGAAGTCAGTGAATATATATCGTGAAAAAAAGTAGTGCAAAATCAGAGTGTTACCTCAGCGTAATTACCAGAGTATTTCTGGAAGAACAGATCTAATTGAACTGACAGAATAGTTAATAGTCTTTGAGACTGCCCTACATAAAGTTCATGACTGCTGTAAAGATGAATGAGTAAAATTATTGTTATAAATAAATGATATTGATACCACCATGACATTTGCTGTTTCACGTTCTTTTCAAGATAATCTCTCTCTTAAAGTTTAATCACACTTGTTGCAGGGATCTGGAGGTTATTTATACACCCCACATCTGCCATTTCAGTAATTGCCTAGCCTAAAAATTAACTTTTACAATTGTGCTTTGTCTGCAGCATCTGGCGAGGACCAAATATAAACTGCACAGACAGTTCAGGTTATACTGCTTTACATCATGCAGCTTTAAATGGACACAAGTAAGTGCTTCATGTTTAGTTGTAATGTAGAATGGCATTTAATTGTTTAACTTAAAAAAATATGTAGCATAGCACCGAGAGTTTCACAGAAAGTTGGCAAATCCTGACTTACTAAAATTAGCTTTTTTTTTTTCCCCCCCATGGGATATTTTAATATAAGAGTTTTTTGGCACAGTCCTTGAGATCAGCATCTAGTAATGACAAATGGGAAATGAAGTTTAGAAGCTATTGATTCTAGAGTGGTTCTTCCAAATTCTTCCTCTGTTTTGGATAAATTCATTATTGTTGCTGCTAGTGGTGGCTCTAGTGCTTTTTCAGTCAGGAATTGTACTGGTGTGTGTCTGTACACATAAATAGTGCATTGGGTGTTTAAGGAAGCAATATTGTGGAGTTAAAGAACAGTGTAGATTAATCATTATCAAAGCCAAAGTAGCAGGCTAAGAATATCCAGCACTTAGACACTTGAAAGCAGAAAAAAAAAAAAAGGCTATTACCTTTAGTATAAAATCATAGAATGCATCAGGTTGGAAGGGACCCTTAAAAATCATCTTGACCAACCCCACTGCAGTGAGCAGGGACATCTCCAACTAGATCAGGCAATTCAGGGCCCTGTTAAGTTTGACCTTGAATGTCTTAAGGGATGGAGCCTCCACCATATCATTGGGCACCCCATTCCAATATTTCACTACTTTCATTGTGAAGAACTTCCTTCTCATGTCTAACCTAAATCTATCCTGCCCCGGTTTAAAACCATTTCCCTTTGACCTATCCCTACATTCCCTTCCAAACAGTCTCTCCCCAGAGTGTAGCTTCTCCTTCCCTGCTGACCCTCCAAGCTACCCTATGCAAGGAACTTGAGGAAAGCCTGCATTACCTCCGTGAGGGGTACTGCACAGGCACACCAGTGCAGGTGAACTCTTTTAAGGCATTCAAGTGTCAGTAAAAAAATGTGGAAACTTGCTACATATTTTGTTATTGCACCTTGTAATTTGTTTTGTTACCTCTGTTATTACATGTTGCCCCTTGCTACATGTTAACCTTCACTGTATTATGCTGCCAACTGCATGTTGTTATTAAGAGAGAACAAGAAAGAAAGATTTTAATGAAGTCTATAAAGTTCTAGTGGGATGGACCCCACTATAACCAAGGTAAGAGCTGCCCCACTTAATGCAGTCCAGCTATCCTGTTTGTAAAGTGACAGTGTTAGCACTGACTGGATTAGCACTAAAGAAAACGTGGCCATAAGGCTTTGGGTTATTCCTCTGTGGGGGATAAGGAGCTGATCAAAACCCATCTGAAATGAAGAGTGATTGGCACTAACTTCAATGTGATTTTTGGATTGTCCCTAAAATCACACATGAATCCATAATGACTGTATGTTTAGTTTAATAATGTCACAATTTTTGCATTCTTCCTTGGAAAAATCAACACTCTAAGAAGTGTCTTTAATTGTGTTATAGAAACCTGCATATTTCCTTTAGATCAGATGAATCTTTTGGTGAATGAAAGAGACTCTGTTTCTGAGAAAAAATAACTCAAGTTTGAATACTGCTAAATTAGATATTGTGCCTGTCCTCAAATTTCAGTTCTGTAGCAAGATTCAGAATCATCTATTAATCTATTTTACCTCCATGGAATTAGATCTAAGTCCTTAATATGGTCTATTACACTCAGTTTGGTTTTTTTTTTTTTTGGTTTGGTTTGGTTTGGGGTTTTTTTGTTGTATTGTTTTGTTTTTTTAAAGGGAGAAAATTGCATGACAATCACAATGTTTATGGCTTGAGTTTTGTACCATTGCCTATTTTTGATTTAGAAAAGCCCAAGCTTTAGCTTTCAAAGATTGCTGCTTCTAAACAGATAAAAACCTGGTTTAGTATGTTTAATACTGACTATAAATCAATGGTTACCCAGAAAAGCAGCAATATTGTTGTATATACACACATATAATATAGCAGAGATTTCAAGTGAGACTTAGCAATATAAACTATGAACTCCCAAAACATACAAAAGCCAACCAGCGTTTTCAGACACTTTTTGTTGGCCATACTTTTGCTGAAGTTAAAGAGAACTTCAAGGTGTAGACTTCTCTACAGCAGCAGATGTAACTGCAGCTTTTGAAAAGGTCATGCTGACCACTGGCTGCTATGAGCCCTTAACCTCACAGCAGGGTAAGTAGCAGTTTCTGATGTCACGTTTATAGCTTGTTATCTTAAGTTCAACTGATCTTCATTACGAGGTATTTCCTGATAAATCATGGGAATCCAGGACCTGCTACCATGGGGGCACTCTCAGCAAGAGGGGCAGTTGGAGTTGGCCAGGTGGCTGTAATTCTGTCAGAACACATAAATAGCTTTCCACTCCCTTTCACATTTGAAACTTGATGTTCAAAATCAATATTGGGGATAATTTTTTGACACAAGAGCCTTCCCACATAGAAGTTCTTGTCCTTGGAAAACTTTTAGGGCTTTCATTTTTCACATCACATTAGAATGAACTTGAGAGACTTCAGAGTTTTTAGAAAAAAGTGAGAGCACAAGACTTAGTGACCCAGCCAGTAATTAGTGGCTGGGATATTTGTTGCACACCACTGTTCAAGTCCCAGCTTGATCCTTGCATGTGATGAATTCCCTCCTCCTTGCTTATTCTGGAATAGGTCCCCTTCTTTTTGAAACTATTCTTCTTTATATAAGTAATTAAATCATATCTGGGACAGGTACTTGAATCTCAGTCTCCCTAAGTAATTTTACTTAGCCCAGTAATGTTACTGGGCTAAGGACTCTGAGTGTGCTCCTCTCTAAAATTTACTTCTACAAATGAAAAAGTTCTGGTAGAGCACTAAAAAAGACTCACCCTAGAGAAAGTGTGATGGGTCAGGGCATTCTTGAAGGATGAAGGAGACACAGGTTCTTTTTCTGTAGCTTGAATATTACAACAGACTCTTCTCAATAGTTGCTGTCTGTCATTATCTATTCATTTCATTTGGGGTTTTTTGCTGTTTTCAGTTTGCTTCAGTTGTTTTTTGCTCTTTGCCCCAAACTTCATTCAATTATTTACCCTTTGATTTGTGTCCCTTTCAAATTACTCTTTATCTCTGGCCTTCACTACGCCATCCTCTGCATGAGAAGTCTTTTAAACCTTCTTTGTACTAATAAGTTTCTCTGGGAGTAATTCTCCTGGAACTTTGTGTGTAGCAAGTGTTGGGAGAAAAATTGCCTCGGGATTTACCTTCCTAATCTGTACTCAAGGACTTTGCTTTCAGTCGTAACAGAGACTATGCTCAGGTCCCTTCCCTCCTGAGTTTTTGAGGCAAATCAGTCAGAGCCAGTGTTTCCATATTCAGCAAAAAATGTGTGTAAAAATGCCCACACTGGATTATAGATGCTATTAACATAATAAATGATGAGGCCTGACTGTGTCAAACTTTGAGAAGACAAATGGAGACATAAGACAGAATTTATTTACTTTCTGACATACTTGATAACATGATCATAGCACACAGCTGATTTTTATGTGTGGTGTTTGAAATACAAGAGAGTGCTTCAGAATCAGGGATGCAATACATCAGCTTTTTCATTTAATGTGTGACCAGTGTGAAAATACTCAAAGGAATAGAATAAGAATTAAAATAATGAAAGTTGGTGGGCTTTGTTTTGGGGTTTGTGTTATTTTTTCCTCACTACTCTCAGGAAGCTGGCTGTGGGAAATGAAAATAGAATCAGTTATTCCATAGAAGATGGTACATATCTAACTAGATCATCATTGCATTGTTTGCCCCATCTTTGAGATAATACCTTAAAGAAGAAGAGAACCTCTTACTTAAACCTTACTGCAGGAACTGTCTTGATAAAGCTACCCTCTTCCTGCCTGCAGAACTTGGCAATGATGGGGGCAGGAGCAATTTTCTGCCTTTAGTGCCTGGAATGTTTGTCTTGAGGCACATGTATGTGGTCTGGAAAGGCAAATTCTAAAGAGGATTCTTTTGCCAGGTGATCCTGTTGAAAGAAACAGATTCAGAGATCTGATGATAATCTTGTTGATGAGTATTCAGGAGAAGTAAGAATCATTACAATTAATAACATTTTGCCTATGTTTTACTATTTCATTCTTAGAAACGATTGGTCCTCACTTTTGTAGCTGTTTCACTTGACTTACAGGATTTTTTTTTCTCTTATTCAGGGTAAAAATGTTGGTAAAATATGTGTTCATGTAAACATTTCAAATAAGCTTCCTGTCCATTTTCAGATTTACTTCCTGTTTTCCAGGGATATAGTTCTCAAATTACTTCAGTATGAAGCATCAACTAATGTGGCAGATAATAAAGGTTATTTTCCTATTCACTTGGCTGCTTGGAGAGGAGATGTAGACATTGTGAAGATTCTCATCCATCATGGACCATCACACTCCAGAGTGAATGAGCAGGTAAAGTGATAAAAAAAATATCCATGTACATCATCACAGAATCACAGAAAACATCCAGTTGGAAGAGGCTTCAAAGATCATCCAGTCCAGCCTTCAACCCAGCCCTGAAGGGTCAACACTAAACCCTCAGCCCCAAGTCCACACGCTGCTTAAACACCTCCCGAAACAAGCAGCACGTATTCTTTAGGTCTGGCAAATTTATAGCCAAGTTAAAAAAAAACCCAGAATATTCTGTTTTCCATTTCTTTTCCAAGACTGATAAAATCTTTTGACTGAAGCATAACAGATATCTTTCTTCTGGATGGGCACTGACCTAAAGAATATTAGATTTAAAAAGTGTGAAAACCCCTTCTGCTAAGTTTCTGAAAAATCATTTGAAGGCATACTCTAGCTATGCAACCTATATATATTGATGTAAATTTGTATAAACTCTATCTCTGTTTTCCTTTATTAGATTCCTAACATTTTTAACTTGGCAGATAGAATTAATATTCTTTGTATATTTTGAGTGTACTGTAAATGAACTGATATGCAGAGATAAAGGACATACCAGATGGGCTGCATATATACATGTGCAGCAGAAAGGACACATAAATACTAGGGGAAAATGATGAAAGTATTACAGTGGGTAAGGGCAGGATAAATATCTTGCATTCTGTTGTCAAACAGATGGCACACCTTCTGTTTTCTTACTGTATATTCTTATATAGTCTGTTTGTAGGGATAGTATTTAGATATAGAGAGGAGACAATTAAAATCTGACACCGTGTATAGTCAGCTGGACTGCTTGAGAACTGGAAGTAGGCTGTGAAATATGAGTAGCAACCATCAGCTACTGATTTTGCCAGGATAATTAGGAAATTGTTGTAATAAAAAGGTGGGAGTCAGTTCCAGCTTTGGGTCTGAACGGTAGTGTCTACATTGCCTGTGTACAAACTGGTTTGTTCCACGGAGTTTTGGTCAACGTAATCACAGGATTGAAGAGTTATTCAGGTTGCCAAAAGTAAGGCAGGATTTGCCCAAACACAGAAATCTGCTACCTTGTAAGGCCTTGCAGTAAATGAGCAATCAATGTGTGTCTGAAGGTATGACAGAGAACGATCAGAATGTCCATGTCTTTGTGCAGGGGCACAAGGTACACTTTGATATTTGAGGTTACAGACTTAGCCATTGCGATCTGTCCAATAACTATGATATGAATATCCAGTATTAGTGCAGGAAATAGAAGAAAATAAAGTAATAAAATAGGCTCATGTGACAGTCTTCTGGGAAATCCTGTAATACTCTGACTCATCCAAGAAAAAATGCAACCCCCCAAATTTGTCCTTCTGGGGTTTGAGCTGCAGATTAGGAGCGGCTCCAAGTTTCTCATTCTCATCAGCAGTTGCATGTGGAGTGAAACCAGCTGAATTGTAGGATTACCTTTGGTCAAGGAGAGGGTTGCAGGTTTTTTTCACTTTTATTTCTGCAACAAAATAAAAAAACCATCTTTCTGATTGCATGTTATGTATTCACCTGAAGAGTTTCCTTATACTCTACTGACAGGAAATTGAAAGCTGAGGAGGAACTTCACAGAGAGGGATAGTGAAAAAAATATTTCAATAAGATCAGAAAGAGAAATTTAATTTCAAACCTGCTCCTCCCCAACCCACAACCACATCCAAACTTCTAGAATATTCTTGAACTTGATTAGGTGTGCTGTCCAGTCTCTGTGGTTTGATCACTGGAGCAAATAATCAGGGATGCATCTGACTCTACACCCCACAGAGTCCAGAAAAGTTCTTGTCATTGGATCTCCTGCTGTTTCTGCATTCTACCTCAAAACTTTTTAAGGCAAAATGTGTGAGCAGTCCTCACAAGAAATGTTGGGCTGTGAGTCTCTTAAGGGAATCTTGATCATATTAAACTTTGAAGTTAAACTCAAGCAAACACAGTTCTTCCAGCCTGATAAATCCCCTGGTGTTCCACTCTAGCCAATGGCTGGCTTTAGTGTGTGGACTGCTTTCCCCTGCTAATTAGCACTCCACACGGGAGATTATCCATATGAGGGAAGGAGAGAAATGCCATGTTTATATAAAGCCATTTCCACCCACATACCCTCGAGTAACATCAGAGTGGCAATCCCCACCCTAATGTGCATTGTACGTTTTTATGAGACTGTAGGTTTCTGAGGCTTTTGCTTATTTGCTGATGGGCCCTGTAAGACAGGTGAGGGCTCCTCTCAGCTTCCAGCTTCTCTCAGGTCTATGGACCTGAAACTGCAGTTTGTAAGAAATCCTGGGCTGCTTTTCCTTTGAGAGATGGGGAGAAAGAGAGGCATTTTTCCTGATGCTTTCTCACCTCAGCAAAAAATATGCTCAGGTTAGACTTTGTATTTCCCCGCCCCCCTCCCCAGTTTTGCAAACATCACGTTAAGAATGTCTGTGCTTTCAGTTTAAGAAAATAAGCTGGTTCCTTATTTAAAAATAGCAGCTAATTTGTAACATATCTCTGCTTTTCATCTCTTTTATTAAAATTCTGTGTACAAGAAATGCTTCTGAAAAGTTAAGTGAAAATAATGAACCGTACCACAAAGAAGTAAATGAGAAGCTCATCATGCATAAATGCATTTTACATGAATTAATGGATTTAATATGGTATGCAGCAAATTAATTGAACTGCATTCCACACATTCAAAATGCAGTTAATTAGCATCACAGGATCAGATCCAGCCCTATCTAGCATCTAAAGCTCTGAATGCCCCCTACTGTTCCTATTACATAGAATTGAAATAAACAGTAAAGAGGCAAACAATTAAATTACAATGATATTATGGGGATGGTGAAATGCAGAATGGTAACTCTGCACCCAGGAGGTGGGTACAGCATAACAATTATGTAAGAATAATTCTCTCACAGTTTAATGCTGGAGTCTTAGTTGCCATGCACAATGTAAGGTTGAAATTGTAAACCATGGTAAAACATTCCTGTGTTCAGACTTCATTGATGAAGACCTGAGTATATATATAAATTATACATTGGATAAAGATCAATTAGGTAGTATGAGATCAAGAGTTGGTATTAAATTTGTGCCAAATATAATTGAGAAGTTTGAGATTAACAGTCAAGCTCTTGCAAAATTAACAACCCACCACAACATCTGAGTAGCAGTGACATTTATTATGGTAACTCTTATCATAAAATTACAGAATTAGTAAGAAATCCTGCTCTCTGAAAAAAAAAACCCACACAACAAACTGCCACAGACAGGTCAGCAGGTAGTGTTTGGTATTAGCATGGCAGATCAGATGCAAAAATGGATGTCATCAGGAATAAATACCAAGGTCAAAATAGATATAGTTTTAGTACAGACATACCAAGTCTGAACAGTGAAAACTTTAGAGGAATAAAATGTGAACACTTTAGGAATTTCTTGGTGATGTTGTGTTTTATGATTCTGATGCTTGGTTATTTTCTTATATCCATAGCCTGTCTTTTTCCTTGCATTAAAATATTTCATGTACTGTGCATCAGACTTTATTTATCATTAAAAGCGTGCACATTTCATTAATAGTGTTTAATACTTTGAAATGTGAAAGAAAGCAGTTCTGAATCATAGAATGGTTTGGGCTGGTCTAGTTCCACAGGCACCATGGTCACCTTCCGCTAGACCAAGCTGCTGAAGGTCCAACCTAGCCTTGAACGTTCCAGCAAGGACGCATCCATAACCTCCCTGGGCAACCTATTGCGGTGTCTCACCACCCTCACTGTAAAGAATTTCTTCCTAATATCCAGGCTAAGTCTACCCTCTTCCAGCTTCAATCCATTCCCTCCCAGAAACCCTTGTCAAAAGTCCCTGCCCAGCTTTCTTGTAGTCCCCTACAGGTACTGGAAGGCTGCTATATATGTATCCTATAGAAAGGATACATTAGAAGTCACTAGTGCACAAAAACCATATCATAAGATAGTTGAAGAATCATTGCACCGTGTAGCATTGTAATAGTAGATATTTGAACCTGAATTTATGGTCTGTGTAATAGACCTATGGATAGAAAGACCACATGATGGTCTGAATGATGCACAGTGACCAAATAAATACTTACTAGTTTTCCAGCTGTGTCAGCCTCACTCTATGTCACACTATGTCACTCTCTACATGGCTCTTCTCCAGCTACTGTCTTGCAGTTTATCAGGAAACACGTTCCAATCTTGTGTGATGTTGGAGACACCTGAAGAGTTTATCTGAATCTATTGATCTGTCTTTCCTCTCTCCTAGGTTTATCTTAGTCACTTTTAATATGAGGAGAAAATGGCAGAGTTCTTCATTGCAGAGTTAGAAACAATCTTGCCAAAAAGGAAAGAAAAAGGTTTCCCCCTTTTCATATTTCCAAATATTACCATGCAACATGGATTTTCTTTTGAGTAGTCGTTCCTCTGATTCAGGCATTTCCTTCAGAAGTGCAGTCTGGATCGATTTCTTCTCCTGTCTTTGGAATTCTATGTCTACCATCCTCTAGTGTATTTGCTGGATTTTGTCATCATTAGATCATAGAATATAAAATGTGTGTTTTTACATGAAATTTCTTTATCTATTAGCTCATTGTCTTTCTACTTTTACAGTGGTTGTCACAATTGTCACAACATTTTGTACCTGAAATATAAGAGGCATTCCATGCACATACTTTTAAACTTTAGAGTGTTTAGCCTATTTAAGGCTTCATAGAGACTACATAAAAATATATGAATAATATATATGGCCTATAGAATTCAGAGAGCTCCATAAATTCTTTCCTCTCTGAAGAGATTTGCCTGTTTGGGATTGCACTGACACAGGCAGAATTGGAAGGAAACGATTAAAGCAAATGCTTCTTATTCTCAATACTTAATAATTATTAGGATTATTAAATCATGTTTGGGGAAAGTCTTGGGGAGGCATTGCTTTATACAGCAAAAGCTTACTCAATCCACAGAACACAAATAATCATATGCTTTTAAAATGCACACATGCATCTCCCTTGAGCTCTGAAAAGACTGTCTCCTTCTGTGATGTGCTAAGTCTACAGTTGCTGTTTTGGCTTCCATGCTCTGATTGTTGTCTTTGGAGTAACTTTTATAGTGCTATATAAAACTAGTCTTGTGCCTGACATATTTTCATGACACAAGTTTTCTCTGTACAACTCTAATAAAAACTCCTATGATTTAAACCCAGTTAAACTGAGAAGAGAGGCTTAAGGTAAGTGTCACAGTATTTCTAAGAAGAACTCAGTTATGATTTCAGTAACAACTTGAACCAAGGAGGACTACGGATTTTGGCCTATCACGAGCAACAATGTTTTGGGGGGCATGTTGTTCAAAATGGATTGGGAGCAGTGTGGACACACAGGCACCTGATCATCATGGGAGCCATGAAGCTGAAGTGTTACTGTACTATTAGTGAAAGAATAGTGGAGTCATTCTGAAGCATTTAACGTGCATTAGCTGACGTGATCCTGTAAACCCTGCCCGTGTAGTGATCTCATGGAGGCAATTTATAGAAGCTGAGCAGTTCTGCTGTGTGATTAAACAGGAATTTCTGCAGCTTTTGTTTTGTTTTGACAGAACAATGAAAATGAAACAGCACTGCACTGCGCAGCTCAGTATGGTCATTCGGAGGTAGTTGCCGTTCTGTTAGAAGAGCTAACAGACCCTACAATAAGAAACAACAAACTAGAAACGCCTCTGGATCTGGCAGCACTTTATGGGCGCCTGCGTGTTGTAAAAATGATCATCAAAGCGTATCCGAACCTGATGAACTGTAATACGAGGAAGCACACTCCTCTGCATCTCGCCGCGCGGAACGGCCACAAAGCTGTGGTACAGGTGCTTCTGGAGGCTGGAATGGATGTCAGCTGCCAAGTTAGTGTGTAATTTCTTTCTCCTCCTTTTTCTCCTTTCTTCCTTTCCTTCCTCTCCTTTATCATTAGAACATGCTTCAAATGAAATAACTTCCTGCACTTGTTTTTGGCTTTTTAAATACACTTGCATTCACTTTCTTAGAAATGTGGCAAGGTGATAAGTAATGCAGATTTATTTATTGCTACCCCAATAATGTGTTCAAAGGGATACCTCAAGAAAGATACTTGTCTTCAAAGCTAAGTGCTGTCTTGAGAGATGTAAATAACCAAGTCACATCAACCATTCATGGAGGAGTACATACATTTCTGTTAATGACCAGAGCAGTCTGAAACAATACCTGACTGAAAACTCATATTCCCAGGGTTATCCAATTCTAAACTCAAAGCTACTGGGTAATGGCAATTTTGATTCTCTCTTTTTTTCTAAATACTTGCTCTGTAAATCTGAAAGCACATTTTACAGCAGTACACTTGCAACTGCTGACTCCAGTGTGGTAGTTGTTTGGTGCATCTCCTTCTAAGCAGTTTTCTTACTTGCTTCAAACTATTTCAGACTGTGCTTTGCCTGTTTGTGTATTTGCTTCTGATTTAATTTGCTTTTGATTTGCTTTACTCCAAAGTGATACACTTGCAAAAGTTAACACAAGCAGCTCTTTTGTTTCAGCTGTCCTTTACTATTAGAATAGAATAGAATAGAATAGAATAGAATAGAATAGAATAGAATAGAATAGAATAGAATAGAATAGAATAGAATAGAATAGAATAGAATAGAATAGGACTAGACCAGGTTGGAAGAGACCTTCAAGATCATCAAGCACGACCTATCATCCAACACCACCTAATCAACTAACCCATGCAACCAAGCACCCCATCAAGTCTCCTCCTGAACACCTCCAGTGAGGGTGACTCCACCATCTCCTTGTGCAGCCCATTCCAATGGCCAATCTTTCTTTCTATGAAGAACTTCCTAACCTCCAGCCTAAACCTCCCCTGGCACAGCTTGAGACTGTGTCCTCTTTTTCTGGTCCTGGTTGCCTGGGAGAAGAGACCAACCTCTGCCTGTCTACAACCTCTCTTAAGGTAGTTGTAGAGAGCAATAAGGTCACCCTTGAGCCTCCTCTTCTCCAGGCTAAGCAACCCCAGCTCCCCTCAGTCTCTCCTCACAGGGCTTGTGTTCCAAGCCCCTCACCACATCTTCAATAATTTAGGAACATTTAATGCTAAAGCAACACATATCAGAGCACTTGAATGCCTGCTTCTCTTCTAGCTCTAGCAAATGAATGAAGAAAAACTCAAAGAAGCTGAGGTCTGAATTGGGGCTTAGAAAATAAAATAATTGAAGAAAAATAGTCTTTGTCATGGCAACTTACACACTGATGGGTACACGAGGGTTGAATATTACACAATGCTTTTATGAAATATGTTCCTCCTCTTATGTAATCCTGATAATTTTAGCACTACTGTGAATTCTCCTAAGCCATTCCTATCTATAATTACACCAAATGTTTTTCACTGTTCTTTAAAAAAAAATATGGTGGCTGCAGCTTTTGGGAAATCTCTCAAGAAATGAGAGATTCTTCTAGCAATGGTGATCTGTTTGCCATCTACACTAAAATGTTAGCACTCTCTTCCTTTTGTTATTAAATTCCAATTGGCTTTAAATAATTTATATTCTTATTTTTCTTAGTTATTCCTAGGCAGGGGGGGATTTTCTTTATTATTACATTTTTTTTCCACTGGGTAATCTTGTTTCTTCTGTGTTTGTCCTACTTGCCATAAGGAAATACGATTTATTTTCTCACTGATATGCGTGCTCTCCGTCAATATGTTCCTTCTTATTCAGTATCTTGACATATTGACAAGCTGGCTCTGTACATATTGTTAACTTATTACTTCTATAAGCTCTGAAAAAAAGTCTTTACTGGTGAGTACTGGCAGCTTGTTAAACAGCAGAGCATAAAATATCAGCCTGTTACTTAAAAACTGAAGTCATCTCTTTTAATATTAATTCAATTGCTCTGCATCAGTGATTGGGAAAGAACAATATACAAAGTATAACCCCATGGGGTAAATGAAATTGTAACACATTCACACACATCAAATGAATTCAGCTTATCAGCTGCAAAGAGCTCTGAGAAAGTTGAGAGACAATTACAGAAGTAGCCTGCCTGCTATCACTATGTGATTGTAAATATTTATTGGTTAAAATGGGAAATTTACTTTAGCCATGTTTTCCTTCTCTTCTGTACTCCCTGAGCACTTTTAATCACAGCAAATATTTGGACTGATAGTAGAGAGCATTTAATTTTTGATTGAATTAATCACAAATTTTATTCATTTCCCAGGTCTATCCAATATCCTTCAATCTGAAATTATTTAGAAGTGGGCAATACAAATCTGCTTCATCTCTTTATGCATTGAAGTTTTCATTTAAATTGAAACATATGAAAAATACACAGGTTTTGGGTGAGTGATAGATTTTGGGCCCTCAGTAAATTAAGATGCTGCACAGTTCAGTGTGTTTCATGTAAAGAGTAATTTTATAATTGTAAATACCTTACAAACTTGGCCCCTTCTGCTTATCCAACTTCCATCTCTCCCTGTTTGCCTTCCTTGTCTCTTCCACTAATGCTGGCAATTCCCATTGCTTATCATTGTAGTTCTACAGAGCTATGCCTTTTTTGTTTTGCTGTCACTATGTATAGAGGATATTCCCTGAATCAATTTGCAAAGCTACCATTCCATCCTTCAGATTATGTCTGAAATCCATGTCAAAACTCTAGTAAACATCCTGTGAATAAGGACTTGACAAGTGACCTAATTACAAGCTCTTGCATATTTGCAGAGTTAAGACAAATACATCTCTAATTAATAAAACCCTTGATGCTTTTCTGTGAGCCTGCAAATTGTACACCAAGTTTATTTGTTTACCCTAATGTTCCTTCTGACAGTGTCCTTCTATCCCTGCTTGCTTTGTGTGTCCAGCTGTGACATTGTACCTGTATTTAGCTGTAAGCTTACTTGGGGCAGAGACTAGTTTATGATATATTTAGCACAGTCTGTGCTATAGGTCTGTCATGTTTCATACACAGAAAACTTATGCCAGGGAATCAGTATATAATCCACTGATGCAACCTCAAGCAGACTTGAACTCATTTTGTTCATGAAAAAAATATTAGCTTTATTTTTTTGCACTAAATTTCATGTTGGATGGATTTCCAAATGTGATGGTGTTCCATTTCCTAGCAAAATATGATCCAAGGCAATGAAAACCCCAGGAAGTAAAGCAGTGAATATTGCCTGTAAACTTGAAGTTTGCTTGCTGTAATATGGACAAGAAGATTATTTTAGCACATAGGTGCACCATTGTGAGTGTGCTTATAATGATGTACACACAGGTGCACCATTATGAGTGTACTTCTAATGATCTACACATAAGTACATCATTATAAGTGAAAAAAGAATTGACCTAAACCCTCTAGCGTATCTGGAACAAGGTATAGAAATTATTAGCAACTCCATTTTTTAATCCTTCCAATTTATGTGAAGTGTTCTATTACACCAGAAAAAGATCCACACAAGATTGTGTTCTGTCTTCAAGTGATACACCATGTGTGTATTTACAACAAGAGACATATCTGGTCAGCCAGTCCTCCAATTTATCTTAACCCTCTTCAACCTAAGGCTCAGCATTTTCCCTGCTAAAATGAAGTTTGGTAACTGCACTTTCTGATAACAAGGACATTTCTGCCTTCTGGACAGTTTTTGGGTCGAGGGATCTGATTCACTAGTTAGTTATTTAGTATTACCATGAAATCCTGCCTAGGGCTTTGAAGATTTACGTCAGCACTCATCTTCATGACATCTCATGCAGGATTACACATCTGCATCTTATAAGCATGCTTTCAGTCTCCATGTTCACAGACTTCAGTTCATTTCCGTGGTAGCATTTCCACTCTTGCTCAGAAAAATCACCTAGTGGAGAGATTATTCCACTGTTTATATGGTGTGGTTTTCAAACCCTTCACATCCTTGGTGACAGGGACCCCTGTGTTAATAATACTAGGTCCAAACAATAGTTGTGAGCTTTACTCATGCCTGTAAGTGACCAGTCCAAAGGAAATGCCATATCCATACAAATGCCAGAGAGAATAATATGCTGCGTCAATGCCTTTCTCAAGACTGCTGAGATCAAGCATTTTTCAGTAACCAGACCTATACCCACCAGTGACTTTTCTGAGAACTGTTTTCATTCCCAGAAATTTCTGAGCTGAACCTTAAGCTCCCCATGTACCTCTGTGGTTGCACTGTGTGTCACTGCAATTACTGGAAAACCCCTGTAGATCCTGTCTGAGTTAATGGCTCTGAAATCATATCTAAGTAAATCTGAATATTTAGTCTTCTTGTTCAGAATAGAGTCATAGAATGGTAGGGGCTGGAGGGGGCCTCAGAAAATCATTGAGTCCAACCTCCCCTGCCAAAGCAGGATCACCTAGGGCAGGGCACACAGGAATGCATCCAGATGGGTCTTGAAGGTCTGTAGAGAAGTAGACTCCACAACCTCTCTGGGCAGCCTGTTCCAGTGCTCCAGCACCCTCACAGTAAAGGAAGTTTTTCCTTGTGTTGAGGTGGAACTTCCTGTGTTCCAGTTTGTATGCACCCGAGGGTACCATTTGCCCTCTTGGTCACAAGTGCATATTGCTATCCCATGCATAACTCATCAGGTTCTTTCCCATGGAGCTGCTAATAAGTCTGTGCATGCTCATCTGTCTTGCTTCTGAAAATGGAAGGATTACAAATTGTTTTGAGAAACATATTTCATGTGTGTATTCTCTTACTGACTTCCTCCTCCTCCACGTTATACTGTTGGTAGACCTGATGTGCTGGATGTAAAGGACACTGGGCATGCTCTGCTTTGTATGTCCATGCACTAATTATGCAGAAAGATAAAAGGTGGGTGTTCACATCATGAACACAGAGAAGAGTTTTCAGGCTTCAGGTTATGTACACTTACTGTGTGCTAGATAGTTGCTAAATATCATAGAATCATAGAATGGGTTGGGTTGGAAGGGATCTTAAAGGTCACCTAGTTCCAACCCCCCTGCCATGAGCAGGGATACCTTCCCCTAGGCCAGCTTGCCACATCCTGCCATTTCATCACTGTAACATTGGTGTGTTCTGATACAGCTAAAAAAATAATGTTTCACACTTTTATTCCAGGGTTGTGGGTTTTTTATATCTCTAAAGTCTTTCCACCATAGCAAGCATGACGATGGTGCATTTGAATGAAACACAGGAAAAGCTAATTCAAGCAGTAAAACCTTTAACATTTGCCCACAAATAAAACCTACTCAAAATCTAATTTACTACTAAAAAAAGGGAAATGAGCCAGAGATTTTCCAGTGAGATTTAGCTACTGCTAATGCTATTGTAAGGACAGGCATTCTGTTGAGATTTTTCAGTAACAATCAGCAGTGTCAAATACTGTGAAAAGCAGCTTAAGAGAGGGAGTTTATTTTTCATTACTGTAAGTATAGTTTGAGCAAAAGTTCATTTCCAAAGATATTTTTTGTGTGTGTGTGTCACAGAAATCTGCAAAATCAGGTTCACACAGTCCTGAAGGTAGTTGTGGTCTGAAACTCCCACAGTAGTACTGAAATGAACTAACTATAGACATTTAATGCTGTTGGAGGTGCCGTAGGGTATCCAAGACATTTTCGTGGGGTAGATATAATTCAGTTCAAACATGAGCAGCATATGGAACATCAGCTGGAGACCAGGTGGGATGTCCTGGGGCATCTCTTACCACGCAACTGAAATGACCTTCTAGGGTGTGATGCACTTTCAGATTGAAAAGTGTAGATGTCCACAGGTAAAGCTTCTGACTCCACTGACAGGTAGTGACTAGATTTTGACTCTCTGTGGTAAGAGTACAGAAATTTTACCCAAATGAAGGATTGTTAACTGGGAGTTGTATTACTTCCCTACTGTATCTTATACAGTTATGAATTTTTATAGTAGAACTAGCAGCATTTATGTTGTTCTCTTAAATCACACTACAATACTACAGCAGTATTTGTTCTTGCCCATTCAGCATTTTGTATGTGTAGATAAAATAGAGGGGGGGGGGGGGAAAGAAAACCTTACTTCATTTATTCTTTTCAAAATGATGAATTGGTATTTTACTTTGCATTTTAAATGTCACTTTTTTCTCTTTTCCTAGACAGAAAAAGGGAGTGCACTCCATGAAGCTGCCCTGTTTGGAAAGGTGGAGGTAGTACGCATTTTGCTTGAAACAGGTAAATCTGCGTTACAGGAAGCATTGAACAAATATCCTTAATACTCCCAATCTGGTATGTTCCAAACACTGGACATTTAAATATCCTTAATATTCCTACTCTGGTATGTGCTTCCTCAGGTTTTTCTTATACAAGTTGCTGTCATCTTTCTCAGGCTTTGCAAATCTGATCACATGTAGGTCTCCTCAAAACAGCATTCTTTTAGAAGATGAAATCACTGTACACAAAGAACAAAAGAAATACTTGCTCTAAGACTTAGAAGTTCCATGTGTGACTCAGTGTGTGCATGCCACTGTATTCTGAGGATAAATGTATGCTGAGCACAGAATGGATATATAAAAGTTTGTTATTCACTCTGAATGACAGCCAGGAATATTCTTTGATCTAGAGGCCAGAAGGCTCATGTTTGCATTTATGTCCTTCCCTTAGCTATTCCTAACAAACACAGTTGCTCTTTCATTTCCTGGATAAACTTTTAGTATCTGTGTAGAAAGAGGAAGGCATTATGTCTATGAGAATTTCATTTGTCCTGAAAGGACAGGAAAAAAGGGATATGGAGTTCTAACAAACACATCTACTGTATATTGGGAGTTTCAGAATTGTTGCAGGTAAATTACTCATCTAAAGAACTGTCTTCACAGATAAATGAGGACACCAGTGAAAATGAAAATATCTAGAAATTACTTCTTTGAGATATGTGGACTTGCAGGAGAAGTAGGGAAGTGATGGTGCCCCTGTAGTCAGCCCTGGTGAGGTCACAGCTTGAGTGTCGTGTTCAGTTCTGGGAAGCACAGTATAGGAAAGACATTGAGGTCCTGGAGACTGTCCAGAGATGAGCAACAAGGCTTGTGAGGGGTTTGGAGGGCCTGGAGCAGCTAGGGCAGCTGGGGCTGTGTAGTCTGGAGAAGAGAAGGCTAAGGGGAGATCTTATTAGTCTACAATTACCTGAAAGGAGCTTGTAGTGAGGCTGGTATTTTGGTGTCTTCTCCCAAGTAACCAGTAATAGGATGAGAGAGGAATGGGCTTAAGTTGTGCCAGGGGAGGTTTAGATTGGTCATTAGGAAGAATTTCTTTACTGAGAGAATGGTGAGACATTTCACCAGGCTGCCCAGGGAGGTGGTGGAGTCACCATCCTTGGAGGTGTTCAAGAACCATGTAGATATTGCTCTTCAGGATACAGTTTAGTGATCGTGGTAATTGGGTTACAGTTGGACTTGATGATCTTAAAGGTCTTTTCTAACTTTAATGATTCTATGATTCCACTGAGGAATCTAGCTGATCTTTATTATCAGTGCTCATGGGACTATGTATTGCAACAGAAAGTATGTCCTCCTCCAGCCTAAACCTTCCCTGGTGCAGCTTGAAACTATTTCTGTCAGCCCTGTTGCTTGAAACCAAGAAGAGAAGAGGCTGGCCCACTCCTTGCTCCAACCTCCCTTCAGGTAGTTGCAGAGAGCCATGGGGACTCCCCTCAGCCTCCTTTTCTCCAGACTGAACGACCCTAGATATTTCAACCATCTACTCACAGCACAAATTTTGAACATGTTGCCATGCAGCACAACATTTTTAATGTTAACAACTTTTCCAGCCTTGCTCCCAGGACACATACTGCTACTATGGGCTAGAAAATCCCTAATGGATCTGAGGAATTTGGGGAGAACTAGAATTCAGAAATGTGGGGAAAACATTCAGAGAACTTCCTGATTTGATGAAATAATGTTTTCAGATTGTCTGTTATTTAGAAAGAGACTGTTGAAATAATCCCAAATTCAGTTTAAGAATCTTACTCTATGTCCCCATGAGCTACAGAAACATAAAACTACCCCTTGTCAGCATGTGAATTTTTGGCTACTCAAGTTTTAAGCAGAAATGGTTGCTGTACTTCCACTATAACACAGCTGTTAATCTGCTACAGTTGTAAAACTGCTTGCATTCAATTTGCCATATGATTGAATCTGCTATACCACATTTATAAGCTCAAGTACTTGGGGTTAAAAATTCCACCACAGATCATTTTCTCTTTTTTTTTTCAGGAATTGATACCAACATAAAGGACAGTTTGGGTAGAACTGTTTTAGACATTCTTAAAGAACATCCATCTCAGCAGTCACTTCAAATTGCAGCTCTACTTCAAGGTAAGTCATATTCAGTTATGCATTTATTAGAGACAAATCAGAATAGCATGGAGCAATATTAAGATATATAGCAATTTCTAAATCTTTAATACTTCATTATACAATAAAGCAGTCTTAGGAATTAAAAAGACAACATCCTTGTTTGCTAGATACAAAAAATAAGTGCTTGGATATCTGACTTTCAGTGTAAACCCTTAGTATCATAGTATCCTAGTATCAGTCAGAGTTGGAAGGGACCATAAGGATCATCTAGTTCCAACCCTCCTGCCATGGGCAGGGACACCCCACACTAGATCAGGCTGGACAGAGCCTCATCCAGCCTGGGCTTAAACACTTCCAGGGATGGGGCCTCAACCAATTCCCTGGACAACCCACTCCAGGGCTTCACCACTCTCATGGTGAAGAACTTCCTCCTCACATCCAGCCTGAATCTCCCCACCTCCAGCTTCATTCCATTCCCCTTAGTCCTATCACTACCTGAGATCCTGAGAAGTCCCTCCCCAGCCTTCTTGTAGCCCCCCTTCCAGATACTGGAAGGCCACCATTAGGTCACCTGGGAGCCTTCTCTTCTCCAGACTGAACAGCCCCAACTCCTTCAGTCTGTCCTCATAGGAGAGGTGCTCCAGCCCTCTGCTCATCCTTGTGGCCCTTCTCTGGACATGTTCCAGCACTTCCATATCCCTCTTGTGATAGGGGCTCCAGAACTGGAAGCAGTACACCAGGTGGGGTCTCCCCAGAGCTGAGTAGAGGGGGAGAATCACCTCCCTTGCCCTGCTGGCCACACTTCTCTTGCTGCAGCCCAGGATCTGATCTGATCTGAATTTTTGTGTAAACCCTTTGTTTTATTCAGACAATAGACATTAGCATGGTGAGTCAATTACAGCTGCTCTTTGTACATTCTTCATTACAAAGCAATATCCTGCAATATTTCATTGCAGTTCCATTAAACTGTGACGGTAAACTACAACTGAAATGCTTGGTTTGTCCCTGTAGGACAACAGCCACTGAACGATGAGGACAAATTTTTTCTCTTTTTCCTTAAACTGAAATAATAAAAAAAAATTAAGCCAGGCAGGCAGTATTTTTTTTGTCATTATAGCAGAAATAATTTTGTTGTACACAGATCACTGGAGGTGTTTAGGAAGAGACTGGATGGGGCGCTTGGTGCCATGGTTTAGTTGATTAGATGGTGTTGGGTGATAGGTTGGACATGATGATCTCAAAGGTCTCTTCCAACCTGGTTTATTCTATTCTATTCTATTCTATTCTATTCTATTCTATTCTATTCTATTCTATTCTATTCTATTCTATTCTATTCTATTCTATTCTATTCTATTCTATTCTATCCTATCCTATCCTATCCTATCCTATCCTACTCTAATTCTATTTGTTCCCATTCCTCATCTTACTTTCATGGAGCAAGACTGATGGAACTCAGTTGTTTACTTCCATGTTTTTAACTGTAGAAGATGGTTATGAAGTTCTGAAGCATGAGCAAGTATGTTCCTCAATGTTAGCCATCATTGCTTTTCTTCCCTGGAACATGCTCCCCGCGTTTTCAAATTAGTCTTTCGTTAGCTGTGGTTGACAGAGGAATTCCCTGCAGGTATCCTTGCTGCATCTCCACCTTTGTTGATTGTTCTTGTCTTGAAACAAGATGTTTTAATCAGTTCATTGTTGGGTCTGTGTATGAACTCCCTCATGCTTCAGTTTCCCTCATAACTGTATTTCATAAGAAAATTTCCTAGAAAAAAATGAGGTCACGTTGCCACATTGTCTCCTTCTGCTTACAGAAGATTGCAAAGTGATCTGATTCAATTCATGAGCCAGTAATACACAACATATATAGTTTATTCTATTACCTCTATTTACTAATATGTAATAATAATAAAAAATAAGATTGTAATTACCTACATATACGTTTCTTTGTTTTAATGACCTTGCCTCCTGTATGACTTGGGCCCCAGAGTTGGCTCTGTCCCAGTTAACTGGCAGAAAGGTGCATCAAAAAGTAGGGAGGAAGATATGGGTGAGGGAAGTAGGACTTCCCTCTGGCAACAAAAGCCTGTTCCTAATTTGTCTCAGGCTCTGTAGTAAAACTGCAGCCTTTATGTGCTCACTGAGTTGCAGTGTTGCAGTGTGAACATATCTCTCTGTAAGAAAAGAGGGTTAATATCATACTGATTCTTCTTCAGTGGCAGGAAAAGGGTCAGCCAGAGCGTCCACTTTCTTGGACCTCCAAATCCATCATCCCTCATACATTAATCCAAGACTCATTGCAGTGTCCCATCACCCACTAAACTAATTTTCATTGCAATATCTTTTTATTGTTCAATTTTCTCCTTAGTGTGATAACCTTGCAATCTCAGCTCTCAGGATGAACAATGTTTCTCCAAAATACCCTTGCCTTATGAAAAACACAGCATCCTAAACCCCTCTCAAGTGTTTGTCCTGGTGATGGATCAGTACCTGGCCTTAGTTTTTGCCACCAAACAAAACAAAACAAAAGCCCCACACCAATTCTAAGGCATTTTGGTGCTTTGATTTGCAATCTTGTTCACATGTGTACCTTGAAAGTAAAAAGAAGATTGCTTAGCAGTTTCAGCTTTCATTAGTATGGCAAAACTGTGCTTGTAATGAGCAGCTTTTAATTTTTGCTCTGTCTGCTTTAAAGTCAGTAGTGATGTGCAAGGTTGAAAACCTGAAAAATATTTACAAAGATGCCATTCTTTGCCTTAAGAAAACCTAAGGAGGCCTTTTAGATCTCTCTTGTGGAGCCCAATGAGACTCTTTTTAACTAGCAAAAGGTTCACTGCAGCTTCAGCCATGAAAGATAAAGTTTGAACTGTGAGCTGAAGTTGAAAAATGAAATCAGGAGAGGTGGGATTCAGTACTAGTGCTGCTGATCACACAGTAGACCCACTCTCCTAGAAAAAGACTGCTGAGTTTACTCTTTGCTGAAGTGTTGCAGCTGAAAAGTCAGTGAAGCACTGGGATTTGGGGAAACCTGAATGTACTGTAATTGAGTTTGACTTCAGTGGGTAATGAATTCCATGCAAAGGAAAAGCAATTGCTGAGAAAGAGAGCAAGTGGCTTGCACGTAGGTTCCTGTTAAAGCTTCTGTCTGCAGATGATTGTCTAGAGAAGCTTACATGTGTCCTTCATGTACACTTACAGGAAAAAAGAAATTAAACTACTGACATCAGACAATTATTGACCAAATTCTCTAAGTTTCTTCCTAGTTTTTTTCTTTATGCAGACAGAATAGCATTGAACTGATTCTTTCACCTTTTTGCCAGACAAGAGTAAGGTTTTCTAACCTAGCATTCTAATGAATTGTTACCATTTCCCCCTTGCACTGTTATGAGTTACTGTACCCTTAATTGTTATACCATAGCATAGTGTTTGCCCTTGCCATAAGGCATTAGCTTTCAAAATATAAAGCAGGCTGAAAGATGCATATGAACAGATTGGCAGAAATGGCCAAGGAGACAAGGTGTTACTGATGGGCCTGATGGGTAATGTTCTGTTCCCCATGCAGAGGGCAAAGAGTTTTAAGAGAGGTTTTGAAAGAAAATGTGTTGGTTCTAAGGATATTTATGAGAAACTTCTTTGAGGAAGTAGGTCGAGGGAGGTTCTTCTCTCCTTCTACTCTGCCCTAGTGAGACTACATCTGGAGTATCATGTCCAGTTTTGGGCTCCCCAGTTCAAAAGGGACAGGGAAATATTATAGAGAGTCCAGTGGAGGACTACAAGGTTGATCAAAGGACTGAAACTTCTCTCTGCTCAGTGGTGCCCTGTGATAGGATGAGGGGTCTGGATACAAACTGGAACGCAGAAAGTTCTGCCTCAACATGAGGAAAAGCTTTACAGTGAAGGTGCTGGAGCTCTGGAACAGGCAGGCCAGAGAAGTGGTGGAGTCTCCTTCTCTGCAGACTTGCAAAATCCACCTGCATGCGTTCCTGTGTGGACTGCCCTAGGTGATCCTGCTGTGGCAAGGGGGTTGGACGCAATTATGTCTGGAAGTCCCTTTCAATCCCTACTACTATGTGATTCTGAGGTTCTTTGACTCTGTGATTCTGTCTTTAGAAGCAGTTCATGAAGGCAGTAATACTAAATCTGTTCATCTGATACTAAAACCTACAGGACTGGTAGGTTTCTGTGAATGAGGCCTCCAGAGGTTAAGGATTGGGGATGTAAGTCTCTGTTCGTGTTATCTCCCTTTTTAAAACAATATTTGCAATCCTACTTTTTACAGATTATAGGTTAAAAAACCCCAACCTTTTGCCAGTGAGGTTTTAGGAGTGATCCTAGTGGTTTTGTGATCTTTGCATCTTTTCTCCCTATCCTGAGAAAACAGTAATTGAACTTCCTGCAAAAGTAGTATATTTTGTGTGTGTGCTTACAAAGTCTGTTTTCTTTTGGGGGGTTTTGGTGTATTATGTGACAGAAAGAAAAACAAATAGCAAAATCAAAGAGTGAAAAGGCTGAGTAATCCATACACCACCTGAAAGCTTTATTACTGCTTGCTAGTTAGAGCTGGAATTAGCAGAAATGACAGTTGAAGTTTTAATACTTTGTCTTTCCTATGTGTCCTCTCCTCTCATTTGCTGTGCCCTGCTCAGTTCTGAGTTAAACATTAAAACCACTTATTACCATTTAGATTCTTTATGTGGCACTGAAGAAACATCTGCTTATGAATTAGGTAGTCAGAGAGCAGAGGATTAGAGTGTTGGGCCAAGTAAGGCCATACTACTGGATGCATTTCATGGATGTAGTGAAACAACAGAATTCAGTGGTGAAACAGTTAACAGTATTGGCACTTGGGGCTTTATAATTAGGCATTGAAGATAAAAAGGATGTTGCCAAAGCTAGTAGCCTAAAATTAAACCAACCAGCTGTGTTTTAGGTTTAGCACATGTGAACGTGACGCAGGTGCATGCTCCACCATCTTTCAACTCTTTTTTCACAGCTCACTGTGCTCTCTGGTAGAATTTTGCTCTTTTTTCCTATTTCTGGTTTCAGAATTCTTGTTATTATGGGGGAAAAAAGGGAGATAGTAGATAAACAGACAAAAAATTACATGGACCCCAAGCAGGCACAGTTAAGTTCTGCTGCATAGACAGTATGCAGAGAGATGTGATGGAAAGCTGTTTCTTCTCTCTTCTTCTGAAGCTGCTTAAGAATCTAACATTGTTTGTACATGTCACCCAATTATTCATAAATGGGAAATGCATAGGCAGCTGCAGAACCAGGACTCCTTTCTTCTGCCCTCTGCTTAAGTAGTTTTGGTGTCATTACCACTTTCTTTTCTGTATTCTCACTCTTTTTCTCTCTCTCTTTCTGTGGACAAGTAGATCTTCCATTCTCTTGAGTACAAGAGGCCAGCCTCACTGGAAGGATGGAGTAGGTTTCCAGTCAAGGATTTAATTACAGCTGTGTGGGATGAAAAGAACTGAGCTCTTAATCCCCCTTTGTTGTTTTGTTTGTTTGTTTGTTTGTTTTCCGGGGGACTTCTCATCTCCTTTTCTAGGTTATTGTGTCAAAGCTGTAGAGTATTAACTATGGTTATGAATTAATTGAACTGCTGCTGTTTTGTGGACTGGAAGTTTAGTTATGCCCTTACCTACCTTGGGATCATACCAGTACTTGAGTGTTTGTTTCTGTTTATCTTCCCTGAACATGGGCACAAAAATCTCCTTATGTGCCTGTAACTTATTTCTCTGGAATTAAGTTAAACTGGAGTAATTCAGAATTTTTCTCTGTAGTCAGCCCAGCCTTCATCTCAATTCTGTCACTTTAGCACACCTTACAGTAGCAGTTAGCAGTTAACAGTGGATTTCTGTAACTGCTACTGATGCTGTAAAGAGAAGAGGAATTTGATCATGAAGCCTCAGCTGGGCTCCTTCCCGGGGGAGCCAAAAGAGTGAGGTGTTTTAGGAGGAACTTTTTGAGAGTTTGTGACTTGGGACTCAGTGGAGCTGCAGTCTTTGTCTGCAGGGGAAACTGTTCTGGTCATTAAGAGGTATAATTTACTAAGCTTGGCTTAGTTCTGAATTATCTCTCCTTTTATTGAGGCAAGTGATAGAATCCAGAGCATTCTCTCAAGGGCTCTGTGTTCAGAGCAGGTGATGGTACAGTAACTTCTTTTTCAGTAAGTTTGGGCAGGCTTTGAAAGAGAATTTCAGCTGTAGGTGAATAGAATTTGGTAGCTGGTGAAATCATCCACTGCTTGTGTGCACTTTCTCTTTTGACACAAATGACCTGTCTTGTGTTTTTCTTTCATAATATTATGGGTAAGTATACATTTACCTAGACTATAAGCCTCCCACAACTGAGTTTGTGTCTTCATTGTTTTGTACCTATCTGATAGAATTTCAGTAGTATAAAGTCAAGTTAGAAGACTCACAAAAATCCAAAGTGTTGAGGCTTGGGCTCTTAGAAGGGTGTCCTACTGCTGGCCCCTTCTAAACCTCTATGCCATACCTTGTGTTGAGACACCTGTAAAAGTTTTCTGGAAGGAACTCTGCAGTTTTTAAGGTAAGTATTTGTGAGAGTTTCGTTGAGCTTAGGATTCCCTCCTCAGACTAGCGCTCAACAGGTAAGTGCAATGTTCTAACAAAACATAATCATTTTAAAACCAGTCTTACATAGATGCTGGGCAGCAAGGGTAAAGTCCTTCAGTCTCCCCTGCATTTCCTTTCATAATAAAATCTGCATTGGTGCAATAATCTTAATGTTCCCAGCTGCAGAACTTAGATTTGCTTTTGGACAGTTGCACAATTAATTACCAAACAAATATTTTCAGGCATGAATTCCTTTTTTCCTTTGTTTGGTTTTTTTTTTTCCTTTTGATCTAACTTCCTTTTAATTTCTCCTAAATATCACAGTGTCACAGTATCACCAAGGTTGGAAGAGACCTCAAAGATCATCGAGTCCAACCTGTCACCACAGACCTCATGACTACACATTAACTTGACAAATAACATAGATGACAGATCTGGAAAAACCTTCCAGGACATTTTGTCATGCTGCTGGTTTTCTCATGGTTTCTTACAGCTCATCTTTGCATCTTGCTTTCAGCACTACACACACACAAAAAAAAAAAAAAATAATCAAAAAGCAACCAACCAGAAGTTCCCATTTTCATGTGAAGAAATGTATGACAGATTTTCCAGGGGACTATTGCCAGCCATCAAACTTAATATATGACATTTTCAAATCATACATTCTTTAAAGAGCCCAAAATAAGAGAACAACCTGCAAAGCATTCTCAAACTGCATGCTGTTCTCTGCCATTTCCAATCTCAGTTTCTCAGATGTCTATTTTATCACAGATTGTGTTTGGGTTTGGGTATTTGTTATTGAATCAGGAATAACAACAAGCTAAACAAGTGCATTGCAGACTGCAGAAATTAAATCAGGGAGATTTCACTTCCCATAAACTCTTTAGTCCTTCAGTGTGATATTGATGCAAGCTGTTACTGGAGTTTGATTTTATGTGTGTTGCAGCAGGGACTGTTGTGGTTACTCTTTGCTATCAAAACCAACTTGTTTAAGCAACTTCAGAAAATGAACATGCAGATACAGAATAAATGCCAGGAAAGTGCCCTTACTGCAGAAAATAATGTCTCATTTATTATTTAATGTTTGTCCTGCAATAATATTTGTTAAAGCATTTTTTTCCCTGTGTGCAAAAGCACATGAAAATAATGCATGTATTGACACAAAAATAATAGCAATCAAATTGCAGTTTGGGACATCCATCATCCCACATTTTTCTGGTTTTCTAAACATTGTCAGTGAGGTGGGACCTGGGAAGTTCTAAGGAGGACAAGCAACAGAATGCTGCTATTTAAACTGCTAGTTTTAACTAGATTTTGAAATGGAATTATTTTTGTCTTGGATACTGTGCTGAAAGCAGAACAAGTTCTTTGCCATGAGGGTGGTGGAACACTGGAACAGGTTGCCCAGGGAGTTGGTTGAGGCCCCATCCCTGGTGATATTGATGGGGCTTGACAAGGCTCTGGGCAACCTGATCTGAGTGAGGATGTCCCTGCTTACTGCAGAAGGGTTTGGACTAGATGACCCTTAGAGGTCCCTTCTAACCCAAACCATGCTATGATTCCATTTGATTTTCATGACAGTATCAATATGTGGACTTACTGTGAACACCCTGAAGATCTTAACTAAAAACTCTCCATAACATTTCGAACAAAAGAAGACTTTTTCACCAGGAAGAGTGTAATGGACCAGTTACATAGGTATTTTAAGGACAGAGGAGCAACACAGGGGTAGCTGCAAATCATTACTACTCCAGTGAGATTTCTTTAAGAGTTTCAGAGGTGGCCTTTATAATGATTGGGTATTTTTCTTACTGTACTTCCAAGCAATGATTGCCTTCTAGCAGTGATTCAAAGTTGCAAGATGAAAAATTGGAAAAGCTTTAATAACAAAATTAAAAAAAAAAAGGAAGTAGCAAATATACTTTTGGAGTAACCCCCCTGAATTTAGGAGTTTAAGTGTCATGTGTATCTTTAAATTGCAGAGTATATGGAAACAGGAAATGCAAGTATTTCAGAGGAGCGCCCACTGGAATGTGCAGAACATCAGTCTTGCATTTTGTCCCCAGAAGTTCCTCCGTCTCCAAAGGCTAAAAGTAAATACATGTACTATGTGAATACAGAAGCTGTACTGAACTTCTCTTTAATATTAAAAGTATATTGCTAACACATTTATGCAAACATACAAAATGAAAAAAAAGATTAAGAAAGTTATTGATATTGAGGAGCTTTCTCCCACCATGAATTACCTATCTTGGCTACATGCACTGTAACCCATGTCATATAGGAAAGCAAAGAACTGTATTCTCAGAAAGGTAAAGTAACTGATGGATTTAAATGTATTACATTATTTGATCTTAAAGCTTTTTAATTTATTTGACCTTACACATTTTTGTAATCAAATAAAACCAAAGGAGATTAGATCTGTTGAAATATTCTGCAGGTATTGTTTGCATTCAAGCTAAAGACTGAATTTACTTTATCTTTCCCAGTGAGTACCTCTTCCAACTGTGCTGCATTTGGATGCCTCTGTCAAAGATCATGTGTGTACTGCTCTTCCATTCATCTTCTAACATCACTTTCACTGTTGTGTGCAAGTGCTTTTCACCTTATGTTCTGACTCATCCTTTACACACCACAGCCACTCAACATTTCCTGAGTGTGGTTTCATCCAGCCTATCCATGAAAATGATCTTCTCATAGAGTCAAACCTGTCATGTGCCACCTATAATTATCCAAAGTAAATGTAATTGACTGCTGGCAAATAACTCTCTTTGGGTTTGGTGTGTGGGTGGGTGAGTTGTTGAGGGATTTTTTTTGTGTGTGCCCTTTTAAAAACCACTTTCATTCATGAGAAAACTAAACTTACTGCTGCATGCCAGATTATGATCTTCATGGTGATAGTAAACAAATGCCCTAGTTCCATTCATGTTTCCCATTGGGGTACTTAACAGACATATGGTGTATGAAGATAAACAGTTCCTTTGAGATTGATAGAATCATGAAGTCTACTACCCTATGCAACAGAAATGTCTGTCCTGAAATTAAGTAGTAAATATTTGTAAGATATGTTTTACTTCTTAATGGTAAGGTCACGATCTGACATTCCTTGTTTCCACTTTCAGGGTATAAATACTGTAAAATGTGCTAGCTGGCTTTTGCTTGTCTATTGTGTAATTTGATTCTGAAGGAAAGAAATGGCACTGAATTGTGTTTCTCATCCACCTGTCTGCCATTCTCTGACAATCTAATTTCAAATAGTTTGAACCAAATTTGGAAGAGGGATAGCAATATCAATTACCTCTCTGTGACTTTCATGAAAATAGGTAACTAGATAGAGGAGAGGAACCTTGATTAGTGCCTGCACTGAAAGAAAGAGGCAAAATTTGTCTTTTATGTATTCATTGTGGCAGCAATCAGCCAGCCAGTTAGTGTGCACTTACAAGTCAGTCACCACCCTTGCAGTTCCAGTTCTGTCACACAGGGTTGATTCTTGCCCAGTAAATAATATTGCAGACCAGAAGTGGGAGAATGTGAGGCTGGGGACATGAGTGTATAACTCTGAAGGAAATTCTGTGTCTCTTTAGGGCACTGTGTCATGACTCTAGAATAATTCATAGTATTTAGGTATTTAACCTCCAATTTTATTAATTATTAACCTGGAATTTTCCATTTTCTGATCCAACCCCCCAAACATAACCAGACCTGATTGTATCTTTGCTGAATATACAAATTATGTGCAAGCTTACTATTGACTAACATGAGTTTTGCATGCAAATTTTCATTGCTTAGATAGTAAAAGGCAATTAGATGCTTTTAATTAACAACTTGATTCTGAAAATTTTAGTCTTAAATGGCTATAGTTGTAATTAAAAAAGAAACAGTGAAAAATTATGTTTCCCAAGCCTAACAAATGCTGACTGTGAAGAAACAAGACCAAGCTGATTATAATCTTACCCAGGTCTTATTTAGATGCATGAATATACATAGAATCATAGAATCAATCAGGTTGGAAAAGACCTCAAAGGTCATCAAGTACAACCTATCACCCAACACCTCATGACTAAGTAAACCATGGCTTCAAGTGCCACATCCAATCCTTTTTTGAACACCTCCAGGGATGGTGACTCCACCACCTCACTGGCCAGCACATTCCAATGGCTAATTACTCTTTCTGTGAAGAACTTTCTCCTCACCTCAAGCCTAAAATTCCTCATGCGCAGCTTGAGTGTTGGATGCATACTGAGCTCATTATGCTCACTCTGTTTTTCCTTTCCAGCATTTTATTCCCAAAGATGGAGTAAAATTGAATTATCTGTTTTAAGAGGTCTAAGGACTGTCTTTTTCAACAACATGACTGTATATCTAGTCAAGACAAAGGGTTTCTGATTTGCCCCTGGAAAAATTAGGATTTCACACACATATTCATTGCCATTACTGAAGGTAGCTGCACATCTGCAATAGGTGACCACAACCTAAAAGCAGTTGTTCATAAAATGTAGCTTTTTACTTTCTGGAGGTCTTGCTGCTGATGTGTGCTGATTGCAGAAAAGTTAGCACTCAGTGTAAATCTAACACTTGTTGGTGCCACTATTTCTAATAGTGGCCTTTAGTCTACTATTCTAGTAGATTTCTTAACTAAAGATATCTGACAAATTAAAGAGAAACTACGAAGCACAATGCAGAATGCACTAACACTGGTGTCTGGTAGACTGCTGCAGGGAGGCATGTTTTAGACTTGTGGGTTTTGCCCAGTATATCCTTCCACCATTCCATTTAATCCTGGGAAAGTGAGCAAGAATTGATTATAAAATACTTGGATAGGACAGATGTGCATTAGTAGAAACTCAGTTCCAAACTACTTAACAGCTTATGGAACCTGTGTAGTCTGCTAATTGATCACAGTAGCAAACATGAACCCAATGTGAAATATGGGACACTTGATTTTGTGTGTTTGTAGGGACTTTTCCATTCTGGCTTAGTTTTGCATTCTTGGATAGTTGCTATTCCTAGCCAATTTTCAGGATTAGAAACCAGAGAAAGGGTAAGTATATATTGTAATTAATCTTATTAAAATGCAAGGTATAAGGGAATGCAGAAGTATGTAGATTACCTCCAGTTATTCCCATCCTGGAATGAAATGCCCTTATTTTTGAGGGGAGAAATGTGCATGAAGATCACTGTTTAGAAGTTAAGGCATGGAACATAACAGAGACTCATTAAAATGTAAAGAATGTGCATTTCCTTTTTAGGCATAAATTACCTCTGGTATTCTAATTATTGACTAATGGTGTGTCTGTTTTTAAAGGTGAAGCTGTGACTGGAGAATTATCAAAGCTCTTAGATGAAATCAAATTGTGCCAAGAAAAGGAATACTCTTTTGAAGATCTCTCTCATACAATATCAGACCATTTTCTGGACAATTTTAGTAAAGTATCAGAGGAAGAACTTATGACCAGTGGAAGCCAAACCAAGCTTAATGTAGTAAGTAAGATGGGATGCAAGACAATATGAAAACTGATATCTGCTTTATTTATGGCACATTCAAGAAAGAAATAGTACAAGAATGAGAATAGTGCAAGTGTACCATCATCACAGAAAAAAACCCACAGCACAGCATGTGCTCCTCACAGATTTAGGATTTCATCTTTCCACTTACAAAGCTATTGCTTACAGCTCCTCAGAAAGGCTTCTCATGACATCACTAATATGACCAAAAGTTCAGGTTAGTTGTTCTGAGCATGGGGAGTGTAAGGAAGGCGTTTTGAGAGATGGATTAAGGTAAGTATGATCAGTACTATTCCAAAACCTTAATAGTTACAAAATCTGATCAGAGTTGTCCCCCAAAAGGAATTAATCATCTTCAGTTATGACTCTCACACATTTTATTGCTGCATAGCCTAATGGTATTAAAGACTGAGTCCTTAGTACTAGAAATTGTTTTTATGGCTGTGATATTTCAGTTGAAAATATGACTTCATTACTACTAATCCTGTGAATAAAGTGCCCTAGGAGCCTTTTTTTTTTTTCCTTTAAAGTATAACAAGGCTTTTTATTTTATTTTATTTTACTTTTAAATTGAATTATCTTCCTCAGTAAGTAAAGGAAATGGGATTGCCCTGGGAACAAAGCACAAAACAGAGGGGAAAATGCTAGATTCTAAATTTCAATTAATGTTGCTGGTAAGTTAAGACAAATTATGCTCTTGTGTGTGGAGAAAAACATGGCAAGTTAAGGGCTTTCATGTTTGAGAGAATGTATTACAATCTATGTAGACAGAATGAGATTTACAAAGATGTTTAGCTGTCCTGAAATGAAATAAATACTCATTCTAAAGTCCTTCTAGATGTTTGAATGATTAGATACATGACCCATATTGAAGTCAGTCTGAATGAGGTACTGATCCTATTTAAGCATTTTTGTGCAGCTTTCTGTATTTAGGTGCTAACCATTTAAATCTGCTCTCAGGAAATGTAATCTGCATAATTCTGTCTACTGAGACTGGAATTTTTACAGACCTAAATGAAATACAGTGTGAACAGGAAATATTCAGACACTAAATCTGTAATTTATATGCAGCAGGAAAATACAAAGGTAAATTAGGAAATGCATTTTTGGAGCTTTCATCTATTTGTATATTGAACTAGATGGAGAAACTAATCTTCAGTAATGGGGACTCTTTAGAGTCTTGTGGCTCTTTCCTGCTAGTGCCCTTAGCTTTTCTTTCCCCTCAATATGAGGAGAAACGTCTTTACAGTGAAGGTGCTGGAGCACTGGAACAGGCTGCCCAGTGGGGTGGCTGGATGTGGCCCTGAGCAACCTGATCTAGTGTGAGGTGTCCCTGCCCATGGCAGGGGGGTTTGGAACTAGATGATCCTCAAGGTCACTTCCAGCCCTAACAATTCTATGATTCTATGATTCAAAACTCACCTGGATGAATTCCTATATGGATTTGAGGTCTGTGGTGACAGGTTGGACTCGATGATCCTCGAGGTCTCTTCCAACCTTAGTTATACTGTGATACTGTGACTCCCCTAGTTGATCTTGCTTCTGGCAGGGCGGTTGGACTCAATGATCTCTGAAGGTCCCTTCCAATGTTCTGTGATTCAAAGTAATCTAGAATCAGGATGATGGGCATGAACTCCCAACATGAAGTCAGGATGGCAGTAAACCCAACCTTTCAAGGTCTATATGAAGAAGACTCTGCCATGATGTGGGAGTTTCCTGTTTGATCTAAATTACTCATTTCATTTTCAAAAGTATATTAAGGTTACTCAGTCTGTTCAGTTGCTACCTGGCTTCCTGACATCAAAACAAAACCCAACCAAACAACAAAAAACCCCAAAGGACATTGCTCCCATTTTTAACAAACACACTGTCTTTTAGTTTTGGGGAAGTGCTGCCTTCCCTTGGTGTGTAGTCTCCCTGTACAGTGCAGGGGTGATATGAAAACCCACAGGCACTGAGAAGGGCCATCAAAGAGTAATCAGGAAGGAGCACAAAAATGAAGACATATGTTTAGCTCTGGAAATGGTACAAAGGTGAAATGCTGCCAAACTACTCTGGGGGCAGGACCAGCAAGCATGGTGGTGGAAGAATTGTGACAGCGGAGTGATGACTGAAGAAACTTAAATGAATATTTATGTATAAGAACTTGTAGATCCTGAGAGGAAGAGAGAAGTGCAGACATATATAGATATGGAGTCAGAAATAGACTCCTTGGATATGTATTGAAGAGAAGGAAACTTGCAGCTCTTTCTGACTTTAGTTTTCTCCTCCTTGGGAATCTTCTGTGAAAATCTCAGTAGGGTAAGTGGGGTCTTCTCTGTTCGTTGCATTCATTCAGCTCACATTCATTGCTGCTGCACATGCCAAGACCCTGTGGAAGCAAGAGCAGCACAGGAGTGTGCAGGACAGAATCCTTCTGCCTTTTGGGCTAGGAAGTACATCTGGTGTGCTCTTACAAGCAATCACTTACTTCAGGTTCAAAGCAGCAGTTTTCCCCCTAACCTTCATTGCTGACTGTGCCACTATCAGCTGTAAAGAGCTGTAGAAGTCAGACCCCTGCTAGATGCCATTTCTTGCACAAATGTTCATTCTAGAGGTGATGACCAGGGGCAGGCTTTTCAACTTCTCCTGTGGTCCAGTGATTTGAACAGGTCCAAAACTTACATCATGGCACTTCACGATCCTTGGGGCGATTCTGCAGAGGAACTGGCTGCTTGGAGACATTTGCATTTTTTGCATTATGCCCTTTCTCAGAGAAATAGGAGGCCAGGATTGGGGAATTTCTGTTTGGAATAGCAGCTTGTGGGTCAAAAACTTATTCAGCTGGAGCATCAGGAGCTACCTCCTGAGGATAACGTGTGTATGGAAAAGACAAAGCAACAGAAAGCAGAGTGTATATATATGTATATTTTTTTCCCCTAACAACAGGTTCTTTTCAAGAGGGAGAGATCATCTGTGGTACCACTCAGGCTAAATAAAGTTTAGATTGATTCATAACTGCAGAAGGGAGCACCAGTCCACCCAGGATCTTATTTTATTTGAAAGAGTGGAGCTCACTGGTTTTGCTTAGTGTAAGGGTAGTTCGGATTCCTGCTTTTAAATACAGTAACTTGACAGTGAAAAGCTTCATCTGGAAAGTGGAAGAGTGGTGTTCAGTTCCCTCTGTGATTTAAGGGTGCTTTAGCATCACTTTTTTAGTCTCCCAAATCAAAAGACTGAGCATCAGCCTGTTGATCCCCTCTGGGTTTTGCAATAACTGGAAAAATACCAGGACTTAGGACCTCCTTTGAACTAGCAAATTCTATTCCTTTTCTGGCCACAGATGTCTTGTGTTGCTTGCTGCTCAGAGATACAGCACATGTAGAAGGCTACATTTTCTTTTGACAAAGGTGTGGGTTGGAACTGTCTTAGGTCAAGAATAGAACCAACTCCATTCTTCCATTTCCTGGGTTATTGGGCAAATAGTCATCCTGCCACTGGTGGTTATTGGACAATTAGTCATCCAACCACTTAGCAAGTTGTTCTGGTACATTTAGACTTAGGGACTTCCTTCTTTTCATCCAATTTTGCATTGAAAACCGTACACATTTTATTACTTAATGTGTGTCTGTTGACCAGGTGTGTGACATATGTGGCATAAGGCACTGAAACCTCCAGAGATTTATGTGCTTAAAATATCTTAGAGTCAAATTGGAAGCAGAGTTCTAACAACTCTGAGGCTCAGTGAAACTGGGGGTGGGGGAGGACTTTTTGGATTAAAATTTTGGGGTTAGTCACCTGGATTGCAAATTGCTAGTCAGCTCTGTGTTGGCTCCTATTTCCTTGGGACACAGAAAAGCTGAACAGGAAAAGTGACGAGCAGGATCCTGAGGATCAGAGGGCATGAACACCTGGGAGTGGGAGGGTATGAAATAAAGTAAGGATGGTAAGAAGGGCCAGCACAGTGTAGATTTGCACAGAAACAGATCTGAAGGTGAGTTGAAATGGACTCACAGGACACTTCTATTCCAAAAGCTGAAATGGAAACTGGGAAAATTTGGGGATTGTGGAAAAGCAAACTGTGTTATCTTCCTGAATGAGGAGAGAGATTCATTAAGAGGGTGAAAACTGTGAGTACTTGTTTGCTGAATAACAGAGAGTCAGATGAAAATAACTTAATGAGCTCTTATTTGGAGAGTACATTACAAGGAGTAAACTGAAGAAGTTCAAGTGAAAGCTACACTGGAAGCTTTATTGTTTCACTGCTTGATTTTGTAACTTTGGCTGTGTTGCAGTATCCTTCTGATGTCCTGTCACATACAATATTAATGCCATACTCCCCAGTCTACCTTCACTTATTGTTCAAACGTGGACATTAAGAGACAGCAGACAACAATTCCCCGTTCATTGTCTCCACAAAGTTAAAGGCCAGACTGGACATAATTTTGCAAGTGGATTTGAGGGGTATTTTGTCTATAAATATCTGAGAGGTGGGTGTCAAGATGAAGGTACCAGGCTCTTTTCTGTGCCCAGTAATAGGAGAAGGAACAGTGGGTACGAGCTGGAACACAGGAGGTTCCACCTTAACAAGAGGAGAAATCTCTTTACTGTGAGCAGGCTGCCCAGAGAGTCTCCTTCTCTGGAAACTTTCAAGACCTCTCTGGATGTGCTCCTGTGTGAACTACCCTACGTGATCCTGCTCTCTCAGAAGGGTTGGACTTGATGATCTCCACAGGTTCCTTCTAACCCCTGACATTCTATGATTCTATGCTACCTTGGAGCTCAAAAAAGGCATTTACACACCTAGACATCATTTTAGTTGGGATTGCCTGTTTTTATGAAGTGCATACTGGGTGGGATTAATGATGGACTCAGAGATTTTTACTCTCAGTTCCTGTCTGCCTTTTTGTTGTTGTTGTTGTTCCATTTAGGTCACTGTGACTTGAATACACTCTTAGTTTCCCTGTTTATGTGAAGACATGAAAAGCACTGATAGCCACAGCAGGAGTGGGGAGGGAAATTTATCTTTCAGTATTGTTCATTGCTGACATATTTCAGCTTTTCTATGTTTGCTACCTACAAGACTTTCACTTCAAAGAACTGGGATTTGCTTGTTCAGCAAGCCAGAAAAGGAGCTGGGCTTTAAAAACATGTTCCAGGAAATGAGAGGCGGAAAGCCCTCGACTTTAGCACAGTTTAGGTGTTTCCTTTTAAAAAACAAAGCTGTCTTAAGTACGGCTGCTAGCAAAATCAGCTTCCCACAATAACTTATAGCAGTTTCAGGTTTCTTTTATTTCTTTTATTATTTTTTTTTTAAAGTATAATTTAAAAAAATATTTATTTTCCAATAGATGGCAGTCTGGCTCAGTAATTTCAAGAACAAAAGCAGCCATTTTATGTGAGAGTTTTCCAACTTTTTCTTTCCCTTTTTCGTTGCTGCGTTAAAGTTGTGCAGTTTCAAGGCAGCTGGTAGCACAAATTGCTTTAAAACAAGCACCTGTAATTCTTACAGGAGGAAAAGGTATTAGCTGTAATGACATAGGTTTAAAGTACAAACTAAAATATCAGAGCTAAGCTTAGAGGTGAGTTATAACAGAGAGGTTACACAGCAAGTGCGTGTTCAAACGGTCTGCGTGAACTCAAGAGTAAGTAACGACATTCAAATAGGCATAACCTGCAAAGCAAGGACCCAGAAAAATGAAGTGTGTCAGGAGAATTAACAGAAGAATCTCAAAGCATATATACTGCCAGGAATCTTCCTGAGTGAGTAAAATTGCAAATCAATTGCTTTAGTGTAGCTACCTCTGTCCTTGGAGTACAAACAGCATTACTGATTTCTTGTCAGGTTTCAGGTTCCTGTATTAACGTGAGAGCAAATGATTCTAAATGCAAGATTAAAATGAGAAATGTGCTGTAGGTTTTGCAATTTATTTGCTCATTCTGTTTATTAATGTTAATAATAAAATCAGAAGAGAGAAGGGTAGGCTTTTTGTCCACATAAGACAAAATTCCTGCGGATGCCAGAGGATGATCTAGTGTGGGGTGTCCCTGCCCATGGCAGGGGGGTTGGAACTAGATGATCCTTGTGGTCCCTTCCAACCCTGACTGATACTATGATACTATGATATATTCCCTTTAATTTGCTCTGGACAGCTTGTGATTGCAAAACAAACCCCAGAATATTATGAACCTCTGCTCTTGAACATGTGTCTGTATGATTATCTAGGTGTATTTGCAAGATATGCATATTAGATACAATGCATCTCAACCTTTTTTTAATGACTTTTTTTTTCACTTAAAATGAAGTCTTAAAGAGGTTCCTCTTATTCCATGCTCAAAAGTTTATTCCACTCCTTACTTAAGAATGAAGTTTTTAAAGTTTTGTTCACTTTTTGCATAGAAGCAGTAACTATTCCCCCTGGTTTTTGAGAAGTCATGAGAGCTCTTGAACTAAAACTAATTTTAAAATAATAGAAAGCTGCCACATCCACTTAATAAATAAAACTGAAGTTCCAAATCAAAGTGTTTGCTTCAGCTCGGCCCCTTTAATCTTGTGCTGATTGCAGTGTTTGCTTTTCCATTTCTGCTGCTTCCTTCAGAAGCACAGTACATAAACTACATAGCAATACCTTGCTAGCTTGGTATATCTGACATGAGTTTAGATTAAAGACCTACTTCCAGGAAGTGCTCTTGTGCCCTTCACAGTAGAGTATATAGTAAAGAATTTTACTTCATTACCTGAAATAAATACTGAGAAACCTAAAATATAAGGTGCTCCTATTTGGTGGTTTGTTGGGGTTTTTGCCTATAGAACAAAACCTGACGATAGTAGAAACAAGTAGAATTTTAGTAACTGCACTGGAGAGGGATTTAACAGAAGTGGCAGCACAACATCTGATTAAATGTAATGTGGTAATACAATAGATAATAAGGGCTGCTGGCAGTAGTTTTAATTTAAATACGAAGAAAGGTTCTGTGTAGTCTCAGGGAAAGGATTTGGATTTCCTTTCTTACTTCTGTTACTTTCTTACTTCAGTTATCCAGAAAGGAAGTTGATACTGGTGAAGAAATTAAGAGAGAGAGGAAAAAAAAACCCAAACTTAAAGCTATCTTATTAACATTGCTGAAAATATTGACAGGATATATTTAAAGAGAAGATTTGCTTTTTACTCTCTCCTGTCAGAATACCAAGAAAATGAGGGTACATAAAGGCAATAAAACTATGATCATGTTTGATTTTAGCTAAGGAGAGATCTCAAAGTATAGAATTCTGTCTTTTTGAAAGAAGATAGCCACAAATGGATACATAAGAGGTGAATAAAATGTACGCATAGTCCTTTAGAAGTCAGTTGTTCTGATTCCTTTTTTCTCTAAGGCAAAGAACAATTAATTTTGATTAAAAGCACACATATAAATTTTTGCTAAATTATTTTGTATTTTACAAAGTATTTTGGTGAGACCCTGGAACTGGAACAGGTTGCCCAGGGAGGTGGTAGAAGCCTCATCCCTGGAGATTTTTAAGGCCAGGCTGGATGCGGCTCTGAGCAACCTGATCTAGTGTGAGATGTCCCTGCCCATGGGAGGGAGGTTGGAACTGAATGATCCTTGAGGTCCCTTCCAAACCTAACAATTCTATGAAGTAAAATTTGTTGAAGAATATTGAGGTACATGTCTTGGCAACATTATTCAGTGATGCTGTTGTGATTTTTTGTGTGTGTGTGTTGTGCTTCCTTTTGTTTGCTTTGTTTTTTTTTAACATAACATTTAAATAAATAATGACTGAGCTGAATTAAAAAATGGTTAGGAGTGACCAAATATGATGGAGTGAAATGTTGATATCTTGGATCAAACATGGTAACCTTTAACAATATCTCACTTGCATGAGAGAGCGAGATAGAATTCCATGTGCCAATGATGATGAGCACGCCAGAAGCATATACAATAGCTGATTAATGAGGACTCATTAAAAGCACATTCAAGAACAATTGCAGTTATTCATTAGGGAATAGTAAGACAATCAGGCCTGATTGACTGGAACTCCAAGGAGAGAAATTATTTGCTATATTTACATTTATTGAATTTGCTAGTACAGGCTTTGCTGTATTTTGCAGATGTTTATGATGCATAAGAAACAGGAAAAGAATTGTACCGAGAGTCAGGGTTTGGAGTTTTGTTGCTTTACTTTAGTTGCCCTTTGATAATGATGATAATATGTGTAATGTGAAATGTTAACATTGCAAAAAGGATGTACTGAGTTGCTCTTGAACTCTTACACCTAGCTGAGTTCTGAGTCTTATTTTCCAAGCATATAATTACTCTTATTTCTACTGTAAGTAAAAGAGATGAAGGCCACCTCTCCTGGGCTATGTAAACCTGATGTTTGAAGATTCCCTTATTGCAAAAGTCTACCCACTCTCTGAAAATACTATTATATAACTTTCAAAATTGTTTTTAAAAGCTACCACCCAAGTAAAACCCATCTGTCAGTCCCAGGTTCTCATGCACACAGTGGTGTTTCCCACTGAGCAGGGCTGTTGTTGCTGTTATTTTTTTCATTAGTTGTTTATAATGTGACATCCGGTACCAAACATCTGCTTGGTCACTATAGAATGATATTACTTTCTTTAGACATTGATAGTGTGACATCCAATAGCAGGCATCTACTTGGTCAGTAGAGAATGATATGCTTGCTATAAGCTACTTCACAAAATAGTTTCTGAATTCTAGTTCAATATGAGCTGTTAATAGAAAGAAGCAGAGGGAAATGTGCCAACTTCATGCAAGTTTTTGTGCCTTATATTGGATGCTTTACTTAGCCAAGGGCATTTCAGGTGTTTGTAACGTATCATTTCCTAATCTATGTTCTGTAGTGGTTAAAGTAGGTTATTTTTTTTGTATCTATAGGGTATGCTATGCTTCAGTAGAGTGTTGTGAAGAATTCTGTGTTAGAGGGATCCTAACAGCAGCCGTGTGGAACTCTAATTTGCTCGGTGGCACGCTTCAACTAAATTAGCTTGCAGCTCCCTGCTGCCGTGATTTCCCTGAGAAGTATTGCTACCCAGTCCTCCAGCATGCTGCACTGAGTTATCCTGGGAGATAGTCAGCACTTATTTAAGGATATAAAATTGTTGAAACATGGCAACACTTAGTACAATTTAATCTGCATGGAGTAAAGTGTATCTAGAGGAAGGTGCTGGCCAAGTCACCAGTTCCTCTATCTGCATTGCAAAGTGCCTACTCCTTTTCCACTAGAATGCGATTCTGGAATATTTAACCAGTCTGCCCAATTATGGATACATGTGGCAAATTCCTTGACTATCAGATGCTTGCAGGAAAATAGCTTACAGACAAATGAATCTCTTCAAATGCTGTTACATGTTGAGCTTGCACTGGTGAATCCTAGATGTGGCTAATCCTTTTCCTCCAATCTGTCACATTATTTACTGCAATGACCCTGTATTGCTATGTTTCGCAGAACATGTGCTATACATACAGGCATTTCCCTTTAGTTACCAGCTATATACTTCCATTTATTCTTAAACAGAAAAATCTGACAGAGTAGAAAAGAACAAATATTTTCTGTACACCTCCATAATTTACAATACTGAAGGCTTGTTCTTCCTTGAAGCTTGCTTTTTTTTTCCCCCTAAGTAATCCTAGCATTTTTGAGTATATTTTGTATGCAAATCTTGCCATGCTACCAACTACTTCACTTGCCCTGCTCTGAACTCTTTCATCTTAGCTAAATCTCTTTTACATAAGGAACTCAGATATGGGTGTAGCATTTTTTTTCCATATAAAGTAATTATAATGTAAGCTTTTCAGATCAAAGACTTTGTTTGTCTTTATGGCTATAAAGCTCTGTGTAAACTGGGGGATGCTCTGGAAATGCTTAGTAACGTTTTACCTACCCGAGAATCTAGTTGGACAGCTATGTTTTATTAAATTAACCACAGTGTGGTTTCTGCATTTTTCTCACAAGCACCATTTTGGTTCAGAGACTGTCATATGCTGTAGTGCTGAGCACGTTTGCAATTTGAAGACTAACCTCTGTTTCATTATGCTTAGATGAATACCAAAGAAATCTCCTAATCTCAACAGGATTAGCAAGGATCTGGGGACTCTATCAGAACTGATCTTCAGATCATCTTCCCAATATGAAGTATATTTGCTTTAATTAAATATCTTTTTGTGTGTGTGTTATTTGGTGCTTTAGAGAAACCTCCTTTTCCATCCCTATTTGTTCCTTTTATTTATTTATTTATTTATAAGCATCCCTTAGCTGCCATTGTGGACGCTGTTGCCAGGCTTGCATAGCAGAACACTTGTCTTTTCCATTTTTCCATACCCACAATGTCCATCATCCTATGAGTATGCAGTAGTGCACACAACACAGTGTCTGTTTCTAAGCTGTAGTCTCCAACTTAATTTGGGATCTTCTGAGTGAAAATCAGTCTCTTCTGGAGAACAAAAGTAGAAGATAATGCCATGCTGTTTCCACATAGGCAGGTGATTTGGCAATATTAACCTCAACTCTCTCTTTGTTGTATCATTAATAAACCAGGAAGACTGGTGACTTTTGCTGTTTATAGGGTATCAGTCACCAGAGATGTTTCCCTCAAGTTATGACTTTCTTGAGGTCTGCCAAAAACCTATAATGGACTCCTGCCTGCTTGTCCCTTGGGTTTCTTCTCTCCTTGGTCATTTCTTCAGTCATTTTTCCAGACAGAATCAGGTTTTTAACTCTTCCCTCACAAAAAAGTTTTCATCAAAATCTTCTCTGCTTAGAGAGCTGGTGGAGTCAGCTTCCTTGGAGATATTCAAACCACTAGTAGATATGACTCTAGTAAATATAACACTTCAGGACTCAGCCTAGTGATCATGAAGCTGTTGAGTGGAAGATTGGACTTGATCTTAGAGGTTTTTTCCAATCTTAATGGTTCTATGATTCTCTTAGCAGCAGCAGGTCTAGTTACCCTTCTTTGCTTCTTAACAAGAGGTACAGAAGGAATGCTAATGGTAAATGTTCTGCTGTATTCCACAAGGCGAAATGACTACTCATGAAAAGCTAGTAGAAAAGAATGCTTGCTTTAGAAATTGCTCAAATTGGAATATTGGTCAACTTGTTTGGACTACTTGCTTAATTTCATTTTTATTCTCTCCTAATGGCAACATGCACATTTATTTTATAATTGACATATTAATCAGTTTAAGTGCTTCAGGACTTAAGGAATAAAAGGACTGACCACTCGTGACATGCAGTTTCATTGCATTGTGTTGGCAGATTTATTTTTCAGTCCCTGTGAATAAGCTCAGCATGTGGAAAATAAATAGCAGAAATGTATATTCAGCCAGATTCTTATACCTCTACAAAATATATGATCAGGAGTAATTCAGAGTAAAGGGGCAGCTGCCTTATATTTACTCTGAATTAAACAGATTTGCTCATGGCATTAATACAGATCAACTCTGTGCTGGAAATGCACCCCATAGTTTTTCTGTCACTTCACTATTTACTGAGACCCTAGGCTAAGTTTAGTGCTCTAAATGTTAAAATTGAGAGTAGAAGCAGAATCCAGGGTTAATTGACCAAATGAGCACCTGTTTTTACACTAGTTTCTTCACTTTTCCAGAGCAATCTAAGTGTTGAATGGTTTACAGCATTTCTGATCATCTGTTTTCTTTTCTCTTGGCATCTGTCCTTCCTAAACTTATAATAAGTTTTAGTTTAGTGCCATGAGGGAAAATCTCAGAAGAGGCTCTTCAATTTTATTTGCTTCAGTAGTTATTTGAGATTGAGCAGTTTCTATTAATACTACTGTTATTATTTCTGTTGATATTGGTGCTCTGCCCAGTATCTCTGGAATATGAACTGTTCACAGCCTGCAAAGAAGCAGCCTCAGCCCTTCCTGTCAGTCTCAGACAAAAATAATATTAACATGTAGTGGTCTTTCCAGTACCTGAAGAGGGCCTAGAAGAAAGCTGGGGAGGGACAATTTACAAGGGCTTGTAATGATAGGAAGAGAAAAAATGGATTGATGCTTGAGGAAGGCAGATTCAGACTGGGTATTAGAAAGAAATTCTTTACAGTGAGGGTGGTGAGACAGTGGAACAAGTTGCCCAGGGAGGTTGTGGATGCCCTCTCCCTGGAGGTGTTTAAAGCCAGGCTGGATGAGGCCCGGTTTAGTGAAAGCTGTCCCTGCCCATTGCGTTGGGGCTTGGAACTAGATGATCTTTAAGGTGCCTTCCACCCCAAATCATTCCATGAATCTATGTAATAATATTTTATTCCTACATTGGTCTTTCTTCTAATTATTCATAGTTGAGTGCTTATGGGTACTGGAATATTTACTTCCTTGCCCTTGTCTCTGTCCAAGGTGCTGTTTCCTTTCAGGAATCTCAATAATTTTTGCAGCTCAACCATTAGCCATAGACATTTCATAAGAAATGAAGTGTTACAGAGGAGACACAGGTGAAGGCATCTTACTGACTGGTTTGTTCATCTGTACTTTACAGGATCTTTAAGACTCTATACGATGTTTGGCTGAAGATTAGCTCTTCAACTGCCTAGGTGTATGTCTGGGAAAGAACAGACAGGTGTGCTTGTATTGTGTAGATCTGCACATACTGTGTTGAGTCCACCACAGGCTAAAAGAGCAGTACAAATGAGCTAGCACAGGAAGAGCAATCACTGCCCTAAATCTTCTGGTAACACTGGTTATTGAGATGGCTGCAGTGAAATCACTGTTTTATATAAGACAAGAAATAACTGCCTTTATCTGTTTTGTACAAGACAAGAAATCACTGTGTTTATGTAAGACAAGAAAAAGCAGCAGCCTGCAGTATGTGAACTTCACAATGGCAAGTTTTCTGCCTAGCTGCTGCAGAACCTTTCTTTGCCTTCCCACTGAAGATGATTTTTGAATGCTACTTCCACCTGCCATGTAAATCAGGCTGTAATGAGAGCTTTTGTCCACTTGACAGTATTCTGAGGAGTAGTATCTCCTACAGGGGGTGTGTGATCATTTTTCTGATACCTCTGGAAGTGTCTGAGATCTCATATGTTTCAGTAAGATCAAAAGGTAGATTACTATTTCATCATTTATTCCAGTTAGGCCTTCAGTTTCTATAGCCTAACAAGACATTTCTGTTGCAATATAGCCCAATGGAGAGCTGTGAGGATGATTAAGGGACTCGAACATCTCTCCTGTGAAGAAAGACTGAGAGAACTGGGGCTGTTTAGTCTGGAAAAGGCTGAGAGGGAATCTTAGCAATGTCTATAAATACCTCAGGGGTGGGTGTCAAGGTGAAGGTGCCAATCTCTTTTTGGTGGTACCCCGTGACAGGGAACAACGAGTACAAACTAGAACACAGGAAGTTCCACCTCAACATGAGGAGAAATTTCTTTGCTGTGAGGGTGCTGGCGCCCTGGAGGAGGCTTCCCAGAGAAGTTGTGGTGTCTCCTTCTCTGGAGGCTTTCCAAGCCCTCCTGGGTAGGTTCCTGTGTGCCCTGCCATAGGTGATCCTGCTTTGGCAGAGGAGTTGGGCTTAATGATCTCCAGAGATCCCTTCCAACCCCTAACACTCTTGGATTCTATGATTTCAAGTGCTTTTTGGCTACTCTACTGCATTGGGTTTGTATAATATTTAGCACGTAGGTGGTAATATGGCAAACTATTAGCGATTTGTTACTGATGGATCTACAGATAATCTAGTACATATGTTCTTCAAGGCTTTTTTTATTATCCACTCTTAACCATCATTCTCCTTCAGATGACTCACTCAGTGCTGTATATAGTCCTTCTTTTGATTGGCTTTGTCTATCTGGGTATGATTTTCGCTAATGTCCTTCATTAAACCACCAGTAACTTAATGGAATAATAACTGCGTTTTCAGTACCACATTTTACTGAGAATATGAATGCTAAATAAAAACCTCTGCACTGAAGGAGTAATAAAGTGGTGACTTCTGCCTACTTACTTACCACCTGATTTCCCCCCCCCCCTACTTTTAATTTCTGTTCCTTCTGCTCTATTTCATGACAAATAATGTATTTTCTATAAGTTTCATCATTCTGCCACCCACTTATCCACCCTCTCTTTCACAACTTTATAAAAAGAAAAATGCATGTTTTACAGCTGATTTGCTTTGTAATTACATAGCACTGAGCTTTTCAGGTGTTATATGATAGCATTCAGATAGCACAGGGAATGTTAAGCACAGAGACGCCTCTAGTTGTTCTCCAGGCAGTATTTTCTTTCTGTGACATTTAAAGCCCCAAATGCTGCTCTGTGCTTTTAATTTTTATTTGTCCTTTATGCAAAGGTAAATATGCTTAAGCTTTCAAATCTGCTTAATGTGACTAAAAATATTAACACTTACTGTTGCTTTTCTCCAGGCTTCTTCACTCTTCATTATCAATCTCTTCTTTTCCAACTGGTACATGAGTTTAGCACAGTGAGTCACATTCTGGAATGAGTCATGTGCATACTGGGAGACACATGAGCTTGTCATTAACATGAGAAATCCCATTAACTTCATTGGAACTATTCATATGCTTAACCTTCAACACTTAAAAAATTCCAGTTACCAAATCCCTGCATTTTTGCACAGCCTACCCTTGTGTATATCCTTCCCATGTGTATACCCTTCCCATGTGTATATCCTTCCCATGTAACATCTTAGATCAAGGCCACTGTACCTGGGGAGTGGAAAAGCATACCTAGAAACACATTTCTGTAGCACAGAGTGTAATAGCATTGTAGAATAGAGCCATAGAATTGTTTTGTCTGGAAAAGACCTCTCAGATCATCAAGACTGGTGCTAGCTAGATCAGTTCCCTCAGCACCACATCTCTTCAGGGCTAGGGATTCAGTCACCTTTTCATGGAGATTGTCCCAGTTGAATTCTGTCTTGGAGCTTTATGCTTCAGTATACCAAGTTGGTTTTGACTGGTCAAGCAAAGCCCTTGAAGTGTTTTGATATTAAGCTTTTCAATTTATACTAAATGTTCAGATAGTCTGATTTGTAAGTGTATTAGCTGCATACTCAAAGTTGTTAGACAAGTGTTTATAACACAAGTTCACTATATGTTACTTAATGTTAAGAGGGAGAAATTAATTTGGAAGACAATTCCATCCTATGGGCTATGATCATGTGTGAAAAATAGCTACTTAAAACATACCTCAATTTAGGAAGGATATTGAGACACTTGAAGGTGTCCAGAGAAGGGCAATGAGGCTGGGGAGAGGTCTGGAGCACAGCCCGATGAGGATAGGCTGAGGGAGCTGGGGTTGCTTAGCCTGGAGAAGAGGAGGCTCAGGGGAGACCTTCTTGCTCTCTCCAACTCCCTGAAGGGAGGTTGTAGCCAGGTGGGGGTTGGTCTCTTCTCCCAGGCAACCAGCACCAGAACAAGAGGACACAGTCTCAAGCTGTGCCAAGGGAGGTTTAGGTTAGATGTCAGGAAGTTCTTCCCAGAAAGAGAGATTGGCCATTGGAATGTGCTGCCCAGGATGTAGAGTCCCCATCCCTGGAGGTGTTCAAGAGGGGATTGGATGTGGTTTAGTTAGTTAGTTAGATGGTTTAGTTAGATGGTTTAGTTAGTCCTGAGTTGTTGGGTGCTAGGTTGGACTTGATGATCTCTGAGGTCTTTTCCAACCTTATTGATTCTTTGATTCTTTGATTCTTTGATCCTGTCCCAAATACAGATCATAGAACCATAGACATTAGGATGGTGGAGATAAGTTGCTGAAGTGTCTATATTTCCATGCATTAATGACAACTATTTTAATCCATAGATTAAAACAAAACAAGCAAACAAAACCCAAAAACCTACAGAAAATGAGCTTGTATTAACTGCTTAGATTTCAAGGAGTTCAATCTAGTTTAAGAGAAAGATCTTCTAAGTTAAAAAACCCACAAAACAATAAGAAGTAGATATAGCAGTTCAAGTCATGATCTAGTGGTCATGGAGGTGATGAGTAGAAGGTTGGACTCGATGATCTTGGAGGTAATTTCCAGCCAGAACAATTCTGTGATTCTAAGTGCTTTTCTGAATCAGGACAGTGCAGCTTCAAGCAGCTGGCACTTCATCTCATTAATTGCAGACTGCAAGTCAAACATAGCACATTCTTCTCAATATGCTTAAAAAAATGAGAATTCTATAGGCTTCATCTGCTTTATCATTCTTAACAAATGCCTTCTTATTCTGGTTAAATTCTAATCACTGAAAGCAGTTAGAGTTCCACTCTCTGCCATTTTTCAATTTCCTGAATTTTCTGCCGTGTGAAGATATTCACCCACAGAGTAAAGTTCAGCACAGGCTGGAAAAGAGTGAAGATTCCTCCTGGCATCCATCGAGGTGTCTTCTGTGTTGCACTTAAGATAGCCACACAAAATAGCAGAGCAGTAAATGTGAGCGTCCTGGTGGTGGCTTTTATGTACAGATTAAACACTTTCCATGTGAAGATTACCAGGCCCAGTTCAAAAGCTTTTTATGTTTACTGAAAAATCAATTAGCCAGGATAAATCTTTTTATTTATAAATGACAATCTGTTGAGGGGATCTTTTTGTTTCTTTGATGGTTCCTTTTTAAGCAAATCAAAAGCCATCTTAAGACTCAAAAAAAAATGCTCATTTCCTTTATTGATGGAAGAACAGGTCTTATGTTTTATTGTTTTTAGTTTATACCTGGTATTTTCTGTTTAATTAATAGCTTGGTAGGTTTTTAAAACCTAAAAATTGTGGCATATCACCTCATTTGTATTGTGTGCATCCTTTCAGAAGAGTAGTGCAGATATTTGCAGCTGTCTTAAGGCTCATTATTTATGTTATATGCAAGACTGAAGTAAAAAAGTGAAAGGTATGGCAGTGCTGTGAACATACAAATACCTGAATAATACATTCTGATGCATTGATTCACTTTATAATCTCAGTTTTTGCTTACAGTTTTGATCTCATTCAGTGTGCATTGTACTTGCCATCTATTTCCAGGATGTATTTCCTGCATACTGTCAGATCCTGCTCTGAAGACAGAATGCTTAATTTCTGGGGTGCTTATCGTGCTAGGTGTCAGTAGCAGTTGCCCACTGAGGGGCAGTAACTACACATCCATGTACTTTTCTTCATAGAATCATAGAGTGCTTTGGGCTGGAAGAGACCTTGAAGGGCCGTCTAGTCCAAACACCTGCAATAAGCAGGGACATCTCCAACTCAATCAGGTTGCTCAGAGTCCAAACAAGCCTCACCTTGAATGTCTCCAGGGATAGAGCCTCCACTGCTTCCCTGGGCAACCTGTTCCAGTGTTTCACCATCCTCATAATAAAGAACTTCTTCCTAATGTCCAGTCTAAATCTAGACCCTCTGATGAGTTTTGTGGTGCTCCTCTGGACTCACTTCATCAGGTTCATGTCCTTCCTGGTTTGAGGGCACCAGAGCTGGACAGAGTACTCCAGGTGAGGTCTCACCAGAGTGGAGACATGCATGTATGTAAATTAATCATATTTACCTAAAGTTAATCAATTTCACTGTTGTTACATCCAGTGAACTACCATGCCTCTGCTGTCTGCTAACTGCAGGAATTTAACAGGTTCAGGCATTAATATTCTTGAGTTCAAAGTGTGTGACTACTTCAGACAAGTTTTGGGTTGCTTTTGAGAGCCCCAGTCACAAAATACTATTCATGCAGCTTGGCTGCTGTGCAGCAGTGTAAAGGTCCAGGTTGTCCCTGTCTGGGACTGCTAGAGCTGGATTTTCAGAACACTTAGTCTCACATACCACTGAATGGTCACTTAATCTCTCATGCTGATTCCTGCCATAGCCCAGCACTTCTGTAAACTTGCCTTCACAATTTTTCAATATACCCAGCAAACCCAACCCAAACCCCCACAAACCTGGTGCCCGTCCTGGAGAAGGTTAAGTGATGTGTGTAGCACCCCACAGGGATTATTGCAAAGGCAGGTACAGAGTACACTTCTCCAAAATTCAGCTACTTTAGGTGCAAGACCATCCTTGTTCTCCTGTTACTGCCTTGCTGAATGCAGAAGATGCAATCAAACTAACAAGACTCATTATGAAAGAAATGTAAACAAGGAACATATTCGTGAAAGACTGGCTGAGACACTGCAGCGTAAGCTGAAGGATGAGATAATGAGGATGGGAAATGGAAACACAGCAAGCAGGGAGAAGGCTGCTCTGGGGATGGGGGAAAGGTGTGCCCGGCTCATCAAAACATTTTCCTGTCCGTAAGACATAGCATGGCTCTTGTAAATGAGACTTGTCCTTGTCAGGCTCCTTCCTGAATCCCAGAAGGGCACATTTAGTTAATACAAGGATTCTGCTGTGGAGAAACAGTAACTGATGGTGTTAACATCACGTCCAAACGCTGTTTTTTTCTCCTCTTCGTCCGTCAGGCATTTTCCCTTGGGAGCAGCGTGGGCAGCAGCAGGGGGAGCACTAAGAGCACAGGAACACTGTCCCAGCTCCCTAGTCCTTGGCTTGTCTGTCACAGCTGCTGGGAACAGAGAACAACCTGCTCATCCTAATTTGCAGACGATATTTCAGAGGAGTTTCCCTCTCTCTTAGTTGTTAGTATGATGTAAAATTAGAATATCAGACAATAGACCTGTGGGATTTTTATTTGTGTTTCACAACAGTATCACACAGCCTTGGGGCCAGGCAGAGCAGAGGCAGAGGTACATCTCTGTAATGCAGCAGTTGGGATCATAGGAAGTATTTGTGTGGTCCAGTGTCTGGCAAACTGTTTTGAAGAAAGCTCCTGCTGACTTCATTGTTCCACGTTTACTGGTAGCATTTAGCTTATCAAATATCTGGTTGCTTACCACCTTCTGTTAGCAAAAGGAGATTGTCTTCAGGGTTTTGTCTTTGCTGCTCCATTTCAAACAGCTAATTTTCTTAATATGTGATACGCTGCAAGAGAAATCAAGAGCTAACTCTGGTGTCCAGAACTGTGATACAACAGCAAATGATAAAGGTCTGTATTGGTTTAAGCTGACTGTGAGGGCTGTGGTAACCCAGCACAAAGTCATACTGTTTTATACATTTCATAGTTTTGATGATGCTAACTTGCTCTAGTGGATCTGGGGTGTCCCTGCCCATGGCAGGGGGGTTGAAACGAGATGATCCTTGTGGTCCCTTCCAACCCTGACTGATACTATGATTATGTCTGAAAAAGTTATTTGCAAGTGAAAGATAATTATGAAAAGTACAACTCCCTGAAAGGAGGTTGCAGCAAGGTGGTGTTGGTCTGTTCTCCCTAGTAACAAGTGATAGGATGAGAGGAAACTGCCTCGAGTTGCATCAGGGAAGGTTTAGATTGGATATTAGAAGAAACTTCTTCACTGCAAGGGTTCTCAAGCACTGTAACAGGTTCCCCAGGGAGGTGGTTGAATCATCAACCCTGGAGGTGTTCAAAAGACATATAAGATGTGATACTGAGGGACATGCTTTAGCATGAGACTTAGTAGAGTTAGATAATGGTTGGACTCAATGACCTCAAAGGTTTTTCCAACCAAAATGATTCTGTGTCTCTTCTAGCTTAGGCAGAGTTGGCCATTTTTGAAGCTTGGTATCACAGTTTATCTTGACTTGATAATGTCACATTCAATTAATTGAGCAACAGTGATCTAGGTGACATTTTCTCACTACATGTAGTTTTTCCTTTTTGAGTCAAAGGACACATGAATAAAAGGCTCTCAATTGTGTCTGTTTTTCTTTGGGTGACAGAAATAATTTCTATTTGTTTCTTCTTTTCTGTGAAGTGGGCATAAATAACTTTGATTTCACTGAAACTCTCCCTACAGGGCTATCTCAAGGCCTCCCAGCAGCACACACGGAATTAGATTTTCATATCCAAAGGATCTCTAAGGAGGCAAAATTAAATTATACAACAAAATAGAAAAATGAGGGAGTTCTGGGGAAGGAATGAAGGCTGGGAGAGAACAGCAGGCAACTAGGTGGTCTGGATTGGGAGTTTTATGGGCTTGTGTGACAGTCTGAGGTCAGTGAATTCATTGTAGATCTTTCTGTAGCTCACCTTCCTCCTCCAGGTGCATCTGGGTATGCAAATCCAGTCTGCCCTATTTGGGGGACTTCTCACCTCCCTTTGCTTATGCTGCTGTTAACTCCTTTCCTCCCCTTTGCAAACACTGCTTGTTTTTGCTGCAGCAGCTCCCATTTACCCCTTTGCACCTGTTGTCTGAGAAGAACAGTGGGGATGGCTGAGAAAGGTGACAGCAACTATTTCTTGCTCCTTCACATACATTTCTCCTAATGCTTCCTTTTTAGTGCTTTTCCAGTAGTAGTAATCTGGGCATGATGACAGGAATCAGTCTTTCAGTACAAAAGGAGCCAGTCCTGCTCTGTAGTAGTCTGTATCATGGCATCCACACCTAGATTGCCCAGGTGCATGAGTACTAGACAATTAATTCCAGTAATGTGTCTAATGAACTGTCACTGCTGTGCCCTTTTTTGAATGATCAGGAAAACTATAGAATACTTCCCTTTTCTTCTCCTTCATATTGACATTAGTCTTCTGTGATCCTCATTCTATCAAGCTATTTATAGAAAATACACCCAAATACACCCAAAGGTGTGCTGCTTTTTTATTGTTCAGTAATGTGTTGGTATGATTCTGTTTCTACTCTGTTCATGTGATGGCTAAATACTCAAAAGTCCTCCCTCAAACGATTCAAATATCTTGAAATTCATTATTGATCTTCTTTTAATTGCATTGGCAAATTCTCTTTTATATTAGGTGTGTGTAATTTTTTTCCTTTTAGAAGTTGCATGTATATTTTTCTCTGACTTTTGTCTTCATTCACTTGCTCTGGCTCTAAGGTCACAGCTAATACGTGTTACTTGCTTGCCTGTAGATAGCACTGCTGCAGTTCTTTGCTTTTTGCTCCAGGGGGCAAGAGGCACTTTTTTTCTCTGGTACAGAAATTCTGAGATTTAAAACATAAACCTAGGGCAACCACTATGGAAGATGGCATCATAAATAGAAGGGAAAGACCTGCAGTTTGCTCCTTTTGTCTATGCAAACACACGGCAATAATAGCCCTTCACGGCCCACACTCTGCAGAGTTAACCCAATCCTTTTAATAAGAACGTGTAAGAATATTGGTTGCTATGACAACACTTGCTGTGGTATCACTTGACTGTCAAAATAACCTCATGGAAATATCATGCTAAGAAGATTTTAGAAACTGACTTTTGAAATAAAAAGTAAATAAATCCACCTAAGCTCAGGAGCTAGGGCTAGATTAATGAAGCCTGCAACAAGGAGCCAAGCATTTTTCTAGCCCTTATCAGACTGGTGGGGATGGATTTATTGTGTTCAGTTTTGGTGAGTGAGGTGAAATAGAATTTAGAATTTTTTTCTTTTTTCTGATTCAATTAATGTTACACCAACCACCCCTGTGTGTAAGAAGTTAGCACAAGCATCAAAGGTTAAATGATCCTCAGATGTTAACACGATTTGGGTTAGTGCCCGTCTGTGGTGCCTCTGCTTCTCTTACAGCTTCCATCAGCTTGTGTTCATCTTTAGAACTGCTGCTGTTTCTCCTCCTTTCCTCCCTACTTTTCCTCACCTTTTCTGGCAACAGACTCCACAGATTTCTTTATTTAATTTGCTAAAATAATCTGCAATTAAGTGGTTTGAGGTTTGGGTTTTCTTTCATATGGGCCTCATCGCAGTGCTTTAGAGCTAATGTTCCCACCAGATGCACAGATGTGGTCAGCCACTGTCTCAAACACCATTATGTTGGGCAAACAAAAAAAACCCAGGGACTGCTGAAGGATTATTTAAGACCAGAAAAAGACCAAAATTCCTAAAGACAGTCTTTAGCATCTGACTGTCAGGTAGGCTGCACAAACAAATGTCAGTCAGGCTAGACTCTCTCTCATATCCCAATTTACATAGAAAGAGAGATTGCCCATTGGAATGGGCTGCCCAGGGAGGTGGTGGAGTCACCATCAGTGGAGGTGTTTAGGAAGAGACTGCATGAGGTGCTTGGTGCCATGGTTTAGTTGATTAGATGGTGCTGGGTGATAGGTTGGACTTGATGATCTCAAAGTTCTTTTCCAACTATTCTATTCTATTCTATTCTATTCTATTCTATTCTATTCTATTCTATTCTATTCTATTCTATTCTATTCTATTCTATTCTATTCTATTCTATTCTATTCTATTCTATACATTTTTTGAACACAACAGATGACTGTTGACCTAAAATCCTGTTAGTTTCTCTCATTCCCTTCTTGGGGAAAGTGTAGTTTGTTGAGTTTCTAAATGTTAGGTTTAATTTTCTGGGGGATGCCTTAAGCTTAATGATGTCAAAGTAAATAAAGTCAAATATTTGCTATGCATATTATTATGTTCACTCATATTTAAAGTGTATCTGCAGACAGGTCTGTATGGCCCTTCCTTAGAAAGTGGGATTTTTGTCTGAGAGTTTAACAGCTGAGTACTTTGTATTAAAATGGCAAATTGTCTTTTGGAAATTATAAATGGGAACCTTCTAAATTCTTTCATAAAATATCTCTTTACAATATCTCTCTTCATTTCTTTATTCACAGAGGCCTTCTTCAACGTGTTTAACAGCAAGAGAGGAAGAAGATGATGATGCAGGTGAAAATACTTGTGGGCCTTCAGGTTTATGGGAGGCATTGACACCTTGTAATGGCTGCAGGAACCTCGGGTTTCCCATGCTTGCACAGGTATGTTTGCCTTTCAATCATAAAACTTAGTAACCAGAGAAAAGCTGTTTCATCTCTTACCTCCTTTACCTCTTACAGTCACTTCTAGTCTTGCCTTATTCTCTTGAAAATTGTTAGCTTCAATCTTCATTTTCATGTCAAAATCTCATTTTTAAAATTATGTTCAGGAATATTTGTTTATATATATATATATATATATGTACTACTTGTCCAGGTAGTTTAATACTGAGACTGTTTGATATTTATTACCTCCATTTCAGGCATGTTGCATATCTTTCTCTTCTGATTCCATCAGAAGAAGGAAGGATGTTGACTTGCTGGAATGAGTCCAGAGAAGGGCAACGAAGTTGGTGAGGGGTCTGGAACACAGCCCTATGAGGAGAGGCTGAGGGAGCTGGGGCTGCTTAGCCTGGAGAGGAGGAGATTCAGGGGTGACTTTATTGCTCTCTACAACTACCTGAAGGGAGGTTGTAGCCAGGTGGGGGTTGGTCTCTTCTCCCAAGCAAGCAGCACCAGCACAAGAGGACACAGTCTCAGGCTGCACCAGTGGAGGTTTAGGTTGGATGTTAGGAACAAGTTCTATACAGAGAGAGTGATTGCCCATTGGAATGGGCTGCCCAGGGAGGTGGTGGAGTCACCATCATTGGAGGTGTTCAGGAGGAGACTTTATGGGGTGCTTGGTGCCATGAGTTAGTTGTTTAGGTGGGTGGGATTGGTTGATGGGTTGGACACGATGACCTTGAAGGTCTCTTCCAACCTGGTTTATTCTATTCTATTCATCTGCAAAGAAATGTTGAAGTCATGTAGTTTCCTTTGGGATAAGCACTCTATTTTATAGCAGCTTCTAATGGCATCTCAGCTCCTTTCTGTAGTAAATTAATTGAGGACATCGTGCACAACTCAACTGATGTAAGAATATAGATAGGACTTTCCTTTGAAGATTATGTAAACTTAAATAAAACAAGGGAAAAAAAAAAAGTCCCCAAACATTTCCAAATGCTTGTGATAATACAGAGGAGAAGAAATAAATATGTGTCATGTACTTGTGTCTAAGTCCCAACAATTCTCAGGGCAGACCCAGACTGCAGTAGCCACCCAGGCATGCCAGCAGCTGTGCCCTGAACAAGTGAGACTGTGTTGCTGCACAGCAGGGTGATGCTCATTGCTGCTTTTGGGTCAGCTGTGTTCTCCCCCCACAACTATAGGTTAGCACTCTGATTTCTCTAACATTTTGTCCTGTGCTTTTCTTGGAGCACTGAGTAAAGGCTTGCCAAATTTCTGTTTACAAATGTCTGGGGTTTTTTGGTTGCATCCTTACTTGGCACTGCATTTAAATCACTTCTTGTGTACCAGATTGGAGTTGCATATCCTGTCTCACCACACTTGATACACTGTTGCTTTCATGCCGTGACTGTACCTTTTATTCCCTTTGGTCTCATGGGACTTGCACCTGTTTGAAGTCAATGCTAAAGCCTCCACTGCAGTCAGTGGAAACAGGATATGGCAGTTAATGTGCTTGAATAACAATGAGCACTGCCCTCTCTTTTTATAAGGAGCTTTTATATTCCTTTCCCCTTTCAGCAACTCTTTTCTACTTTGTACCATCTATCCCTTTAGGCATTTGGCAAGGTGCAGAGCTGTCAGAACTGTCCTGGCTTACAACAAGAGTGCTGTATTTACCCATTCCTTAGTTTTAAGAATTTGTTGCAAAAATCCTTCTTAAATGGAACTCATCATTGCCTATGCTGTAATTATTGTTAAACTTTCCTGTGAGGATCATACACTCCATTTGGGAGGGATCTCCTGATTTTGTTTAAAAATAATGTTTTCTTTGTTTCTTTTTAAAGCAAGGTATGTGTAACATGTTGTGAGTTCAACAAGGCCAAGTGCAAGGTCCTACACCTTGGGTCAAGGCAGTCCCAAGCCCATGTATAGGCTAAGCGAGGAGCTGCTTGAGAGCAGTCTCAAGGAAAAGGACTTGGGGGTGTCACTTGATGAAAACCTCGAGAGCCAGCCACAAGCACTTGCACCCCAGAAGGCAGACTTGTCCTGAGCTGTGTCAAAAGTGTGACCAACAGGATGAGGGAGGTGATACTCTCCCTCTACTCTGTTCTCATGAGACCCCACTTGAAGTACTGTGTCCAATTCTGGTGCCCATAACACAAGAAGGGCATCAAACAGTGGGAGAGGGTCGAGAGGAGGGCCACAAAGATGACCGGAAGGCTGGAGCACATCCCCTAAGGGGACAGGCTGGGAGAGGGGCTGTTCAGCCTGGAGAAGAGAAGGCTTCAAGGAGAACTTACAGCAGTACCTGAAGGGGGCCTACAAGAAAGTCAGGAAGGGACTTATAACAAGGGCTTGTAGTGATAGGATGAGAGGGAGTGGACTGAAGTTTGAGGACGGTTGATTTAGACTGGAGATTAGGAGGAAATTCTTGACAGTGAAGGTGGTGAGACATTGGAACAGGTTGTGGATGCCTCCTACCTGAAAGTGTTCAAGGCCAGCTTGGATGAGACCTTGAGCAACCTGGTCTACTTGTTGAGAAGGTGCCCCTGCCCATGGCAGGGGGTTGGAACCAGATTATCTTTAAGGTCCCTTCCATCCCAAACCATTCAATGATCTGAAAAAAAAAAATGGATGAAGTTAGCTTTGTTGGTCGGTACCTTTCCTTTCCACAGAGATTCATTTCAAGAACAACATAAGCCTTAAGACTGTGACTCCTGAGTTAGTTTTATTCATTGTAATTAAATTTTAAACTCAGGCTTGCAATATCTCATCTTTCTTGCTCTGAAAACTAATAAGATTTTAAATTATGAGGGAAAAAAAAACCACCCCCAAAACTTCACAGCATATTTGTTCTACATTCACTTGGAAAATGACAGCTCACCTTTTGAGATTGCTTCTCTCCATGAAAATTGAAGACAGAGGTAGTTTTGTGGTCTTGGTCATTTTATATGTTTGTTTGGTCTTTTTATTTTTAATGGAAGAAAGCAATGCAATTAAGTGCTGAAAAATCCTCAAGATCCAGACCAGTGAATTCAGTTTCTAAAATGATGCCACCAGTGCATGCAATCTTTCAAGCTGTTAGCTAATCTGTTGGGTCTTTCACATTTACTTCAGGACGCAGCACAGAACATGTTGTTCTCAGGGACAGCTCACACAAAGTATGTTATTTAGCTTTTAGATTAAGCCCAGTATCTTGAATTTGCCTAGCAAATGATGGTAGATATAATCTGCAACAGTGTGTTTTAGGTGAAAGTACAAAAATGGGTTTCTGACACTCATGTCAGTCCTTGAACACATTAGAAAATGCAGACATCATCCTGAAAAACAATGAGATAAGTGTCATTGGCATCATGTCTTAAAATCCATACTCTACTAAAGAGCCTAAAATAGTGAGAAGACTCTTAACAGCTACTCTTGAACAGGAAGAAGTTCATCTGTCCAGTTCTCTTGTAGTAAAAAGATAGGGGTTTACAGTTACATAGACATGCTGTGTTTACTTATCAAAGGAGGACAAACATAAAAATTGGTTCTTGGTTTATATACACAGTCACAGGACATGCTCCAGCACCAAAGTGTCCTTATTACAGAGAAGGCCCCAGAACTGAACACAGTATCAAAGGTGTGGCCTCACCATAGAATCATAGAATCAACAAGGTTGGAAAAGATCTCAGAGATCCTCAAGTCCAACCTCTTACCTAATACCTAGCACCTCATGACAACTAAACCATGGCTTCAGGTGTCACATCCAGTCCTTCTTTGAACACCTCCAGGGGCGGTGACTCCAGCACCTCCCTGGGCAGCACATTCCAGTGGCCAATTACTCTTTCTGGGAAGAACTTTCTCCTCACCTCCAGCCTAAACTTCCCCTGGTTACAGGGGAATGATCACCTTCCTCCCTGCTCCTGCTGGCCACAGTGTTTCTACTACAAGGCAGGATGCCATTGACTTTCTTGGCAACCTGGGCACTCTGCTGACTCATATTCAATCAACTGTCAACCAATACCCCCAGGTCCCCTTCCAAGCTGCAGCTTTCCAACCACGCATCCCCAAGGCTGTACTTACCATGGGGATTTATGACCCAAGTGCAGAACTTGGCCTTGTGGAATCTCAAACCATTAGCCTTGGAGCATTGGTCTAACCTGTCTATATCCCACTGTAAAGCTTCACTACTCTCCAGCAGATCACCAGAGACACCCAGTTTGGTGTCACCTGCAAACTTACTGAGAGTAAAATGAAAACTAATTTTAGGTATGATTATGACAGTGTCCATCTGTGACCTGATGACTAAGACCTTTCAATATGCCAAAGAAAAAGGCATTTATCTCCTTGACAAATTTGACTTTTTTATTGCAGTTATGGGAAAAGGCTTGGCTGAAGGTACTTCTGACATGCAGCCTGTAATTTCTGTCTGTCCTGAGCTGAAAAGTGTCATTTTGGAGAGGGTTTTTATGGATAGTTCTGTGTGAATTGTTCTGCAGCTATCATTTAAAAGCTGAAAGAGCAGTACTGCAGGTGTTCTCAGAACAAACAGCTCTGGGCCCAAACTGCCTTCGCACAAGCAAAGCCTGTTTTTCCCTTGTATGTATGAAGATGAGCTACAAGAAGTTCTGCCCTTTGGACAGGGGAACATACAGCGCATGCTGATCACAAAGACAAGGTGGAATGAAAAGTACAGAGTTTCATGGTGGTTGTTTTATTGAAAGGAAAGAGGTTTAGTGTGTGAGTACTGTCATGGTGCACTGAGGGCTGGTGTCTCCTTGGGGGTGATGAGATCAGGAGCCACATGGGCACATGTTAAGGAAAGGGTAAGGAATATAACAGTTAAGTGTTGAACTTGATGTCATGGTTTATACATGTATACAGTTAGGACAAAGGTCTGATGCTGTAGTCTGCATGATGGATCAGTTGAAGTATCCTACGAAGTTAGAACATATTTAGTGAGGCTGATGCAAGGCTGATGCTGCCCTCGCTGAAACAGAACACTTACAAATGAAACCATCCAGATCATTCAGCTGAGCACAGTCAAAGTTGGTGGCTAGGCTGATGGAAAGCATAAAAGTTGCCTCTAACAGAGACAGAAGTAGAACATCTCTTCAGAGGCATTAAATGTCACTATGGTCAGGGAGACATCTGAGTGAGCATGAAGACATGTGGAACAGCTAGGAATAAGAGTGAGAAGGCTGAGAGGGAACCTGATCATGAGGTGTTGGGTGACAGGTTGGACTTGATGATCTTTGAGGTCTTTTCCAACCTTATTGATTCTATGATTCTATGAACATTCTTGTTTGCCAGTAATGGAATTGTTTTTTTGGTCTCAATCTTCTATTCTGCAGTGTAATTTAATTTGCTATTCAGCTCCTAATATATTTACCAGTACCCACACACATACATGCTCAGTTTTAATTCTTTTTTGTTTTAACAAAGCAGCATACTTCAAATGTATGAAACTGTAGCTTTCATTCCATTGTCTTTCTCATGGATAGTATGCTTTGAATATTTCCCTGCTGCAGGGCAAACGGGGCCTGATGTGCAGAGATAAACACAGGGCTATCTGCAGTGACAGAGGAATGGGTGGTACAAAGTCCTGTGTGATCATAGCAATATTATCAGATTGAAGCAAGCAGTCTGCACACTTTAATCTTGACAGCCATGCCAACTTCTTTTCCTACTTGTGATATGAAGAAATGGTGAGATAAGGTAGTTTTAGCCGTGCCCCATTTTGGAAGCTGATGGATCTGCACTGTCTCTTGAATTAAATGCTGTATGTGTATCTTCAAAATCATGACAGTTATTCTCTGTGTTTGTCATGATGGCCAACAACATTTGCCTAACTACTAGAAAATGGAAATAATATGTGTAAAGAGACCAGTGCAGTTGCTGTAGAAAAACTGCACTTCAATTTAAAAGCTGCTAACTATAAATCTTCATGATGCCAGCATGGATTTTACAAAAATATGAACAGATAGTTTACATAAATATTTAAGGGCTAGAAGATGTGAGGTTTTCATTTTTTTAGAAGCAGTGATCCTCTGGCATGGCCCTGCTAGAGTGGGTCCAAAGGAGGGCCACGAGGATGATCAGAAAGCTGGAGCACCTCTCCCATGAACACAGGCCGTTCAGCCTGGAGAAAAGAAGGGTAGAGGGACACCTTATAGCTACATTTCAATACCTCAAGGGCACCTACAGAAAAGCTGTGGAAGAACAGTTTAGAAGGGTCTGTAGTGACAGGACAAGGGGCAATGGTTTGAAACTGGAGCAGGGGAGATTTAGGCTGGACATCAGGAGGAAGCTCTTCACAATGAGTAGTGAGGTCCTTGAGGTCCCTTCCAACCCTAACAATTCTATGATTCTATGATTATTTGGAATATCATAGTATCAGTCAGGGTTGGAAGGGATCACAAGGATCATCTAGTTCCAACCCCCCTGCCATGGGCAGGGACACCCCACACTAGATCAGGCTGGCCAGAGCCTCATCCAGCCTGCTCTTAAACACCCCCAGGGACAGCGCCCCAACCACCTCCCTGGACAACCCATTCCAGGGTTTCACCGCTCTCATGGTGAAGAACCTCCTCCTCACATCTAGCCTGAATCTCCCCACCTCCAGCTTCATTCCATTCCCCCTAGTCCTATCACTACCTGATAGCCTGAGAAGTCCCTCCCCAGCCTTCTTGTAGCCCCCTTCAGATACTGGAAGGCCACAATGAGGTCACCTGGGAGCCTTCTCTTCTGCAGACTGAACAGCCCCAACTCCTTCAGTCTGCCCTCATAGGAGAGGTGCTCCAGCCCTCTGCTCATCCTCGTGGCCCTTCTCTGGACACGTTCCAGCACCTCCACATCCCTCTTGTAATAGGGGCTCCAGAACTGGAGGCAGTACTCCAGGTGGGGTCTCCCCAGAGCTGAGTAGAGGGGGAGAATCACCTCCCTTGACCTGCTGGCCACACTTCTCCCATGATTTCTGACCTTCAGGGGAAAATAATTGTTTTTTTTTTTAAATTTTATTTTTCTTCTTAGTTTATTGGATTAAATTACGAGTTCACAGAAATGGGGTTGACATGGAGAGCTCTATTACCCATTAAAAACTATTTCTGTTAAATTCTTGATTTGCAGTGTTGTCTCGTTTGCAGTAAACTGAGGTTTCACTGGCAGTTTCAGGAGCACACCACCCCCACACTGGGGCAGCTACTGAAAAGTGCAGTATGTGTTCTGCCCAGAAGGAATCAGCAGGTGATGATTATACCTTGCTGAACACTGATGGGAAATAAGTATATTGGGGAAAAAATGGTGGCTTATTTTAGTGCTATGCTACACTTTCTGCAAGTGTTGTAAGGGATGAAGCTGAGGTTTGTTCTTGCACATAGTATGTTGCTTCTTAATTTCCAGTGTAATTGGAATTCTTAGCTTCCTGTTGCCTATGACTTCAGCTGTCTTCTGGCAAATGCAGTTTTATTATGTTGGTTTTACTATCTCGACACTACACAGGTATGCAGTGTAACCAGAGATGCTGCAATTTATTTGCCCTTTGGGTATTTTCAGAATTAACTGGACAAGGTCCAGAGCAAGCTGGTGTTTAAGATATCTCTGCTTTGACTGAAAGTTTGGATGAGATAATTTCCAGAGATCTTGTTTATGTAATTGCAAACATCAACATTCTACAATTGTCTGTAAAAATATGTGACCTCAGATGAGCTGGTTCCTTTAAAAATGTAGGGCTCATAAAGATTTTTGAGTCAACTGTTGTAATCCTTTTATATTCAGAGGTTCATTGAATGGTTAGGTTGGAAGGGATCTTAAAGATCATCTAGTTCCAACTGCTCTGCCAAGGGTGGGAACACCTTCCATTAATCCAGGTTACTCAAGGTCTCATCCCACCTGGCCTTAAACACCTCCAGGGAGGGAGCATTCACAACCTCCCTGGGCAACCTGTTCCAGTACTCACCACCCTCACTGTAAAAAATTTCTTCCTAATATCCAGCTTAAATCTCCCCTCCTCAAGCTTCAATCCATTCCCTTTCATCCCATCACTACAAGCCCTTGTAAAAAGTACCTCCCCAACTTCTGTGTAGGCTCCCTTCAGGTACTGGAAGACAGCTTTAAGGTCTCCCTGGAGCCTTTATTTCTCCAGGCTGAACAGCCCCAACTCCCTCAGCCTGTCCCCATAGGGAAGGTCATGCAGCCCTCTGTATTCATGGCCCTCCTCTGGACCTGCTCCAGCAGTTCAGTGTTCTTCTTATGCCTTGACCACTCTGAAACAGTGACAATATATCCACTATTAGGTGGGCAATAGCCTGAATTCTGCCTTATAAGGACTGGGGTTTATAGCATCATTGTTTTTTGCATTGTAATGAATAAATATTGACAGTAGACTGCTCATTCAGAAACCCATCTGGGTGCTTGTGTTCAGTACAGCAATGGGAAAGTGTGGACATCTCTGAATTTGTTCAATTATTGCTCTTTCATGTTGAATAGGAAGCTTCTGGAAGCCAGCCAGCATGAGCCATGAGGTAGAGGGATGTGTTTGACTACATGCCTGGGTCTGGAGACGAATCTGTGTGCAAATTAAACACCAGGGCACTACAGAGGGTGTGCAGCTGACAAAGCAGAAGGCCTTGCCTCACTCCCTTCTGCTAAGTGCCACATCTAAACAACCTTTGAACACATCCAGGGATGGTGACTCAACCACCTCTCTAGGCAGCCTGTTCCAAAGCTTTATTGCTCTTTGGGTGAAAAAAAATTCCCTACTGTCTACCCTAAACCTACCCTGGTGCAGCTTGAGGCTGTTTGCTCTTGTTCTGTCACTAATTACCAGTGAGGAGAGACCAGCACCTACCTCTCTATACTGTCCTTTGAGGTGTGGCATGATTCCTTAATTCTGGCCAAACAGACATATCCATGTTATAAATGTTGGTGGGCTCATTTTTGGCCTGGAAACAGCAGAATTCCAAGGGTCCCACTCAAAACTGTGGTTGGAAATGAGAAATTACTGCGTTATTGCAGAACGTAGGAGATATGGACAGCATTGCATTAACGTTTGCCTACTACTGTTGTGCCTATTTCTCCTGTTGGAAGGGAATGATTAATTCTGCAGTTTCATAATACTGCTTCTTCAAGCTCACAGTATGGATTTGCTTTCCCTCTCTCTCTTACTGTTAGGTTCAGTTCTCACTCTGCTGAAACACCGTGTTTACCACAGACACAGGTTATTTGGTTACAGACTTTGCATGAACAATTAAAAGTGTTCTATTGATTTTTGTATCTCATTCTCTCTCCAGTTGTGCATCAGATAAATGTATGATTCACAACAAAGTCACTTCTTTGCATGGTATGACTGAATAACTTTAATATTTGGGAAAACATTCTCTTGTTCTTTCTGTTTTCCTGTGGGAGCATGTGTAGGAAGGATTTCTTTTAAGAGAATGTTGGCTTACACTGTTGCAACAACAACTTCTTCACCAGACATAATTAAGTCTTTATTTCTTTAGTATCAAACTGGAAAACTTTTAGGCATGGGAAACTTTTTCAACTTAGAATAGAGTAGAGTAGAGTAGAATAGAATAGAATAGAATAGAATAGAATAGAATAGAATAGAATAGAATAGAATAGACCAGGTTGGAAAAGACCTTCAAGATCATGGTGTCCAACTTCTCCTGAAAGAACAAATGTTTGTTTGTAGCTTCTATTAAATCCATTGTGTATGGCATCAAATAATTAGCTTCTCTTGAGCATATTAGTGAAAGTGTTTACAGGACTTCAGAACAAAATGCAGAGGCAGAACCTGTATCATTCTTAACAGATAATGAATTAACAACACACTCTTCTGAGCCTTGTCTTTCACCTTCTGAAACATCTCCTGGCTCAAACTTCTCACTTTCCACCGAGTTATTTTATCTCTTACTAGATAAAACTAGAGAAATGAACCTACTGTTGCATTAAAATTAAATGTTTGTGTGGGCCCTCCTTCATGTATAGAGTTCTGTCTATTAAATGATATAGTAATACTTTGACAAAGATTCATCAGTGGTTTTATTATCCTGCTGAATGATGCATAATATTAAATGCAACTTTTTCATCCAGATTTATTTAATTCACCAAAATGTGCCCCATGTTTTGATCTAAGTGGGTTTGGTTTTTTTGGTGTGTATATGAGTGTTTAAAATACAGATATTAGAGCAAAAGCAACTTGAAGAGAGGTATTGTTTCTGTGGAGCTGAGGTTTCAGCTCATTTTATCTTTTTTAATACAATAGCCTTTACTGTAAACAGATATTTTCCTATAGCCTGATAGTCAAACCAGACTTGGTTTTTGTTTAATGTCATTTATAAAAACAGTGGGGGGAAAAAAAATAGGAGGATATTTAACCTGGAAATTACTTGCTATTTTGTAATTGTGTTTTGTTCAGCTAAACTAAGAATGATTTATTAAGGTAGTTATTGCATTTTGCTACATTGCTGCACACAGCCATTAGCATTTGCATAAACCCAATTATGGAGACTTGCAGTGCATTCGCTGTCGTAGTGAGTTATTTATTAGAGGAGACATCTGCTCCTTTTCACTGCCTGGATGTTGTATACATGGGAAAGCCTCTAACATGCCTTCAACAATCTAAATGCATTTGAAATTCTGAATATCTGCCAGATAGAATCAGGAAAGCTCTGCATAAAATGTGGTGGCGTGTTTCTGTTGCTGAGGTTACCACTGCGTTCATTATGCTCACGATTTGCCCGTGTTTCCAGGCATTTAGAGTTTAGGCTTACAGTACTGAGTTTTGTCATGTAAAGCTGTGTTTGGAACCTCTAGGTTTTAGTGATAAAGTTTCCAGATGAAATTTTAGCTTCTAAACAAGACTTGTGAAAATATGCAGTTGAAAAGGACAGGATAAACCTGCATGTGTCGTGCTCTGTCAGTAATGCTCATTTCCCCCTCAAACACAACGCTTGAAAAAGCAGATCCAACTTTTGGGAGTGGTTTCTGGAAAGCTACACAGCACCTTAATGTTTCCAACAACATAAACACATGGAACAACAAATCTAACATGTTTTTTCCTGTTTAAATGAACATTTTTCTCAGCTCTGTGGAAGGTGCACTGAAACTTAGAGAAAGCTGTTTCAGGTGCTGGAGGGAAAAAATTGTTTTGGATAACTCTGTATGTGTATTATTGTTAATGGGAGGGAGTGTTGACCTGCTTGAGGGTAGGAAGGCTCTGCAAAGAGGTCTGGGCAGGCTGAGTCAACAGGCAGTGTCAGTTGTATGGCATTTAACAAAGCCAAGTGCTCTCTACAACTGCCTGAAAAGACATTGTAGAGAGGCTGGTGCTGGTCTCTGCTCACAGGTAATTAGTGATAGAACAAGAGGGAATTGCCTCAAGCTGCAGCTGGATAGGTTTAGACTAGACATTAGGAAAAAAAAATCCCCAGCAAGAGTGATCAGGCATTGGAATGTGCTGCCCAGGGAGGTGGTGGAGTAACCAGTCCTGGTTGTGTTTAATTGGATGTGGTGCCTGGGGATATGGCTTAGGGGTGAACCTTGCAGAGTAGGGTTATCGGTTGGACTTGGGGATCCTGAGGGCCTTTTCCAACCTGAATATTTGTGATTCTATGAGTCCCGCACTTGGGTCGCAACAACCCCAGGCAACACCACAGGCTTGGGGCAGAGTGGCTGGAAAGTTGCCTGGTGGGAAAGGACCTGGGGGTGTTGGTTGACAACTGGCTGAACACGAGCCAGCAGTGTGCCCAGGTGGCCAAGAAGGCCAACAGCACCCTGGCCAGCATCAGGGGCAATGTGGCCTGCAGCAGTAGGAAGTGATTGTGCCCCTGTACTGGGCACTGGTGAGGCCGCACCTCGAATACCAGGCTCAGTTCTGGGCCCCTTACTACAAGAAGAACATTGAGGTGCTGGAGCATGTCCAGAGCAGTGCAATAAAGCAGGTGAAAGGTCCAGAGAACAAGGCTTACGATGAGTGGCTGAGGGAACCGGGCTTGTGCTGTCTGGAGAAGAGGAGGCTGAGAGGAGACCTCCTTGCTCTCTACAACTACCTGAAAGGAGGCTGGAGTGAGGTGGGGCTTCCCTCTAGAATCAGGTAATAGGATGAGAGGAAATGGCCTGAAATTGTGCCAGGGGAGGGTTGGATTAGCTCTTAGGAAAAGTTTCTTTATGGAGAGACTGGGTAAGCATTGCCCAGGAAGGTGGTGGAGTCACTGTCCCTGGACGTGTTCAAGAAACCTGTGGCCACGGCGCTTGGGGATGTGGTTTAGCAGCCCAGGTGGTGTTAGGCTGATGATTGGATTTGATGATCTTAGAGGTCTTTTCCAACCAAAACAATTCTGATTCTATGATTTTCTTTCTACAACAGCAACCCCACTGTTTCAGATACTTTATGGGAGGGTCAAAGAGAATATCCTTTAAAATCTGTGTGTGATACTTACAAATTCCTTGTACAGCAGCCCTCCAGCAGCACTACCCTTAAAGGAGAATGCTAGGAATTTTCCAAATTCTGTAATATATCATGAAATGAACCTGATTATCTCTTCTGTGACAAATTACATATTCAAGTGTTTCTAGCTGTCATAACAATGAACATTTATCATCGTTTGACTCATGAAAAATGATACTAATTACACGATACTATAAAAAATGCTTTAGTTAAATTATTAGTAATAGACAAAAGTGTTTTTTCTAGCCATGAAATTACAGTGATAGTCCTGATTTCTGTCAATGGAGAGGCAGTCAAAATAAATATTTCACCATCTCTAATTGCAGGTTTTGGTTATGATGACATAGGAAATACTTTGAATTGGTTTTACTCAGTACATTATTGTGACAAACTCTGGCAAGGTTTGGACATTCTCCACACTACCTTGCTGCATGTCAGTCAGGTTGGATGGGGGTCTGAGCAACCTGATGTAGTTGAAGATATCCCTGCTCATTGCAGGGAGGTTGCACTTGATGTCCTCTAAAGCCCAAACTATTCTGTAATTTTACAATTCTGTGACATAAATGGGATAAATGCAGTAGTAATTTCTAGCTCTCATGGCATTTAGGATCAATAAGTCTCCAAAGTTTTATTAATGAAGTAACATAGTACTCTTCTGAAGAATGACTAGGCAGAATTTATTCCACTGTGATGGAAAAAGAAGCACTTAATGCTGGTCAGTAATTTACATTCCAACTATTTTCTTAATAACCCCATCATTTTTGTGTATTCTCTGACATTTATATTCTGGCATTGTTAATCAAAGAATTTTGAATAAGATTCAGCAAATCAAACTGTGCTAAGAAAAATTAAGAAAGTGGTAGAATACAAAAGAGGGAGCATCATCATATCAGTATGAATACCATCTTGTGAAAATCTCATTCCTGTCACATCATTGAAGGCTTAAGAGGGTGAGGGATGGCAGGAGTGGTCAAAAGCCCAGAAGAGTTGCATGAGTAGATCAGAATTTCTCATTCCTTAGAGGAGAGTACAAGGCAAGTGTGACAGAGGTCTGTGAAATCACAAAGAGAGGATAACAACCATTCCTTGCCTTCTAAAGCACAAGAATTAGGGATGTCAAACTTGGTGAGACAGCTGAAAACAAAATAGCGTGCATGCAAACTGTAAGAAATGACATGTGCTCTAGAGGCAACTCGAGAAATGCATTTGAGAAAGTTCAGCTGGGGGAAAGACAAAACACAGCCAGCACCTTTTACTTATGATATGTGGGATCTTCAAAGGATTGTAGCAGAAGTAATCACAGAATCACCATGGTTGGAAGAGACCTCAAAGACCATCAAGTCCAACCTGTCACCACAGACCTCATGACTAAACCATGGCATCAAGTGCCACGTCCAATCCCCTCTTGAACATTTCCAGGGATTGTGACTCCACCACCTCCTTGGGCAGCACATTCCAATGGCAAACGACTCTCTCAGTGAAGAACTTTCTCCTCACCTAGAGCCTGAACTTCCCCTGGTACAAATTAAGACTGTGTCCTCTTGTTCTGGTGCTGGTTGCCTGGGAGAAGAGACCAGCCACCTCCTGGCTACAACCCCCCTTCAGGTAGTTGTAGAGAGCAATGAGGTCTCCCCTGAGCCTCCTCTTCTCCAGGCTTGTCCTGATCTTGGATTACTCTTTCTCTGGGCCAGTCAGCATTGGTTGCCCTTGTGAACAGAATATTGGGTGACATCAAGTATGATGCAGTGTCTGTTCTTATGTTTTGTATATCAATTTTTAAAGTTCTTTTAATGTATCTGAATTTGGGAGCAGAGCAGGGTTTCACTTTGGTGTTCAGTGACAGTTTTAATGCTGCAGTATTTCTTCCTGGGCTCCTCTAGGCAGATTTATTAGGATTGTGGCATTCTGACTTACTCTCAGATAAGCTTTTCTGTGCAAGGATTAAACTGAAGTTTGCTGTTGTGATCATTGCTTTAGTAAACAGATTTTTGCCTCTGTCTTTTCACAGCAGACTTAAACACACAAGGTAGATTGTTTATAGTTCAAGGTAGGAAGGAATCTTCCTCTTGTCCTGCAGTTTCTCTTCAGCCATGAAGTAGAATTTTGAAGTTGAACTCCTGTTGCTGCCTTCTCAATCATAGCCTTTGGGAGGCCTTGAATTATTATCACGTTATGAACTCATAAAAATTGGGTCACAACACGATGAACAGGAAAAATAATTTACCTAAAAAAGGGATTCTAGATAAACTGCAACCACAGTTTAACTTAAGTAATATGAGTTGTTCTTGTTGAAAACATTGTTACTCTACATCCTGCTCACATTCTTCAACCATTTTCTGAGTAGTGCTATGACAATATCTGGCTGACAGGCTGCTTTCTGTCCCTTTGCATTTTAGTGTATCATATCATATCGTATCTGATTTATGTGCACTGTTTGACTTTCCCAGGAATCCATATCATAGAATCAATGAGGTTGGAAAAGACCTCAGAGATCATCAAGTCCAATCTATCATCCAACACTATCTAATCAACTAAACCATGGCACCAAGCACCCCATCCAGTCTCTTCCTAACCACCTCCAGTGATGGTGATTATGATGATAATTCACTGCATGCATCACTGTTAAAGGATCTTGCACCATTATTGCTGTTCACTGAAATATGGAGCAGGAATTAATGCACAAGCTGAGACTGTGCCATCAACATGTAGATGCCATATCTTTAGGGGTTTTATATATAATGTAAAAATATTGTGACATCATCTGCAAAGAGAAAGTCATTGTAGTGGTTAATGTAATAGTCACTTGCACAAAATGGCATTAAAAAACATGAAGAGGCATCCCTTAAGTTCCAACCTGGCAAAGAAGGTATGGGTAGGCTACTTGTGTTAGAGCTTTTGCTAAATGCAGATTTTGATGAATAAAGGTATTTCTGTAACTAAATGGGAACTCCATTACAGAGAAGAAAGAAAGAAAACAGGAATGTTTTCTTCTGCCATGCAAGTAATTCTTTCAGCACAATGTGGTATTTAATTTGCTGAATTTTAAACTCTGATAACCAGAGTTATTGAACCTGTTTCTTTTCCTGTGTCCTCTGAGCAAGATCCCTTACCTACTTAAATTTTTTTTGCATTTCAGGAATCTTATTCAAAGAAGAGAGGTTATGCACTGGAAGCAATACCTTCTGTACCTCTGGATGCAGTCCTTGCAGAAAATAACAGCAGCCTTTGTGATTCCATAGATATAGCAGTGACCAAAAAGCCTTGTTCCCTGGAGATAGCAAGAGTTCCCACTTCAAGACCAGGTAAATCACAAAATGATCCTTTACATATTCTTTGGTGTAAGTGCAAAGTTCTAGAAGATCTGGAATTACATATGAAAGGTATGGGTTTATATTTGTAAGAACAGGGGACTCTGTTTACCTAGCAGAGCATGATTATAGTCTTCTGTTAGATACCATAAAAGCTTAATTTGAGTATAAAGATTAGTAGCAAAATGCTGTGGGAGGGAAAACAAAGCAGAGGCTTAAACAATATCCTAGATAAATATAAGACATGCAAAAAGTCAAACTGGAAATCTAATTTCTTTAGGGCTAGCCTTTTGCACTGATCTATTTACCCACTTGTTTGTGTTCTTAAATTAAGTGCTTAGCAACAAGGTTAGACAACTAATTCATAATTTAAAGTACTCTATATTTTCATGGTAAAGAAAGGAAAATCTACCCTTTAAAAAGATAAATAAACAGAATCAGTGAAAGAGAATCAGGAGAAACATTGACAGTTTGGCAGCCTGCTGTTTGTATTACACAGGTTTTAACAGCAATAAGTCACAGTATCTCAAAACCAGGGCTGAATCAGATGAATGGTATTATCCGTGAGGACTCTCTTTATGTTCTCCAAAATGATATGCTCCCTTCCATTACCCTTGTTTGAACTCTTCATTAGTCACCACCTGGTAGAGGAATTTCAGAATATGATTCTGCTGTAAGTAATTAGACTGAGAGTCTGATTTGACAAATGACAGTTTTCAGCGGCTCAGACCTATTTGAAACGGACAATTGACTTTTTTGACCTGTGCTGTCTTGATTATGAGTCATGACTTGGAAAACACACAAGAATGACAGATGATTGTTGACTAATGCCATGTTACCTATCTAGTCTGTGTAAGGGGAAGCACCTTCTTGATTTCACAGCCGAACTAGTATTGGAAGGCATAGTACGTAGAGATGAAATACATCTTTGGAGGCTGCAAGGTGTGCTGGACTGGATCATAAGTCCCACTTCTCCATAAAATTTAGGCTAAAGAAGACTTGATGGAACCTGCATTATGAACAGTGACCTAAGAGATGGCACAGAATAGGATAATATCTTTAGGAAACAGTTGCACGTGGACCAGAATCTGACTCAAACATCAGCACAGCTGCTTGTGTGGCCGGAGGTTTATTGTGTTGAGTTTTTTTTTTTTCACTTTGGCTCTGATAATCTAAAAAGTTAGCAGACTATGCAGGATAATATTACAGATTGTCATTCAGTAAAGGAAGAAAATGCCAAATTAACCTTGGTTTTTGGACTTCTACTTGATTAATCACCATAAACATTCTTACTGCAATGGGAAGACTGCCATACCCCTACCCAATAAATCAGCTGAGGCAGTTCATTATCTGCCTCCACAGCAATGGGACTCAACTCTAAAGCTTTCCATTGTAATTAGGTTTTGGGTTTTTTTAAAAGATAGACTTTATGGTAGTTAAAATACCAGGCTTTGAAAGTGTGCTGTCTGCTGAACATAAGCATTTCTTCTTAAGCATAGCAAGTCCACTAAGCTCAGTTTGAAAAACAGATGCTAAGAAGGACATTTTTGGGGGCTTAATCTGGAACTGTGCTTGTGTATGGTTAAACATGATGTGTATCAGAGACCCAGAGAATATCCAAGGAAGCTGCAAGGACATTCAAGGAGAATCCCATCATCTTTATAAGATCTAACAAGGTCAATGAGTTGACAATGCAACTGTACTGTAATTCCTTCTGTCTTGGCTTTCCATATGCCACTACGATGTTTTCCTTGGCATTACACTGCAAAGAACATTTGGCTGTTTAGATAAGCAGATTCCAAAATGTGATTTTATTTTAAGCTATAAATGTAGTAGTTAGATAACTGGCCTGGCTTGTAAGCCATAGCTGTAATCATGTTGGCTGTTATCTTACATTGCAAATGGCCCAAATGAAGTCAACCGTATCACTCATAAGGTACTTAACACCATGCATTATTGTATGTGAATGTCAGCCTGCCACTTCATATGGATTTATTGCTTGAATAAGCTATGTGTGATTACAGAGATCGTGCATTTAGAACAAATGTCTACTTTGCATGCCTTTTCCCCTGAATTTCCCTGGGTTTGTATCACAGGGACACCCTGACTTTAGGAATACTGCTTCAAATTGCTGTACTACATCATGTGTAGAAATATTTTCAGAGCGTGAGGCAGCACTTTGAACGTAAAATTGCATCTGTCAGTCTTCTTTCCCTAGGTGGTAGGACACTCTGATCAACTCTCCCTGCTGTCTGGGGCATTGCTACCTCTTGGCAGCAGAAATGAGGCTGACTGTACTCAGTGATTGAAAATTTTCCTTTCCTGTCTAGAAAGGCAAGGTCATTCTTGCTGGCCTTTCTAGCTGTAGAGATGCATGTTGTAAATATTATCTGCCCTGCCAGTAAACTCCTGACAGGCTGGCAATAGTCACTCTGCCAGTCACCATTCTCTGATCTACTAGGTAAAAAAAAAAAGGAGGGCAAAACCAACCAACCAACCAAAACCAGCCCAGACTCTTCTCCTTTGGGAAAGCTGATCTGTCCATGAAGATTAATCAAGGGTTTAATACAGCATCTCAATAATCTCAATAACAGGAAAAGACACTGCTGTCTGTAAACCACATGAAAGTCATGCTTGGATAAGGAAGTTCTAGTTCAAAGACCTATTTTTACCAGTTCTTTTAGCTTAGAGTGGCTGCAGTTTGAGGAAAGGCTTGGTGAGCCATCATCAGCTGTAGCAATGCAGAACTCAGTGCTCTCTGCAAAATCCAGTTGAGAAATTAGATAAATACTTAGGGACCTCACTGATGCTCAGCTCTCAGCCACTGCATAGTCAGCATTTCCCAAGACAATAGTTTTAAAGATACCTGTGGTGCAACTACTCTACCCAGTTACGTCCAAGACATGGGTACTATCAAGGGGGTAAAACCATCCTCTACTATGTGGTGTGTTGCCCCTAAGCAAAGGACAAAGACAAGGCAAGGAGTTGAAACATAAAGGGAGAGATATTAGAATAGAATAGCATTAACCAGGTTGGAAGAGACCTTTGAGATCATCAAGTCCAACCTATCATGCAACACTATCTAATCAACTAAACCATGGCACCAAGCACCCCACCCAGTCACTTCCTAAACACCTCCAGTGATGGTGACTCCACCACCTCCCTGGGCAGCACATTCCAATGGCCAATCTCTCTTTCTATGAAGAACTTCTTCCTAACATCCAGCCTAAACCTCCCCTGGTGCAGTTTGAGACTGTGTCCTCTTGTTCTGGTGCTGGTTGCCTGGGAGAAGAGACCAACCCCCACCTGGCTACAACCTCCCTTCAGGTGGTTGTAGAGAGCAATAAGGCATCTTCCTTCTCAGTACTAGTATTTATTAATTACAATTAGTATATTTTATTTTCATTATTAAACTGTTCTTATCTTAATCCAGGAGTTTCTTTCCCCCCAGTTCTCCTCCTCATCGCACTGTGGAGGGGAAGGAGTAAGCCAGTGGCTCTGTGGTGCTTAGATGCTGGCTGTGGTTAAACTACAAGAGATGGATAAAACTGTTCCTTTGGTTTTCAGTTGAGTAGTCTGGACAGAAAAGTAAAGCAATATACACAGTGGATACTCCTCATGCTCATGCTGGAACCATTCATTATTAACTTCTCTTAATTACCTCAGTGGCAAACGTAGACCACTTTAATTAATTTTAATAACCCAAATGTATTCTAAAAGCGAATGTCAAATTAACCATGCTTGTATTAAACAAACTTATAATTTCATTTACAAACCACATTAATAAGATCCATTTTCTTCCTGAAGTAATGCTAATTTGCCTGACCTGTGTCCCTTTCATTTGTTATTGATGGTAATCCGTATCAGCTATTCCCTTATTCCTGGTGTCACAATGAAAGCCTATAACTTGTGAAGGTTACTTCATTAGCTGCCTTTTAGTCTTCTAAAACCTTAACAATATTCCTAGTGCTACTAAAAAATAGCACCATTTGTTGAGATAACATCTTGCCAGATCTTTTAAAGCTCTTTAATACAAATTGCAGGGATCTGCTGATCAAGATTATCTGGCTTTAGTAAGTCTCATTGAACATTCTCTTTTGGTATTTTCATATGAGTTTCTGTTTCACATTTAGGGAAGATATTTCACATCTCTGTTGTTTCCTAATGTTATTGCTAGAGTAATGCACCATAATTTGGTTTCCTCCATTGCCCATTTGCCCTGCTCCTTTATGTCCTTGATGCAGCAGAGGTCTTGTGGAGAAACAGTATTATAATCATAATTAAAGACTTCTTCAGAGTGCTTATGCACAAGAAGTTGAATTGAGGTAGCACGAGCCACATCAAATCTTACATACCACAGCTCTAATGTACTTTCCTTTGCACCCTTATCATCCCTCTAAGAGGTTTTTAGTATATAATTAAAGATAATTGCTCCCCATCATAAGCTCCTCTGACAACATCCTTACCAGTGAAATGTTATTCTTAAAAATACTCTGTCATTTCTGAAGTTAAAGCACATGGGGAAGACTGATACCACGTGGCCAGTTCATTATGAAAATACCTGCAGGTCTCCACCCATCTAGTATGTTCCAGTAAATATGTTAATGTTGTTAAAGTACTTCCACTTTCCAAAGGGAGTAGCTCACATTTTCTCTGCAATGTGAGAGAAAAAGCTGCTGCTTGACATATGTTAAACATTTACTGGTGATTCACTAATGTTTATTATTCTTCATTAAAGTACAGTTGAAAAAAAAATAGCTTTTGTGGGATTTTGGGGGCTTATTTTGCAAATAAGTGCTCATTAAAGTGCATGCATTCTGACCAACACTCAGTTTCATCCATCCTGGTGTGATTACCATCTAGAATGATCTCATTATACACTTGACTGCATGCTGTCAGACAAAATCCCTTTTCCAAATGAAGACAACAACTTTAAGGAACATAATTATTTGGAGGTATTTTGCATTTTAAAGCCCACATGCAAATATTATTCAGCAGGATTTGATTTTTTCTTTGTTAAATGACTGTTTCTTCCAGCATCCTTTGCAAGAAGCTTTTGAGTCAGGAATGAAATATGAGCCAGAAATGTGCCCTTGTGGCCAAGAAGGCCAGTGGCATCCTGGGGTGTATTAGAAGGAGTGTGGTTAGTAAGAAGAAAAAGGTTCTTCTGCACCTCTACTCTGCCCTGGGGAGGCCACATCTGGAATATTGTGTCCAGTTCTGGAACCCTCAGTTCAAGAAAGATCTCAAGAAACTGCTTGAAAGAGTCCAGCACAGAGTGACAAAGATGATGAAGGGAGTGGAACATCCTCCTTGTCAGGAAAGGCTGATGGAGCTGGGGCTCTTTAGCTCGGGGAAGAGGAGCCTGAGGGGTCACCTCATTCATGTTTATAGAGATGTGAAGGGCAGTGTTGGGAGGACAGAGCCAGGCTCTGCTCAGTGATGTCCAACAATAGGACAAGAGGCAATGGGTGCAAGCTGAAGCAGAGGAGGTTCCACATGAACATAAGGAAAAACTTTTTCACTGTGAGGGTGCCAGAGCCCTGGAACAGGCTGTCCAGAGCAGTTGTGGAATCTCCTTCTCTGTGGATGTTCAAAACCCATCTGGGTGAATTTCTTTGTGACCTACTCCAGGTGATCCCACTCTGGCAGGGGGGTTGGACTCCACGACCTTTTGAGGTTCCTTCCAACCCCTAACATTCTGTGATTCTGTGAAATATAGAAGACTGGATGCAACATATTCCATTGTAGTAAGTAATGCCTGTGCTTCAAAATGCTGCTGAGATTGTTTTATAATTGAGCAGATGTAAGTGATATTACCTTTTGTAAGTAGCAATAATTCAGTAGGCAGATGAGGAATAAAACTGCTATAAAAGCCCCATTAAATTGCTAATATGATGGGTAACAGGAAAACTTCATCTAACCATTAATTTGTTTACATTTTACATGCACCTGGTGTATTCTGGAGGAATATAAGCTTGTGTCATGAACATAGCCCTCTATGGGACTGGCATTCAAAGACAGGTTGGACAGCGCCTTGAGCAAACTGATTTAGTGTGAGGTGTCCCTGCCCATGACAGGGGGTTGGAACTAGATGATCTTCAAGGTCCCTTCCAACTCAAACCATTCTATGACTTAGCTAATAGTGTATATCTCCTGGTGCACCTGCAAATTTTCTACAAGCCTTAAACTGAATTTTCTACATTTGGTTTTTTTCAGGTTGAATCTTCCTCCATATTAGCAGTTAGGAGGAACCAGTCATCTTGACTTTCTACTTTTCATTCTTATTGTCTTCTTTTGCATTAAGATGAAGCTGAGTCCTAAAATTTGAGAGCTCCAGTGCTCAAGAGTTGGTGTTTCACTTGACTTGCATCTATAATGCAAAAAAGTTAAAGTACTATAAAAAATCCTTGAAGTGGCTTTCATAAGCTCTGGAAATGCAATCTAGGTGTGTCTTAAAGCCCACAAAGAACTCAGCTATCTTTTGTGGAAGATTAATTTCTTCACTATTTAGTCTCTCAGTTTTAGATGATGATGCTCAAGTCTGAATGACTAATCGTTAGGCACTGCCATGTACATATCTTAGGATCAAGTAGACATTCTCAGCTGTTTCAGAAAGCTATGATATTAGCAATGCTCCTGATTCCTCTTGTTCCTTGCACAGGCTTCTTTCCAGGCTTTTTTTTTTTTTCACATTTTGTATAAAAAGTTGTAGCTTTAACACAGTTTATTAGGGAGTGGTTTTTGATTTGGTATAGATGTTGAACAGGTGTGTAGTCTACAGGTGCCTTGAAGCATAGTTTTTACTAGGTGATGCAGGTATTAAATTTGATGGCTTGGGCAATTCCTTTCTATCTGTATGTCTCATATCAGGGCTCTTATCTGGGATGTGGGGGATCAAGGTGAGAGCTCTAAGTACCAGGCTATGATGTGAGTGTCTATATCTGTCTCATAGCACATGAGAACACTATACAGAGCTGCTCCCAATGTTTCACATCCTATCTGCATCCCAGCTCCTTGACGGACCAAGAAATGTGAACTCAATCCCTTCCCTGCTCTGTCAGTATAGGGTTGAGCTCCAGAAGGACCGAATGTTAGAAAGATCAGCTTTCCAGGATACCTGCCCTGCATCTTGTCCTTTTCCCCCCCATCATTGATAAAATGCATTGATTTTTCTGTGCAATGGCTTCACAAGCCACACTTTTGTTAAATTTACCCAGAACAAACCCTTGCTGAAGTTACTAGAGGTTGAGGGCAAAAAAACAATCTGAAAGACAGAAAGACAGCTTATCTAATTGATCAGGGGGGAAAAAAAAAAGGTATTTTTTGCAATTTTTACTTTAGAGTATCACAGGATCACCATGGTTGGAAGAGACCTCAGAGATCATCAAGTCCAACCTGTCACCACAGACCTCATGACTAAACCATGGCACCAAGTGCCACGTCCAATCCCCTCTTGAACACCTCCAGGGACAGTGACTCCACCACCTCCCTGGGCAGCACATTCCAAAGGTTAACAACTCTCTCTGTGAAGAACTTTCTCCTCACCTTGAGCCTAAACTTCCCCTTGGCACTCTTGTGCTGATGCTGGTTGCTAGAGAGAAGAGATCAACCCCTTCCTGGCTACAACCACCTTTCAGGTAGTTGTAGAGAGCAATGAGGTCACCCCTGAGCCTCCTCTTCTCCAGGCTAAACAACCCCAGCTCCCTCAGCCTTTCCTCATAGGGCTTGTGCTCAAGGCCTCTCACCAGCCTTGTTGCCCTTCTCTGGACACGTTCAAGTGTCTTGATGTCCTTCCTAAACTGAGGGGCCCAGAACTGGACACAGGACTCAATTGGCCTAACCAATGCAGAGTACAGGGGCACAATGCCTTTCCTGCTCCTGCTGGCCACACTATTCACAGAAAGTTCTGGGGTTTAGTTATTATTTTTTCTCATCATAGTGTAAGAAAGAAAGAGATGTTACAAATAATGGAAATTATCTTGGAGAAAAAAATTTCTTTCAGCCCCAGAAATTCTAGTAAGAAACTAGCTCTAATTGTGCTATATTTTTTAGTATGTTCCAGCAGGGAGGCAATGATATCTGAAAGGAAAAGGATGTAGAGTGAGCAGCTGGAGCTAGAGTGCAAAGAATGTTTTAGTAACAGTTGGGTTTAATACCCTCATCCAGAACAAATGATACTGCATACAATGATATATGACATCAGAGGAAAATAACACACCCTGCCCCACAACAAACAACAAAATATGAAGTGGTCTTTCTGAAGAATTCTCCTGCTTTCTGAAAACAATAAAGCAACCAAGTGTGAAAATACTCTTTCATTTATTTTCTTCCAGATCTGCCTCATTTGAAGGCATATCAGAAAGAAAGAAAAAAGACCAGGCCAGTTGGTATTTCCTTGCAGTAGAAAATTATTCTATCATCAGCTGCCAGTAAATACATGATGCTGCATCTGCACGTCTGTGGATTGACAACACAAACCCATTCCCATCCTGTTTCGATGCACAGCAAAGTCCATCTCTTGCACACCTCAGACTTCCTTTTTTTTTGAGGTGGCACCAAAATGAAAATGAAAAAGAGCAAAAGTGAAATCTCTGTAAAGTAATAGCAGGAAACGTTTTGGCAGCGAGCTACGTGCTGCCATCAGGAGCAGCAGATGTGAAAAGGGAGACAGAAGTAGAGAAAATGGAAGTAAATTAATGGGGTTTTAACTTGAAATGGAACAAGAGGGAATGTTGTGCCTTTTTTTTTTTCACAGACTGCACCACTGATTACCATCACTAGGAATCAATGTTTTTCCTTTTTTTTAATCCTCTCTGACACCGAACAAAACAAATAAATCTGTTCATTATGCACAAAAATGGTTTATTTTACCAATTGCTTACTATTTTTCACAAATATTTTCATTTTAACCACATTTAGCAAACTATGCCAAGATTTCTGCTTTCCATATGGGAACCTAGGGGAAGGCTGCAGAGGGACTTTTCATAAGGGTGTCTAGCAACAGGACAAGTGCAAATGGTTTTAAGCTGAGGGAGAGAAGGTTTAAACCAAATCTTAGGAAGCTCTTCAGTGTGAGGATGGTGAAACTCTGGAGAGGTTGTGGGTGGGTCCTGCCTGACAGTGTTCAAGGTCACGTTGGATGAGGCCTTGAGCAGCCAAGCCTAGTTGAAAGGTGTCGCTGCCCATGGCAGGGAGGTTGGAGTAGACGATCTCTAAGGTCACTTCCAACCTAAGCCATTCTATCTATGATTCAGATCAATGCCAAAATAAAATGATTAGTGTATATAATTAGCTGACTGTGTGACATAAGCTAAAGTTGCAGCCCAGTTCCAGTGCAGTCAGGTATAGCAACAGAACAAGAGGACACACTCTCAAGCTGCACCAGGGGAAGTTTAGGCTCGAGGTGAGGAGAAAGTTCTTCACAGAGAGAGTTGTTAGCCATTGGAATGTGCTGCCCAGGGAGGTGGTGGAGTCACTGTTCCTGGAGGTGTTCAGGAGGGGATTGGACGTGGCACTTGGTGCCATGGTTTAATCATGAGGTCTGTGGTGACAGGTTGGACTTGATGATCTCTGAGGTCTCTTCCAACCATGGTGATCCTGTGATACTCTAAAGTAAAAATCACAAAAACTACCCATTTTTTCCCCCTGATCAATTAGATAAGCTGTCTTTCAGATTGTTTTTTTGCCCTCAACCTCTAGTAACTTCAGCAAGGGTTTGTTCTGGGTAAATTTAACAAAAGTGTGGCTTGTGAAGCCATTGCACAGAAAAATCAATGCATTTTATCAATGATTTGTCCATCTGCAAGATATCAGCCTAATAAACACAGTGCAGAATGAATCTGTGACTCATTTTCTAATGGAATAATGACATTTGCAATAGGAAGTTGGTAGTGGTCAGAAGTTCTTGCAGCGACAGCAGTTCTGTGAATCTTGCCTTTGAGGGGGTTGGTTTCTTCTCCCAGGCAACCAGCACCAGAAAAAGAGGACACAGTCTCAAGCTGCACCAGGGGAAGTTTAGACTCAAGGTGAGGAGAAAGTTTTTCACAGAGGGAGTTGTTAGCCATTGGAATGTGCTGCCCAGGGAGGGGGTGGAATCACCATCCCTGGAGTTGTTCATGAGGGGATTGGATGTGGCACTTGGTGCCATGGTCTAATAGTCATGAGGTGTTGGGTGACAGGTTGGACTTGATGATCTTTGAGGTCTTTTCCAACCTTCCACTTAATTGTGACATGTAAATTACCCCCCCAAAAAAAAATCATTTGGGAATTAAAATTGCAATCAAGTGTTTGGGTTTTTTCATTTGCTAAAATCTCCAGTGCTGTAATGACTCAGCTGGATTGTGTTGTTCCACAATTGCCCACAATGTTCCCTTTATCTCTCTCAAATCATCTGGAAAGTATCAGGGCAACATATTGGAAGAGGTAGCTGGAGCGCTCTGATACAGGTGGTTTTGTATTGCCTTCAAACTGAAAAGCAAAGACTTTTAATACAATGCATTATTGGTGCACAATATCTGCTGGAGAAATTCTTTGTGCTTAAGGAGAACTCTGTTACGCTGGATCCAATAGACACTTTGAGTCTGGAACAAAATACTTTTTCCTATGTAAATATATATTAAATACAATAATGTGAAGTGAGAGAGTGTAGAGTGAGAACTGAGCTCTCTGGAGCTGCTAAAAAAAATTAGATACTTTAAATGAGGATAGCTGGATATTGAAACATTGTAAAGCACCGTTTCTAGCTCTTTGGCTTTAAGGTATTTCAGTCAGCTTTTTGACTGCAAGCGCTCTGCTAAAGAGCTTTATTAGCTAACTGACACTTCAAACCAACTGAAGCTCATGAAAGTAAAGTTTTCTCCATAAACTGCATCTTGTTGCAACCAAAGGCAGATGCATATTGGAAGGTTTATCTTCAAGACTGCTTAAATTATTTATGAACTGAGCTTGATTCTTGGGGAGAATGGCTATAATCAGTATTCTCTAAATGAGGTGAGGGCACTTACTCTCATCACCTTTTGCAGTTTCTATTCTGAGATAAATATAGCCTGATTCACTAATTGTCAGTTGCAGTAGTGTAATACTTCTCCTGCACAACACAGTTTGGTTATTCTCTCGGGTTTATAGCAAAAGCCTTGTGAAATACTGAGTGATGCTTATGATAGCCTTCAGTGGCCTCTCCCTGACAAGTTGCATTTCAAGATAAGCACAGACATCTCCAGTCTCTATCTTTTGTGGGTTGTTGTTTTTTTTTAAGGATGATTTGCTGTTTTGTTTTTTGGGTATTTTACAAAACCAGTAGGCATTTCAGTTTCCAGTGAATGCCTGAAATAAACAAACATATTTTGGCACCTGTAACTACCATTGTATGTCCCAAACCATGATGACTATGTGCTGAGACAAGGCAACTGTAGAAATCCACTAAGTACATCACAGATAAGTGCAGCCCTTTCACTGCAGACTACTTAAGTATGGAAAAGCCAACAGAAAAAAATCCCATTTCACACACACAAAAAATAAGTGTATGGTAACTGTGTAGCATTGTTTTTGAATGCTCAGTTAGACATCAACAGCTTGCAGAGGCAGTCTCAAAAGGTTACTCAGGAAATGGTGGAAATCACCCATCATCTCTCATTAGTACTTAATGAGAGATGTTTTTCCAGACAGTTGCCTGGTATTACAAGGGTTATGCAAGCTTGAAGCAGTTCCAAAGTCTATTTGTGCAGGTGGGTGATTAGAGGAAACAAAAAGTTGATAATACTCATATACAACTCTTGTGGATGATGCAGAAACAACTAAGCAGACCCCCTGCTGCCTCTGGAATGCACTTCACTGGTAATTAATTCCAAACACAATCCTGAAATAGCAGCTACATCCAAGACTGGGCCAGTTATAGCTTCAAGTGCTTTCAACGTGACTGTTGCAGATATATATTTACAATCCTGCTCAGAACAATGGTTATTGAGGTTTAAGTGTGTGGGAAACAAAACAAATTCAAAAGAGCAAATTCAAACAGTTTAGTCCAATCATTCTCTCTGTGGATCCAGTGTAGCTACCTACTGATTCTATTATACACTGTTCCATCTGCTCTTTCGAAATGTCTCTTGAAATGAGCATTCCTTGAAACCCTGGAATACATCATGGTCCTTATCTGTAGCTCGTAGATTTGTGCCATGTTCAACAATCGTCTAGGAGAGAAGATTTACTTTGGGGATTTAGTCAAGCTGAAACAATTTGAAAGCTGAATCCTGATACTATGGAAAATTGCCTTAGTCCCTCAACTGGGGCTAATATAGAACATGAACAGTTTTATCTGCCTGACAAAGCAGGAGATTTTCTACATTTTTATTCCTGGGATTTCTTGATGAACTGCAGCCTGGCAATGTACTGTATGCAGTTGCTGTGGATCTTTGCAATGGGTCCACCACTTACAGGAGACCTCAGACTTTTCTCACATGTGATAGCCAAGAAATCTTATACAGAACAACCTTGCATAAAATCAGGGCAATTTGTGACCTACTCTGCTCAGTCTTGGGTCTTACTAGTTTATTTCTACTTGTTGGCTGGGGCTTCTGCCTAGTGAGTATCCTGCTGGTGGAACCTATATTGACCCATGAGGAATGAACTGAGCCTAAGTATTATAGAATCAACCAGGTTGGAAAAGACCTCAGAGATCAAGTCCAAACTATTACCTAATACCTAACACCCCATGACTAACCAAACCATGGCTTCAAGTGCCACGTCCAATCCTTTCTTGAACACCTCCAGGGATGGCAACTCCACCACCTCCCTGAGCAGCTCATTCCAGTGGCCAATTACTCTTTCTGTGAAGAACTTGCTCCTCACCCTGAGCCTAAACTTCCCCTGGTGCAGCTTGAGACTGTCCTAGGTAGTGCTATCTTCATAGAAAATATTCAGATCACAATGTTTGGGGCTTTGTGCTTTAAAAATTTTGTTTGAGTCTAGTACTGTGTTTTCAGAGGTTTTAAATATAATACATGTATTTATACACACCATTAGATGTGTAGCATAGTTCTGCATCTAGATTATTACTAGAGCACAAAAACTAGACTTTTTTTATCTGAATCACAGAATGTGAAGGGTTGGAAGGGACCCTGAAGCTCAGTTTCAGGTGGGTAACAAAAGTATCGGGTCCTTCTGGAAGCCATGAGATACATGTATGGTGGGGGTCTGGTGGAATAAATAAGATGCTATATCCTAAAAAATTGAAACCCACATATACTCCAAATGAAGTGTCATGAGGATCAGCTGCTGTGATCTGTTGATCCATTGCCATGAGATGAAATTGTAGAAATAGAAAAAAAAGGAAAAAAAAAAAAAGAGGAAATATATATATATAAAGAAATAGCTAATACAGACATAATTGTAGATTCTGAGAAGGATAATAGTGTGTTTCTGTAAAGTGGAAAACTACAGATTAACCATGTGTTCCATTTGTAAAGGTTTCTCTCTGAGGTGAAATGTAATTATATTTCTGGAATATGAGCTGACTTTTGGCTTTTGATATTTTTGCTTGCTGAGACGTGGTAGGAATTGTTCTGCTTGGTCTGTTTGGTCTCTGCCCCACAGTTAATATTGTGGCATTATACATATGTAGTGTCTTTGAGTATATTATGAGCAAAAAATATCTTATTAGAATGGTTCCAGTGAGCAGTTTGTCCTCACAGTATGTGGGTAGGGGGATGAAGCTTTTGATTAAACGTTTGCTGGACTGTGGGGATATGGTCTATTACTAGCCATAAGGGCTTTTTTCTCTATCTATTATGCCATATGAAGGAAGACAATAACCCACTGACTATTGATGTCACACAACACAGTAAAAGGCAAAGTTCCCAGTGGAATAGAATAGAATAGAATAGAATAGAATAGAATAGAATAGAATAGAATAGACCAGACCAGGTTGGAAGAGACCTTCAAGATCATCGTGTCCAACTCATCAACCAATCCAACCCACCCAAACAGCTAACCCATGGCACCAAGCACCCCATCAAGTCTCCTCCTGAACACCTCCAATGACGGCGACTCCACCACCTTTCCGGGCAGCCCATTCCAATAGGCAATCACTCTCTCTGTGTAGAACGCCTTCCTTACATCCATGCTAAACTTCCCCTGGTGCAGCCTGAGACTGTGTCCTCTTGTTCTGATACTGACTGCCTGGGTTAAATAGTTATTTGGGTTTGGTTTTGTCCAACATCTTAGTAGAAGACAGGAGTAAAAGAATCTCCTACAATATATTAGGATGGAGCAATGTTTGCTTTAATTTTGCTCTTTCCCAACTCAAATCTGAAGCACCCTTAAAAGTGAAAAGCAGTCACCAAATCCATGTATAAGAGCTCCTTGCACTCCCTCTTCTGTTGCTCTCCTCTTACCCTGTACACTTCATGAAAAAAAAATTACTGTAATTTTTTACCATGATACTAGAAATAACATATGTGACATTTAGAAACAAAAGATGTTTTGGGAGCAGTGGTCACAGTTTGTAAGAGTGTGAGTTGGGATTCATCCCCCATAATTCTAGGCCCTTGATTTAGCTGCTCATACTTAGCTGTCCATTGGCGTATAAGCATTTGGGTGTCCCAAGCTGATGTTTTAGGAGCTGATGTTTTAGGAGCTGATGTTTTAGGAAGGCAGTGAAATTCCATACTTCCTGCAAGCCTCTTGCAGATAACTTGAATATCCTTGGACCACTGAGAGGGTGTTAGCTAACAATACTTTGGCAATTGCATCTTGCCCTATTTGTCTACAACAGAAGTGTCTGCGCTCTAGCTCTCTGGATTCTATTTAAAGCTAATGCATATCTTTGTATAATTAATGAAGCTTAGGGCTTGTTTCTGTGACCTAATGTTTCTTCAGGGTAACACATCTAAATGTAGAATATATTCTAAATTCTAATTAATACTATTTCAGTGGATTGCCAGGGACTGAAAAAGGAATTGATCATGCTCACTGAAATGTAACTGGATTTCAAGAAATCCCAGCTTGCAGGTCTGAAAACCTCATCTTCACCTCCTAAGAATGATGGCATCATTTGTAATCAAAGCTTTTTGATGCATAAAGAAAAGACTAATATGCAGAGCCAGGTTGTATGGAGCATTAGTGTAACCATTGCAGGAAATACTGAGTCTGCCTCTACTGTAGATGTGTTAAAAATTGGGAAAAGTAAGATCAAGAATCTTGGAAATTGAGATTAAATCCCCCCCATGGCAGGGGGGTTGGAACTAGATGATCCTTGAGGTCCCTTCCAACCCTAACAATTCTATGATTCTAAGATGTGGAAACCTATCTAATCCTGTGAGACATGTGATTGTCAATCTCTTTTCATATGGCCATGAGATGATCAGTGATAATTGTGATCATGATGGCACATTAGCACTTTCTGTCCTTTAGAACCTTGTATGCTGAGCCAATCAATCAACCAAGAAACAAAGCAAATTAGTAAGACTTGCCAGGATGTAAATCAGTGCAGCTGTTTTTATAGTCCACACTTGATGAGTCCAGTTACCCTAAAATCTGAGCTTATCTAACCTTAAAAAACAATTTATTTTGGTTATTCTGAACACAGAAAACATAACTTTTGTTTGTTTATTTATTTATGTGTATATATAGAATAATAGAATCATAGAATTGTTAGGGTTGGAAGGGACCTCAAGGATCATCTAGTTCCAACTCCCCCTGCCATGGGCAGGGACATCTCACACTAGAGCAGGTTGCTCAGAGCCACATCCAGCCTGGCCTTAAAAACCTCCAGGGATGAGGCTTCCACCACCTCCCTGGTGCAATCCACATATATATATGTATCTATATATCTCCTATTCTTTTTCCCTTGCCTTGAAATAAAGGATGGGAAGTCCTCAGTAATATAGATCAGAATGAGCTCCCATTACAGAATCCTTTTGACAGTTTCTCAGGTATGATGGAAACAGGAAGGAAGATTGTTGGAGTATGCGGCAGTTCTGTAATTTTTAGCTGCCAGATGATCCCTGAAGCCTGATATTATCTGAGTTGTACAGAAACATCTCTTCATTTATTGCAACTTAAGCCAGGAACTACAAGAGAATGACAACCACAAATACTTCCCTGCTGGCCCCATCTATAACACCACTCACAAACGGCACAGGAGCTAATCTTTCCTAGGTAAATTTGGTAGATTCTCAATTTTCTCTTTGCCATGAAATGTTCCACTGAGGCTTACAGTATTACCATTGTGATGTTCACTTTAGTTTTGTTGCCAGGGAAAGGAGTAAGAAAATGAAAATGTAATTATTATGCCATTTAATCACGAAAGGAAATATATTCAAATCTATTCCTAACGAAGCTGCGAGCGCCGTATACATAAACAGAGAAGTTGCCCAAATGGGTTGCAGGAACTAATTTGATGGTGATGTTCTCTCTCTGGTGGAGCAGACCCAGGTAGTAAATCATTATTTGTTGCCTAATGGGAAGATCCTACTGTGAAAATAAACAGCTGTCCACAATGAAGAAATTGTTTACAAGAAACCATTACATGTCAGACACTTTATTCCCCTGAGAAAGGAGGGAAGGCATCAAATACTGAGCAGCTGGCTTTTTTTTTCTGGAATGTTTATTTCAAAGGAAAATACTTGGATTTATTGCTATTGTTTGCAAAGCTTTATTTATTTAGATTATGAAAGCATGATCCTTTCTTGTATTAACACTTCATTTTGCTTGGAAGGGAATACTCAAGGATCTTAGAGGTCTTTTCCAACCAAAACAATTCCATGATTGATTCTATGACTAACTAATCTTCTTTGAGGCTACTGCCTGTTGTCTGTTCTTGAATTGGTTATAGTTGCATGCACAGACTGTAGCTGGAGAAGTTTTTTCCAGCCACATCTAATGGAGCATATAACCTCCCTTCTTTCTCTCCTGAATGTCTTCTGATATTCTTTCCAAGAAATGTCCCTGTGAGTCAGTTCAATGCTTCTCAGGTGGGACTGTCTAGGGGCAAAATCTAGTCTTCAGTAACCTATCACTGAACAGAGTTAATAAGAAGTCTTTCCTGCAGAAAGATCAAAATCTCATGTAACTGGATCCCTCTGTTACCCTCTTGTGAATATTTGAAGTGTGGGCAAAGTAAGCTGAGGTGACTATCGATGAGGCCTTGAAACAGAACAAAGTGGTGGGCAGAAAACTGTATTAATTACCTTCAGCACCAATCTGTGATTCTTTCTTGTCTGTCCTACGAGTGATGCATCTGCAAGGCTGATTTTTACTTGCAAGGCTTTCATGTGCTAAATAGCTAAGGGGCAGCTGTGCTTAAGCACAGCAAAAGAAGAGGGACAGAAATGCAGGGGCTGCTGAAGTAACAGGGAGTTTGTGTTCTTTATGGATTTAGCTGTTTGTCAGGGACAATCATTCTGTTTCACTCTCACACTAGTAAGTAATTAAGTGCACTAAGTACACTTAGCTAGAACTGAGTGGAACATTTCTCACTCTAGAAGTAATTTCTTAGCTTCCTAGGTGGTGCCTCTATTACCACATCTCATCAGCATTACAGTCCCGTGTTTGGTATCTCCACAAGCAGTGCAGGGCTCCCAAAGCAATTCTCTGAAGGTCGTTACTAATTATCTATTGATGAGTCTGTCCATAGAGTGAAAGAAGATGATATTTCTTATTCTGGAGAAAAGGAGAATGAGACTTTCAGCTCAATGAAGATGCTCCTGGCATGTACTTAGCCTGCATCCTCACTATGAGATTTCCAAGAGTATGGCATGGCCTTCTTGCCAGATGCCTGTCCCTCATTTGATAAGCTGGGCTTTCAAATCACAGGATACTCATTCACATCTAGCACATGAATTGACATTTACGTACTAGGTCAGACAGCAAAGTACAGGAGAGAATTAAGGCTTTCTGGAATGCTATTAGAATTCTTCCATGTGAGGGATGTTAATATGAGGATTCACATACATTCCTTTCTAAGGCTGTGTCAACATTTGTTAGATTCAACATATTAACATATGTGTATTGCTTTCTGCATGAGTTTAATTCAAATCCAAGATTCCTGTACACACTCATGATGTTTCAGGAAGAGCCCTTCTGTGTGCTAAGAATGCATACCTAAAGGACTGGAAGCTTTGATGAGATAACTGTTCCAAACAAAAAGAGTTGGAATTGTCTGTTTCTATGACAGGAAGGCTTTACGCTCTCAGACATCAGGTAACATCTGTTATCTCCAGAATGTCTCCACTTTGGATGTCTGCCAAACTGCCACCTGAACATGCATTTAGATTCTTCATTAAGTGCAACATTATTGCTTGAATGTTCCAGCCTGATATTTGCTCTGGAAGAACAGTTTGTGAGTTTGTATTTGACTAGAAACTTTAAGACCTCATCCAGATAATGTAGTGTTCCTGCAGGGAGTATTTCTTAGAAGCCTCCATGTAAGTTTACATCCTTCAGCTATTCCTCTTTATCCTAACATAGCTAAGTTAATGTGACTGGGTATTTCCTTCCCTTTGATATCTCTCTAGCACTTCCACAGTTCATTCTGGTTGGTAGGACTGAGAAGAAGCAGCTTCTGTCATTGTTTTCACAGAGCCATGTGTGACTGGTGCAGCTTATGTCTGCTCCTGCAGAAGTTTGTTAGGGAAAATTCTCCAGTTTACAGCACTGGAGCTGCTTTTGTTTATTTGAGGTTTGGTTTTTAATGGAGTGGATTCACCCACATAGTGGAAGCACATATTGGAGATCCACCACAATTACAAATAAATAGGCTTTCTTCTCTGAACTCTGCAGGTTGTCAATTAAGGCCCACAAACATGAGATCTGGTCTTAATGCAGAGCTGCAGGTGTTATAGCATATTTGGGAATGTGGAGTGCATGTCTTTGTGACCCACCAAGACAGGAACTCTCTAAATTCATGTAGGCTATAAAGACCACCATAACTGTGCACAGGCAATAGGATTTTCCCCTAGAATCTGAATGAAGGCATTTCTTTACTAATAGAATTCTAAAGGCATGAAGTCATATGGAGCTATTGGGCTCCTGCTAAGGCATTCTGATGCTTGGTTACCATCACAGTTGGAAGCTATGTCTTATTTTATAGTCCTTTCTATATCCTCTGACCTGATTTTCACTAACTTTACATTGTTAAAACAGCATTAAGAGCATTTAAAGAAGGCAAAAATGATATTTCAAACCCCTTTAATGGTCCTTCAAAATGCTAACAGCATTGCAAACTACAGCCAGGCAGCAGCTTCCCAAGTACCTCCAGGTGTGTAGACATTTATAGGCCAGCTGTAGGTTATATAGCTGAGGCACTTGTAGAAAGGTAGTAATTGCAGTGCAGAGCCCTGCGGAGGATGCAAGTTTCACTTGAGAAGTGAGTATATTTTCATGTAATCCATCTTTACTAATCAGTTATGATGCTCATAATGCCCATGAAAGTTGTTGCTGATAGCTACTAGCAGGCTCTAAATCAGGTATGTGTTTATATAACCTGTTGAACTGAGTTGCGTATCTTAGGGTTTTCCAGGATGAGATGTGTGTGAGTTCCTTTAGAAAACTTCCTTTAGAAAACTTCCTTTCAAGTCATTCTTCTTATAGTTATAGTGCTTGGATTCACAATCAGTAATTCAGGGTAATGAAAGTAAAACATTTGTGGTTGGTTTGTGCCTCATTTTATTTAGGTGTTCAGAGAGTGCTGTATCCTGCCCCAGCACAGAACGAGCCTATGGCCTGACAAATTTCGGTGTAGATGTGCAATATGTATCTTACCAAATGCTTTTAAATTACAGTAGGTTTTGTAAATTGAAATCATCCTCTGAGCAGCATCCTGTTTTCAAAAGAATTTGTAGTTATTTTAGAAACGTATGAAGTATTTTTAAGCTCACATAAATGCTATTTTTATTCACAGATAATGCACCTCAGGTAGCAATTACTGCACCAGGATCTGGTAACCGTAGAAACAGCTCTACAGGCCCAACACCTGACTGCTCTCCTCCATCACCAGACACTGCACTTAAAAACATAGTGAAAGTTATACGTCCTCAGGTAGGTGATCACCTCTTATTAGTTGCATTTTTCATCTTAAAAGCAGGCTGAGATGCATGTATTCTGGGAGGATGTTATCACTATACACATATGGGCAGAACATAAAGTATTTTTTGTTCTTAGGTTGCAGTCTTGAGAGGTGAAGAAGGTAGAATGTTTTAGGAATGAGCCCCACAATATATAGAGAGTTACCAGTGTGTTTTTGTTACAACACTAGCGATGAACGAAGTCTTCACATAATCCACTCTCCCAAGTCCCTCTCCATCCACATACATGGAAAGGAAGGTAACAAAAAACCCAAAGCCTCTGTGTTGAGATCCAGAGCTTACTGGAAAACTCTACAATGCACAATTGCCTCAGCCTATTTGCAGAAAAGCAGCAGCAGAGGCCAGCGATAAAAGCAGTTCCCCCTACCCAAGCATATAGTACCCAGCTCAGTGAAAAAGACCAACACCCCCAAAAACCAACAGAAAGCAGAACAGGAAACCTCTCATGTTGCAACCTCAACTTCAAGCCCCATGATACTTTGCTCCAGCCAGCACTTGCATTTTGAAGCTGGCTGATGGCAGTGTGGTATTTAATGTCATCAACAGATTCAATTCAACCCATGACAAGTACTTTGATTTTTAATGTACTATCAGTTTTCTTCCAAGTTTCCCTTCTGTTTTTATCAGCATTAGTTCCCTGTTGACTCTTTCAGATTTTCTTTCCTCTTTCTGTATCTCCATTTGCATGGTCCCATAATGGTTCATCCCATTTTTATTTTGCTTTCTTGTCTAGTGATGCTTCTCAGCTTTCATTCCTCCTAACTATATGTATTTGTAGTATTTGGTAAAGACAGTGTGTGGAGAAACTCAAGTTCCTTTTGTAGTGCTTTAAGGAGTACAGCCTTTTAAAATAAATAATCCACATAGAGGAGTTTTTTAGAATCATAAGATAACACAGGTTAAGAGAAACTGCAGGGGATTATCTAGCTCAATGCTTAAAGAGTCACAGCATTAGGTATGTCAGAGCTAGCTGGGATAACTACACACTGAACTAACTAATTGTAAAACTCTTTTGATGTGCACCAAAAAACCCTATCTACTCCTCTCCTACCAATTACCGAGTTCAAATGTAGCTGTCTGCTCTTTGTTGCTGAGCTGAACTCTGCAACTGAACCCCTTTGATACCAGTGGTTGCAGGCTTTGTATCATCGGTGTGTGGCTGACATCTGTTACACTTGAGCAGTAAGCTGATATTTTGGTAACTATTGTATAGAACAGATTGGCTTTAGTGCCACACAAGTGGGCATATCACAGTGATGGAGATGGGTCTTCTTGTCAGTACTCATTGGAGTACACAGATCAGAAGGTCTTTCAGGATTAAAGGTGATAAGGAGGTGCACCTGCCATTTGTCTCTGGCAGCCACTGGTTTCTATACCTGGCAGTGTCAATGTGCAACAGTTCTAATGACTGGCTGGCGCAGACCATCCCTCTTTGACACTGCAGGAGGTTGGATTGCACATTTGGGTTTAAATTTAGATTTCAGGGGGTCTAAAATAACAGGCCATCCCTCTTTGACACTACAGGAGGCTGGATTGCACGTTCTGGTTTAAATCTAGATTTCAGGGGGTCTGAAATAACAGCTTCTTATCCTGTTCTATTTTTATAGTTGTTTCACATTTTGCTTGTTCCTGTAGTCTCTCTGTCCCTCCCACCCAACATCAGTATAGTACTGAAATGCCTCCTTCCCTCTAAGCTGTTTTTTATAGTAGGTGGCAAGCAAACAGAGAGGTATTAGATTATTGTTAGAACAAGCTGTTGTGTGACAGCTTATTGAAAATAGCATTTAAAAAGCTGTTTCCATCATGATATTGCCAACAGATGGACCCAGAACACTGAATGGCGATGTTCTCCCGCTGCTTACCGTGCAATGGATTCAGCACATTCTAGGGAGCTGTTTTCACATTTAAATCATACCATTTACTGACTCCCAGTGTTCTCATTGTTCTGCAGAACAAAAGCTAGCTGTGTGATATATGTGGTCAGAACTTCACCACATTTGCTAAAAACGTGTCTCATGTGGCGCTCCATGTGGCATGCTTCCTGTGCAGGAAACAGCAGCAGAAAGGCACACGTGGGCTACTGCTTAATATACATTGTAAATCTATGTGCTAAGACACAAGAAGTTGGATACACCACAGCATTCAGATCCCATTATGCTTTTTCTTTTCTGTCTCCACGTGTTTTATGCACATTCCTACAGTATTCCTCCTGAAACATCACTGGGTTTGTTGCTCACCTAATCGCCTTCCCCCAAGATTTCAACCCAAGAACTTAGACAAAGGAGCTGTAGATATTTGCAATGTAATGTTTGCAAACCATTAGTGTTAATTCTGCCTGCATATTTAATTCCTTTATTCTAGGCCTGCTGCATTCAATTACATGGCAAACTCTTTGAAAGTTAACACAATGGGATTCTATTCTTGACTGACCTCTCCCCACTCATGTAAAGCTAATGAATGCTGTTACACAATGCATGCAAAATAATTAATTTTCTGATGTCTGCCAGGGCCTCTTTGCACTTTTATAGCAAAATAAACAGATTCTAAACAGATCTGAAACAGGAATCATAGAAATTTCCAAACCAGCTGTCACTCCTTTCCCCTTTTCATATGTCTTGTGCACTAAGCGCAGGAAGGAGCCAATGAAAGACAGAATGGGAAGCTCTTCAGCAGTGAGTTTTGCGCTAAGCAGGCTTTGGTAGCTTAGATGAAGCTGTCAGAGAAGTTTGGCCTTTCAACTCACTAATTTATAGGCTTACTTATACCTGCAGTGAGGAGAAGTGCTGTGCTTCTCTGTAAGCAGCAGTAGAGGGGAGCAAAGATTCCTTCCTCCAACCAGTCTGATCAGGACAGTGAGTGAAAGAAGAGGAACCTGGTGAGCTGAGTTTAAAGGCGGGGATGGGGGTCATTCACCTGACTGAGTTTGAAGATGTTTGTCTGAATGTCAGGTTTAGCACAGCAGCCTCTCTTTTCTCCTGTTCCAGATGCTCACATACCCAATGCAGCTGGTGGGGGACACCTGCTGTTTAAGGTCCTTGATGAGGAAGGAGGCTATGATACTGCACTGCCAGCCCATGGGGTGAAAGTGCCACTGCTGGGAGGTGTGAGATAGGAACAATCTCATACATAGAGAGACTCTTTCGGGGTCTGGGTCATGGTTAAGGGATCCCTCATTTAATTAGGAAGAATTTTGAGATGAGAAACCTCCAATAAGAGAACCTATCACTCTAAAATCAAAGTAAAACTCTCTTTGAATATCTCAACTATTCAAATTCACAGACTTGCAGATTGCATAGGATTGGAAGGGACCCTCAAAGATCATTCTGTTCACTCCCCTGCAGCGAGAAGTTACACCTTCAACTAGACCACACTGCCCAGGGCCACGTATCAAGTCTGACCTTGAATGTCTCCAGGGCCATGGCCTTAACCACATTTCTGGGCAACCTGTTCCAGTATTTTGCTACTTTCAAACCCTCCTTATTTGTTTGTTCAGGTCTGTTTGAACAAATAAACTGTATAGATAGAGACTGTCTCTTGTCAGTGTTGTTGGCTTGTGGGTCCTTGGCCAATTCATATACAACTGAGTTCTGGCTTCTCACCTTTCAGATGTTTTATTAAATGTAATTCAATATTTGCATATTCAGTTCTTGTCTTTCTTAGATATGTTTCAAATGGCTTACTGTAGCTACAGCTTTTGATGTCTGAATGTGGATTATATGAAAGTGACTTGGATTTTATCTGTCATGAATTAGGTTTTTTTCCCCCATTTTATATGAATAACCCAGCTACCTAAGAGCGTTGCTTCAGTGATATAAAGAGGGCTTCTGGTAGAAAGATAAAGGAAGAGAGAACATAATTGTTCCTGAAAGAATAAAATTTCATCAGCTCTGGTTTTATTGCTAAGATCTGCAATAATCTATTCATTACAGTATGAGGATTTTTCTGGGGGGGTTTGGCTGTGCTATCTTTATGTTAGTTGTCATTTTTTCTGTTTACCTTTTTCGACCTTTTCAAAGAAAGTTACAGTTCTAGCTGTGATTCATCATTGCTCTGGCTAAGACATCCAGCAATATAATAGAAGATAGCAGTTTAAACATGAGGGGACAAAAGAAATTGTCTCCTATTTGTGTAAGCAGTAATAGAATCCTGCAGGGCATCTGTAGCCTCTGATAGACCTCTTCCACTTGTTTGGGCTACCAGGTGTGACCTGCTTAATGTACAACCATTTTGTGCATGCACAGTGAGCCTAGCCTGCCTGTGTGGGTGTAGTTCATCTAGGCACAGAATAAGACAAGGACCATGACATTCCACCCCCTGTAGCAGGCTGGACATGAATTAACAGACCAGCCACAGGAGAGATGTGCTCCACAGCCTTTCTAGTTGACCTAAGAAGTAATAGCAATTTACTTCCAAGGAAGTAATATCTCACCTTTTCTGCAGTATGGTGTATGAATTACTTTGAACAAAATCACCTTTAGAGGCAGCTCTGGAAAATCACAGTTCCAGAAAATAAACTTCCCAACTGATGGTTCCACAAACAGGATGTTCAAGTGGATTTCCCCATGGTGAAATAACCTTATTCCTTAAGGGCACTGCAGTAGGCTGTTGGCATAATTCTTCCCAAATTAAATTTATCCCTTGTCACACTTATCTTGAGTTGGCACATGCCTGTCTCTACAAACTCAGTAAAATCCCCACTGCAAGCTTTTGCAGCGGTGCACAAATATGAAACACACACTTGGTTACATTTCATCATCAAATGAGGGCTGGAGTAAATAGTTATGCAATGACTATTTCTGAATGAGATCACAGGACAGGTGTGGTGTAAAGACCTTTCTGCTATGAACTGATTTCTGTGCTCAGCCCAAGTTACAACACACTTAACCAGAGAGGGAATAACCAGGAAAATCACCATGGAGAAATAAAGTACAGGCACAAGATGCTTCTTGATCAGGTGCACACTTCCTTCTCTGGGATGCTGGAGTTTGTGCAACCATTTGCAGTGTCCAAACTGAGCACAAAAGGCAAATAAGATTTACAAAAATACTTTACTGAGAGCTATGGTTTCGTAGGAGATCAAACCCATGATCTCCAAGGTAAAAGCCAGCCCTCTGTGCATGATTTTACAAAGTTTTGGGAGGTGCTGAGCATTCTAAATCTCACTAAAATAAAGATGTGTTCTATGGTACTCAGGTGGGCAAGGTGGAGTCACCATCCCTGGAGGTGTTCAAGAGGGGATTGCATGTGGCACCTGGTGCCATGGTTTAGTAGTCGTGAGGTCTTGGGTGACAGGTTGGACTTGATGATCTTTGAGGTCTCTTCCAACCTTATTGATTCTATGATCATTAGTGTGCCTGCTCTGGAGATTCCTTCTATCTTATGCAGTATTTCCAAGGTTGCATGTATCCATTAGGGCTGCAAGCACTTTAAGGTAGTTGACATCAGTCAGTGGCCTTGGTTCTAGGTGGTGGAGGTACTGTTCTCTCTCCATTTTTGTCTGTGAACTGGTAAAGTGCCTGTGCAAATCTACTGCACATAGTTCCATATATTTCATTCTGATGATGTTGAAATGATCAAACAGAGGAACAAACAAATAGAATTCCTCAATAGCCCTTAAAAAGGAAGAAAACAAAGAAGTAAAAGCTGTACTCTCAGTGCCATTAAGATGTAGTTAGCAGTTCAACTATGTATGACTGAAAATAGGGCAAACATTACAAAATTCTGGTACACTGAAATACTGAGGACCAAGTACATAAAAAGAGAGAGGGGAAAAAAAAAGCTTATGACTGGAACTGTCTCTCAGGACTGACTTCCCCCCACTGCCCCTTTATCACCACAGAATTAGTGAGTAGAAGACAAATAACAGCTCCAGAGGAGGCTACTTCTATAAAGTTTCCCTAGAGCAGAATGGATGTTCTGTGACTACTTAATAACAGCATTAACCAAAATATTGTTGAAGAGATGCATTGTAAATTATCTTCTTTGACAAGGAACTATAAAGCTTAATTCTATTTAGAGTATTTTAATTAGAGCTGAGATAATATGAAAACATGAACACATCTACTCAATACACAGCACTAATGAAAACAGCAGAAAGTATGTGTGAGTGCATTTAATTACAAGTTCATCAGGATACTGAAAAACAAGTATGAATTAAAGCAGAATAATGCTCTTTACAGTCAGGAGAATGAGGGTTTTGGAATATCACTTCTGCATGCGTACATCTTCTGTGTTTAACTGGATTGCTTACCTGGAGAGATGCTTTAGTGGTGTTTCCTCATTCAATGAAAATACAAATAGATTCACAGACTGGTTTGATTCATAGAATGGTTTGAGTTGGAAGAGATCTTAAAGTTCATCTAGTTCCAAGCCCTCTGCCACTAGCCCAAGTGGCTCAAGGCCTCATCCAGTCTGACCTTGAACACCTCCAAGAAGAGGCCATCCACGACCTCCCTGGGCACTGTTCCAGGGTCTCACCACCCTCCCTGTAAAGAATTTATTTCTAATATCCAGTTGAAATCTGCCCTTCTCAAGCTTCAATCCATTCTCTCTCATCCTCTCACAAGAAATCCTTCTCTAGCTTTCTTGTAGCCCCCTTTCAGATGCTGGAAGGCTGCTATAAGTCCTCCCCAGAGCCATTTGTCCCCATAGGGGAGGTTCTCCAGCCCTCTGATCACCTTCGTGGCCTCTTCTGGACCTGCTCCAGCAGTTCAATGTCCTCCTTACTCTGAATGCACCAGAACTGGATGCAGAACAGAATATTTTGTATATTTGAACTTGTAACAGACCATATAGTTGAAATACTAAGCATAATACAGTTGAGATGCTGAAATGCACAGCGGTAAATAAGCTTCTGAGCTCTGGAAGGCTCTCATCTATACTGTTGAACTGTTAACACAGTCCAAGGTATTGCTGTAGTCCTGTGCCATTCTTTCTCTCCAGAAGTATCCACTCTTGGGGCTGATTTGGAATTTCAGTGGCCAAAGGACCATTCCTAGTAGGTAATTCTGCTTTGAAGATTTTGCTCTGAAGGTTAATGCAGTTTAATATTAGGGATATGAACCAATCCTTACCAACTGCCCTGCCCTGGTACATGCAATGCTTGGAAACAATAAGACAGAATCTGGAAGATGAAAACCTGATCTGTAGTGCTTTGAGTTTCTCACCCCATTAGCAGCATTTTATTTTGTTTCTGTGTAGTACTAGCTGCTTTTTGAGCATCTTAATTATTGAGTAATCCTTTACCATCACCTAAAAATGTACCACTTTGGAGCTGAAGAAAATGGCCTTACATCTATTTTCCAGCTGTTTCAGTGGAAATACTGGGTTTCAATCTTTGAAAGTTAAAAGAAATGTTTACAGCTGAGGAGGAAGACATTCCTCTTATTTATCAAATGTATCTCTCCCAGTTCAGAGCTCCTTTCGAGCAATGTTTTCCTGGGATAGGGATAATGGTTTATCTTCAAAAGCTGGTCAAATCTATCAAAGAGAGAAACCTCTGCAAAGGTGTTTTTACTCTTCAGGACTGCTCTGCCTTAGTACCCACAGCTGCAATATGGTTGCCATTAAAATGAAACTAGAAGCCAAGGAATATAGAAACAGGGATAAGCTCTGTATTTCCTTTATTTATCCTCAGGCTGATATGTTATCTGTGATGAAAGCTAGAAGGGGGCAACAACATTCTCCATCTTTAATTGCATACTCCAGCAGAGGACTCTTAAGGGAGAGCTAGTATAGCATTCATCAAGGAGAACAGAGCCACAGGAGCAGAAAGCACTATGGATATAGGACTCGCACTGCTTGACTTCCTAACCACAGGCTACAGGAAAGAGCTGTGTGCCTGAGCCATCCTTGAGTTATCACTAACAGTGAAATGATCTGAGTATGCTGATAGGCCATGAGATTGCTGTAAAGAAGTGTGCACTTACTACTTGTGCAGAATGCAAGAGGTGTCTTTCTCTAAATTAAAAATCAGTCAAACAGAAACTTCTAGGGCTTTGGCAAAATGATGCCATTAAATATTGATCTCATTCTAAAATGCATTGTGCTTTCACTAATGGAAAGCATCTACAATTAAGAAATGTTGTATTGCTTTCCTCCTTTGCCCCTCTTCTCCCCCCTCCTCCTCCTTTGCCCCTCTTCTCCCCCCTCCTCCTCCTTTGCCCCTCTTCTCCCCCCTCCTCCTCCTTTGCCCCTCTTCTCCCCCCTCCTCCTCCTTTGCCCCTCTTCTCCCCCCTCCTCCTCCTTTGCCCCTCTTCTCCCCCCTCCTCCTCCTTTGCCCCTCTTCTCCCCCCTCCTCCTCCTTTGCCCCTCTTCTCCCCCCTCCTCCTCCTTTGCCCCTCTTCTCCCCCCTCCTCCTCCTTTGCCCCTCTTCTCCCCCCTCCTCCTCCTTTGCCCCTCTTCTCCCCCCCCTCCTCCTCCTTTGCCCCTCTTCTCCCCCCCCCTCCTCCTCCTTTGCCCCTCTTCTCCCCCCCCCCTCCTCCTCCTTTGCCCCTCTTCTCCCCCCCCCTCCTCCTCCTTTGCCCCTCTTCTCCCCCCCCTCCTCCTCCTTTGCCCCTCTTCTCCCCCCCCTCCTCCTCCTTTGCCCCTCTTCTCCCCCCCCCTCCTCCTCCTTTGCCCCTCTTCTCCCCCCCCCTCCTCCTCCTTTGCCCCTCTTCTCCCCCCCCCTCCTCCTCCTTTGCCCCTCTTCTCCCCCCCCCCTCCTCCTCCTTTGCCCCTCTTCTCCCCCCCCCCTCCTCCTCCTTTGCCCCTCTTCTCCCCCCCTCCTCCTCCTCCTTTGCCCCTCATTTAAAAATCCCCCTGATCCTGTAAACTCCCTGTTGTGGCTGCTTGGAATGTATTTCCTGCCAGCCACTGTGTAGTTTCTGCCTTGTGCTCTTAAATTAAGCTGTTGAGAAGTGAAAACAAGACTGGGGGCTGAGACTGCCTATATTTTATTTTTAATTGTAGTCATAATTTAAGATAAAGTTCTACAAAATGAAAAAAAAGAGAAAATGATATCACCTTGTTAGAAAGATAATGTGTCTTCAGCTTGTTTAACATTGTATTTTGAGGCTGGACAGAATAATTGATTCAGGAGTAATAGTTCAGTGTAGTCTTTCACTTCTAGGTGACATAGATGAATCAAACCCAGTTCCATTGTAATCTCCAGTATTTGCAATTTCAAGGCTACTTGATCATCACAGTTCAGGTCCTATAAATCAAATAAGCCTTGGCAGCAGCATTGACAGATGAGAATGTATCAGGCTTGTTGATTTTTCTTGCAAATCAAACCTGGGGTACTGGGGACAGAAGCAAAGAAGGCTGTGCTCTCACAGGCTGCATGGTACCCAAAATATGCTGAATGTTACAGGGCTTTATGTAAGTCACCATGAGCAAAAGATACAAAGAGAATATTGAGGCAGAGAACAGAGATTATGATATCATAATAGTGGTATGAAAGTTGCCTTCAAAAAGCAGGCTAGAGGCTACAACTTGGTATCCTTGAAACTGAAGGACAATGAGAGAGAACGTAATGACTGGTGAGGGGGAGATAGGACCATTAGGGAGTTCACTTGAGAGACCCTGATGGCAAAACCACAGAGAAGCAAGTTTCAGAAGACCAAGTAGAACCTGGAATCAGCTAGGATACTGAGAAGGGTGTTGTAGAGTAGGTAGTTTAGGGGGGAATATAAAAATGGATAGGCAAAAACAGGAAGAGAAAGGGACTGAAAGGGAAAATAAGTGTGCAGAAATAGAATGGGATCCTAAGGGGAAAAAAAAAAGGAAACTGGAGAAAGGAAAATTTCTGAAGTAGGAGAGATTTACTCAGGCAATCAGGAGAATGGAATTGTCTGGGCAGGTATGAAAATAAGGGACTTATGTGGCCACATTGGCTACACTCATACTGTGTTCTAGTTGTAAAATGAGCCTGGGGAGTGGGGCTACAGGCTCCTAATTTCTTTGGTAAGTCTTCATTTTATCTCTTATCTGGAGTTTGAGAGTGGAAGTTCAGTTCTCAATTCTGTCATACATTTTCTGCATGCTACAATGCAACTGAAACCATGCTTTACATCATGTAAGGCAGCTGGCACCTGGCAGGATTTGCCAAATGCAGAATTTCCTCAGGTTGGTTGGCTCTCGGTGATTTAATGAACCACACATCTGCCCTATACCCTAGTTCAGTATCTGTAAACTGGGGCTAATAGCTCTGTCGTAGTGCAGAGGATAGTTGCTGAGAATCAATTCTTTCAAAACTGATGATTCTATGTACACAGATCCCAAGGGTTAAAGGAGGATTCACTAGCTGGTGTTGCATAGTATTTCAAAGCTGGAGTAGTGTTTTGATGTTGAATTGGGAAAGGAATTTTGCACTACTACTCCTGCTAAATGTTGTGACATTCAATATGGCACACCTCTGCTTTCATTTCTGTGTGTGGTTGTGTCTGATTTGGATATCTAATCTCCCATTGTGCTCAGGAGAGATGTAGGTTTCAACTCAGTTGCCTGAATATAGTCATTCAGTGTCATTTGAAGTGCCATAGAGATGTCTTTTACATGTATAGGGGTGCTGTCAGATGTGATATAGGACATGTAGGGGAGACCTGCACTCTTCTGGATGGCACCTGGAGGCCAGGTGGGATGCCCCAGGGAATCTCTATTGATGGTAGACACCTGTGTTAAGACAAGTGAAGTAGTAACTGGGATGAGTTGAGTTGCCCTCTGGAATCGCAATTGTATGGACTAGATCTCAACTGAGTGTAATGGGATCTTAAATACCTAGCGTAGATTCGAGTAGCTGTGCTCTAAGTTTAGTTATCTAATTCTGGAACTGAATTCAATCCTCAGTGTACACACACACACAAAAAAAAAAAACAAAAAACAATTTTTTCCCATGGTTTTGGTGGAAACTGTGCTTTAGAGAGATGCAGAGAGGCAGAGAGATGCAGTTAACACAAACTAGTTTACTGCATCTCGCCTAGCGTATCTCAACGATCGATTGGCATACTTTAACAACATGACATTTTACAGGACCCAGCAGAAGTGCAAAAGGGCTCCTTTAGTTAGCTACTAAAGCTCAGATGCTAGATGGCTGTGTAATTTATGTAGGAAAATTATTGGCACGTTTTGACAGATGGACCTTGTTAACTGCAGCAGAATATAGCAGAAGTGTTATGCTGCAGGGGACTAGAGGCTGCATGAGGTTCTATACCGAAGCCTTAGATTGGAAAGATATATTCAAGTGAGATCTGTTTCTCTGAATTAATAACAATGATGTCAAACTCCAAAATAATGTAGTAGGTATCTTGTGTCACCCAGGTCACCAGATGGTCTCATGTTATCATGAACAAACAGTAAACATGTTTCTAGGTTCCATGATCATCTCTGCAAATTGCTCCAGGCTTATTTTATGACACTAACACATGTCTCCAGAGCAAGCTATAGCTACTTATTGATGGACACATTTTTTACAATCTGTGAGGGTTTCTAAACTAAACTGACCTTTCAAATAGGCTTCCAAACAGTTTGGGGGTTTTATGGCTTTTTTTTTTTCTTCCTCCCTTCCACACCTCCCCTGTCCTCCAAGGCCTTGCAGATGTTTCTGGCTCCAGGAAAGGAAATAGTGGCTGGAGATCTGGCTGAATGAAGGCCAGAGCAGTTGCTTTTGAAGCAGCGTGGGAAGAAGAGCTGGACCATTCCAGCTGCCCTTTTAGGTAGCTACTGTTTCAGTTCAAGGGTAACCAGAGACCTCACGCATCATGCTACCTGAGTGTTACCTTTCATACTCAGAAGCCAAAGTCCTGCAAAACCACTGAGACACCATGGCTTGGGAAAGAGCCAGAAACACATCTCTAAAAGACCAGAGATAATTTTCAGTTTTATAAATGATTAGGTTATTGATTGAATTGTTGTCTATCAAAAGTGTGTAGCTTAGGTTTAATTAATACACATGAATATTTTTGGTCTGATCAGAGAGTAATTTTGGCTCAGGTCCCAAACAATGACTTTTAAGCAGTCTGTTTGATGTTGGAGTCTGTCCCTGTTCATTGAACTCTCCCATGAAATTACTAGCCCTAGGAGTCAGCCTTTCAAAGCAGGAGCTGATTTTAATTATTAAAGAAAGTAAATCCCCTCAATAGGCCATAGATAAGTTCCAGATGAATGCCCACATTTACCCTTTACAATTTTTCTCAGTTTTAAGAGGACACAGTTAATTGACATGGTGCCCACCACAACTTCAGGAATCAGTCAACATTACACAATCCTGAGTGTGTTTCATTTTTCATCTGACATTCCAACAGAGTGAATTTTGGTTTAGTGAAAATAGTCTGATTTTGTGTTTGTAACACAAACATTGCAGGGCTCATACCCTGAAAATGAAATAGACCACAAACAAAATTGAAGGTTGCTCCATTGGGATAGATTGTATTTTAACAGGTAGTTGTAAGTTAAGGATAGTGAATACCTTCATGGTCCAGGGAAGACCTTACTGCTCCCAGAGCAGTAATTTGGTCTTGAGCAAATAACAAGCAGCAAATTCTTGACCTTTACAAATATTCTGACCTGTTAAGCCTGAGATGCTGTAATAAGGGGAGTTAATGCACCCTTTACTCTCCTTTTCTTGTTACTTTTCCCAGCTTTAATTATCTGAGGTAGCAGTTTGTGTGGTGAAATAAATATACAGACATCTGTACACCTAGATGCAGAGCCTCTTCTATTTTGGTGGAAATTAATGCTTCAGGTCATTAATCTTGAACACTATGGTAGCAAGAAACACTATGGGGTTAAGATCTTTTGAGTATGAAGCCAGAGGAGTGCTGCAACAGGCTGTTTAGCAGGACATTGCAAACCAGCAGTAGTCTGTGGCTTACAGTCCATGACATCAAGCACCAAGTTTATATCTCTGCTAATAAGTAGTGCAGAGCAATGGGAACAGATCTGGGGAGTGAAAAAGTGGTTGACCCAATGATCACATTATATAGATTTCATTGCCTTTTAATTTGTGCTATCTTTAGCAAGGTCCTATGGTCAAAAGGGCATAAGGAATTGGAGCACATTTTATACAGTCCTGGAATGTACTTTATGGTGTAGATCCACCCAAAAGGACAAAGTTTCTTATGCTCTGAAGCTGCTCTGCAATGCAAAGCACAGCCCTGAGATGGGGTCAGTTCAGGGATTCATGTCAAATGTTTGCTACAAACTAGTATCAAGGTCTTTTTCCTGAGTGAAAACTCATGACAAAAGTTGGATTTTTGTTTTCTTAAGCTGACACTTAAATATTCAAAGACTGAAAAGTCTAAGAGGTTAAGACATCCCTTCATAAGCAGAATGAAAAGCAGAGAGCTATTTTTGAGTGATGAGTGCTTGCCACTATTTTGTAAATTTCATTATACAGGCATCAGCAATCTAATTGTTTGTAGTATCTGCCCAGCAATACAGCTGGTGAAGAGCTCCCTTCTTATCAAAAGATGATTGCAATTATGATGTGCAGGGTGGTAAAACCTCATTTGATTTTTAAATTAAATTGATTAGAATGAAGACATCTTTTTTTCTTTCTCTTTTTTTTTCCCCCTCTCCCTAATAATGATTGATTGAAAGTTTGGAAGGAAATTATCTTTACACACCACAGCTCGTCATGTGCAATGGTTTTTAGCAGCATAACTTTTGAGCCAAAACTAAAGAGGAAAAAGAGAGAAACTGTGGGGTAATTAATTCAATGTCAGGTGATGAAAACTATCTGAAAAGTCTGCATTTTTCACTGCAAACTTCTGTTTCTCTTGTAGCCCAAGCAGCGCACATCCATAGTCTCTTCCCTGGAATTTCACCGAATGAATCACAGCCACAATTATTTTCAAATCAACTCATCCATTGGCTGTACAAGTTTTGTTTCTACTCCTGCAATCAGTCCAGCTAATTATTCCTTTGGATCTCTGGAATGCAATGTGGAAGAAAGAGAGCTTCCAGGTACAGAAAAAAAGCTTCTTTTGCCTACAAACAAAGCTGTATAGCAGTCTGTGAGAGGAAGCTGGAATTGCTGTGGTCTTTGGTAGTGAAATACATTTATGATAAATACACAAAGTTATTCCTGATTATTTATTTTTTCTCAGACTGAGCTATGAGTTCTCATATTTCATGACTAATATTTGGATGGGCTGCCCAGGGAGGTGGTGGAGTTGCCATCACAGGAAGTGTTTAAGAAGAGACTGGATGGGACACTTAGTGCCATGGTTTAGCTGATTAGATGCTGTTGGGTGATAGGTTGGACTCAATCACAGTATCACCAAGGTTGGAAGAGACCTCAAAGATCACCAAGTCCAACCTGTCACCCAAGACCTCATGACTAGACCATGGCACTGAGTGCCACGTCCAGTCCCCTCTTGAACACCTCCAGGGGCAGCGACTCCACCACCTCCCTGGGCAGCACATTCCAATGGCGAACGACTCTCTCGGTGAAGAACTTTCTCCTCACCTTGAGCCTAAACTTCCCCTGGCACAGCTTGAGACTGTGTCCTCTTGTGCTGGTGCTGGTTGCCTGGGAGGAGAGACCAACTGCCTCCTGGCTACAACCACCCTTCAGGCAGTTGTAGAGAGCAATGAGCCTCCTCTTCTCCAGGCTAAACAACCCCAGTCCCTCAGCCTCTCCTTTGTAGGGCTTGTGCTCAAGGCCCCTCCCCAGCCTCGTTGCCCTTCTCTGGACACGTTCAAGTGTCTTGATCTCACAGGTCTTTTCCAACCTGGTTAATTCTGTTCTGTTCTATAATATATTTTCCCCTGAATGTTCTGTTTTGAACATACCAAACATTGTTTTGCAGAAATGACTAGAATTTAGAGGTTGTAGTTTAAGTTACGATGGGGCAAGTACACATCTGCCTCCATCATTGTGTGGTCAGCATACTCTGTAAGCTTTAAGCTGGAAAGATAGAATCAGAAGTTATGTAACCATCAGTAAACATGAGGAAAGGAAGATTCCCAAGAAACCTGACATCGTTTCTACAGTAGTAATGAAATTCATCAAAGCAGAGCTTTAATATATTTGCTCTCATGATAAGAATGGAATAGGGTGACAGTGTGATTGTAACTGTGAAGGTTTCATCTGTACATAGAGATTTGCATAATGAAAATGCTTGAGAAAAGGATTGCAATATTTTCTTCACGGATGAAAGCTTCAGAAGCAAGAAAGTGCCAGTAAAGCATGCATTTAGCTACTTCTGTCCTCCTAAATTTCATATGAAATTTGCTTTAGTTAGGGAGCAGTGTTCCCTAAAACAGTATTCCCAAATGCTACAAATGTCTTTGGTAGGTAGCATATGTGATCTGTAGAAAGAGGGATTTCTTTTAAAGGGATGTTGTGTTTAAGATATAAATGGAAGTGGATGAAACTACAAAATACAAATATTATCAATTGGCTCCTGTGGCATTGGTCACCATATGAAATGACCACATTGAGATACTTGAATATGCCCAGAGAAGGGCAAGAAGGCTGGGGTGAGGTCAGGAACGCAAGCCCTGTGAGGAGAGGCTGAGGGGAGCTGGGGTTGTCTAGCCTGGAGGAGGCTCAGGGGAGACCTTATTGCTGTCTACAACTACCTGAAGGAAGGTTGTAGCCAGGTGGGAGTTGGTCTCTTCTCCCAGGCAATCAGCACCAGAACAAGAGGACACAGTCTCAAGCTGTGCCAGGGGAAGTTTATGCTCGAGGTGAGGAGAAAGTTCTTCCCAGAAGGAGTGATTGGCCATTGGGATGTGCTGCCGAGGGAGGCGGTGGAGTCACCGCCCCTGGAGGTGTTCAAAAAAGGATTGGATGTGGCACTTGGAGCCGTGGTTTAGTAGTCATGAGGTGTTAGGTAATAGGTTGGACTTGATGATCTCTGAGGTCTTTTCCAACCTGCTTGATCCTGTAGTTCTCTGATACTATGAATTCCTTACATTCCTGGTCAGTAGAGTTTGGAAATTCTGAAAATTGTTGCTTTAAAGTGATATGAAAATTAATTTCAGCATTTGATGAAATGACCACTATATTATTAAAGAACTGTCATGGAATGTGTGAGAAATTGTCTCTTATGATTTAAGAATAAGTGAAAATGATCAGAAATAATTCATAATGTGGTTTTTGGCCTGGCTGTGTCATTATCTTTGAAACTAAAAGAATGTGCTTATATTCATGAACACAGCAAACCTTTTCAAGCCTAACTGGGAATAATTAATTTGAATGGTATCTTTTATTCCTAGGTCTAGGGTCCTTTGATTCTTCAGGGGTTGGGGTGGGTTTTATTGCTACTGTTTTTTCCACAGTAAATTCTCTTCAGTGAGCACAATGTTACTCTGGTTAGCTGAATAGTGCAAAGTGTCTCGATGTTTAAAAAGAACAGAACATTCAAGTCACAGTGAGCTTTTCCAGCTTCCCACTTTTACACAGTTATGATTAAGATGTTCTTAATATCTGGATTTGTTGTACTTTTATCTTCTTTGGTTCAATTTACAGTGAACTTCACTTAGGAACTTTTAATCACTGCATTTCATTTGGTCTGAAATTGAAATTGCCATCTTAAGCATTTTGGAACTTCACATTTTTGTTCACGGGTGATTTGATTTGTGGATCGAGTGGGAGCTGAATTTCCTCTTGTCTGTCTAGAAAGCTAAGATAAAATAACAAAGGCAAAATGACTCTTCTGAAGTTCTGGACATCTACAAGTTTTTCAAGAGTGTAATTTACCATCAGTAAATCATTAATTTTCCATCACCAAGTGAAATTACAGTACAAGTGCAATTCTCCCCTAGATAGTTTCTAGCCTAGGATTATCTAAGTGATGTTTAGGATCATAGGCTACACACAAACTTACAATGAAAAATCATTAGGAACCTTATCACTCCTGAGTAATAGATGGTGCAGTGTAATCCTGCAAGACTCAAAGAGCAGTAATATGTAAAGAGAATAGCAAAATCCAGAAAGAACAGACCAAAATCCTCTCTTTTGGAAAAGTTTTAAGCTTTTCTTTTCCCTAGGCTGTTAAAAGCTGAAGCTTGAGCAACAGAAGCAACAGCATCCTGCTACAGGTTTTTCTTATGTTTTAGCTAGCTTTAGCAAGCTTCCTTTTTCCTTTTCCTGAGGTACATCAACAGCAATCACCCCTTATCAGATGTTTTAATTATAATCCACTGAGTTACCAACTTCTGAAAATTCATGGGAGATCTGCTCCTTCAAACTGTTCAGTTCACTCATGATTAAGAACTTGTACACATTTCAGTGTGTTTCCTTTCCTTCCGTTTGATATTCTTGAATATCTGCCTCATGCCCTTCTTTAAAAAGGCATCAGCAGCACAAAGCAACAAATCATTTTCTTGTGCTATTTGAGGTCAAGGGTATTCTGTCTGACCAGGAAGCAGTAGCATACAGAAGGAACCTGTTATCATCCTAACTGCAGCAAGCAGTTTTCTGTTGCCTTCTTTGAAACAACCAAACTGCTTTTCCCAGGGTTTCTAAACCAAGAACTGCCTTCTAAATAAGGCTTTAGCATTTCCTTATGCAGTTTCAGTGGGGGGTTTTTGTTTTCTTTAGGAAACTTGAAGTAATTCAGTATCTTTCACATGGAAGTGGGAGATAAATACAAGAAAATAATTACTCTAGTTCTAAAACCCTCCACATTTTACTTCTACCACGATAGTCTGCTAGCAAAGAAGGATCACTGCCTTGGAACTTGTGGCAGGTTAGAGAAAATTCCTTTTTGTACTGGGAGGAGGGGTCACAGTTTTATTCTTGATGTTTGCTAATTCCCTGCATCCCCTGATTTGAAACAGGGATCCAGGCCTTCAAGGAGTGTACACTGTAAGGTAGAAAGCCACTGAATTCTATCACAGCACTGTATAATCTAACAGCATGTGACAATATTTTCTGACTAATGAGCTGGAGAACAGTCCACATATGATGGTAACAATGTACTTCAGCTTTGGCATCATGTATGTTGTCTGAATGGATGGCAGAACACACCTTAGTATCAGGTTGTCTGCAGCTGAAACACAAGGATGAATATTGTGTTGATTTTGTTGTTTGTTTTGAACAAATACTGCTGGAAGAACCTGCAACAGCTTGATGGAAACTTTTCTCTCCCTCCAGTACACGTAAGGCAGGCTGTGAATACAGGTGGATTATCTTCACAACTTAATTTGCAGCAAGGGACTTCAGAGAAGTGTTCTGGAATTCAGAATAAATCACCATGGTTTCATAGCATTGCATTTCACCTCGAGGTGGAGGTCAGTGGATCCAAATAATCCAAAGCTACTGCCATTAAACTTTTTGTACTAAATGTGAGTCCACTCCATTGCACAGGGAGGTCTTCACTGTACGTAACTCTGTCACAGCAAGGTGTTAGTCATTTTCTTCACAATCTGGATGTAATTTAGGAGGTGTTTTGTATGACAACACAAATGAAAAATTAAAGACCTTATAAATAGGTGAGGGGTTTGTGTGCAGAAGGGGCAATGGTTTTAAACTAGAGAAGGACAGATCTGGATTTGACATTAGGAGGAGGTTCTTTAGTGTGAGGATGGTGGAACACTGGAACAGGTTGCCCAGAGAGGTGCTGGCAGCCCTCTCCCTGGAGACATTCAAGGTCAGGCTTGATGGGGCTTTGAGCAACCTGACCTAATTGGGGATGTCCCTTCTCACAGCAGGGGAATCAGACAAGATGACCCAATGCATTCCATGATTCTGTGTTCCTCACAAAACTTTAACTGTCAAGTCCAGTAGCTGTGCAAGATCACTCACTCCAGAAGAGGGCAGTCTGGGCTTTCAGGGAGATGCCTTTTTGATATCATAGCTCTATGCCTTGGTATATACATCCCCGAAGTGCTTCTGAATCTGTAAATCTTCAGGAGTGAAGGTGGCAAAGTTGTCGCCATCTTGGTGCCATCAGCGTGGCACAATCAACGCTTGCAGCTGAAACTGTCGCTCTGGATTATTTCATTTTTCATTTCTGCTTGATCACTCAGAATAATGGATCTTGCTCTAACCCATATTAGCTTCATTATGTCTTCTTGTACTGAGTATAATTGAGCTGTGAAATGAAAAAGACAGTTCTGAAGATATTTTTGTTCTGTTTCAGATCAGAAAATAGATCTGTGCTCAGATGCATGTATGCAGCAAAAATGTCAGCAGCTGTCTGTGGGTATTCTCATTGCACTCCTTCTTTTCAGTCCAGTAAAATGTTATATTGCATTCACCTGTAAAAGAGCATACAGATTTTTTTCCATCATATCATGGTACCTAAAGGTAACCAAGTTTACCTCTTATTTCCATCCCCTGTAGGACCTTCCTTTAGGTCTTATTCTTTTCACATGTCACATTTTCTGAGTGAGTAGCTTTCTTCCTTGGAACAATCCAGAATGTACAATTCCAGAATTTAGTCTTTAAAATAGGAGCTATCATTTCCCCCCCACACTTCTACAATGAAAAATAATATTTGAGTCACATCTGAAGATTCTCCTAGAAGTGCCTTCAGATCCTTCTTTTAAGTCAATATCTGATCAAATTGTTTTGTCTCCCAAGCCAGATTTTTTTCTGAAGCAAAAGCAGCCCTGCACTTAAAGATAAGCTTGCAGCTTTATCTTACTCCTTGGAGAGAATCAGGATATTCAACATATTAGTGTGGCTATTAGAAAGTATTAGACGCTTGGTTCAGAGGTCTGGCCTAAAATTCTTGGCTAGGTTGCATTCCTAGATACAATCAGAGTTCATTCTGCTGCAGGAATGTTCCTTTATGTGACATTGGCAAAGCTGCTGTTTGAAGTTGGTCACGTTACTTGTCAACTTTGTTTTCTTATTTAGGTATCTCATTTGTTAAGACCTGATCTGAAAAGATCAAAGTGTGATGTCTCTGCAGGCTGTTCAAGCCTTGTTTCTTCAGTTAGGAAAAAAAAAGGTTAGAATTATTGGAGGTACAAAATTAAAGGAATGCAAGGGGAAAAAATGTATTGGTGGAGGGTATTTTTAGGTGTGCTGTATGTGAGTTCAGGGTACACTGTCTTTGTTAACAATATCTGATTGATTATCAAAAAACCCACGTTGTTTAGTGTCAGCAAGGGGGAAAAATTCTCATGTAATGAAACAAATGTAATCAACAAATGTTGGTACAAAAGGTGTTTGCATCACCTGCATATGGGCACCTGCACCTCCAGTAAGGGAACATTGTAAGAAAACCCTGTTATCAGGAGCCTGCACCAACTTATTATTGATCAAAAATGTTCTTCCAGATGAAATGCCTGGGAAGGTCAATTTCAAGCCCTCTTTTCTCTGTTTGTCACATTTCTCTCCATCTTCTTGATTACAATACAACAAAAGGCATTCTTCAAACCAGGTTAATTTGAGCCCTTTCATCTGTGAAGATTATATCTTTTTTTTTCCCCTTGAATTTATGGCCAAGTTCAACTGAGTGCAATTAGTAAGACATAGTAGAGCTATTCCAGGAACTGCTACTGGGGATCATACTTGCTACTGTCTCAAACAATTTATTTTTTGGTCTAATTAAGTTGTCCAGCAGATGTAGCATGTTAAGGTCTCCTTATGTTGCCCTTCTTTTGGCTGCATCTAATTCCAGCCTTTGCACAGCTGTCCAGAGCAAAGATAGTCTGTCCCATGGGAAGAGACTGTAGTGTAGACTTAATTAATGTCATAAACCTCCATTTGTTAACTCTTACTCTCTTTACACCTTCTGGTTTCAAAATAACATAAAAGCTTCCCTCAAAGTGTTCAAGACCAGGTTGAATGGGGACTCAAACAACTTGGTGTGGTGGAAAGTGTCCCTTCCCACGACAGGTGGGCTGGAACTAGATGATCTTACAACACACATCAGTTTGTGATTCCATGAAGCAATTTGTAATAGTACCTTACTGCTACTAGTATGTCAACATGCAGTGTGCCATGCCCAGAAATCTGGTAGTAGAAAGATCAGGCCAGGGGATGCTTGGATAAGCTTATTGCTGCCATTCCATTCAAAACCAATACTTTTTTTTTCCCCCCAAGTAACTAATCTATAATGGTGCTTGCATAAAATATTGAGATACAGTAGGCCTCTAAATCCCATGATGCCTGAACTTAACAATAATCTTGCTGGAGATAGTTAGATTATTCCAAGTAAACTCCATGACAGTGTTGCCTACCTTCAGTAATGTTTATAAACAGCAATGTGCCCTGGTGGACAAGAAGGCAAATGGATCCTGGGGTGTATTAAGAAGAGTGTGTCCAGCAGATCAAGGGAGGTTCTCCTCCCCCTCTACTCTGCCCTGGTGAGACCTAATCTTGAGTACTGTGTTCAGTTTTGGGCTCCCAGTTTAAGAGGGACAGGGTTCTGCTGGGGAGGGTGCAGTGGAGGACTACAAGGATGATTAGGGGACTGGAGCACTGTCTGGTGAGGAGAGGCTGGGACCTGGGGCTTTTTAGTCTGGAAAAGAGTTAGAAGGGATTCAATAAATGTTTATAAATATCTGAGGGCTGGGGGTCAGGAGGGAGGGGACAAGCTCTGCTCACTTGCTCCCTGGGATAGGACAAGGAGCAATGGATATAAGCTGCAGCACAGGAGGTTCCACCTCAACACAAGGAGGAACTTCTTTACTGTAAGGGTCACAGAGTGCTGGAACAGGCTTCCCAGAGAGGTTGTGGAGTCTCCTTCTCTGAGACTTCTGAAGCCTGTCTGGATGTGTTCCTGTGTGACCTGCACTAGATTGTATGGCCCTGCTCTGGCAGGGGAGTTGGGCTTGATGGTCTCTTTGGGTCCCTTCCAACCCCTGACATCCTGTGACCCAGTGAACTCTTACCTTCTAGCCTTTTCTCAGGCTTCATTGAATTATCTGGGCTAAACCTACTTAGTAACTGCTAGTGCCAGCCTGCTTTCCGAACAAACTGTCCACGTGTCACTGATGATGTGGATGTTCTAATTGATAAGTCAATAGCAATGTGAAAATAAAACAATTTGAAGCAGGTATGTTGAAGGACTAAAACTGCAGATGGATCTCTAAGCCCTCTTGTCAGTGGACATGTTAAAAAAAGGGATCCCATAAACAGCTGAGCTCTTTGTTTTTCTCCTTTTTGGGTTTTTTTTCCAAATCAGACTCTGATCCATCTGACCACATGTGGCTAGGCAGGTGTTGAGCAATGTGTGTGCCTGTTTTCTTTATTCAAGTGGCTCTTCTTCAGAGGATTTCTTCCCTCCCCCCCCCCCGCATCATTTACTATGACTAAAGCCACTTAGCAACTGTTGACAGTAAGGGGGGAGAGGGAGAACCCCTGTGTAATATGTAAAATATGTCTCATGATTTTGAAAGCCTACATTCTGGGACCTCAATCTGGCAACCAGGAAGGTAGGACATAGAACAATGCTGTGATGATGCTGGAGATGTAGACTGGATTTAGACAGGATATTAGAAAGACATTCTTTACTGTAAGGGTGGTGAGACACTGAAGCAGGTTGTCCAGGGAGGCTGTGGATACACTATCCCTGGAGGTGCTCAGGGGCAGGTTGGATGAGGCTTTGAGCAACTCGGTCTGGTGAAAGGTGTCCTTGCCCATGGCAGTGTGGTTGGGAACTAGATGATCTTTCTCAACCCAAACCATTCTGTGGATCTATGATGTGAGGATTTCTTCAGGGCTGTCCTAAAACTGGGGAAGACTTCCTTCAGAGTCCTTAGGAACATCGTGACAATCAGCTTCAAACATGAGCTATTTCCTCCACTCTTTGTTGTTTTTTTTTCCCATAAAGTAAACATAATGTGTGCATGTTTGTGTTCATGTCTACTTGTGCTGTTAAAATCTGTTACACTTCACTTGGTTGCCCATCCTCTGTGTGAGATGCCAGAACAGATGTGTAACAGTGGTTCATCACATTAGGAAATATTTTCCTGAAGGAACATCACATATTACAACCACAACCTTATAAAGATTTTTCTTTTTAAGAGTTTCTTTGGAGGAAAAGGTTGTGAATGCAATTTCAGAAGCAGTATCATTTACATTTGCAAGTGCAGAGAACTGATGTGCACTTTTCCAGTGAAAATCCTGACATGTAAAATCAAAAGAAGAAAATACTTTCTGTGATGTTTCATTTTCAGTCCTTAGCCCTTCCTAGAAGCACAGTAACTCTAAGCAATGTCCATGTTTATCTGACTGTCATCTTAGTCTCAGCTTTGCTGGGGTTTGTTTGTCTTGGTTTTGGTTTTTGCTGTTGCTTTTTTATGTTTTACAAAGCTGGAAGCAAAATAACTCCTTCACTGTAGCTGGCCTGTTGGCAGAGACAGATCATTTTAGTCTTGAGGCTGTCAGCATGCTTTGTAATGTTGCCTTATCTTCCCTTCAGACATTGTGTAAATAAGATTGACCAAACTCTGAAAGGATGCTGATGACAATTTCATCAGCCAGAAGAATTGCCATTGTGAGATGAGAGCTGTGAGAAAAGAGCACTAGGATGTTTCAGTACTCAGTTCCTCAGTATTGTTTGTGGTACAATTTTCTTTTTCACTCTGTGGAGGTATTTAAATAATTTTTTGGTGGCATTATTTAGAACATTCTATCTTACATTTCAGTCTATTTTTTCTTTTCTTATTAACATGTTCTCCTATTCATATTAAATAGCTTTTCTGCTGCTTTTCCTTAGCAGAATATTTTTATCTTTTAGAAAGCTTTCTGCTCACCTGCTGTGTTTCTGAACCCTATGTGAGATGATTAGAACCGAAGGGAATGACAAAAATGTGCCTTTTCAGAAAGGACTAAAACAAAACACTTTTAGTCCTTCAAGTATGCATAGGGAGCTCCAGTTGAAAAGAAAAATTTTAGAAGTCTATCTGTAGTGCATACCAACCAGTAATGAAGACATTTTCTCTTTTCTCCTAAGAACATTAAAAGAAAGAGACGTGTTTATTCGTTGCTTGTTCTCTGTGCATGTGACTCATCTACGTAGTTGTCTGTTTGCTGTTCCTTGTGTCTACTGTAGTAAGCCTCTCTTTCTGTGTTGTGCCACTTGCTACAAAACAAATGGCCTGTATGGGTGGGAAACCAAACCTCCAACAAGTAGTCAATCTTGTTCATTAGCTAATTAACCAGGGGTTTTATAAGCCAGTCTAACTGAGCCATGTAGAAGAGAGGTAGCAGAGTACGGTGCAGGTATGAGTATTGTGCAAAAAGAAAGTTTGCCATGTAGTGAAAAGGATAACACTTACCCCAGGTCTCCCTCATTCTGGAACAGCTGCCTTCACTTTGTCTAAAATGGAGATGATTCCATGAGTTCAGAATTTTGATCTAGCCTTACAAACCCTTTTTTAAAGCAGGAGTTAGTCAGTAAATCTGACACACTTTCACGAATGGTTCCAGAATGGCTGCATAGATCTTGCTATAAACCAGGATGAAATAGTTGTTTGTTGCTTGGTTGGTTTCTTTCATGTTATTGAGTAACCTCTATATAGCTTTTAGATAAGAATAGCTTTAGATAAGAATTCAAAAAGGTACAGTTAAGGTAAAAAAAAATTAAACTTGAAGTACTCCTTGGACTCAGGAGTGTTTCTGTGCTGTTGTAGAAATAATTGCACAAGTTATTTATAGTATGTGTAGTAATATATATTACTATATAAATATAGTAATCTATTTTATATATTATGTATTATATATAAAAAAATACTATATATAGTAATATAAATTGAAACTGTCAAGAGGCTTCTTTGGAGATCTATGAAAACACTGCATGTTGTACCTGACTTTGGACTTGGTCATGCACGTTCTGCATGTGAGTGTCCATTTTGCATTTCCAGTTGTAATGTAGCTCTAATTGTAAAGATGCATGAATTGAAAGGATTCCCCCCTCCCATTTCTAATTTTTGCACAGTGAGAGATTCATTATTTTCTTAGAGCTGTGCAGAGGATTCACTGAGAGCTTGGGCTTATGCAGATGAAGTTAGAGGCAGATGGCCATGTCTGGGGAAGATACAAAGCTCTATTCTGAAAACATGCCAGAACTGTCAAGAGACCCAAATGAATAAATTCTCACAGGTATAACAATAACAAAACAGGAGGATATAAAATAGTAATAATTAAAAAGAAGCATTACTAAAGTTGCCTGAGTTGGAATAAAGTTTTCTCTCTCCTCAGTCATAGTTGACAGTGACCACAGATTAATGCTTTGGGGAATGCTTGATTGTAAAAAAAACCATGCATAGTGACACCTCTTCTTAATGTCATCACAGCCTTTAGCTATTTGCAGCTCAAGGTCCTTCTAAGCCCATCGTCTTCCTGGATGTTTCCTGATTATTACATAGCCTTAGATTTATCTTCTATGGATTTATCCAATCTTCACTGAATCCATGTAATCACAACCAATTATTGCAAGGAGTTCCATGTTTAATTAAATGCCTATGGTTGCACCCTTAGTTTCTCCCTTCCCTCCAGCGTGTCTGCTGCACCACACAGCTTGGTGTCATCAGCAAACTTGCTGAGGGTGCACTCAACGCCACTGTCCATGGCAGCAACAAAGATGTTAAACACGACTGGCCCCAGTACTGATCCTTTTGTTACCACTCATTTAGAAATTCAGAAGGCTGAGAAGTGTCTCCATTCTTTATGTTCTAGCGCTTTCCTTTGTGAGGCTTGCACCCAGCAGATCGTGACACCAGCTAATGCCAATTTTATGCCTTTCAGCAGCACTGTTCATAGAATTAACATTCTTAATTCCTGAGACAGAATGATTTTCTGTTGGATCATGGCTTTTTTTCCTAGCTATGGATATTGTTCTTGAAGCCCTTTGTTAAATCATTTAAAAGAAAAGTCTTATTCCCACTTTTGTTGATGTTTTGTAGAGCTCATTAGCAGCTATTTACTGTTTGCACATTTCCAAGAATGGAAGTAATGAAGGCTTACTCAGTAGTGGCATTATTTATGTATGTTCTTCTTTAACACTTATGTCATGCTGAAGTACCCTGTGAAGAAGGCACTTTGGGTTGGGCTTGTACAGCTGTCAAGGAATGATATTCCTCATCTCCTAAGGATTTTATTTTTAAAGAAAATCTTAAGGAATTACTGTCTCCAGACGTATCTCATAGGAATGGCAGAATTCTCTATAATCCTCCCTCCCAAGAGCCTGTACTGGCAACAGGAAAGGCAAACGTCATGTGTCATCACAGAAATCAACACAGACTACTACACAGCCTTAGCAAGGAGTCCATGTCATGCTTTTGGAATAGAGTAGAATAGAATAGAATTAATCAGGTTGGAAAAGACCTTTGTGATCAAGTCCAACCTATCACCCAACACCATCTAATCAACTAAACCATGGCACCAACTGCCTCATCCAGTCTCTTTTTAAACACCTCCAGTGGCAGTGACTCTACCACCTCCCTGGGCTGCCCATTCCAATGGGCAATCACTCTGTGGAGAACTTCTTCCTAACTTCCAGCCTAAACACCTCCCCTGGTGCAGCTTGAGACTGAGTTCTTGTGTTTTAGTGCTGGTTGCCTGGGAGAAGAGACCAACTCCCACCTGGCTACAACCTCCCTGCAGGTAGTTGTAGAGACCAATAAGGTCTGCCCTGAGCCTCCTCCAGGCTAAGCAACCCCAGCTCCCTCAGCCTCTCCTCACAGGGCTGTGCTCCAGATCCCTCCCCAGCTTTGTTGCCCTTCTCTGGACACATTCCAGCAACTCAACATCTTTCTTAAATTAAGGGGCCCTGAACTGGACTCTAACTGGATGATCACTAACTTGTAATGCTATCAGCAATCTTTTTTTTGGTTTCGATGTCTTGGCTAGCTTGTCACTTTGATAATAAAATCCATGCCTCTGGTATCAGCCAGGCTGTAAGTGTCAGTTGAGAAGTATGTTCTTGCACAATTGTTTGCAAGATACTTACTTCTCAAGAAAGTAGAATCTCCATGCAACATCTCAGACTATATGTGAAAATGCCCACACATACAACAAATAATTCCATCATAGCATTTCTAATACCACTTCAACTGAAATCTATTTTAGTTTAAATTCATCTCAGTTAATTGTCTGGGGCCCAGTATGGTTGCTTTTTTAAATTTAACTTTAAGCCTTTCTTCAAATATAATGCTCCCTTGGCAGCTTTTCATTTATCAAGACTCGAAGGTAACAGAGATATAAATATATACTCATGCTTGAGAGTGCCTTGTTACTGTTATGCTTAGCTTACATGAGCTATAATCGGGGGGAAGAGTGATGCAGGTTTGTTTAGCTTTGTTCACTAGATTCTATAGGATATTATAATGCAGTACTATAGGTCACTAATAATCCAATATTTCAATAGAAAGGATTCAAATCAATTTGTCCAGGGAGGTGATGGAGTTGCCATTCCTGGAGATGTTCAAAGGAGGAGTAGATGTGGCACTTTGGGACATGGTGTGGTGGTATGGTGGTGCAGAAGGTTGTGTAGAGGGTTGAACTTGATGACCTTAGAAGATTTTTCCAACCTTAATGATTCTGTGAATAACAACTGATTAAAAGTTAGTTTATATCTTTGTTACTAGTTGGTATTTCCCCTACCAGGACAGAGGAGTTATTGCTGGGGATTTCTGTTTCTGATAAATGGGTTTAAATTATGAATTATCTACATTTACCTATTCAACAGGCCACTAAGAGATTGCTTTTGCCTTAGTAACAACAATATTAAGCTAAGTGCAGGTATCCTTAAAAAGAATCCTAAATGGCACATACTTTCTGGGTTTAAATACTGTCTTAGAGTGTTTAGTGGCACCTTAAAAATGGTGGAACCAAAATAAAAAGAAAACAAAGGTATAGCAGTGACACTGAAGCTCATCATCCCATTTAATTTCAGCCAGAAGGAATACAGTTCATGCACTGTGAGATTGCTCCAGGATGTGAACCAAAGCACAATAAATGGGAGCTGTCAGGAGAGGATTTCATTCCAGCCAAACTAAAACACTAATTTAGATTCACCTGTAAGCCTTCAGTATAAATCAGCTCCTATTAACTGCAAAAGAATCAGAGGAATGCAAACAATGAGAGAGATTCTGAATATTTCAACTATAAAAGAGGTGTAATTGTCCCTTTTACTCTGTTGGGAATCAGAAAGCCTGTTTATGTATCCTGGTTTTAACTCAGCTGGCAGCTGAGTCCCAGCAGTCCCCTTACAACAGAGGGGTTTTCTTCTTGCCACCCATGCCCCCTTGCCTCCCACCTGTGTGGGCAAGGAGAAAAGGAGATGGGAAAGCTGAACTATCAGTGAGATGAGGCCAATTTGCTGCTCTATTGCAGGGGGCTCAGATTCCACATAGGAAAAATAATGAAAAGGGAGAAAAGGTATTGGGGTACACAGCAGGTGAAACAAACTGAAACGAAAGGGATGAACCCTAGGCTGGAGACTGGGGAAGAAACACAAAAAAAACCCAGATCAGAAAACTTTCCAAGCTATAGAATATGTAACAAATCCCATAAACCCCAGCCAAGTCATTTCCTGCCATACAGGGAGCAGGACGTTAGCATGATGGAGAATATATGATCCAGCTTGCTCTGTTGCTTTGTGCCACTGGGAGGACCGGCTTCCCTCATCTCTGTGTCTTTCATCACTCCTAGTGGGCTCAGCCAGCTTAAACCAATACACTATGAACCACAGGTTTTGTGAAATCAAGCTTATTGTTTTGGTTTGCTTTTATGATATAAATTCCAGGAAAGCCACTTGTTAAATCCATAAATATCCAATTACTTGAATTGCTTGCTGTTCGTTCCAGGAATTAGAATAACCTTACCTGCTTGCTAGCTCACTTGGATCCATCTGAAAAAGTGAGGGAATGATCATAATTGGCTGCTTCTCCCTCCTCATGTAGAAGGTGTCCTATGCCATCCTAATAGGCAAGAGAAAAGCAATGCTGAAAAAGAAAGAAATTGCACAACAGAATGAAAAAGAAAAATGCTGCTAAAAATGCAGGATTCAGGGAGCAGAGAGGATTGGTTTTCCCTGTGTCCCCAGTCATTTTTCACAAGGGTAAAACAATACATTATTTCTCCTCAGTAACAAGCACTACTTGCATTGTACTGCTTTTTGTAGCTCAGGGGGTAGTTTTATGTCATGAGCACAGAACAATAAATATGCAATGATTTATAGTTTTCATATATACTGTTAAGTGATATATGGTCTGTCCATCCTGTCTTTCCCTTTCTGAGCAAGGTACTCCCTTCAGGTCTCACCACAAACCCTTGATGATGTCATTCCAAGTCAGTGGAGCTGCCAGCTCTCATATGCCTACATGATGTGTTGATGTGCTGTCAGGGGAAGATCATCTTGGACAGTATAGCCCTTAGAATTACTCAGAGAATTTAGGCAGTCAGCTCTGTTTTGATAGCTGGCCTCACCTCATTTGCTGCATGTATCTTCATGCCTTTACTCAGCAGCAAGTGTTGAAATCTTGCTGGAGTACCCTTCCTCACTATCCATGTACAAGTCCTAAAGAGTATACTTGTGGTGAATTGCTGCAAGACCACACACCCCCATGTGAAATGCTGCCTTTTCACGTATCTATACTTGGAAAAATGATGGGGAAATGGAAATATCACTAATTTTAATGAAAGGTGGGTTGAGCACCACCAAATACTAAGTACCCTGCTTAATTTTGGAGAGAAATGTTGAAACAGACCTTTTTTTTCAAGTTCTAATCAAATGTCACAAGACTTATGGTTATTTCAGGATTTCAGAGAATTCAGAACTGATACATTCTTTCTCTCAAGAATGTTATTCCATGTTATAGCAGTAATTGAAACATCACCTATAGCAACAGTAGCCATGGGGAAGTAATTTCTTTTTTCTTCTGCAATGAAAGAAAATCACTATCACAAAATGCAGTACCTACAAGAATCTCAAAGCAGGAATGCCTCGTGATGGTACTTACCTGAAATGCTGATGAAGTATACACTCTTAATGCAGATTTTAGTTTTCTAGGTTTATAGTGACTCTTGGAGTTCAATGATGTCATGTATTTTGGTTCTTATTACTCCATTGATGATAATGACATCATAATACTTATATCAGCTACATAAATAATCACAGATTGCACTGGATTGGAAAACCTCAAAGGTTTTCTTGCCCAACACCCCTGCAGTGAGCACAGGCACCTCCAACTAGATCAGATTGCCCAGGGCCACATTGAGTCTGATCTTGAATATTGAGTCTGATCTTGAATGCCTCCAGGGACAGGGCCTCAAGCACTTTCCTAGGCAATTTGTTCCAGAATTTCACCACTCTCATTGTAAAGAACTTCCTCCTGCTGTCCAACCTAAATCTACCCTGATCCAGTTTCAAATCATTGCCCCTCATCCTTTCACTACAGCCCTTCTAAACAGTCCTTCCTCAGCCTTCCCTTCAAATATTCAGCACACTAATTCCAGGAATTAGCTGGAATATAGTTGATTCCTTGCCTTAGCTTTTGGGGTTTAAATAACCACAGATTTTTCTGTTGATTTCCACCCCCCACCCCCCTCTTTTCAGTTAGACATTAGGAAAAAAGAACTTTTTCTTATGAGAGCTTTATTTCTTTTCGCGGGAACTATATGCACTCTTCTGAGGATTTAGAAACCAAGGTTGGTTGCTGAATAGTTACTTTCCTTCTGCTCTGCTTCTTTAAGTCACAATCAATAGGACCACTCATACTGCTAAATATCATATTTGTGTCCTGATACCAAGCTACAATAATTTCAAGCAAAGAAAAACCCACCCATCTGTCTGTGTATAATTAAGTTCTGCCTCAACACCACAGACAACAGATCTTGTACAGTTATCATGCTATCTGCAAGCAAATTAAGCTTACAGAATTGATTACTAAATACTTTCATTAAAGTAGTATTGGGGGGGGGAGGGGGAATGCCCCAAATAGCAAAAGGACATTAACTATATTTCACAGCTATTAGTCATTTTAGTCCTAAACCTGATAATCCAAGGACTAAAACACTAATGCTACAGAAGCAAACAATATTTCTGAGCAAATATTTTTTATATCTGCTAAAAATGTTTCTTAGCATTCATTATAACCTCTCAGGTATTCCCTGGAGACCTGGGGGCTAAGCTTGAAAGAAACTAAAGATATGGCAGTATGTCCACTGTGCCTCTTAATTAGATGTCTGTGATGCGATTGTACCAAATTTGAAGAGATATTTAGAAGTGTTTGGTATTCTGATTTAGGAACACTGTCACCTGTCAAAACTGTGTGGGAAAGAGAACAAGAAAAACAGAGAGAGGTCAAAAACAGGAGACAGAAGAGCAAGAGAAAGAAAATTGTCAACAACTTGGTGCTTAGGATATTTATCTATGCTTTAAAATCCTTCTTTCGAGTACCTGGCCTGAGCAGGGGTTTAAAGTGAATACCTCAAACTCCAGGTATTGCAGGCTTGTATGCTTCTCTAGCTTCATTCATACATTCTTTTCTGGAGTTGAGAAACCATTTTCCAAGCCTCTAAGCAACATGATCTAGTGGAGGATGTCCCTGCTGACTGCAGGGGACCTTTGGAAGTCCCTTCCAACCCAAACCATTCTATGATTCCAGGAAAGCTTTACAGAAACCAACAGCTACATCTCACAGAATGGTTTGGGTTGGAAGGAACCTTAAACATCACCTAGTTACAACCCCCCTTCCATGCATAGGGGCATCTCCTACTAGCCCAGGTTGCTCATTCAATCTGGCCTCAAGCACCTCCAGGGAGGCGGCATCCATGACCTCCCTTGATAACCTGTTCCAGTGTCTCACCACCCTCACTGTAAAAAATTTCTTCCTAATGTTCACTCTAAATGTACTCTCCTCAAGCTTCAGTCCATTCCTTTACATCCATTTGCAAGAAGCCCTTGTAAAAAGACTTTCCCCAGCTTTCTCATAGGTGCCCTTTGGGTACTGGAAGGCTGCTGTAAGGTCTTTACAGAGTCTTCTCTTCCCCAGGCTGAACAGCCCAAACACTCACAGCCTGTCCCCATAGGCAAGGTGTTCCAGCTTTCAATCATCTCAGTGGTCCTCCTCTGGACCTGCTTTCAGCACTTCAGATCTCATGAACCTTCTGTCAGATATGTTAACATTTTTCTGCAAAAAGAGCAGAAGTCCTAAACTATCCTCTTCTCTCAAATCAAGTCAATGCAAATAGGTAAAATACATTGCTACTGTTTTTAATGGCTAGAACAGGTAGTCCTACGTGGGACCACTCATTTGTACATAACCTGAATAACAAATTAGAGTTTTTCTGAAGGAATTTTAATTGTACTTTGTGGTTCCATAGTCCATATTGTCCTCTGAAGTCAGAGCATAGACCAAAATGTGCTTCAGTATGTGTTACAATGTGAAATATTCAGTAAGATATCTTTGGTTATGACTATCTTCAGAAGATGTCATAAGCTATTTGATACAGACAGCATAAGCAATTCACTAAGATAAAGTGTTTAAAATGCTGATTGCCAGTTAAGATTCTCTAGGGGCCTGATCTGAAGCTTATTGGTAGTATTGGAAATATTCATACTGAGGTTAGCAGATTGCAGACAGAATCAGGGTCCAACACATTAAAAATTACTAGTGTGGAAGAGCTTTTTCATTCTAAAAACACTGGAGGCAAATAGATGAGTTCAAAACCAGTGGGATAGCATTCTGAGCTAAATCGATTATTCTGAAGTAGAACATGTATCACAGTATCACTAAGGTTGGAAGAGACCTCAAAGATCATCAAGTCCAACCTGTCACCACAGACCTCATGACTAGACCATGGCACCAAGTGCCATGTCCAATCCCCTCTTGAACACCTCCAGGGACAGCGACTCCACCACCTCCCTGGGCAGCACATTCCAATGATGAATTACTCTCTTGGTGAAGAACTTTCTCCTCACCTCGACCCTAAACTTCCCCTGGTGCAGCTTGAGACTGTGTCCTCTTGTTCTGGTGCTGGTTGCCTGGGAGGAGGGACCAACCCCTTCCTAGCTACAACCACCCTTCAGGTAGTTGTAGAGAGCAATTAAGTCACCCCTGAGCCTCTTCTTTTCCAGGCTAAACGATCCCAGCACGATAGGTCTGAACAGTGACTTAAACCAGATTTGGATTGGACTGGCACACTTAACTGACAAGACTTGGGATTATTCTGTGCCCTAAAAAAGCATTTAAATCTGCTTGCTTCCTGTTTTTCTAAGGCTAGAGATCAATTTGAGGCATTTTAGCACAGTACATCATTTATTTCTGTTTCAGATACTAAAAATTGCTTTGAAGTCTATGCCAGAAGCAAAATTATTTCTGCCCATAGATGAAATAACTCCTTCTCTGTGGCTTCCTCAGATGTGGACTCAATCTCTGCTCAAGAAAAATATCATTTTTAAAAATAGACTAATATGTAACTCCTGATCTTAAGTTTAGCATTTAGCACTCAGAAAATATTATGAGCTAAGTAGTGGCACGTAGTCACGAGCTCTTCTGATGGAGGTGCCTCAAAGATCAGCTGTCTCAGTTGGGCACAATCTGTGCTGGGAAATAAGAGAAAATGAAGGGTCTGTTGTCCCCTGCTTGTTATGCTGCTGAAGCAGTTTGCTCCACTTGTGGTGGATAGGTAGTTTTTAGAAAAGCATGAGAGTATTAGAAAAATAGGATTTTTTTGATCCTTTCTTAAGAGCACAAGTCCATGCAAAATAATTTGAGCCTGCTACCTTCTTTCCTGGTGTTCTCCAGTACGTAATGTAGAACATGGCACAGCAAAGAGGATTGGTTTAGGTCTTCGTTCCCTAGCATGGAAAGAGCTCTGGGAGAGTTGCTGTCTGCTGTTCCTGAACAGCTGTCTTGCTAGCTGGTGTGAGCTCTTATGGCAGGCTTTCACACATACACAGAAGATCAAGAGCAATACACAGCCTGGCCCTGGGGAGATTCAGAGCAGTATATAAATAGAAAATGTAGAATTGTGTTGTATTTGCAAGAGGAATCTAGTTCAGGTCATCATAACTGTAGCCATGTTACTACTGTCTGGTTTGCAGGACATTTTCTTACCATTTTTCTGCATAACTAAATTCTGAAATACTACAAGGTCATTGAAGTGCAGCACTGTTCCATCATCTCTCTTATTGAAGCATTCAGGGTCAGTTAGAGCTTGCTGTCTCAGTCTGGATTATAAAGAGATTTGCTCTGAAGTGAAGGCAGAGCGTGTCATCACTAAGGATAGAGTCTGTGAATCATGCTGGGGACAGCTCTAGTGTTGTCCAGGATACCAAACAGGGTTTCATCAGTGGCTAAAGTGGATTTTTGAAGCTATTCATTTTGCCACCCTTCTGTTCTCATAGCCACCCCAGATTTAGTGCAAATCCCACAATCCCTTCCTGGCTTGAGGTTGGGAGGACACATTTTCTTTTGGTGACCCACCATTGGAGCTTTTTTCTGCAGAAAACATTTATGAATTTAGTTGGTGATATAAAATGGAAAGTACAGTTGCAAATAGCTACATTAAGCATGAAATTGAAGCAGGTATCCTTTTCTGAGTGTCAAAATGTCTGGAATGAGTAAACTGGATGTACTGAAAAATACTTTGGAATACCATGTGTAAGATGTAATGGGCTAGAAGATGCCTAACCAAAATTTGAAAGGTGTTGCCATTGCTTAATGTTATGTGCAGCAGTGTGCCCAGGTGGCCAAGAAGGCCAATGGCATCCTGGCTTGCATCAGGAATAATGTGGCCAGCAGGAACAGGGAATTCATTCTGCCCATGTACTCAGCACTGATTAGGCCACACCTTGAGTACTGTGTCCAGTTCTGGGCTACTCAATTTAAGAAGGACATTGAGACACTTGAATGAGTCCACAGAAGGGCAACAAGGCTGGGGGAGGTCTGGAACACAAGCCCTATGAGGAGAGGCTGAGGGAGCTGGGGTTGTTTAGCCTGAAAAAGAGGAGGCTCAGGGGAGACCGTATTGCTCTCTACAACTCCCTGAAGGGAGGTTGTAGCCAGGTGGGGGTTGGTCTCTTCTCCCAGGCAGCCAGCACCACAACAAGAGGACACGGTCTCAAGGTGCTCCAGGGGAATTTTAAGCTCGAGGTAAGAAGAAAGTTCTTCCCAGAAAGAGTAATTTGCCATTGGAATGTGCTGCCCAGGGAGGTGGTGGAGTCGCTGTCCCTGGAGGTGTTCAAGAGGGGATTGGACGTGGCACTTGAAGCCTTGATTTAGTTGTCATGAGGTGTTAGCCATTAGGTTATAGGTTGGACTTGATGATCTCTGAGGATCTTTCCAGCCTGGTTGATTCTATGATTCTCTGAATGTGTGGGAAATTAAAGCATTCAGAATATTCCTATGTGGAAGTATCTTTTGGCAACTTTGAATGTCTGGCTGGACCCAGAAATGCAGAGTAAATGTGAAAGCTCTTTTGGAAAGTGTGGTTAACGATAGAAATGTACCTTTCCAAAGAGGTATTTACTAAAGGTGTTTGAAGCTCAAAGCCTGAATAAGCAAAACAGACGCAAAAGTTGTCCCAGTTCTGGTTCAAGTGTGATTCTGCATATTTGTATTATAATTAGTTAGCATATTGGAATTATAGAATTGTACTAAAGAAAGATTTGGTGAAAACTCTGCTGCCCTGATATTTTGCAAAGAGTTACTGAAAATAAGTGAAGTGTGAAGCATTTCCCAGATGGCAAAAAATTCACTCCAAGGAATTTAAATTGATACTCAAAATGTTGCTGCGTTCATGAAGCTCCTTTTGCATCCTCAACAAGAAAATTTGGATGCACTCTAATCACTGCCAATTGTGTTGCAATTGATTATGGGGGAAGACTAAATGAACACCAAAATTGCAGGTGGAAATCTGATCTCTTCCCCGCATTAAAAGCTTGCAGTATAATGTTCTCATCTTTCAAGCTTTGACCTATTTTTGGTGCATTAGCATGAAACCGAGCTTTCTTCAGGGAAATATCAGTAAAGCATCGTGCCCTTATGAAACAACTGTCAGTGTTAATTTAGTTACAGAGACATTTCCTTCGGTGTAAGCAAGATTTCTTCTAATCTCTTGACGTAAGTTTTAGTTTGAGAAAAATAAATAAAGTATTCATTGCTTGAAATATGTCATAGAATCACAGAATTGGCAGGCTTGGGAGGGACCTCAAGGATCATCTAGTTCCCACCCCCCTGCCATGCTCAGGGACACCTCACACTGAATCCAGTTGCCCAGAGCCACATCCAGCCTTGCCTTAACCTCCAGGGATGAGGCTTCTACCACCTCCCTGGGCAACCTGTGCCAGTGCCTCACCACCCTCATGGTGAAAAGCATCTTCCTAACATCCAGTCGGAATCTACCCACTCCTAGTTTGACTCCATTCCCACTGGTTCTATCACTACCCAACATCCTAAATCTCTCGCCAGCCTTCTTGTAGCCCCCTTCAGATACTGGAAAGCCACAACAAGGTCTCCCTAGAGCCTCCTCTTCTCCAGACTGAACAACCCCAACTCCCTTAGTCTGTCTCTGTGGGAGAGGTGCTCCAGCCCTCTGCTCATCCTTGGGGCCCTTCTCTGACCATGTTCCAGCATGTCCATATCTTTCCTGTAATAGGGGCTCTGAGAGTCAGTTTGGGATAACAGGCTTTGTATTCCTAAACAATTCAGTAGTCTTGCTGGTTTAAATTGTTTTGCTGTCTGAAGTCCTGCACTACTTTTTTTTCTTCTTTCCAAATTTTGTATATCATCTGGTTATCTAACATTTGATGTCTGCTTTATACAAGCTGAGCTAATGCAAACAGGGCTTACTTGATTAAAAAAACAGAAGCATATAGATTTAATTGGGCATTAGCAGCATAATAGACACAACTAATTCTTATAATAAATGGTGTGTTCTTTGTTAAATGTGACTTACATTGAAAAAAAAAACAAAAACAAATTAGTGCCTCCATAATTAATCTGTAAACTAAATGCAGAGAAAGTTTCTTCTAAATGAAGCAAGTACCTGTACATGCTCTTGCATAGAAATGTTTTCCCAGGATTTCCAACACAGAACTTCCACATTTTGTTGAAAACCAAGCAAGAGCAAAAAGGCTTCAGCTGTGAGTGATCCTAATTCTCTCCTTGCTCTTGCATCCTTCATAAGCTAATAGCACTTTCACCCAGAGAGGTCACAGTAAGTTTCCTATCCAAGTGCTAAGCAAGGAAAGTATATAGTTTAATTTCTAGAGGGTAGTATGTTGTTTAATTTATAGAATAGGGAAATATTTGCTGCTGTTCATAATCCTTCTGACTAGTTTCCATTGTATTTATTCAGAAGTGGTAGTTAAAATGTGTTTGATGAGATTTGGATCAAAGCAGCTGTATGAATGACAGTATTTCTAGGTATTAATTTGTTTGTTTGCATTTTGCAAGGAGATGTATTGCAGACACTTCTGTGTACAGGTAGCACAGCATTATGAAAGCAAGCAATATAAACCTTCCAGTCTGTGCTACTGAGAAATGAAGGAGCTGTTTAAAGAAGAAGAATGTTCTGGGTTTGTTTGTTTGATTTTTTTTTTTAAGCTGACAGTAGAATACTAGAAGAAAATCTGAAAAATGGAGACACTAAAGCAATTCATTTTATACAACAGCCAGAGATGAGGTTCTCACAGCAACCACACTTTAAAAAATTGTTAATACAGAAGTATTAATTTTCATTTCTCTTAAAAGCTGAAATATGTATCCAGGCTTCTTGAGCATTTATATCAAATAAAGAGAGCAAGACAGGTATATATCCAACAGTAAAGAAATAGGTCTGGCTGCAAGCTACCCTGTCACACACCAGTAGAATAGAATAAACCAGGCTGGAAGAGTCCTTTGAGATCATTGAGTCCAACCCATCATCCAACACCATCTAATCAACTAAACCATGGCACCAAGCACCCCACCAAGTCTTCTCCTAAACAGCTCCAGGGATGGTGACTCCAGCACCTCCCCAGACAGCACATTCCAATGGCCAATCTCTGTTTCCGTGAAGTACTTCTTCCTAACATCCAGCCTAAACCTCCCCTGGCACAGCTTGAGGTTGTGTCCTCTTGTTCTGGTGCTGGTTGTTTGGGAGAAGAGACCAACCCCCACCTGGCTACAACCTCCCTTCAGGGAGTTGTAGATGGCAATAAGGTCTTCCCTGAGCCTCCTCTTCTCCAGGCTAAGCAACCCCAGCTCCCCTCAGTCTCTCCTCACAGGGCTTGTGCTCCAAACCCATCACCACTGTTAACCACTGTTTCCCTAACATCTTTATTACTGATTAGCTGGTCTTTAGATGGGGTCTCTCTAAAACACAAGAAATGCCCAATAATCTGATATTTTTTCTAATTCAATTGAATATGCTAAATACTGAGCTCCTGGCTGCAAACCTGTGTTGTCTCTTCAATTACTTGCATAATCCTATTTAGCTTAATATACCTGGAATGTTTCCTTCTTTGTTAAATGGCACTCATTTGTTTAAATGAAGTTCAGAGTATCTAGGAAGGCTACACTCTTTAAGGAAGGCTACACTCTTTAAGGAAGGCTACACTCTTTAATATACAGCTATAGAATGATGGCTAAAATTAGAGCTAGCTTTATTGAAAATACTGCTTTAATATACTGTGGGGGCAGTCATATTAACACTACAGCTTATAGTTTTTATTCCATAGCTAATGTACACCTAAATAGTGCAACTATAGAGTACTAGACTTTTTTTTTTTGGTGGGATTGTTTTTGGTAAGACATCACCAGAACTGTATAAAAAATGAAAGGTGCTGCCAGGACTGTGCTGTGACTACCTTGATTAAATCAAATAGTACTAGTGCTTAGATTGCAGTGGTTTTATAAAGGCTATGCTATGATGTTCAGGGCACTAGCTGTGTTCAATACTCCTCTGCTACAAGAGCCGTGTAGAAAAGCAATTTATTCAAGGGGGGATTGGATTTGGTACTTGACGCCATGGTTTAGTAGCCATGAGGTCTTGGGTGACAGGTTGGATTTGATGATCTTTGAGCTCTTTTCCAACCTTATGGATTCTATGATTATTTAAAACAGCCCTTTTGCTAAACCCCCTGATGATTTTGCTTTTTGCTTGCATAACCTCTCACTCCTTTGTGGGGTGCAGGTGGGAGTGGTGTCTCTTCTAAACCCTTCAAAGCTGAATGAAGATCCAGGCCTGTGGATTTTAATATTTTAATATTAAAACATCAATATGTTATTATTTTCATGTCAGGAGAAGACAGCCTTTACAGCAAAACACCAATCTGTATAACAGTTCCATATATATGTGTGGCTTGGCTCACACACACCTGAGTTGAGGCTAACCGGGCAGCTCAACTGAATGAAGTTACCCATAATTGGGCATAAATCTGGTCTTTGTGAAGAAAATACGTTGCTTTTTCATTGGGGGGGGGTGGGGGAAAATAAAGTTTTCCACAATTTAGGCTCTTTGAAACACCACTAATTAAGATAAGACAAGTCCAGCCTCTTTAAGAGGTAATTGCCAGGATATGGAATTGACATCAAAATTAGTACTCTTAGTTTTTTATCATACTAATAACCCCTTCTCCATACAGAGTGAACAAATCTGGTTTATGCTCAGATTGCTAATGAGAAATATTAATACACTTACTGCAGGGAAAAACACTGACTAATCACTGGAAGACCACATAGGAAAAAAAGATCTACACTGAAAGATAAATGCCAAACTCAATTGAGTTGATGCCTTTATTTAGTTTTCAATATTTGGAAGCTTAATAAACTGCATTTAAGCTATGAGCAGGTACATATTCTGTTTCTGAGCAGCTTCTTTATGTGAAGACTTCTTGTGTCTTCAGAGTATGACATAAGTAAATGCAACAAATTAACAGAAGGCTTTACATGCTCTTAAAACTCTACACATTAGTAGCATGAGGAGAATAGGAAAATGTAGCTTAATATAATACTTGGCTTCCAAACTTAAGAGTTAAATTGCTATATAACCATTGCTGGAAAATGCCGGAGAATTCTGGCAGTCATAATTGTGTATTGCCAGGATAAAATGAGTTGCTTCTAAAAATACTTTGAGAATCTTTTTTTTATTTACTAGCTATACATTAAAGCTACAAATTTTCATTGTAAGAAAAAGTATTAGCACTAAAACATTAAAAAAATAAAAAATAAAGCCAAGGGTCTTGTTAAGAAATTATAGAATCATAAAATCAGTAAAGGTGGGGGGGAGGGGGAAAACTTCTAAGATCATCAGCCCAGCATTACCATGACCACTAAACCATGTCCTCAAGTTTCATATCTATGTGTTTCTTGAACACCTTCAGGGATGAGGATTCTGCCACCTCCCTGGGCAGCTTTTCCCATTGCCTGATCACTCCTTCAGTAATGAATTTTTTCCTAATATGCAATTTAAGCCTCTCCTGGCACAATTTGAGGCCATATCCTCTTGTTCCATCACTAGTTACTTGAGAGAAGAGACCAATACCCACCTCACTCCAGCCTCCTTTCAGGGAGTTTTAGTGTGTGCTAATATCTTCTCTTAGCCTTCCATTCTCTGGACTAAACAGTCCTAGTTCCCTCAGCCATTTTTCATAAGACTTGTTCTCCAGGTCACTCACCATGTTCAGTGACCTTCTCTGGACATACTTCAGCACCTCAATGTCATATACTGCATGTCCCAAAACTGAACACAATACTCAACCCATGGCTTCACCAGTGCTGAGTACAGGGACACAGTCACTTCATTGCTGGACACAGTATTTTTGATTCAGGTCAGGATGATATTGGCCTTCTTGGGCCCCTGGGCACATTACTGGATCATGTTCAGCCATCTGTCCACAAAGCACCCCCAGGTCCTTTTCTGCTGGGCATCTTAATACAGTCAAATTTGGTCTGAGGCAGCATCATATATTTATTGACTTCAGCATGCTTTACACAAGGCTTCACATGCCAAAGTTAATGGCAGTTGTCACCATTTTATGTTTTCTCTGTAACAGAATTATCCCAAAATCATTATTTTGCAGTCATTCTTGCTGTCTTTGAGAAAAGTGCCACGCTGGAAATGGATTTTATATCGAAAAGTGGCAGATGTTAACACCATATGGATTAGTCAGGAACTATTGTAGCAGCTTCATGAGTGTTAGGTATATCAGAAGATCCTCTGAGGCTTTTTACCCAAAGAGTTCTGTGGGAATGAATGACCCAAGGACATCTGAAGTATTCTTGGTCTGTCCTGCCAATTTACTGCAGCATAAGCTTTGGTTGTTGTACTGTGTCTTAAGTTATTTTGAGGAGCTGGTCTGGGACAAACAGATGGTGCTCTGTAAGGAAAGGGCCTATAAGATAGTTTGGTAGTCTTTAACATTAATGGTAGTATAACAATAGCTGCTTCTTAAAATGCATTTGTACTAATTATTTCTTCTCCCACCTCACAAAGGTCAGTATTGTCCACAGTTTACAATGTTTCCATATTGTACAGTGAGCATGTGAAGATAAAACAATTCAGGAAACAGACACAATCAGTGCTGTGCACACAATGCCCTGTGTGAGGACTAGCTAGTCCTGAGGGAAAGCACTGAATAGACAAAATGCACTACAGAGACAAAAGTTACTTTGACAAACAAGACCTCAGGCCTGAAGTTTGGTTTCTGCATGACAGTGCACTGTGATATTAGACTCCCAACTGCAATCAGAGTTAGATGAAGCACATTACACAGCTGTGTAGCACTGGTACCTGGTGTGCTTGATAAAACCTCTAAGGTCAAGTCCAACTATCAACCTGACTCTGCCATTACCACTGAACCATGTCCTGAAATGCCATTTCTATGTGTTTTTTGAACACCTCCATGGATGGTGACTCCTCCACCTCCCTGGGCAGCTTGTGCAACGCCTGACCACTTTTTCATTTAAGAATATTTTTTCTAATATCCCTTTTGAACCTCTCCTGACACAACTTGATGCCATTTCCTCCTGTCCTATCACTAGTTACTTGAGAAAAGAGAACGACCCCCACCTGACTACAGCCTCTACAGCTTGGTAGATGTGTCAGATAAGAAATGCTAGAGAGCCTAGAAATTGAGTCATTTTCTGGGAATATGAATTGTGTAGGAGCGAGGAGGAGGCAGATGGTATGAATTGAGGTCATAATTTGGAGCAATGAGAGAAGATTGCATGGCACAGGGTTAATATCTTGTTTGGGAATCTGGAACTGTGCAGTGGGAAGATTAAGAAGGGTGTTATAGATGGAAGCTTCACAGATGCATTGGTAGTGTCTAGACTCTCATAACAGGGGTGGGTGTAAAATCTCTAGTGATAGGGTTTTTCATGTGGAATTAAATTCTTTATGTCACTCAGGTGACCTTTAATCATATCAGGCTCTAGGCGATGAGCTCAATGGTTGCCTGGATATCTAGACATGGATATAAGGGATTTATAATGTTATGAGATAGTTTCTTCAAAACGTCTCCCAAAGAAATATTGCTTTGTTGTTTTAAGAGAGCTGCCTTGGCAGTGGTCATCTTTGTTACAGCTCTTCAGCGAGCTACTCCGGCTTCTGAAATAAGGTCCTATCTGCTGAGGTAATGTGGGGGGTTTGAGGAGGACTTGGTTGCCAGCACTGAGGAAGATGAATACACTTTTTATTACAAAAAAATTGATGCTGAATACAAGTTTAAGAACTAAATTGGTTGCTGTGGGAAAGGTCAGGTATTTAATTGAGCTTGGTAATCATGATAACATTGCATAGTCCTCATACAAGTTTTCTCTGTGTTTTTGTGTGTGCGGCAGCTGCAAACACAACAAATAAACTTTTAAATGAACAGCGCAGTTCTAGCTCCTCCTCTAGTGAACAAATGGGTTCAAAAATCTCTAAAGAACAAACCAGTAGATTGTCTGACATACCAGTCTTCTCAGTTGTAAGAATACTAGTTACCATCCAACTCAAATGAAAATCCATTGTGTTGTACTGTGTGAAAATTGGATGTTAGGAAGAAGCTCTTCCCCATGAGGGTGGTGAGACACTGGCACAGGTTGCCCAGGGAGGTGGTGGAAGCCTCATCCTTGGAGGTTTTTAAAGCCAGGCTGGATGTGGCTCTGAGCAACCTGCTCTAGTGTGAGGTGTCCCTGCCCATGGCAGGGAGGAGGTTCTTCACCATGAGAGTGGTGAGACCCTGGAATGGGTTGTCCAAGGAGGTGGTCGAGGCCCCGTCCCTGGGGGTGTTTAAGAGCAGGCTGGATGAGGCTCTGTCCAGCCTGATCTAGTGTGGGGTGTCCCTGCCCATGGCAGGGGGGTTGGAACTAGATGATCCTTGTGGTCCCTTCCAACCCTGAATGAAACTATGAAACTAGATGATCCTTGAGGTCCCTTCCAACCCTAATAATTCTATGATTCTATGAAAAGTCATGTCTTGTAAAATAATATTTAATCTTTTAAATCTTTTAAATGCATTCCATTAGAGTGAAGCCAGAATCCTGAAACTTCACATTTTCTTTTGAAGTGTGTGTGTCTAGAAGCAACACATCACTGTTGTAGCCAAAGGGCTCTATGAAACATTCTCTAATTTTTCAATTTGCTGTATATATAATGACACTCTGTATACTCTAGCTAATTTTTTCTCACATATTCAGTTCCTTTCATGTGAAAAGAGGATTCCTACAAACATTAGCAAAGAGGTATAAAAGCACAGCATAAACATTTGTAAATGACTTGGAAAAATTCAGGATTTATGGTGAAGTCTTATATGCATCTTAAGAGATGCTGATAACACATAGCTCTCATGTTTTCATTAGCAACTAGTAAAGCCCTTAAGGAAATCCAGGCAAACTAATACTAAACTGATTTTCCAAACACACCTGGTAAAATACTGAAGAGGTTGGACCCATGGAACAATAGGATATTGGGCTTGGAAAGGCCCTCACAAGATCATCAAGTCCAGTGCCCAGGCAGCATCACCTAGGGCAGGCCATGCAAGAATGCATCCAGGTGTGTTTGGAAAGTCTCCAGAGAAGGAGGCTCCACAACCTCGCTGAGTAGCCTGTTCCAGGGCTCCATCACCCTCACAGTAAAGAAATTTCTCCTCATATTGAGCTGGAACTTCCTGTTTTCCAGTTTGTACCCTTTGTTCCTTTTCTTATCTCTGGGTACCACCAAAAAGAGCCTGGCACCTTCATCTTGACACCAACTCCTCAGGTATTTATAGACATGAATAAGATCCCCTCTCTTCTCCAGACCAAACAGCCCCAGGACTCAGTCTTTCTTCATGGGAGAGGTGTTCAAATAATTCTTCTCAATATAGAACTTTTTACTTCAGACTACAGTGGGGGGGTTCCTGCATTCTGATTTACTTCCACTAAGAGAAATAAATCAATAATTTGGAACATTGGTTTTGTGGATTTTTTAAATTAAAAATTACAAGGCTTAGAATTTTTAAAGGTGTCTGAGCAAGCTAGGCAAATTGAGGCAAAAACTCCCTTAGCCTTTCTTGTCAGCTCCAGTATTTTACTTAAATTGTAGAGAATATTTCTACAAAACTGGCAATTCTGCAGTCTTTAAACAGCCTCTAGCTTGAGAACCAGCACTAAAATAGAGCATAGCAGAGGCTAATTGGCTGGGGGGGGCTGGAGCAAGTTTCACAGCCTATTTTATGCACTGCAATGATATTGCAAGATGTCTGTAACTCTGCAGGGTTGTTTTAGAGCTATCTTGGTCTGTGCAGTGCACTGTAGTAATTATGAATTCAGTGTGGCAACATCTCACAGCCCTTGAAGAGGTTTTGGTTTCATTCCTTTCTGCTGACCCATTCCTTTTCTGCATTTATTGCAGTTATTCATCTGCAATGTTAAATGCTGATGAGAGAACTCAATGCAAACCAAAAATATTAGTTTTAAGTTACAATAAAGTCATTTTTGTGGATTGGAAGACCTACAAGAAAGCTGGGGAGGAACTTTTTAGGGTGTCAGGGAATGATAGGACTAGGGGGAAGGGGAAAAAAAATAGGAATGGGTAGATTCAGATTGGATGTTAGGAAGAAACTCTTCCCCATGAGGGTGGTGAGACACAGGAACAAGTTGCCCAGGGAGGTGGTGGAAGCCTCATCCCTGGAGGTTTTTAAGGCCAGTGAGGATGTGGCTGTGAGCAACCTGCTCTAGTGTGGGGTGTCCCTGCCCATGGCAGGGGGGTTGGAACTGGATGATCCTTGAGGTCCCTTCCAACCCTAACAATTCTATGACTTTCTGTAGGCATGCAGGTATGCAGCCATTAAAAAAGACAATATTGAAGTATCATAGTATCATTCAGGGTTGGAAGGGACCACAAGGATCATCTAGTTCCAACCCCCCTGCCATGGGCAGGGACACCCCACACTAGATCAGGCTGGCCAGAGCCTTGTCCAGCCTGGTCTTAAACACCTCCAGGGACGGGGCCTTGACCACCTCCCTGGACAACCCATTCCAGGGTATTTATGTCTGCAGAGCTTATTTCTAATGTATGCATGTATATGGAGCAGGGGGATCTTTTATAGAAGTTTCAATACATATTTTTATTTTCAGCAAATTCTTTTTAATCCCTTAGTGTTTCCATCTCCTAGAGAGTCTTTCAGACAAGAAGCAAATTTGCTGTTAAGTTAGATAGTGAAAACATTGTCTGTGCTTCATGAACAAAGGCTCTGTATCCCCTTCTCTTTCTGGAGTTGTGTTAAACCTTTTTTTCCCTTAGTGGAAAGGAAATTGCTACTTCAGGTAGTTCAGATTTTTCATGGGATACCACAATTTATATTTGGAAGGGCAATTCTCTTTTAGTACTCTCAGTGAACAGCTGGCCCACAGTAATATTTTATATCATTACAGCTGTCTTCAAAGTGATTTTATGACTCAGCCTTAGTTTGATACCAAGACCAGAAGCTTAAGTTATGGCCAATTTTTCTCCTTCTATACTTCAAAAGTATTTTCCACAGAAAAAAAAATATCTGGCTCTTCATTTCTTCATTTCCATAGTTTTTGACAGTGTTAAGAACTCTAATAAATAATTGCCCTCTTTCAAGCAAATCGATTCTTCTCCAGTGAGACATGGAAATATCAAGTTCTTCCTAAACATGTGAAATCTTTATTCAGGTGTTAATTTGCTGGATTTTGAATGTTTTCCACTGTGGAAAAAAAATAAACTGGAGTACATTTTTATTCCAACACAGAATGATTCCATATTGTTGGATGCAGTTGTGTTATTATTATGCTAGTCTGTGCCCCATGTGCAAAGATACATTATTATTATTCAGCTAGTCTGTGCCACATGTCCAAAGATACATTATTATTTATTATTATTATTCAGTTACTCTGTGCCAATGTGCAAAGATGCCTTCCAAGAACTACTAAAAATGCTGTAATTTTCAAAGTAACCTATTTCAGGAGTGACCATCTTGACTTCTTTTTGACCATGCTAAGGTGCAGACCTTAGCTGCTTATGCAGAAATGGTCTGAAGATGCAAGTAGTGGCTGAATACTTGGCATTTCATCATTCCATCTTCCTCAGGTTCTTTTAAAACTGAATTTAAAAAAAGTCATAAAAACATTTTAAACATTAAAAAAAAAATTCTTTTTAGGACCAACTGTAATTTGAAAACCTCATCAGAAGTTTGTGGTTTTAGAACCTTTGGTTTTCAGGATGACGTCTGTGTTTTCCTCTTGTTCTCTTCTCTCTCTGTCATTTTTTCTTTCAAAAGGAGAGCAATAAGTTGTTTGCCCATTTTTCACTTTTTTTATCAGTGAAAACGTTTAACATTTAAAATTAATAAATAAATATGAAGGGGGAAAAAAATTCACAGTGAGGGTGAAGGAGTACTGGAACAGGCTGCCCAGGGAGATTGTGCAGTCTCCCTCTCTGGAGATATTCAAAACTCGCCTGAATGCGTTCCTGTGTGATCTGGTGTAGGTGATCCTGCTCTGGCAGGGGGGTTGGACTGGATGATCTCTAGAGGTCCCTTCGAGCCCCTGAAATTCTGTGATTCTGCAAAATAAATCTGCCAGGCAACCAGCACCAGAACAAGGGGACAGAGTCTCAAGCTGCGCCAGGGGAGGTTTAGACTCGAGGTGAGGAGAAAGTTCTTCACTGAGAGAGTTGTTCGTCATTGGAATGTGCTGCCCAGGGAGGTGGTGAAGTCACTGTCCCTGGAGGCTTTCAAGAGGAGATTGGATGTGGCACTTGGTGCCATGGTCTAGTCATGAGGTCTGTGGTGACAGGTTGGACTCGATGATCCTCGAGGTCTCTTCCAACCTTAGTTATACTGTGATACTGTTCTGGCTTCTGTTATGGTGCTGTCTGACATGTTGAGCTGCTAGTGGTGCTTGTTAGCCTCTTTTAGAGAGAGGAAATAGTGACTTGTGTAAATTTCACACAGAATGATCACAGATGACTGTGATCATTTGATTTCCAGATGAGGAATATGCTAATTAAAATGATTGCGGTATTGTTTCTGCAATTATTTGTTAATTATGATTGACTTTGTGGACTAATTCTTCATCCTGAATTCTCCTGGGTGTGTTTGGTAGGTTAGACAATTTGCCCAAGCAGAACCTCATCAAGGAAAACACTGTAAGAATCAGTGTTATTTTAAAGGAAGTTGATCATGAGCCTCCACTGATGTGTGCAGCAGCAGCAGTGGGCTTGAGGCAATGCAAGGAATTGTGTTTTTTAGCAACATGATGTATAACAGTGTTAATTTTTCTACAGCTCTCAGTTTAGTTGAAATATGCAGTTGTTTTACAGTCTCTTTCAATCATGAAGTGTTGGAACAATTAATTCTACTAAAAGAAACCTCAGCAGAAGTAAAACATAGTCAAGCAGTACTAAAGGGGCATCCCCAACATATACAATATGAAGATCACATCTGGGTCCTTAATTCACAGATAAACATAATTATTGATGTTTGTTCAGCAGTGTTCCTCATAGTGAACAAAACATAGAGTAAATTAGAGCAGAATGAAGCAACAGTAACATCCTAAACCTGTCCTGTTTCAGATATTCCTGGTTTAAGGACCTGATGAGCTTGTCATAAACTATAGTGAAGCATTTATTTCCTCTGACACTGTAGATAAGAACTAGTTAGCTCTGAAACTATGCTGCTTTCTAAATCCAAAGTATCTAATTACACAATAAGGAAGATTCAGGTACTTATTAAAGATGTTCCAACAACTGGATGGGGCTTTTTGGTGAGGAAGTGTTTTCTCCAACCTATTACGACTGATACTCTGCTCAGGCTGTTACCTGAGCAGAATCTGGGCTATCAGTTATGGACCCATAATGGGATAATTCTCATCAATATTTTGACAGTCTGCCTAGAAAATTAGTATTCATCACTAAATTCTTTTGCATATAATCTTTTTCTTGACCACTTATATTTTGTAAATACTTGTGGAAGGATAGCCATATAAATTCTTCGGACATTTGCAACCCCCAAATAAATTAATAGGGCAAAATGCATATAGAGAATCCACTTCTTATTCCTTCAATTTCCTGACTCAGTATTTATTGTTTTATTTTTATTTGGATGTTATGAACAAATTCTTTGGAAGTTAACAACGAATTCTTTACTGTGAGGGTAGTGCAACGCTGGAACAGGTTGCCCAAGGATGTGGTTGAGGTCCCATTCCTGTAGATGTTCAAGGTGAGGCTTAATGGGGCTCTGGGCAGCCTCATCTAGTTGTGGGTGCCCCTGCTTACTACAGAAGGGGTTGGACTAGGTGACCTTTGGAGGTCCCTTCCAAACCAGACCATTCTATGATTCTGTAACAAAAAAAGATGCAATGACTTCCAAGCTTACTGAAAGATTTTAAGTGTTTGGTTTCAGGACAGAAATGATAAAAAAAAGTTTCATATAGACTTGAAAAATTTTGTCGGTCAGGATGAAATGTTCCTTGACTGCCTGTAGCTGGACTGCCAGAACTGGGCTGTCATTCTACAGCCAGAGTTATTTTCCAGACATTTTTAATAGTTATATGCTTTCTGTCCTTAGAGCTTTGTTTCTGCTGCCTGACAAGAAATTTTGCAAAGATTAAAGGATGCCAGTTGGAGTGGGGTCTCTTTATTTTACATTATGTCTTATGAAGTGACTGATTCCATTCCTGATGGCTTTGAAACATAATTACAAGCTCATCTGTGGTTGTTGCATCTTATATGTGGAATGCAGACAGGAGAGGCAAACTCCTTTTTATCACATCTTAAGTATCTACAAGTTCACCTAAGCATATTTTACCTTATATATGGAATGTGGACAGGAGAGATTAAATACTTCTTTGTATCACATTTTCAGTCTCTTAAAGCTACTTCTCAAATCAGTAATATACTCTTTACCAAGGTTAGGAAAGACAGAAATGGATTATCAGTACATATGCCAGAACATATGTTTTGTGTCCTTTTTGGTTGTGTTTCATGCTTGAGAAATGGAATTGTTACTTAGGCCGATTCTTCCTTCTGCATACGAGCGTCGAAACTGTTGAACAACATCCGCTTTTAGAAACAGCATTCTAAAAATCATCCATTCTTTCTCCAGTCTCTTGTGCCTTGACAATTAGTAAGTTTTGTTCTCAGTTTGTGGAGGACTTTGTCAGTCCTTCTTTGCACTTGATGTGTGAAATGTCAGGAGTGGAACAATTAACGAGGTTTCATTAGAGTCTTTAACAAAAGGATGTGCTTTAAAGAGCTCATCTGTCACTTCCATATTGCTTCGCACTGATTTTGGTTATTAAGTGTCACAAAATCTCCTCTTCTATTACTCTTCGCTGCTGTAGCACATTGTGGAATTAGCATGTACTTTCTGAGCACAGCCACAGCCCACTCAAATGCTAGCTTTCTCCTGCAAGATTACCACAGGATTTCTCAATGCAATTATATGTGATCTTTCTGCAAAAAAAAATTGCATTTTGCATCAATTTCCATTCATTTCTCAGAATTTCTTCTGAAAGCTTGCTGGAGTGTTAGAAAAATTCTGGTGTGATTTTTTTTTTTCCCCCCTTCCTTTTTGCAGCATAATAAAGCTGAAATATTCTAATAGAACATGGGTGGTGAGCTAGTCCAGTGTTTCACATGAGGGATGTTGAACATCATTTTATCTGCCTGAAATTTCTAGCCCATAAATACATATGAACACCTTAGTTTTCTGAAGGATTCTGGTTTTGATGGGCAGGTATAAGGCAGAATCTTGTGCTGTAAAATGTGATGGTTCATGAGAGGCTGTCTGTCATCGAGATGTCTCGGAACTGTGCCTTATATAGTCACACAGAAAGAAATTCTCATGGAAATGGCATTATGGAGGTGGCAGCAGCAGCAGCTCTATATTTTTGTCTAGGTTGAATTTTGCAGCTAAGGATTAACCCTTTGTGTGATCTGTGTAAAAATTGCATTTATATCCCACTCAAATACAGAATATATTTTTGCACATTTACAGCAGAGTTGATGCATCTCTGTAAGAGTGGAAAATTACCTCTATTTGCACCAGACTACACTGGTCTTGCTGAAATTTGAGGCAAGAACTGTATTTGGGTGTTCTAATGTGGTTACCATTTTGGGGGAAAGAGAGAGAATTAGCAAGTATTATTAACTACCATCCCTCCTTGCTGAAAAGTCTTTTCTTCATTAGAAACTGGCAAGCAACCTTCAGAAAACTCCTTAAGGAGCTACCTTTCCCCTGGTACCTTTCTTGTCTTTTGCAGTTCCTGGTAGGTCATTGTGAAACAGATGAGTAGAATGTGGACAGTGAAAGTACCGAGAAAAAAGCAAGAGTGAGGCAGTAAAATCCCTCAGCACAATGTCAAGTGCAGACTGCAATGTTAAGGGCTTGAATTGGCAGCCAGTAAGAGAAAGCACAAGACCCACAAAGACTTTTACTGTGATTTCAAGACTTTTACTGTGATTTCTAAAGCACTGTGGCTCTGAGAAGCTGGGAATGTTGGAACCAGGGCGCAAAGCCTGGAGACTGCCAACGCCAGCCTTGCAAACCAACTCCTGGTGGTGTCTTTAGATTTAAGAGGAAGCATAAGGAGAAACAGCAGTCTGGCTGGACACTATTGCTCCTTTTCTGTGTTGCTGCTGGCGACAGTAGAAGCCCACATTCTTCATTAGTTGTTTAGTCATTGTGGTGTTGTCTCTCCCACACAAGTCCGCAGTACCTTGCTATAACATTTGGTAGAGTGAGAAAACATTGCATGACCTCATCCAAGCTATCTGCAGCCAACATACGGCCATCCAAGAGCTAGAGCTTGATCAGAGCACTGTGTTGTTTTCTGTGTGAAATAATGCCTTCCTCAACACTACCACTTCATCTTCTAAATATGATGAATTTTCTGTCTTACACCCTTTCTTGCTGATCACCCCATTTTACGATACCACCGTTGACAATACAACATTGAAGGTATGGTACTGTCTCTGAAGCAAACTTTACCATCCAAATAGATGCTTACCATGCTTTTGTGAAAGGATACTCTCCAAATCTTACTCAGCTGTGGCTGTTAGTTTTATCAATCAACAAAGTGTGTAGAAAAGGGAGTTGAGGATACATTTTTGGACACACGTGCAGAGTGTGCTGCTAAAAACAGGCTCAAACTGGCTCACATAAAAATAGATCCTGAATAGATTAATAGTGCAGGTGTCGCAAAACAGTTGTTACCATAGCTATAGAACACACTTCTTGTGGATTATTATATTACATTAGGAACTCGAGCCATGGCAACAGCAATGCCTCTTAAAGACGTAACTCTGTCATTATAATTTATCTATTACAGCTCTTTTCATTGCTAACAACTGTTATTCTTCTGAATGTACTTTAGTGTTCTACATTAAATCCCTTGAGATCGAAGCTGATTTCCAACTGTACATGAATGCAGAATTCATAGTATTTAGTGTGCTCCTGATTTTCTTAATGTGCTCTGCAATCTTGGGCTGAAATTCAGAAAATAGTTATGTGAGTTTGATGAAGCATCTGGAAATTACAGCTCTCAAATACTGAAAGTGAGAAATGGCATTCCACGGAGATCTATATGTGTACCACAAGCAACTGTGCTGGGGTGCACCAGGGTGTAAATAAATAGCTGATTGAATTTCAGTCTGCTGCCTAAATGTCTGTTTGATTGTATATAAACTGATGATAATAGCAATATGTATCTGTGGCTTCAAGATTGTGGCAGAACTGAATTTACTTGTAGTTCCAAGTATAAATGTTTTCCATGTCACACAGATATGGCAGTATCACAGTGACTTTCAGAAGTAAATCCTCCCGCTTGGTTAAGCTTGTAATGCACTTGTAATAACACTAAGGATCTGTAGAAACAACATCTGGTTAGAATAGAATAGAATAAACCAGGTTGGAAGAGACCTTCAAGATCATCACGTCCAACCTATCATCCAACACCACCTAATCAACTAACCCATGGCACCAAGCACCCTGTCAAGTCTCCTCCTGAACACCTCCAGTGACGGCGACTCCACCACCTCCCCGGGCAGTCCATTCCAGTGGGCAATCACTCTCTCTGTGTAAAACTTCCTCCTGACCTCCAGCCTGAACTTCCCCTGGCGCAGCCTGAGACTGTGTCCTCTTGTTCTGGTGCTGGCTGCCTGGGAGAAGAGACCAACCTCTGCCTGTTTACAACCCCCCTTAAGGTAGTTGTAGAGAGCAATAAGGTCACCCCTGAGTCTCCTCCTCTCCAGGCTAAGCAGCCCCAGCTCCCTCAGTCTCTCCTCACAGGGCTTGTGTTCCAAGCCCCTCACCAACTTCGTTGCCCTTCTCTGGACTCATTCCATCAAGTCAACATCCTTCCTAAACTGAGGGGCCCAGAACTGGACACAGTACTCGAGGTGCGGCCTAACCAGTGCAGTGTAGAGGGGCAGAATGACCTCCCTGCTCCTGCTGGCCACACTGTTCTTAATGCAGGCCAGGATGCCATTAGGTTTTGGTGTTTAGGATACTATTTCCAAGTGAAAAGATACGGCAGTAAGGAAAGTTTTATCTGATAAGGAAGTAAGATCTCTTTCTGTTGCAAAAAAAAAAAAACGAAAACCAAAATAATTTATCATGGGTATAAAACTTCTCTCCATTAGGAGTCAATGCAAGAGCTTGAACTTCTCCACCTGTACCCCCATGCTCTTTTTAAAAGCCCATTCTTAGGAGATTTAAAAGCCCATGGTAAACAAGCCTGTTACCATTAATTTGCTGATCACCTTTGCAATCGAATTTCATATCATAGCTTTCCTCAGTGCCAATTAATTTGGTTGAAACAAATAAAATATCTAATGAAAAAGTTCAAAAACATATGATGAAGTTAGGGGATAGAACACAATAGGAATGGAGAGTCTGAATTTCTCAGACACATCAGGAGACTTAAGAGTCTGTACTTAGTCTGTAGCATAGATTCTGGTAGTGTATGAACATACAACTTCTGACAATAAAGAGATTAATGTAGCTGCCCTTAATGAAGTAGTTGTAGAGATGCAACTGTTAGTGGGGACACGGTTAGTCTGAGTAGAACACTCCAACTTAATGCCATGCAGATAGAGCGATGTTGTCCTCACCAACACTGCAAATGAGACAGCACAGGTAGAAAAAGGTCTCTTTTTCTTCTTTTTTCTTAGTCATTACAGCAAAAGGCATAAAGAGAGCTATAAATTTTTAATAATCCCCTCTGAACTGTGCCAGAAAGTGCATTTTTCCATCGCTGTGGGGTGGGTTTTTTTGCATGTCTGCTACATTGCATATAAAACTTCTGTCAAAAAGGCTTAATGTCCTATTCTTTTTTTTTCAAGTGGTTACTGTTACTCTGAATCTATTCTCTAAAGTTCCCAGAATGAAAAACAACACTTAGCTCTATTCTTCAGAGACTGTCAGCAAAAAGATATCATCCTGTAAATTCACTATTATTATAATGACTATAAAAAGAAAAATTGCTAACAATACCCTTGACAATACTTGTTCTTCATGTGTTTTACTACCTACAAACTAACTAGCTAATTCATCATGCTAAACTGTGTAATTTGTACACGTTGCAACTCAATAGCAAATTAAAAGAGACACAATCAAGCTGACAGGGTAGCAGTGACCTATTTTATTAATTCTCTCTTTTTTCCTCCTCCCACCCTGCAATTTGTGTAGCACACAGTGATTTTTGGATGTTTTTTTTGTCAGGATAAAATAGCCAAGTTTAAGATGAGATTGGATTTCTAGGATGCTAATCAGTCAACTCGTAGTACAAGTTTATGTGGGTTGGATTGGTTGAAGGGTTGGACGCGATGATCTTGAAGGTCTCTTCCAACCTGGTCTATTCTATTCTATTCTATTCTATTCTAATCTATTCTGAAGTTTCTTTTGTTCCTGTTCCAAGAGACCACCAAGCATCATACAAAGTCATTTGCTGGAGGATGTCCCTGCTCACTGCAAGGGGTTTGGACTAGATGACCTTGGAGGTCCGTTCCAACCCAAACCATTCAATGATTTGGTAGGGAGTAAGGGGTTTGCTGCCTGTGGTATTTGATCACTGTTTTTTACAAGGTACTCTCTCTTTTCAGAGCGCCTTTGCCAAGGAGAAACATCCACTGAAAGTGAGCTTCCTAAAGGACACCCTGCTGAACAGTTTGCAGGTTTACTTCATGGATCCTCCCCTGCCTATGACCCACCTGACAACCCACTCCAGCTGTACAGCAAAGCAAGCCAGTGCAGCGGCCCACTAGAGAAAAGCATTTTGAGCAAGAGCGCAGCACAGCAGATACAGCTACGGAAAGAAGGCAGCACTGATCCTCCTGTTAAGAAAAAAAAGCCACCAGTTGTAAACAGAACCATATTTCATACTAAAACTAAGCCAGTAGAAAATCATACGTTGGTTGCCCCCTCAGCGAGGCTAAGTGAACAATGGGTTATCAGCACTGGGGGGTTTGTGGAGCGAGCGTGCACGCTCGGGAGAATCCGGTCCTTACCAAAGACTTTGCTGGAAATGCACATGTGCAAAAATGTTTCAAAATCTGATTCTAACCTTATCACCCACCCACCAAATGACAAAAAGGCAAGAAGCAACTGGAGTGAGCCAACACCAAAGCAGCAGTGCTCCAAAGGGAATTCCGAGAGAACGCCTTCCTTCACATCAGAATGGGAAGAGGTAAGGTGTCCTCGTTTTTAAGTAGAAGCAGCTGCATGGTATAGTGAAAATGCTGTTACTGTTTTGCTTCAGAGGTGAAAGAAAAAGTGAACCTTCCACACTGCAAATCCTTAGATAGTGTGTCGTGGTGTGATGCATGGCAGCTTGACAGCCGGCACAAAATGCAATGCATTGCCATTCAAAATGCTGCACGCTTAATGAAGTTCAGTGTTTCCATAGGGGATGAAGTTAACCAAAAGTAACTCTGCAGTTTGTTGTGACATTGAAATGATTTTCTATCAAAGTGCTTGCCACTAACACTAATAAAATTAGTAAAATTCTCTGTGGCTATGTCCATTGTTTACATATTTGCTAATTATTTCCCACTGTAGTAACACCAGCCAGGAAGAGACAGGAGAAAAGGGCAGGAATGGAAAGTCTAAGATATTTAGGCTGATTCAACAAACTCTCCTTGTATGACTTAATTTCTAACTGGTTTGTAGCCTGTGTGCAGAGTGCTTGACATACACCTGACTCTTGCTTGAAGTGGGAATAAATCCACTCATACAATCATAGATTTGTTTTGTCTGGAAAAGACTTTTAAGATTGTTGAGTCCAACCTTCAACCTAACACCGCCAGGGCCATTAAACCATGTCCCAGAGCGCCATGTCCACACATTTCTTGAACACACAATGAATTGAGGACTATTTAAAGATGTATCCCACTGATTTGGCTCATACAGGAGACTTTAGTTTTAAAACTAGTTTTATAATAATTTTTAGACACATTTTTTTTTTTCCTCCTGTGCTAAATGAGACAAAATATTCCCTCTTACTGAGGTAAATTAACAGTGGGAAATAGAATAGAATAGAATAGAATAGAATAGAATAGAATAGAATAGAATAGAATAGAATAGAATAGAATAGAATAGAATAGAATAGAATAGAATAGAATTAACCAGGTTGGAAGAGACCGTTGAGATCATTATGTCCAACTTATCATGTTTAGAACTTCACTGCTATTACCGAGAAACAAGCTTTTCTCTTTAGGACAACTGCTGTGGGGAAATGTATTCACCTCCAGAGTGCTATTTGATTTCAGAAGGAACCCAGAGCTTGCTGTGTGATTGGTTTGTTTTCCAGCTCATTTAAATGTCTGCTCTAAGAGGACATCTGAAGGTAGTTTTTGTTGTAAAGAAGATACTTTCTCAGTGGAAAGGTACTTACGATCAAGTCTTGATCTTAACTTGGATGTGTTGCTGTGAAATTCTGATCCAAGTCCAATCCAAGTTTGCCTTTCCACAGGGACATCAAGATTTGATTGCTCTTAAGAACAACCAAAATGCAGTTTGTATTTAAAAACAAATCATTCATTTGAAATCTTTGGATTCTGGCATAATTTCCACACTTTCTTCTGTCACTAATACACAGTTTTAAAACAGGAGACAGTGTTCTTAACAGTTCTAACGTTTGGCTCAGTAAAACACGGTTCTTTGTGTCTGCCTTCCAAGACAGCACTTGCCCTTTGATGCAGTTTTCATCCTGTCCTGTTCTTACAGAAAATAAAACAGATAACATAGTCTTGGCATCACATTGGACAGCTCAGTGTGGTTTAGAAATGTGCAAATGAGTTTGGGATCTGTTTCACAAACAATATCATCCTGCGGTATGTGGGGACACTGACATGTTTCACACCTTTTCAGTAGCTTTGGGGAAGATGGGAACAAAAAAAGGAAGCTTGGAAATTCTCTGCAAATCTTTATTGAACAGTTGCTTTAGTGCTTTATTACACACAACAGTATTCTTATGCATTAATATTACTGCTTAAATAGACCATTAGTGGTGATACCTCGGCCAGAGTCATGACCAGAGCCATCAGTACTATAGAAAATAAATACTAGTTTCAAACTCCAGCCTTTGGGTGGAGAAATTAATTGGCTACCCTTTGATTTTTGCATTTTACAATCTTGATTGGTGTTGTCCTAATGAGACTAATAGAGCCTTAATCTTATACAGGAAAAAGTGAAATAAAATAACAAAGACGGGGCCCATCAATTGTTTTCATTGTTCTCTCTTTTGCAGATTGATAAAATCATGAGCTCAATAGATGCTGGAATTAATACTGGACTGGGGGAGATGAGCGATCCCACTACAAGTAAGGAAAAACAACTCTCCTTTAAGTTTTTACTTGTCTATAGGGAAGCTATGGATAAGATATTGCTAAGTAACCCACTGTGTTGAAATCTTTTGTAGGTAGTTGAATAATCATGAACAGAATCAATGTTATTTTACAGTTAGAGATGCTTTAGACCCAGTGTCCTGGAACTGTTACTTTAAATAGCAGGTTGGAATCATGAATGTTGTTCTGAAGTCTTACCAGAAAAAACATACCCCATTAATGTCTTCGAACAGAGTCCTTTCTACTAGAAGGATGTTTTCCATCATTTCCAGATGAGCTTTTGGTTGGAATGATGGAATCCTGGATATATCTAATAGCTGCTGACACTTTTTAAAGCATTACATTGTCTAATGCTGCTCCAAGCAAACATTTGGAACAGGGCTGAAAATGTTGCTGACAGCCAGTGGCTGGATTTAGCAATGATGGGAGCGTTTGCAAACCTTCCCTACCATGGTGAATTCTGAGAACTCAATCTCGTGATTAGCCTGTTGGTGTGTCAGCATAAACCTCTGCAACTGTCCTGATAGCAGTTTTGAAAGTATTTTATTATGTCTTCTTCCTAATGTAAGGAAGGAAAACTGAGTTGTATGTCTGAATAATTTGGTCTTGAGGCAAGGCACTCACCTTTGCTAGTACATCCCTGCTAGCAATGGCAAGCAATTACTTGGGTTTATGTATTGGGCAGGAGACTATGGACCTTATTAAAATTTTAAAAAGGAAGTATTTTAGCAAGCATCCATTTCATGCAGAGTTACAACTGCTCAGGACAAAACTCTCAGTCATTGGTTTAATAGAGCTGGCACAGCTGGGCAGTGAGAAGGGAATCTATGTTGTACACTGATCATTCCATAACTATATTTAACATTGGAAAATTCTGACATCTTGTGATGCAATCCTTGAGGGATTGTACAGGGACTTTGGCCTGTATTTTCCTGTTTGTGAAATCTGGGAAGATTTCTTTTAGATCTCCAGGGGAATCTCTTAAGGAGCAATTTGAGGAGCAGTGAAAGGGGAGAATCAAAACTGCACAAGTATACTTGTGAAGACCTCATCCACAGCATGTTTTTTGAGAACAAAAAAACCTGAGTTTTCAGTTTGGTAGCAGTACAGGTGCTGGAGGAGTAAACTTAAAACTGGGTCGGAGGAGACATTAAAAATCATGTAGTTCCAACTGCCCTGCCGTGGGCAGCAGCACCACCCACGAGGCCATGTTACTCAAGGCCTCATCTAACCTGGTCTTGAACAACCCCAGGGAGGAGGCATCCACAACCTCCTTGGGCAACTTGTTCCAGTCTCTCACCACTCTCAGTGTAAAGAATTTCTTTCTAATATCCAGTCTAAGCCATATCCCCTTTGGAAGAAGCAGAGCTGCTGTGGAGTTTCCTGTATTCACACTAAACCCTACCACTACAGTTCACATCGATTTTTCTCCACAAACAAGTCTTTGTTGCTTCTGGATGTACCTACTGCATGTATATGTTTCTGTCATGTGGTACATATTTAATGCCAGGGGCTGACAGTAGGTCGTTGAGCACAGTACTGGAAGATGTTTTGCAGTGTACTTTCTCTGCTCTTTCCTATTGGGGTGGAAGTGGGAGGTAGCTGTCAGAGACAAGTTATTTTCTTTATTTATTTTGACTTTTCTACTGATATGACCAAGGCTATTCTCAATGACTCCTACTTTGCAGGGTGGTAAATACTGCAGGAAAGTTTACTCCTGATATACTGTGAGGGACATGCTTTTGAGCACAGAGGTTGGGAAAGTAAAACAAAGATGACTTCAGCAGACTAGGAAAATCTGCAATCAGGTGGGATCACAGCCAGAAAAGCTAGAAAAGAGTAAAAGTTCATTTTGTGCCCTTTACAGCTGTAACATGTAATGGAAATTGTACAGACCTTTGACTGCCAGAAGCTACATGCTCTGTTTCCTCTCTTTCTTCCTTCTGCTCCTATGCTACTGCTCAGACCTGAAGCCTTCATCTTCCCCAGTATGGTTCTGCCTATTAAAGCTAAGATTTCACTCAGAAGAAGGCAAACTTTCTCTTAGCAAATGAAGCCTCGTTAGGCTGGACCTTTTCTGTTTGCTGCCATATGGTTGCAGTTTTGGCAAAGTGGTCTTCCTCTAAAGCTGTTAATATCCTCCTCCCTCCTCTAAGGGCAGAAAACAGATACAATATAAGTACTTAATTAAAACAGAATTTTAATTAGGTGCGTGTAGGCATGTTGGCATAAGGCAATTTTCACAGTTGTAAGTTATATGCTTGAAAGTATATACTGTAATTGTAATTTAGTTTGTTTTGCAGCAGTGACTTTCCCTTTTAAGTCTCCATGTGGTCGAACTAAGCACTTTGATAAAGTGGAATTAATTCATAGATTTTAAAACAATGAGCCATGCACCTTCTCACAAAGTGGGAGACCTCTGAAATTTACAGATTCAAACCCATAACCCATAATTTTGCAATACCTAACCACAACAACTAGACTGTAAAATAAGGATAACATCACTCCCAACTCCCACCTTCCCATTGAAGCTGGGATGCTACCAAAACGGATGGAGCCTCACAAGGAGGATAAAAAAGAAAAGGCAGAAGGAACCTAACTCCGTAGCTGATAGGACACAGTAAGGAGAGACAGCTCCAGCAGCTGGTCTCTGCTCCCAATGCTCTTTCATGCCTCCTCAGCAAGAAGTGAATATGCATTTTCATACTAAGTCTATCAACTCTTTGCCATCAAATGCAGGACTGCACTGTAGGGGAAAGAGCCACACATTTGGGTTTGATTTTGCACTTCCCTATTAAGAACTGTAAATTAAACGTGGAATTTTAAGTCGCAGTGGCAGAACTGCTGAGGGGAAATCATAGGCTGGAAGGAACCTCAAGGATCATCTGGTCCAACCCTTCTTGGGAAAAAGAATCACAAAAAATTTACAGTGTTGTACAATTGTCACAATTCTTTGTGATCCCAAAGAACTTAAAAGATCCTCTAATGACTTCAGGGGAAAAGGCAATGGAGAAGTCACACTTACCAACTCCACAAAGGCAAGTCCACCAGTGCAACAAAACCCATGTTCTCTGCAGCTGACTGGGAAATAAACTGGTCACAAACATAAATTGCTTGTTCTTCCTGAGATCCATTATCTCTAATATACATCTGCACTCATGCTGCACTCATGCAGTATGAAGTGTTATGGAAGGTGAAACTGTTTCTTGTTTCAGGCAAACCAGTTTACAGGCACTCATGTTCTCATACGAATGTCACTCACTCTTATGCTCAGTTCCCAGAAGCACCAAGGTGTGCATGTGTGTCCAAGTTGCCTGTCTATGGCCACTTCCATGTGACCTGCTAAGGCTGAGTGTTGCATTCCCATTGCATCTGTTGAGTTCCTTTAGATTAGCAATAGTAGACTGTTTTTTGGATGGAGATTGAGAAGTCAAGAGTTGCTATGGTATGGTCCTTTTGATCCAAAATTCTGTTTACTTCATTGGTGCTCGTTGGTTTTGCTTCTGTATCTCAAGTGCTTTAGGGCTGCAGTCTGTCTTCCTTTTGGTACATCAGGAAGATGAATAGCACATGCAATGTGCTGTAATGTTGCTGTCCTTTTATGTCGTGTAGGATCCTCTGCTGATAAATCATCTGTGCTGTTCTTCTATCAGAGCACACTTCTTGTCTTGAGAGAAATGCATTCCTTAGTGTTCTACCACTGTCAGCTGTGTCCTTGGCCATCCATACAGACCTTTAACCCTTTGTAGCACTGTTTCTTCTAGTGTTTTCACACCTGCATCTCTATTCATGTATTATTCACACCAGTCTTCATATTTCTTTTACAAATCTCTCCAATTTGAGTTATTTGACTGGTAGCTGAAGTGCACATAATCAACTGGATTATGAAGCAGTGGAGAAGAGAAGCCATATTGCTGTGAAATATGTAGGGTCATTATTTGGGGTGTTTATGTACTGAGAACAGGATAGTCATAAAGCATTGCATACCACCCAGAATCATATGAACTCCACAGAAGAAATCACAAATGATTGGATTAATGTTTTGTTGACTTCTGTATGGGGGAAAAAAAAAACAAAAGATAAACAAGAGATAACGATGCATCTGTTTTAATGATACACTGGTTCCCCAAACAAACCTTACAGAAGCCTGGGCAAGCTGCAGGATAACTTTAGAGCTTTTAGCTATGTTTTATAATAAACACCATGGGAGTTGGATGGAGGAAGCTGCAAGCACTTCTTTTATTTTCTGGTATTTGTGTATGCCTACTATATTGGCAATTTTACCCTGTAGTGCCATAAATGTAATATTCAGCTATATGCTCTTCATACTTCAATTAATCAGAGTTGATTTTGAAACAGCCTGCTACAAATGAAGACATAGGCTAAACTGAAAATACAATCAAAATGCTACTCAGTGAGACTTTTTACCAATCTAGGCTAAAACTGATGCTTTCTGTTTACATTTTCACTGTCTCGATAAGTGACTATCAAGGCACACCTTTTATCTCAGTCCATGCTTTTTGTGTTCAGTGTTAGGCTTCTTCTTGCAAAACTGTTTGCAAAGCAATTCAGTCATTACAGTCACAGACCTGAATAAAGTATATGCCTTCTGGAAGGAATGGAGAAGAGTGACAGCAAACAGAGAATCTTAGGAAAATGGAACTATCATATCATAAACATTGATATTCATCAGTGATTAAATAATGGCCTAACTCCTCTCAACTTTGTAGTCTACTTATGACCATCAGAGAATCATAGAATGGTTTGGGTTAGAAGGGACCTTAAAGATCATCTAGTTCCAGCTCCCACTACCATGGGCAGGAACGCCTTCCGCTAGACCAGGTTGCTTAAGGCTTTAGCCTTGAACACCTCCAAGGAGGGTTACTCTTCCTGTTTAATTCTCTCCTGTCAGACCTATCCATGAAGTCACATACTATACCTTTTTGCACTATGGGGTTGAATATTGGTGAGCTATCTAGATAAGAGACAAAAGGATCAACAAAGATAGACTGCAGACTTCAGGACCTGAAAAAAACAGATTAAAACATATTTCAAAGTTATTTCCCATGGGACTGAGGTCTTGCCTGTTTCTCCACTGAACCATGACATTCCAGGGTGAGTACTAATACTCTGTGTGATCTCCATAAGGCCAGTTTGGCTGGATTTCACAAAGTTAATGGCAGAGTGTTTGTTGGTGTACCTGAAAAGTGACAAGCTAATGGTGCCCTCATTCTATAATGCTCCCACAATCATCCTACTCTAATTGCAGTGCTGAAGAGGTACTTTTTCAGGCCACAAGAAAAGAAGGATCAGATACTTGGGAGTTTCAAAAGCAGCTTTCTTAGATTCTGCTTTTTCCTTGCAGTTTAATCTGAACCTTGTAACTATGTAACCATTTACGGTGATGTATATTAATCTCTAATTCAATTGATGACACTAAATTGAACAGCATTTATTCCTTGAAGCAGAATCAAATTCAATACCAGGTTAAAAATGTATGTGGAACAGGAATTAGCAGCTCAGTGGAGTTAAAAAAAATGAGACTTTCACAGTCTGTGGTGAGGAAATACATTAAAGAGAACAGAATATTCCTAGCTTCTCAAACAGACTCTATGAAAGCCATCAAGTGATTACTGAGAGCAAATCTCTGACACTTTGTTCACTACCTTGGTGGTCTTCTGTAGGAGATGATAGGAGTATTACTGTTACAAATTTGTTAGGGTTAGAGGAGATGTGGCCAGTGACAAAGTTTATCTTTCATAGATTCAATGGAGATTTAAGTCTACTAAAATTGGATTAGTAACAGTTTCTTGAAAGTTCAGTTGATTCGCTGCTGTTTCCTTCTTAATCTGCTAGTCTTTGTATTTTAATAGGTATCAATCCTTGGAAGCTCGCGTTTCTAGTAATCACAAGAACATCACATGCTAGAGAAAACTCTTTGGCTTATTATAGAATTTATAGCACACAGGATTGTTTCTAGTTTTAGCTCCACCTACAGAAAATGAAGTAATTTAGAATATTAAACTAACTAAAGTGTATTCATTTACTTTCTGACCCAGACCGTTAACCTGAGTTTGTGTTTCATAGTATCAGTCAGGGTTGGAAGGGACCACAAGGACCACCCAGTTCCAACAGCATGAGAATCAGTATTTTCTTGTTTCATTGCCCTATATTCAGGAACATTCTGTATTTGAATGCCTTCAAATCCTACAACAATTATTTGTTGTTTACTACTTACCACCCCTACTTCATAACCTGTGATACAAGGAACTTGCCCAAACTCTTCCTCTACTTTTATCCACTGCAGCCTTTAGCTCCTTATTTGTTGTGACAAATCTGAGAGGGCTGATGTTTAATTATTGATTGCTAATATGAATTTTCCTTAAATAACAATAATAACATTTAGTGTAGTGTTGTGGCTTCTTCTTGTGTCTATTTCTGAAGTACATGCATTATTCATGACCTCATGCGTGAGTTTAGATTTTTCTTTTCTTATGAACTCTGTAATTTGACTATGTTTTTCTATTTGTGGGACATGATGGGCCATCTCAGTTACATATTGCTGCTTCTCTTTTCTAGTAGGCTATTTGAAATGTTTATAGAGCATCATTCCACAGAAGAAATTATCTTGGTGGTACACAAATTCCCCCATTTGTATATGAATGTGGTATTCATATAGAAACCAGCCATTCTTCTCAAATTTATGCAAGCAAAAATCCACATTCATGAAAGTTTTCAAACAGTGAAGAGCAAGGAATGTAGCTAAGCAGCTCTAGACCAGAATTTAAGAGTGTAACTGTAGGTGTATTAAACCAGCTCTGCTTTTGATCTTGTTTGTCAAAGAGGAAATAATTGTCACATTAACATATGACAAAATCTTTGTGAAACCAGTCTGCTGATGAGTACTTTTTCATCTAACCTGCACCTGTAGGCCACTTGAGCACTTGCTGAGATCCATTAGCCTTGACAAAGTAGCGATGGAAGGACTGATGCCTGGAGTACAGCTCATTAAAATTGTTTAGGAAGTTGCATTTCTCTCATTCTGACTTTTAAAACAAAAAGCCAGGCAGGACTAAGTACAGTGCCATGAGAGGCGTTGGCATTGCCTGTAGGCATCAAGACAGATTCCTGAAGCAGGATCCTAGGCTCTGTCTGTGGGCAGGACAGGCCAGTTCAGAGTTCCTACTCTAGAGGTGGGAGAGTGAGAGTCAAACAATCGGCATGAGGGAGCTCAGACAGGATGAATGGGGTTTATATAACCTCATCCATATGCAAACAGTCCGGTGAGTTGCCAGAGCTGTGCCAGCATGCCACCCACTCAAGCAACATCTTTATTATTCATTGAAAGATGCCGCAGTTTTCCTTTGGTGTTGCAGAGCCTCTGTTAGCAGAGGATAAATATTGCAGAAGGTGGTTATGGAGTTTTTATGTAATAAAGCGGTTCCTGTTGAGGACCTGGTGTTTTCCTCAGGGAGCAGAGGTGGCTGATTGTTCCCTAATGGCAGTGAGCTGTTCCCATACTCATGGGGAACAGTTCTATGGAGTCTGAACGCAGTGGACAGAGACAGGTGCTGATAACCTGCTCCACCAACTGTCCCAGACAAGCCCCTGGGAGATGGCTCAGGTGCTCTGTCCATTGAGAGGGCCTAACCAGCAGCAAAAGGAGATAGAGTCAAAGATAGGAATGAAGACAAGGCTGTAACCTCTAGTCTGTGCAGGTGGCAGGCCTAAAGAGAGGGCTGGAAAAAAAGCCACTATGTATGTCTGAGAGGTCCATCCAAACAAACTATCTACAGTGTAGGTCCAATATTCATCCTAGTAGTCAGGACCTGCTGCAGGGCTGGAGACTGGCACTGTTGCAGCATTCCTGCCCTGCTGGGTCAGGAATGGATGTCTCCAGACTGAGCTGAAATGGGTTCATGGACCATGGGCAAGGTGAGGGAGACATGGGATGATGCTGGGCATGGAAAGCGAGGTCCATTGTTGCCCTTGGAGTTCTGACAACCTTGTTTATAATTAATATCATAATTTTATCTTATTAAAATAACAAAATGTAAATTGTGTCTGATTTATATATAATTGTTTTCCAAGACTTTGAATGATCAAGGAAGGAAATAAATGAGGGGTAGTTCAGTGTTGTTGTTCAGTGAAGAGCTTCAAGTTAGCCTTGCTCCCATTTAAACATACTTTAATCAGGAGAGATTGAAAGTATCATGCTTACAATTAGCTGCTGGTTAACATTGAAGAAATAATGCAGGCAGCAGATGTTGTCCTCTATCTAATCTGTAAAACTGTTGAAGTTAGAATTACCTCAAATATCTATATCCAACCAATTCTCAACTCTAGACAAGTCTCAGGGGGTAATTAAGTTGCAGATAAGTAATTTCATTTTAAAGTGAGTATTTCTTTTTGCCTGTTTTGAAAGGGCTTGAAAGGGGAAGTGGGAGGGGGGAAATAAAGTGGAAAAGGCAGATGTGAAACAGAACAACAGATTGTTGTAGCTGCATATGAGGGATGACAGAAAAGTAAATTATGATCATTTTCAAGGAGAATAAGTAGAAGTGGGACAAATAGGGACTGTAGAAAAGGAATTATAAAATGAAGCTAGAAAGAACAGGAAGGAGGAAAGAGAATTCACCTTTTCAGCTGTTCAAAGGAGATCGCTCTGAAATCTGGTGCATTGAGGCAAGAGACTCCCTAGTCCATCAAGCAAAAGAAAACAGAAGACTTACATGCCACACTGTCTCAGTTTGAATCTGACTTTTAAAATAGCCTCATGAAAAAACCTTTAAGCTTCAATCATGTGTACTTTTAAGATACATAATTGCTGTAGTGCCCGTACAGGCAGCTTGTCTGCACAGCTCTCCACAGAACCTTGCAGCAGTTAGTGAATCTATGAAATTACAGTTACCACTTATTTAACTTCTTGAGATATTTCTGTGCAGTGAGTGTTCTCTCAAACCATTTTTGAAGAGTTTCTTCAAATATCTCTCATTACCCAGTTCTGCTCATTTGCCAGTCCAGTGTTGCTTAGCACAGAGCTCTATAAAGATTTGCTCAAATTTGAAATTGCACAGATTTGGGTTTATGGTGCCAGGAATTAGAGCATAAAACGTTGAGCTTACATAGTGTTTTTAGCAAAACTGTGTAGTACACCTCTTAATAGCTTAATAGATGTGCACTTAGGGTACCAGTTTTGAACAGCTGACTAAAAACCTTACTGAACCAAATAAAGTGTTTTGATTGGGGATGGTGTCATGTAAATTTTCAAGTTGTTTTTCTCTGTTACAAGACAAAAACAGTGAAAGTGATTACTCATAGGTGGTGAGAGTAGTGTTACTATTAGTCTGTAAAAGTTCCTGAGGCAAGTACAGAGATTGCTCATAGGAACTAACTCCTAGTTTTACAAAAAAATGTTATTAACTCTCATGGAAGCCAGAATAGCCCATGGAAGTGAATATGATTCCTGAAATGAAAAGACAGGCAACTGAAAGCTCTTTGTCCTTCCAAATTGATTTGTACTAGATAGAGTAACTTCACAGTATAGTGGGGATCCACTGAGGTTTGGATTTGTATCACTTGCTCAATGCTTTCCCCAGCAGTAGGAGCTTCTTCAGTGCTCTAGAATAGAATAGAATAGAATACACCAGACCAGGTTGGTAAAAAGCAGATGAATTTTAATTACATTCTAGCTGTATCTTTCTTAACTGTATTACAACATTATAGTAACCTATTTACTCTTGTGGTGGCAGCCAAAATGCAGAGAGACATTCATTGCCTTTTCTGCCACTTCTTATCAGAGTTACAGAGGGAGGGTAGAAGATGAATTCAACTCTGCCTGCAATCCTCTTTCTCCCAGCATATTTCATCAACCACCAAAATCCATGAATGGCTGAAAACTGGGAACATTGTAGCAAAGGACAGTGCCTTGCCTGTCTTGTGCTCTTCTGTAGCATCTAGTAGTAGCCACTATCAATGAAGGTGGTGACTGGAGGAAGCTGTGGTGTGATCTAACACAGCTGATCCCATCTTCTCACAGTGAAACATCTATCTAAACTAGTTCTGGACCTTGTGTTTCTGTTCTGTAGGCCAAGGATATGAATATGTCTGAAGTTGTGGCTATTATAATGCTATGTAATGAAGTTAGATTTTTTTCTGTTGTCTTTAGAAAGAAATAATTCTTCAGATTAATTCAGTTAGAACACAAAATCAGAAAGACAAATTGTACCTCAAACAATCTTGCTGCACGGTGACATATGCTGCCCTAGACCATATATATATATATATATATTGCTGAGCATCATAGTAATGACAATCTTGAATAGAACAAGGTGCCCTGAGTCCTAGTCCAGTGGCTGTGTCTAGAAAATAGATCTTTTAATTTTCCAGCAAAATCTGTCCCTCATTCACTGAACAGGATGGGTTCTGAAGGAGACTAAATCAAAGTTGCCAAAGCAATCAACTGAACATGAAAAATATCCTAACTTTGAAGTGTCTGTAATAAATATATTTTTCATGATGGAATACTTCAACTGTGCTGTTCCTGGGTAACAAATCCATCAAGAGTCAGAAACACAAACTCATAGAAAGGCCAGCGGGGTTCACAAAGTACAGTTCACTACTGACAAATTATCTGTCAAGTAAAAGGAAATTGTCTGTACTGACTTTGTAGGTATAGTTATTATAGATACAGTTATACTTACATAGTGGTAATGTAGAGTTACAACAAATATTGGTCTACAAGTCAGTAAAGATCTGTGAGGATAATTTTGCTAGTCAGTGAGGGTTGTTGCATTAGCTTGCATTAGCTGCGGTCAGGGAATTCTTTCAGTGCCTTCTGAGCCACCCGTAAGCAGTGGAATGTTACCTTTAGATTATAGATACTGGCTAGTGTTATTTAAATTCAAGCTGTTCCTATTGATTTTGTTTCTGTACATGCCATGAGAAACATCTCTAAAGGTATTTTCAGGAGAACTTTCAGCATCGCCAAACACGATCAGCAGAAGTGACATCCTCAGCATCATCCAAAGAGCAAGGCTGCTGACAGAAGTTACAGATTTGATGTGAGGCATTCAGGTTCTTCAGAGTTTTATGAAAAAGGTCATCTAAAATCTAAGCAGTTTGAGTAACCTAATATATCTGAAATGCATAAGATAAAGCAGAACCTTGAATGCTTCTTGGGACCTGCAAAACGTCGACCATAATGAGCTTTCTTTAACTATATTGGTCTGCTGGATGCTAGGCATAGTTTTTCTCATGGTTTTTTTCTCCTGTTCTTAGCTATTCTTGTCTCCTCTCCAGGAATACATGTCTTTAGATTGGTTTGTTCACTAGAACACCCTGTCATGCTAACTACTGTAGCACAAGTTCTGTTGTAATGTAGAGAGATCATTTTTTCATCCAGCTGACATCATAAACAGAAAGAGGAAAATTACATCCCAAAGAGGAAAATGATATCCCATTTAGTGCTGGACAAGCCTGAAAGCTTTTACATGACACACACACACACACAAAAAGTTTACAGTATTCACTCTAATATCTCTTTTATATCTTCCTCTCCAGCTCTGCTAAAGTGGCTGCCAACTAACTTCAAATATTAATCCTTTCAGATTGTGGTATAGTCTCTGCCCAGAAATTTCTCAGTCAGTAGCTACTAAAATTCTCCGGGTTTTGATTCCTTAACACCGGAAGTGTTTAGCAATAGTGAGAGGTATTGACTTACCTAAGAAAATGGTTAATAATCTGTTCATGATGGCAGAGGAAGTGCTGCTTCTACAAATAATCACTGCATTTCTTTCTTATCCTCACTTGAAAAATAAAGAAAAATCAACATTGTTAGTGGAGACAATAAAATAGAGGAGACCTGAAATTGTTTTGCAGTTTGAGCAGATCTGCCTTGCAACACGTGTGAAATCATGTGCTTGCTGATATCACAGATTCAGTCCGTTCCAAACCCCACAGTAAAGATATTCTGAGTCTCATTGGGAACGAGACATCTTGTAGAAATTATCGTATAGCATAGCAGATGGCATCTCTCTTGCAGCCATCACTTCAATGTGCTGCTTCTATTGCCTTGGAGAAGAAAGATCCAAGTGCTGCTGTCCTGCAAGAGATTTATGTGTCAGCTTTCCCATGCAGGAATAGGTACATCTTTTGTGATTGTAGTGTCACAGAAAGATTATCATGAGATTTGTGTTCTTTGAAATCATAGGAAAGCACAGTAGTGTGTAAATGTATTGCAGGAGAGACCATCTCATACAGCCTGTATGATGCTTTGCAATATCAAGACCAGCTTTAGGCATAGCAAAGTAGCCGCTTTCTGCATTGGCACACTAGTGGGGCTGGCATTGATTCATAGACTAAGCAAAAGGGAGAGAAAGCTTTCTAGTCCCAAAGCAATAGCACCTGCTGCAGGTTCCACTTGCATGGGCTCAGCAGAAACTGTCAAAGCAGCCCTTGAGAGAAATCTTTTGGATTGGCAGAGAACAAGAATATCAAAAGAGCTGCAAGTTCCTATAATGAAAGACTTAACCCTAATCCACACATTCCTGACTCTGCTCTGTGCTTCCTTTGTCTTTACCTCACTAATACCTTTGGTGGAAGAAGGGAGGATCACAGGATACTTTATCAATGGGGTAATAGTCATGGATGTGGAAGAGATAGCAAGCTGACAGGGTTTCTCCATGTTTTCTGTCCCCTTGCTGAGCAACCCTCTGTTGCATTGATGGATTCAGACACGTAGTTATGCTGGCAGAGTCCAGAGTTGGAGGAGAGTGTGCAGTGGGAGCAGCAGGGCTATAATCATCCTGTGCTGGGGCCATGGAGATAGTTAGACACAGTACCAACAGCCACATGAGGAAATGTGTCTGAGGAGCCACACAGAAACTGAATTTTGCCTACACTGTTGCTAGGCATTGAGCCAAGCAGTTCTCATCACTGGCAGCATATCTTCCATGTGGTTCCCAATTGCATAAAAGATCTTCTGTGGCTCAACTACAATTATTCGTTAAAATTATGAAGGACTTCAGCTTGTCTGATGTGTTCCACAAATCCAAGCAGCAACATCAAAGTGAAAGGTCGTGCAGTTTTGGTCCAAGGATCAGTCACATTGGAGTTGAAACTCTTACAATATTGTTAATTTTAAATATCCAGCTAAGTTTAGAGTCTGTCCTGCAGCTGCTCAGGGAGCCTCTGCTTGTCGCTTCCAAAGACTTTGTGTTATAATGTGTTGGTCAGGCTGCAGGTTTGGATTTCTATGAAACATTTTTCTGCCATGGTATCATCAATTCCAAGTAATGCCCTGGACAGATAACTAACTAACCAACTCTACAATTTCCTTATTCCTGGAATTAAGTTCCTCTGTAGAGATGGTCATTGCTTGAGGTTCACGGGGGGGTGGTAGAAGGATGATCTCAGGTAGTGATAGGACTAGGGGGAATGGAATGAAGCTAGAGGTGGGGAGATTCAGGCTAGATGTGAGGAGGAGGTTCTTCACCATGAGAGTGGTGAGACCCTGGAATGGGTTGTCCAGGGAGGTGGTCGAGGCCCTGTCCCTGGGGGTGTTTAAGAGCAGGCTGGATGAGGCTCTGGACAGCCTGATCTAGTGTAGGGTGTCCCTGCCCATGGCAGGTGGGTTGGAACTAGATGATCCGTGTGGTCCCTTCCAACCCTGAATGAAACTATGAAACTATGAATATGTAAAATAAATGACATTTGACTGGACAGGATGCTTCTTAGAATTGTACATTGAATATACCCAGCTTCTGCTCTTTAGCTAAGTCCTGCTATGAAAAGCAAAAGTTTAGTGAACATTCCTCTCAGAACAAAGTTGTCAATCTTTCTGTCTTGAGAGGAACTGTCTCAAAAATGGAAGCTTGATGGAAATACGTGGTGAAATATTTGACTTCCTGGTGCAGGAAATGAACTTTGCTTTCAATTTAGCTTCATCACATCCTATTAATGTTTTTTTTTCCAGCTATAGCTGATCAAATATATATGGTCAAGATCCTGTAGAGCTATTGTGTCTGCCTGCTGTCAGTCACATTTTTGCAAGGACAAAAAAAAAAAACATTATTTATAAACCTAAAATTTTATTGGGTTAAAAATATTCTCTTAGTTACTCATTTGAAACGGTGACCTTTTCAAGTTGAATTATTGTACGTTGGCATGAAGGTTTTCTTGTGTCTTATAATGTTTTACGGTTGAAGAATCCATGCAGATAATCTAATTACTTTGACTGAAATTGTTGTGCCGTTTATGTCTTTTGCTGTGCTACAGGAGGGAAACTGTGAAATGCATTCATTATTGATTCATTAAAGGGCTCTGCTATTACCTAAGCAGAAATACAGACCACTACCTCTTTTGTGTTAAAAAGGGAAAGGGGAAGACATAGTAAACCCTGCCATAGGCTATTTCTTAGTGCCTTGTGAAACGTAAAAAATCTACAACAAGCAGATATGCAAAGCGTAACTGGTATGAAGATTCTATTCAGATTTAAGTGCTCTGGGTTGCTTTTGAATCTTGCTATTTTCTGCATTTGTTTTGACTGCTCTCATCATTCAAGATTGACGCTTGGATGGGTGTGTAGGAGGAAGCAGCAGCAGCAGGCTTACAGCTTGCAGACAAAAAAAAAACTCTGCCTTATCTGATGGCTATTATTGAAAATGCGAGGTGTAGCCTAGGCTGGGTAATGAAGGGGAGCGAGCGAGGGGGAGCAAGAAGCATGGAGCTGCATACTGATGAGTGTAGGAGTACTTGATAAAAAAGAATTCTTGCTGCTGGCAGTGCATTGCTCATTGTGGAGTATTCCAACAATCACATATAACGGAGAACAGCTTAGCTGACAGCTTGAGATGCTTGCTTTTTTTTTTTCCTCCTCCTGTGTGACGTACTGGTCTGTAGTAAAGATTAATAACTAAGAAATGTAGAGCTAGGATCAGATCTTACGCTATATACTGCCCTGTAAACTATGTTTTACTTCTGACTTCTCTGCTTGCTGAAAACATTAATCTGTCAAGCTGGCGGGCTCCTTTGATACCAACTTTCCCAGGAACACAATGTGGCAATGCCACCTCTCAGCCCAGGACTACCGCTATTATCCCGTGGATGGTTACTCGTTGCTTAAACGCCTCCCTCTTCACCCTCCTACAGGACCCCGATGCCCTGTCCAGACAGTGGGACAATGGTTGGAAAATATTGGGCTACCTCAGTATGAAAACCACTTGCTGGCAAATGGATTTGACAATGTGCAATTTATGGTAAGAAATCTTCTGTGCATAGCTGTGTATATACACTGTAGCTGCCTTTTTCTGTCTGTCTATTATGTGCTCATAAAAACCTTAGAGCTGTTCTGCATTGCACAAAAGAAGGTCTGCTTAGTGTTTCACTTCTCTGTGTCTAGCTAAATTAATATATGAACTGTCCTCTTATAACTTCCAAACTGTACGTGTTATGAAATATTCTAGCCAGAAATATGGTAAAAGGAAATCCGAGTATTAAGGCTCTTCCTTGCCCTCATCAGTCTTCAGGCTGAAAAAGAAAGATGCACAGTACTTTTAATCCGTTGCAGGATTTTCACAGTGTGGAAAAGCTGCAAACACCCCTATCTGCAATCCATCACATTATTACTTTGGTTGGAACATTGAGATCATTGTATTAATGAAATAACATGCAATGCCATTCTTGCATTGAGAGGTACTTTAATAGCAGCAAATTATCTAAGGAAGTGTGCTCTCTATGCAGGATCTCTCAGTTCAGTGTTACTGCATCTTAGATAATCAAGCTATGGGATTCACTTGTTGAAACTCATGCCCTGCGTGGAAAAGTAATGCATCCCATTTGGTAGTTCCATTTTCATGTTTTAACTCTAGGCATTTATCAGGGACATGTGAATTAAACAAGAAATGGTGTGCTTGAGGCTTTACAGTGTTACCATGTGGTGTAAAGTAACAGAGAACTGTCATGCACAAACTTTCCATTCAAATGAATATTGACAGTAAAGAGAGCAGCTTCCAAGTAAGGTTGTTGTATAATCACTTTTCTACCTGCTTCAGCATTCTCATTACTTGAACCTCTTGCAAAAATCCTGACTGTGTTTCTTAGGAAGGATCAGAGCTTAAAATATAAGTAATCACCCCCTTTTCAACATATTTTTAGTAACCACATATGTCTTGGAACAGTTCTAACTTTTCATAACTTCTACCTGGCATGTTAAAACCAGAAGGGAGACAGCATGAATATTATGACCATCAAATTCTCATGAGTTGTGTCTTTGCTATTAAATCTATTTTGCCAACATCATTATATGCCCCTGGGTTGCTGATCAGGAAAATAAGGCACAGATCTCTGCCATATCCACATAATAACAGTATAGAGGTTTCTTCCAGTTTTTACATGGCTGCCATGTGATCTTTGGCTTATAGCAGTGAAAATCATTAGAATCTTTACCTTTAAATAGTCTTGAAAACAAAGCTGCCAGGGTGTGCTGTCAGCTCTGCAATGTAAAATAAATCAAGTCCAAAGTGTGTTTTGAGATACAGTTCCCCAAAAGGTAGCTACATATTCTTACATCTGTTGTAGCATTAGTTACATAAGTAGGTGATCATTTAGTCTTAAAGCTATTACAGAAGGAAATTGTTCACAGGAGGCTGTAGGTGGCATAACAAATGCAGGGGGTACACCTACCACAGGTAAATGATGAGTACCAGTGGAGCCAAAGAAACTGCCCTGAGGGCTTTCCATTTGGCTCCAGGCTGTGAAGGGCTCAAACCACATTCTGGGGAGATTGATAAGAATTTTCTATGTCTCTTATTAATATACTTATGTAAACATACAAATGATATGCAAGATTATATTATTCAGTGCACAAATACTGTGCCAGCCAACAGAAGTTCTGCCTGCATACTTGTGTGCCAGCTCATGTTGTGCTGTCATTTCAATTTCAGCCTTTTCTGCAGTGCTTTTAAATATATTTCACAGGTAAAAATACATATTTAATATTAGTTGAGGTATCATGTGTGTGAATGGAACATCTTAGGCTCTTCAATCCAGTGATTAAGAAAAAAATCTGGGAAATGGCATAATGATTAAAAAAAATGCCTAATTTCAGTCATTTAGTAATTCCTCATTTATTGATTTCACACTGCTCATCATGCTGTTGGATATCTCAGGGTTTTTTGTGTGTACCAGCAATTGAATAGTCCCCATAGTTTAGTGGAAACAAAAATGATCAGATTGGAAAGGAAAAAAAAACTATCAGAAAACACCAATTTCTTTTTATATTATTCTTTTGAGTCTCTCAGCATTATGTAAGGAAAGGGAAAGCATCTTCTGAAAATTTGGTTTGTTAAATATGTTCCATTCTGTCAAAAATATTAAAGAGAAAATTAAGCATGAAAAGTATATAGGAAAATGAGAGCCAGAAAAATTAACTGTGCAAAGGGAAAAATTCAGATTGCTCTAAAAAATGAAATGTGCTGTAATCTTCCTTATCATGAGAGAACTGCTTTACCTTTATGAAAGTCCTTCACATATGAAGCTGTATTTTACCATCTTATTAAATGGAATGCTTCCAATAGGTTAGCTCATTTACACTGAAGAACTCTAATACTTCAATGCAGTAAAAAATCACTTAGACATATTTGTTCCTCCTTCTGTACCATATTCCTGCTTTTGTTTTTCTGGAAGCACATTCTGACCTGCATTTATTCATTCTGTTGCCTAAGCAACAACCATCACACTCCTATTAAGTATGATTTAGTAGTACAGGTCTTACTAGACGTTCAGAACAGGAGAGGGAATATCACAATGATATAATTAATGTCCATGGAATAACATACATCTGAGAACAAATATATTTGCTATTCTCAGCAGCAAAATTCTATTAATTATATTAGCATTATAATAAAAAAGTGTTTTTTCAGGGAAAAAGCTGTTATGGTTAGTCATTCATTAGACCACAGAAATTAAATCCTTGTGTTTAGTCCCCCTTGGGCATTAGGAAAGTTATTCACTACACTGTGCTTCTAACTAGGCAGATTTGGTTCTGCTACCTGTAGTGTGTGGACTCCATAGTAAGAAGCAGCCTGTTTCCTCTTAACTTTACAGTATGAATATTTTTCCATGGTTCTGGATAAGTGTGCTTTAAAAACGTGTTGAAGCATGGCATTAAAATATAAGTTGCATTTCCGTGAACGACTTTATTTCTACTTACAGCGTATTGGTGCACATAGCAACTGCAATTCCTACCTACAATTAACATCAGGCAGGAATGACACTTGCATAATGCTTAGTAGGCCCAAGACAGGTTCAGGGCCAAGCCTTGGTTCATGGGTGCTTGTTAGAATAGAATCATAACTGAATGTTTTTATATACATACATAGGCAATACTTATTCACTTTGATAATTTGTTGTGTAATAGGCTGCAGTGTCCTTCAGATGTAAAAATGTGTGGTGACTTTGTGCAGAGCTAATCTATATTTGAGGATGCAGATGATACTGCACTTTCATAATGGGAAGGATATTTTGCAGTCAAACTATTTCTGAAGTGCAAGGAAACCATTAGATCACCGATAAATTACAGTATAAAAACTAGATATAAATACTAAAGAGACCTAAGGAATCAGTGAACAGCTTTTTGATGAGCAAGTCCCATGGATAACCCTGGGACAAGCTTTATGCAGACTTCAGGCCTCCATAACTTAATGTCCTAAAGAAAAAAATAAAGTTAAATTGCAGAGAAAGAGATGAAAATATACAAATGTGTGAGGTCAATAGATCCTTGCACGCAGCAGTCTGCAACTCTGGAGCTTCATCAAAGACTCTCTTCTGGGTTCACAGAGATGAAAGCATTCAGTCAAATCACTGCCCAGTGGGAACTAGTTTTGATTAAGGTCTGCATATGACTGTCTATTTATAGGTTGTTCTAATCATTTAAGATATTCTGAAAGTTTATCACTTACTTAATATTACAATTTGATGATGATAGTGTCACTTTAAGAGATTTATGAAACACTGTATGAGGCAAACAGGCACCAGGCCATTAAAATGATTTAACAGAAAAGTATCAGGCATTTTATTAGATATTTCTTTCTTGACATTCCAAAATGTTGTTCACTAGTAACAGCTAATAACTTGAATTGCCATCAGACACTAGACTTGCTGCTGGGAACTTATGTGCCACTACTGCTTCAAGGAATGAATGGCTTGCATTTCCTGAGGATCCAAGTATTGCCTGTGGGTTTTGGTTTTGTTTTTATTATTAGTTCATTTTTATTCTCTCTTTTTCACTGTTGGGAAACTGAGGCATAGTGGCTGCAGGGATGGAATTTAAAAGTGCTTTTACATTTGAGGTAAGGGGCACTAGCTCTTAAAATCACTGCTAACATAATGTTTAACAGCTCAATTCAGCTACTTAAACACAGGCTTCCAGTATCAACTGGCACTGCAGGGAATCCAGGAGATCCGGAGGGCTGATGGATAGTACTGAGGATCAGAGACTGCTAGACCCTTCATATCTGTCAGCTGGAGTCCAGGTGCTCTACCAGCACACAAGCACCTTAGATGGCCCTTGGAGTCCGGTTGCTTATTGCATCTGAAATGAATCTTAAATGTTTTGGGTCCTACAGAGCTTGTGACATGCCTAGGGTGTGAACATGGATGGATGTCTTAATTTCCACCTACTATCTTAGTTGCATATGCGTTTCTAGTAATTTCATGTGTTTGTATTCATCCCATAAACTTATCTGCACAAGTATTTACCTGGTTTCACAGTGTTAGGTGTGAACTACCTTCTCAGTCCCCCTTTGCTGTCTGCTTCTAGTTAAGTTTTGACTTTTCTTTCCCTCTTCCTCTTTCTCTTCCTTTGTTGCTTTCATTTTTCAGTAGGTCTGAAGGTTTATTAGTCAGCTGAAGTTTATCTGGAGTCTATTCTCTCTCAGGTATCATTCCTGGGATTTGCTGTCCTAGAATGCCCAATAATTCTTCTTTCCTTTAATCTCCCTGGAGGATTTTGAGCTCTTTATCAAGTATAAAGGACAGAAACTATTTTATTTCTTCAGAGCAAAATACACCTGAAATAAATTCTCTTTGTGCACTGGCTCCAAGTCCTGAACTTGTAGAAACCACCACAGCTTTTATCCAAAAGTTCCTGGTGCAGAGGTTGATAATTTGGGCATTAGATGAAATTTTGAAAGAGTGACTCAGTCTGCCAACACTTTTCTTAAATTAGCCATGCTGCAGATGATGGAAAAGAGGCCAATGTCTGACAAGGGTTCTAGTCTGTGGTGACTTCTGTGACTTTTCAGAAGTCAGCCCCTAATGTGCTTAGGAAAGTAGATCAACCTTCACAACATTCATGCTCTGAGCTCTCCAGACCCATCATGCAGACACTCATTAGGGCACTCATGCATCATCTGAAGGGTAAGAACATTTGCAGAGCATTGTCTGGGTGCAGTTGATACCAAAGAAAAGAAAACAACTGTTTAAGACAACCTTAAAAATGGCAGTCAGTGAACTGCATCAAGTTCACTTTTAGCAGAGTAGAAGGAATATGAGTCCCGCTGATGCTGGAATAACCTGTAGTGTAAGATTTTCTGTGTATGAGTTTCAGTCCCCTCATCTGCACCTCACTAGCCAGCCCCAGGGCTTGCTTTTAGTTTCATGGCAGAGCTACAGAACTTGACACTAAAACCGTGGAACTCCTCTTGGTGTCAGTGTGACCCTGGCTTCTTTCCTGAGCAAAGTGACTCTTTGTCACTCTGCTCTCTTCTGAATCTTCGCCTCCTTCACCTTGGCAACCTTCTGCAACCATGGCTCCTGGGTCCAGCCAGCTCTTCTCTTAGTCCAACCCATTAGCCAAACAAAGAGTGGGGTGGAGGTAAAGTTCCAATACAGACATCTGCATGTGTATCGGTCAAGAGATGTTTAGGACTCAGTTCTGTTGTCCATGTATGGGAACAGGCATCCATGTGGGCCTGGAATGTATGATACAGGATCTATGGAAAACCCACACCTGTCTGGAGCTTCAGTTGGATTTCAGGCAATTTCACAGTACCTTGGGTGACTCTGAATTCATTTCTGTGGCCATTAAATCCAATGAAGCATAGAATGCAGTTTATCTGACCCATTGGACAACCACTGAGGTACTTATTTTAGGACAAATTAAAGTAGATTCATCTGGTCAGCTCAGCTGAATCACTATCTAGGCTGTATTGATTTATATTTTTTTATTACTAGGTCTCCTTAAGCTGTCATGTTGACACAAAAATTATGGTGGTCCACTTTGGGCTAGAATCCATCTAGGGTTCACCCAAAAGGAAACATAAAGTATTTTTAATAAAGCTTTTTGTCCTTTCCTCAGAACATCCAGCCTTGAAGATTCAAGATTTTCTATTTCATCCTAGTGGGGATTCTTAATATAAAACCTGCAAATTAGAGCTCAGATAGGTGCCAGGGATTAAGATTGTACCTATCATTCTGCAACACCTACAAGCCTAACAAATAATCTCCTTTCGTGTGCTCCAGTTAATGCTTCTGTCATGGTATTCCTCAAGCTGGTCAAGAGACAGATGGGGTTTATTAATGTACTCCTCAACATTGCATGTGTAAATAATACCTTGAACTATCTTTCTGTCTTGAGGTCTCAGACTATTCTTCATCATCCTGTGTGAGTGCATGCAGGTCTGGAGAGGCTGTGCTCATTCCTCCATGGAAAGGGATTTTAGAGGAATCTGCTTCACATTAAAATCTCTACATATGTAATGTGAAAAACTCAGATACTGCAGGCTGGTGACTGGTCCTGCAGCTGCCAGAGGATTTTATTTGGCAGTAGTGGTTGCTCAAGAGAGGGAAGAAAAGCAAGAAAGTTTTTGTGTGTTTTACTTGAAAAATTGATTTATAGGAACACAGCTCCAAACAGACTGTTGGCTTCATTAAGATATCCTGGATAGGCTGGATTCCTTCAGAGTCAGGAGGAGTATGTTTCATCTAAACCTATCTCAACAGTTGTATCTTGAGGGTATCATCAGAGATGGGTCCATCTGATTCTCTGCTAGGTTCTGCTAAGTTAACCTTTAGACGAGGGTTTCTCTGGTTGCTCTGGAATATTTGGCCATCTGTAAGTCTTGTCCCACAGAAGGTTGTACCTACAGGGCATACAGACAGGACCTCAGGCTGCACACTTCCTAGACAATACAGGTGCCAGTATAAGTGACAGAATGTTCTTCCCCTCACCCCTGCTTTCAGGCTAGTCACATCTGGTGTATTCTGGAGCTTTGGAAAGCTCAGTCTGCAGTGGTCTGAGAGAAAAGAGCTTGTCCAATGTGCATATCAACATTTTGGGCTCGGTCTTAACCTCACTAAGAACAGAGGGCCGAATCCAGATGCTGAAAGCCATTGCACATTCGTCACCACTAAAACTGAAGCTACTTCATGGTACATATCTGTAAGCATAGTAACTGAGGACTGGAATTAGTCCCATCTGTTCTAACAATATGTTAAATGTTAATGTTAAATGTTGTGCTCAAGCTAAAAGCCTGCCTAGTGCAGAGACTGGCCTTCATCTTGGTGTATAAACACTGATGAAGTGTATTCTGAGACCACATATGTGAGAAATTATCTATAATACAAGTTTATGAGAAACCAGTAGCAAATATTTGATCTTAAAGTTTGGGTAATAGAGCAGATAAAAATTCTGTTAATCAGAAGAAAGCATGACATTTTAATAACTCAGAAGAGACGTAATGTCACTACAGTGTTCTCACCATGTATTTATTTAATGCCAAAAAAATCAGAGCTGTTAGATTGGTTACCAATTAGAAATGTTCATTTACAGAATGATGCCTAAATGCTGTCCTTTATAAGTAATGAAAGCTATGGAAAACATGGAAATATTTAAAGGTCTGCAAAAGCAACAGGCAGTTTAAGGGTTAAAAGAGGTGGGAAATCTGAGTTTTATACTCTTCAGCGTGAAAACCTGAGGATTCAAAGGACAGTCAGTTTATAATTGCACTTACATTGCAGGTAAATAATGGAAGCTTTGCAGTAAAAGGCAAAGTTATCCTTAAAATCAGTGGCCTGTATGCAACAGAAAGCTACAGTTTATTCTTAGCTATTTCATGTGGGAATATTTCTTAATAACATTTTAAAAAAAAACCCAAACAAGACCCCAAAAAGCATCCAAAAAGCCTAAATAAAATTCATTTTGAAGGGCACACAGTATACACTTGTGGATACTATACACTTGTGGATACTACTGTTTTACAGCAACATTGGCCAACAGGAAAGAATTAAATGGAATCTGGAGCAGTAGGCAAATCAATCTCAAACAATGACAGACTGCCCTAAGTTAAAGATGTTTGAAGGTCACAGCTTGATTACAGATAATTGCATTATAGGATTCTGCAGCAGTTATCAGGTAAGGATGGATGGGAACTAACACACAACTGGAAATAAATACAGGATTCTTGGACATGCTATCCTTCATGAAGGAAGACTGGATGATGTAAGAAAAGCTCAGATGGTTATAGAACAAGCCTTGATGCAGATTGAAAAAAAAAAAAAAAAGAAAAAAGGAAGGAAAAAAAGTTGTAACAATTTAATATATGAAGAGGAGAGAATACATAATGAAAAAAGAGACAATCAAAATACCTAAAGACAAAAATATTAGAAGAGAAAATGACATCTCCTTAACTACGCGAATAGAATGCGTTCAGAAAAGGTTTTATCAATATGCTAAAGTTAAAAGAAAAGAAAGTTATGAGCACAGAAACTCATTTTAATTTTAGCAGAGAACAAAGTATAAGGATTAGTGAAATACAGTGTGAGTGAAGAGCACTGATACACTGGAGAGAAAGGGAGAGAGAGAGGTGTTCAAAAAAGGATTGGACGTGGCACTTGAAGCCATGGTTTACTTAGTCATGAAGTGTTAGGTAATAGGTTGCACTTGATGAGCTCTGGGGTCTTTTCCAATCTTGTCCATTCTATGATCATACTGCAAGAAGATAAAAGAGTACTCAGTTATTTAAAATATCTGAACCATCAAGGCTAGGTCATGTTTCATAGAATCATAGAATCAATAAGGTTGGAAGTCCAACTTGCCACCCAAGACTGCTAAAGCATGGCACCAAGGGCCACGTCCAGTCCCCTCTTGAACACCTCCAGGGATGGTCACTCCACCACCTCCCTGGGCAGCACATTCCAATGTCTAACAACTCTCTCTGGGAAGAATTTTCTCCTCACCTCCAGCCTAAACCTCCCCTGGTGCAGCTTGAGACTGTGTCCTCTTGTTCTGGTGCTGGTTGCCTGGGAGAAGAGACCAAATCCCTCCTGGCTACAACCACCTTTCAGGTATTTGTAGACAGCAATAAGGTTTCCCCTGTTTGATGAAGAGGAAATGCTAGGTCCTTTATCAATCATTTCTGAGCTCTGGAGAGTGAATTAATTATTAGAGGACAAATGAAACTCAAATGTAGCACCAAGATATATTTCAGATCACAAGATTCATGCCCAGTATAGATTTCCAGTCTCCTGACCTCTTTGTTTACAGCAGTTCACCATGCAGCTACTGCCTTAATCACAAAGGTAACGGATGGTGATTTTATTAGCAAGAGCTAGTTACCATCACCAGTGCTGAGTCTGGTGGAGGGCAAGTGGGGAAGTGAACAGAGTGTTGCAATGGGATGTAATAGTAAAAAAAAAAATAAAGCTAAAAGAAGTAACTGTGTAGTTGAAAGATGAGCAAAGTGTTTGAGGGAAACCAGTAAAGAAACAGATGCATTGTATAACACATTGTGCCTCTCATCACCTACAGGAGAAGATTTCCTTCCATCAAGAGTCAGTAAAATTCCCACAAGGGAGATAAGCTTAATTTTGGTGGTAAAACTACAGCTACCCTTTAAAGGCTGTTTTAGAATGATGTACCAGAACTGCTGTACCCACTACAGTCTGCCCAAGTGCTTCTAAATTTCCTGGGCACCTAAACATTCTGTCCTTCAGATCTTCTGTTTTCCCACACATTGGTGAAAAAGTTTCCTTCTCCCACACAGCATGCCCCTATATTTATTGGGGTGCAAATACCCCAGCTCAGTTTTAACCTTCAGAATGACAAAGCAATGAAACCCATGAAGCCTTTATCAGTGTGCTGCTTGTTCTCCCTGCCCATCACCATGTGCTGTCCACTCTGACCATGCACACTCCTGCACACGCACACCAACACACAAAGAGGTGACAAAGTCTGTGTGCTCAGAAATTGACACACCTTGAGTACTGTATGCTTTTGGGGACCCTTGCTGGAAGAAGTACATTGAGGTGCTGGCAATGGTTTTAAATTACAGAAAGGTAAATTTAGGCTGGACGTTAGGAGGAAGTTCTTTGCTATGAGGGTGGTGGAACACTGGAACTGGTTGCACAGGGAGGTAGCTGAGGCTTCACCCTTAGACATATTCAAGGTCAGGCTCAAGAGGGCTCTGGGCAACCTGATCTAATGGAGGATATCCCTGGTCACTTCAGGGGATTGGACTAGATGACATTTAGAGATTCCTTCCAGCCCAAACCATTCCATGATTCTGTGAACCCAGGTGGTGAAGGACCTTGAGCACAAGGAACAGCTAAAGGAACTGGGGTCATTTAGTCTTCAGAAGAGGAAGCAGAGGGGATACTTATCATAGTATCAGTCAGGGTTGCAAGGGACCACAAGGATCATCTAGTTCCAACCCCCATCACACTTCATCACACTCTACAATTACCTCAAAGGAGGTTGGAGGGAGTGCAAAAAGTGACAGGATAAGAGGAAAGAGCCTCAAGTTGTGCCAAGGGAGGTTCAGGTTGGATATTAGCAAAAATTTCTTCACAGAGTTACCAGGCATTAGAACAGGCTGCCAAAGCAGGTTGTGGAGTCACCATCCCTGGAGATGTTAAATGGCACTTCGGGACATGGTTTAGTGGACACAGTGGTGTTGGGTTGACAGTCAGACTTGGTGGTCTTGGAGGTTTTATCCAACCTTAATGATTCTGTGATTCACAAAAAGGGTTATCAGTTATGGGAACAGATTGCCCAGGAAGATGGTGGAGTTACCATCCCTGGAGGTACTTAAAAGACATGGATGTGAAGCTTAGGGATGTGGTAGTGATGGGATTGTGAGCTCTAGGTGGACTTGACAATCTCAAAGTTCTCTTCCAACCTTGACATTCTATGATTCTATAATTAAATGGAGAATGGGAGAGTTATAGTACTTGTGCAACCTTGATTCATCCCTCATATTCATAAGCCTTATGCCTTCAATCACAGGTTTCTTTGTTTATGATTTTTTTTCCTCTAAGGAGCGTACTGAGAGTTGAAAGAAAGAACTAGCAGTTAAAAATAAAGCTTGTCTTTATTTTTCTAGTGTTGCTTTGCAACCATTGCCCAGTGATTGTTTAAAACAATGATGAGATCCCCAGACCGCCTTCTCTTCTCATTCAGCAGTGATTTACACTTCTCTAGTATTGTTCACCCAGCACTTCAGAACTGTGTTGTCACTCTGAAAGTGCTTGTACACCCAGACATGCTTCTCGTATTTCAGAAACTGGGTTATAAACAGTTAGAAAAGATAAAAGGGTAACACTTCAGGTGATAGCTTTAGACAATTAAAAATTAATATATTCTGTCAGAAACACTTTTGTCAGAGCTTTGCAGGAGCTGAGCACTGTGTCTCAGAAGTCACCTTCAAAAAGTTTACCTGAATGTTTTACATGGGTCTAAGCACAGGTTGAGTTGTAAGAAAGTTTTGTGTTCTTGACTTTTAATGGGAAAAGAGACATTCTGATGCTGCTGAAAGTAAGGTAAAGGCCTGTTGCAGACAAAGCAAAACTGATTTCTCTTAACTATGAATTTATTCCACATAAGCCTAATTGATTGAATCAACCACAGGCTTTTATTCATCCAAGTATAAGGTTGCACAATGAAGTTCACATTTGGTCTCTAGTTTTGTTCTTAGTCCATTCCTGAAAAAACATATTTTCAGGAAAACAATATAAATGCTGCATTAAACATTTCCAGCATTTTATTCACTATGGATCACATTGGATTCTATATTTGTTGGCTGTCTTTAATTAAGCTCCACTTACTGTGCATATGGGATAAAATCTCCATGCAGCAATACACTCTGTTTCTTTCAGACTGGCTAGTACTGATGAAAGTGAGAAAATATATATAGTTGTTGTACATACAACCCAGGATTTAACTGAGCTCTCACTTTTCAGCCATTTATTCATATTATCTTAAGCAGTGTTTTATTAATATTCATATTATCTTAAGCAGTGTTTTATTAAACTGAAGGATTTATTAGCATTATTGATATAAACAACAATGGGCTACATTTGCAAGATGTGCCAAACCTGCTCTGTATTTATGTTGAAAGTTTTTGACTATCATAATAATTCTTCATCCAAAGACTAGGTCTAGATGCAAATATAAAAACCAAGGTATCTGCCCAGGTGTCAGATGGAGAGGGATAAGCTAACTGTGGATACAAGTGCTACCAGTCAGTTTAAATACTAAAAATCTGGAATGCCAAAAGTCTAAGTATGCTGGATGACCATCTATCAAATGACCTTCCCAACATAAATCCCAAACAGTATTTTCTCTACCTGCCTAGTTAGCAGCCATAAATTGGTGAAGAGTGGTCCTCTGTACATAATCCCCCTTTGCAATTAGGAAGAGAGAGGGGAAAAATCTGCATTTTATTCACTGAAGCCTTACAGCTTATGCTTAAAAAAGAAGAGGGGGGGTGGGGAGGGAGTATGTTCTGCTGGTTAGAGCTCTTAAAAGCTCTAAAATAGTTGATAACTTCTATTCTTCAGTAGCCACACAATTAAACAGCTTTTTCCACTGCTTCAGGTGTGCTCTTCCCAAACAGCTCCCCTTTAAATCACACAGAAAGCTCCCTTCTTGAAGTAAGTTAAGATGGCATTTATAAAGAAATAATAGTTCTTAGCTGCTATGCTGCATTAGGATAAAGGATTGCACAATACTGAGTTGATTTTTAGCCTTGATCCATTTTTAAATATAGTATGAATATTATAGCTCTGTTAGCTTCTCTGAACTCCCTAGGCATCCCTCATGTTGCCAGAAAGGAATCAGAAATTGACAGTGAAGGTTATTTTATTTCATTTTCCATCTCTCTTGGAATTTGGAAATGTGTCTATTCTGTCCATGAACTTTCCATTTCCAGGTGTTCTGGAGGGTTAAGTACTTGTTCTACTGCCTGTAGGAATAGTAGATCTTCACTTTCTGCCCAGAAAACCAGCTTTATGCAGAAAATGTGGAATATTAGCCAGAGAACCCAGATATATTTGGTTCCCTCTAATATCAGACTTTTCGTCAGCAACTTCTGCTGTCTGTGCTTGTGTGGTTTGATTTTACTCTCTGTCTCTTAACTCTGCTACTAGCACCTTGCTTCATATAAGGTATTTAAAATGCATGCTGATTTTCTTCCTTCTTGAACAATAAGCAATGGAGACTCAGAGAAGAAGATAAAAGACAACTCTTGCTAGCGCATGGAGATGAAGACTAGTCCATGGAGACTGCATAGGACAATATACCTAAGGGTCTCTTCTAAGGTCAGGCTTTAATTTGGATTATGAGTTTGGGGAAGAGGCTTCTTTATTCCCTTAATTATCTGGCTAGGAAATTGCATAATATTGCTGGCTCACATATATGAAATCCAGAGATGATCCTAGGATAATAAATATCTGTATATTAAGAGCTACCTCAGGGCCAGTTTTCTGCTTGTGTCTGTTCTTTGATAGTGCAGCTTTCTAAGTGCCTTACTTGGAAAGCACAGGTTTTCAGGAGGGAGTTAGAGGTAACTAGATTGCCTGAGGAATCTCACTGACTACCTTCACTTAAATTTACAGGATTTTTTTTTCTGTGTATGAGCTAGCTATATGTAATTTATCATTGCTTTAATCCTCAAGTTTATTACATCTATAAACCAAACTCATGGCAAAACCTGTTTCTTAGCATTTCTCTTGTCTGTTTTAAAGCTACCTACTACTACTCTTCCTTTCTTTTTGTTTCTGAGACTCTCTTTGTCTGACCCACTCCCCCCAGATCCGTTTATGGTTCTGAGCTCTCATCCCTGCAGGCTGGACTCCTCTTGTGCTCCCCAAGTCCTCCTTGTCTCCACTTCCTCAGCAGAAATTACTGTGTATCTTTTTTTGTCTCCAAATCAAAGGAAGGAAGAAAGGAAAGGGGAGAATAAAAGAAAACAGAGGAATGGAGGATATCTGCTTTACATCCTTTAGGGAGTCCTGAACAAAAGCAGAGGGACATTTAACTGGATGATTTTCCCACACATGTTCTTGTCACTCTTTGAGAGACAGCTCTGGCCCTACGGAGCAGGTCCAGGGTGAAAGCTAGTTTGCTTGGTTGGCCTTAAGCTGAGTCCTTGCAGGAAAGCTGGCTGTGCTCTCCAGCATGCTTTGTGCTACCCTATTATTCAGATTGTTCCATTTTCAAAGGTCTTTCGCTACAAACTGTAACAAGCTTTTCTGGTAACACCATTGCACTGCAAAGCTTTTGATGCACAGTTGCAATGAAGGAGCAGAATGTGGATTTGTTGAAGTGTGAGGGCTCACAGCTAAAACTGAGTTGGCCTTGGTCCATGGAATAGGTATGTAGATTGGATACCAAGCACTCCCTGAAATGGAAGGAAACAATTCCTGCACTTAGGCACAGGAAACTAAGAGATTTTTATTTAATTATTTATTTTCTATTTGGGTCCTGATTAGTCCTACTTTAATTCTCTTTCCATATAATAGGTATAAAAATGCCACACTGCCTTGATGGAGTCTTACAAAATCCAGTAAGTCCTGTTGTGGAGCTGTCTAATGCTATTTCAATGAATGTCTAAAAAAACAGTCTGAAGAAAATGAGTCATTCTTACTGGTGAGGTCTTCAATGGAAAACTATATATATAAGACATGGACCCCCACAGAGAATGATAAAGGCTAAAACAGATATATCAGCTGTCTTACTTTGTACGTACTGTCCAACCCCCTGCAGGAAATTCAGGGCTTATTCAGAAATACAATTATATTGTGTGCATGTTGCCATGCAGGATACATGTGCTGGAGCACAGGGTGGTTAGCCAGTGCTGAAGAGTCTTCCTTCTGGTATTTTGTAGCTTTGTGACTTTGAGGCATTCCTTTAACGTGTAATGGGGATCAGCAGCTCTTTTTGTCCTTTTTAGTCATTGCAGTACATTTTCCTTTTAAAGAAATGCTCTGAAATCTAGAAATTATATGAAGTGAAGAATCTGTCTAGAATTATATCCAGTGAAATTACTGTCTCCCACAACCTTGTGTCCCTAAATCAGGAGCACACAGTTCTATCTGGTAGTGCTGATCTGTTTTGGACCCGATATTAAAGGCTGAAGGGATGAGTGAGTGTCACAAGTGGTCACCAAGACCATTAGAAGCACTTTTGTTATAGCAAAGAAAAGTGCCATTAGAAAAAGCTTACTCTGAATGAAATGTTCAAAGTGATAGTAAAGAACTGACAGGACAAAGGGAAATGGGCACAAATTGAAACACAGAATGTTCCATGGAAACATAAGGAATAAAATCTCCTTGAGGATGGGAGAGCACTGGAACAGGCTGCCCAGAGAGGCGATGGAGTCTCTGCCTCTGGAGGGATTCCAAAGCCACCTGAACATGGTTCTGTGTGATTTAGTCTAGATGATCCTGTTCTAGCAGGGAGACTGGACTAGACAATCTTCAGAGGTCCCTTTCAACCCCTAACATTCTGTCTGTCTGTTGGTTGCTTTAATTTGGATAGGGGGAGGTCCCAAAGACTCCCTAAATGTTAGTTGTTGAATGCTGTGTCCTTGTATATGAAATGCATTGGTGGAAACACTCATCACAGTAACACCAAGAAGAAGCATGTCAGACAAAGTGACCTGACTCACAGGGAAGTTTCCTTATGACTGAGGGAAATGAAGTGCTAGGGTCACATTACTGGACTCTGGCAGTAGATATCCCAGCAGTCAGGAGATATCAGTCTGGATCAGCCTGAATACAAGTGATACTACCCTAAGAACATATCTTGCTGTCCTCTCATTGATGTTCCAAGTTTTAAGAAAATACTTCTATGTGAAGAATAGTGCTTCTGCCAAAAACCAGGTCAAATGTACCTTGAAACTGAATACTAAGTGCTAGGCAGGAAACATAGTTCAAGGGACTAAACCAAGATTCACAGATTGCATTGGGTTAGAAGGTACCCTCAAAGGTCACCTTGTCCAACCTCCCTGCAGGCATCAGGGATACCTCCAACTGCATCAGGCTGCCCTGGACCACTCAAGTCTGATCTTGAATGTCTCCAGCAACCACATCCCTGGGCAATCTATTCCAGTATTTTACCACTCTCATAGTGAAGAACTTCCTCCTTATATCCAACCTAAATCTACCCTGCTCCATTTTAAAACCATTGCCCTATGTCCTATCACTACAAGCCCTTCTAAATAGTTCTTCTCCAGACTTTTTGTAGGTCCCCTTCAGATATTGAAATGTCTCCCCAGAGCCTTCTCTTCTCCATCCTGAACAGCTCCAATCTGTCCACAGCAGAGGTGTTCCAACCCTCTGATCATCTTTGTGGCCCTCCTCCTGGACTGCTCCATCAGGTCCATGTCTCTCTTGTGTTGGGGGCTCCAGAGCTGGACACAGTACTCCAGGTGAGGTCTCACCAGAGCAGAGTGGCAGAACCTCCTCTCTCAATCTGCAGTCACCCTTTTTCTTTTTGACCTGCTAGGATCAGCTGTATGACACCAATGTGTGAATTTAGGTTTCACAGCTAGTACCTGCTTTGGCTGGAGACAAGGCTTCTTCAAGTGCATGGATTTATTATTTTTTTTCTTATATTCCCTGGCAGTAAAGGATTATGCCTGCTATTATATATGGAAGTCATTTATGGTATAAGATTTATGAATGGGTATAAAAATGTCCTGTTTTGTGAGTATTTGTAACTTCTAACTACTCAGGACAGGGACTTGATGGAGAGAGTGCAGAAAAGGACTGCAAAGATGATTAGGGGGCTGGAACATCACTCTTATGAGGAGAGACGGAGAATTTGGTCTTTTTTAGTCTGGAAATGAGAAGAGTGAAGGGGATCTCATAAATGCTTATAAATACTTGAAGGGAGGATGGAACCAGTGTGTTTTCAGTCATGCCCAGTGACAGGACAAGGGGTAGTGGGCACAAACTTAAATGTAAGAAGTTCCATCCATGAGGAGGAACTTCTTTAATTTAAGGGTGCTGGAGCACTGGCTGTCCAGAAAGTGGAGTCTCTATCTCTGGAGACATGAAAAATCCACCAGGTGTGACCTTCTGTAGGTGAACCTGCCTTGGCAGGGGTGTTGGACCCAATCTCCAGAGGTGCCCTTCCAACCCCTACCATTCCAACCCCTACCATACCATTGTGGTTCAGTTATGGGTAGAAATTCTGATAGTCTACTGCTTTTGTATTGTATCTGAGATAAACAATATGAGAATGCTTGCAAAAGAGTGAAAAATGTGTAAATAAAGCAGAGATTGTGAATAAAAAGAAAGGTCAGAGTATTGGACCTATAGTTGAATAGAGCATGTGGATTAAGTTGCACAGGGAGAAGAAACAGCTGTGAAGGGAGGGAGGAAACAGAAAGTCGACAGTTTACTATCTGGCTTACACAGCCAGAAATCTGATTTTACATTTGTTTGTTATTTATCACATGTGTTTGTTTATGTTTACGTTTCAGAATTGTAAATGTTACTGTTCAATGGCAAGACACTTAAAAATTGTGGGCAAACTGGTTTTGATGCCCGTAGTAACTAATATTTTATAGGAGATCATGGGGTGTTTGTAGGTTCTGACTGACAGTTGCTGTACTATTGGTGACATAGCTAGACCAAGCTACATGACATGCTACTGTTTAATATGACATTGCCATGGGTTCACAAGGAAATATTATTCAAGTGAATCACTCTAGAGTGCATTTCTTACATGTCAGTGGCTACCCAGTTGTTTTCCAGAACTGAAACTTCATTTTTCAGATAAAGTTAGCCTAAATGGAATATCTTGCCCTCATTCTTTGGACTCATTGTCCAGTTACATCTTGTTTAAGTGTGTTAGGGATCTACTGATAAAGGACAGAGAGTGAAATATCCCCTTGATGCACACAAGGGATGCTGTCTAGAGGGATTTGACATGCTTGAGAAAAGTGCACATGAACCTCATGGAGTTCAACAAGGCCAAGTGCAAGGTCCTGCACCTGGGCTGGAACAGTTCCCAATATTGGTACAGCCTGGGGCCTCTTCCATCTCTGCAGCACATAACAAGAAGTGAGCTTTGCAGTGCAGGGATGATTTGCTGCAATCCATAAAGGGGATGGTAAATCATCTTCCTTTAAATGGTGATGAGCAACTGAGTCTTAGACACAACCATTGAAATCAGTATGGTCAAGAAGGCCAACAGCTTCCTGGCTTGTGTCAGAAACACTGTGGCCAGCAGAACTAGGGAACTGATTGTCCCCCTGTACTCAGCACTAGTGAGGTCACACCTTGAATACTGGGTTCGGTTTTGAGCCTCTCACTAGAAAGACATTGAGGTGCTGAGGCATGTCCAGAGAAGGGCAATGAAGCTGGTGAAGGGTCTAGAGCACAAGTCTTGTGAGGAGTGGCTGAGGTAGCTGGTGTTTAGCCTAGAGGAAAGAAGGCTGAAGGGAGACCTTACCCCTCTACAATTACAAGATTGTAGTGAGGTGTTAGTTTCTTCTCTAAAGTGACCAGCAATAGCACAAGAGGAAACAGCCTCAATTTGCACCAGGAAGGTTTAGATTGGATGTTACAAAAAAATGTCTTCACTGAAAGGGTTTTCATACACTTGGTTGAGACAAATAGATATGGCACTTAGGGACATCCTTTGGGAATAAACTTGGCAATGATAGGTTAAAGATTGGACTCAATGATCTTAAGGGTCTCTTTCAACCAAAGCAATCCTCTGCCTCTGATTCTATGTTTCCAAATCTATGGTGGATTTATATTTAGCAAAATCAGGTCTTCTCCCTGCTACATCCAGCACTGACTTGATAGTGTAGCTAGATACCCACATGCTTACCTTCAAATTAACCTAAAGATGGGGGGGAAGACAAAGTATTTATATATTTTGCTTTTCTGAGCAGTTTTAACCCAAAGATGAGAGAGAAAAAAATAGAGAGAGAGAGAAATCAGATTGGATGTTAGGAACAGCTTCTTTACTGTGAGGAACACTAAAGCAACTGGAACAGGTTGCCCAGGGAGGTGGTTGGGTCCCCATCCCGGGAGATATTCAAAGTGGGGCTTGAGAGGGTTCTGGGTAACCTGATCTAGTTAAGGATTCCCCTGCTGATGGCAGAAGGGATTGGATTAGATGACCTTTGGGGGTCCCTTCCAACCCAGACCATTCTGTGATTCTGTGATTCTATGATGTGTAAGACAAATTATTTCTATATTTTGCATTTCTGAGCAGTTTTGGCCACTAGCAGAGAACTGAGCCGATGAGTTGGACAGACGTTTGATCTCACACAGCGTGGTTGCACTGGTGCTGCTACAGGTGAAGCAAAGTGCCTCCTAATACGATGCTGTAGTCCATGCCCGACACACGAGATGACCAGCACAACAATAATTATTTCTCCTTTATGAGAATAGGGAAACACATCTCCCAGATCATTACCAGGGAACAATAACACCATGTAGTGACATAAAGCGCATGGGATCATATTGCAGCAATCTGCTGGTTGCCGTGGTGACAGGAGTGGGCCCGCAAAGCCAGCCGCCCGGCTGCTGAATTGGAAGGGAGAAGAAAAACACAACCCACTTCCCATGTGAAATGAATTACAAGAACAAGCAAAGGAAGGGAAGAAAATTGTCAACCCTTAATCAAATGTTCTCTTATTTTTAGAAAGAGTTTGAAGAAAATGGAGGCCATCTCCACTTACCTCTTGGGCTACAGGGATCCAGCCAGTGATATCTCTGTACATACCATGGAAATAAATCACAGTGCTTTGTTTAAGATAACTCAGATGTAACAGAACTCTCATCTGTGTGCAGTAGGAGATAATGCCTTATTCAATACTGCTATTCCTTGTGCTTGCCTTAGCAAACAAAATCTGCAGGAATATGTTAAAATGGGTGTCAATGTAATGATTGTATTTAGCAGGCAAGCCTGACTCCATATTTTCCCTGCATCCTTTTAACTTTCACCAAGAGAATGTACATTCCAGGTCATTTTTAGCTTAGAAGTTCTCTTACCTTTTACTCTTCCTTCACTTCTACAGACCAAAAGCAGTATGGTGGAACACAAAACACATTTCAACATAGCAAAGCAATGATGCATCATTAATTTTCCACTATTTATGTGGGGGTTTTTTTGAGAGCTGCTTCCTATTTCATTACATTTCACAATATCAAACAAAACAGAAAGTTCAGCTGTTTCCAATTTCAAGCAGCTAGGTTCTGAAAATTACTTGGGTACCTGAAAGCTAGGCAATGCCTTCATTTCACAGCACACAGAGTGGACTCCAACAATCCAGCTGAGGTCTTCAAAACCAGGTAAAAAGTAGTTAGTTGCAACAATGGTGGGCATTGTCATGCTTGACTCTACAGTTCCTGTCTCCTGGAGCAGGATCCTTACAATTGAATTAAGCACACAAGACCCTGCATAGCTTAATAGGAAGGGAAAGGCAATTAGGAAAGGGATCTGCAATGCTAAGCAGAGGAAGCCAGTAAGATGCTCCAAAGTAGGACCTACATCTGCAAGTTTTGCCTCCTTTTGCAGCCCTGCATTAGACGCCATTTGGAGACTGGATTTCCTGTGCTGCATTCTGGATCTTGAAGTCCAAACTGTCCCTTTGGATTAGGACAGCTGGCTCACTACTTCCATTCAAATTAGAGTATGCACCAGAAGCATGAGTCTGTAGCTCAGAAGATAGAACACTATATTTAAAGAAGTAGAAAGTCCTGAGTTTTTGGCGTTTTCTCTACTTTTTCTGTTTGGCAGTCACTGGATGTAAACCAGAAACATTTCTAGCAACAGGAGAAGAAGATTGATTTACCACAGCCAGCTGTCACTGCTCTAAAGGATAATTCCATTTTGGCTTACTGACTAAACTGCACAACAGTTCAGTGTCAGCAGGACCAGTGAACTATTCTCCTCAAACCCAGAGTGCCTTTTCCTGTCAGTTGTTCCATAACTTGCTCTCTTTTTAGAACATTTGATTTTGAGAAAGACACATGAATCTGATCTCCCACCTTCTGCATCAATCCCCTGATGGCTGGGCCTCTCCTTTGAGAAAGAAAGTTAAAGCCGTTTTTAAGCAAGAGCAGCTTCCAAGTGCTCCAGCTCCTGTGTGGCTGCCTGGGGCATGCGCTGAGATTTCCTACCAGATCAAGCTGTGATGGCATCTAAGAGGATGGCCTACTTTCTAGACTCACCAGGAGGTCTGACGTGGTTTCCAAGTGGCTCTGTTGGCTCAGAAGAAAGAGTTCAAACCACGGGCAGCCCAGAGATAATGCTGTTGATGTGAATGGGCTTCAGCTGCAGGCAGGAATATGAACAAGTGCTTCCAAGACCTGTTTTCACTTTGGGGCAGAAGTGCATGAAGGCTTAAGGATTTTCTTGAGCACATCTTTTTCTTGCTGCTATTTCACAGTTCCTTTCTGTGAATAACCAATTTCGAAGACATAGATCCTTGCCCACAATTTTATGGTCAAAGTCCTTGGCTTTGCCTTTTGTATTCTCTGAGCTGATTTGGGTAGCTCACATTTTAAACAACATGACTAGGGCTGATAAAAATGTGAGGAAGGAAATAGTTCTGTGAGACATTCTGGGAGGTGAGCAGAGTTTTTGCACTTACTACAGAAACACCGGTGTTAGCTCCAAAGGTTAAACAGAACTCCACGTTACCTGATGATCAGGTATTCAACGTTTTTGTTAGGTCTGCAAATATTATGTTTGCCCCTTCCTGCACTCCCCAAAGTTGCACATTTGTTGGAGATAGACCTGTTCTTCTGAGAATTTAGAGGCCTGTTAATTAGCTCACGGTGATATTGATTTTGAAGTGGGTCCTTTGAGAAATTTAGCATCCAAGCTAACCGGCGTTTATCTCAAGTAATCTGAATAACGGCACAATGTAGGCTCTCTGGAATTTTCATTACTGAAATGGAGTGAAATTATCTTCACAATATACATTCAAGACATTAAGAAGTAATTTAGGGAAGTATTAATAATTATTTTATTGAATTGTTATGACTAAATAGGCAGACAGGGTTGGGTCAACAGCGTTAGTAATTAAGTGGGCCAAGTGCGACATCAGAGGTAATTTTTTCAATTGCCACCTTATCTGTGCAGCTAATTTGCATGTGACAATTGTGTTGGTTGTAATGAATCAGTGCTACAGGGAAGAAGGGATAAAAATAGCAGAAATTCTTCCTACATGGATCCTGGTCCCAGCTCTCAGTGTTGTTTCATTGTCGTTATACTTTAGCTGTTCCTGTTGTGTGAAAGGTCTATGACTGTCTACTCATTTGAGTATTAGCATTTGAAAAGCTTTTGATGGCAGTGGTTATTCCAGGTTCACTTCTGGGAGAGCTGAATGTGAACCAGAGAGAGATCTTTACAACTTAAGCAGAGAGGCACTCAGATCTGTTCAGGCTCCATTTTAAACTGACCTTACTTATATCACCTTCTGTCTTCGTGCATAGTTTGCAAATAAGGGCTCAGAATTGCCATCACCCCATTCTTACCTATGAATGAAATGGCCTTTTTCAGTTGACATTTCAATAGCCATTTATTATTATTTCCTGATGAAATTACAATAATGTGAATAACTATTTCAGTTGTCTCTTTGATTTTGTGTCATTTGTCAGTGCTAAGAATGTCATAAATGCCAGGGCTGACAACAGGGCAAGGTGAGGACTGAGAATCAGTATCACCATCAGTAGTTATAAAAGCAAAACAGTTTTTGAAGACTGTTACCAAATGGTTATTTGGCAACATACTTGGTAATTTCTTCCTGCTGGATTCTGTAATCAATCTCCTTTCCCCAAGGCAGAATTTTGTGCTTCTGCAGGGGATTTTTCTGACGTAGTCTTGTCAGATTTGTAGGTGTAATAACAATTTCTGCAGTATCTCCAGGAATCTGATAAATCTTTCTGACCTGAAAGTACAAGTTAGACATTTCATTCTGTTAATCATTCTTACAGATCTTGTTTTCATGCTAACAGTGGCAATGCTGGTGAGAGGCAACCTTTTCACTCATACTGAAGTTTGCTAAATTCTGGTTGTTTGCCAGTTCTTGTTTGGAAATGAAACATGTGACACATTGCTTGAAATTTTTTGCACTAATAAGAGTCAGTGCTCATTCTTGAGAGGTACAGTTCTCAGGTCTGCTCTTGCAAGTCTTCAAAAAAATTAACTCTTTTATGTTGTGGAAAAGCTATGTTGTGCTGAAAATACAACAAGCTTCCAGCATCTGATTTAGACAGTGAAAAAGAAAAGTGCTGCTTATTCAATGTGTCCTTAGCCACATTGTGAGATGGCTCTAATTTGTTCCCAGATAGAGGACAGATTAGATGTCAGCTGTTTCAAGGGTATAGAGTTTTGAAGGATATTGGGATCATATGAGTGAGAAGCAAAGCAATTCAGACTGAGTACAGGGCTGTTTTATGGAGCTGCTGAGGATGTGCTTCCTAACAGTACCTGTTCCCATTAGTACCAGAAGCCTTCTTCCTTCCTTTGCAATTATGCATTTAGGTTGGAAGATGGAAGAAAGAATAGAGCTCTTTGATGCTGTTGGTCTCAGTCCATCTCTGATTTCAGTCTCCAAGAACATTCCCATCTGCTCCTGCCGTGCACCCATCTCTCTTCTCTGAGTGGCAGGATAGTGCTCTGCTTAGATGTATCGCCTCCCATATTCTCTTTTTCCCTTTCTGTGCCAGGTCACAATTCTAGCAGCCCTGTAAGCTCAAGTATGAGACCCGCTGTCCCAATTCCATTCAAATTCTCCCAAGCTGTGCTCCTGCACTGTCAAGTCTCAGTCAGCCAGGGTGAGATTTGGTGCAATACACATTGAAGAGATATTGGCAAGGCTCTTTGAACACCCACCAGGCCCAGCACTATGATATGCATACATCATGATCCTCCCCATCTCTGTGTGTTAGGTGCCACTTTTACCAACTCTGAACAGTTCCCGTTGATCTCATTATGTCGATGGTGCAGCAGATTATTGCATGGCTGGCTGGGAGGAGGCACTGGAGACCATAAAGTGCTTCCTATACAATGTGATGCAAACACTAGTGCCGCCCCATCTGTGCTGTTCTCATCTGAGAAGTCATCCTTCCCTTACACACACCAACCCTGTTCTTGGGCAAGCCAATTTTCAATAAACAAGAAGCATTTAAACAAAAGTTACCAGAAGTTGTTGTCAACTTCAGTAGCACTTAGCATCTCCAGCTGAATTTCATCTCAGTAATGAGCAGAGCAAATGATTTCAGCCGAAGCTGGTGAGTAGCAGCTCTTACAGAGCTTTAGGCACCAGATTTACTACTTTGCCTCCTTTAGCTGACACAGCTGAGCATAGAAAACCCTGATTTAGTTGGCATTGGCAGCCTATAGCCAGAACTCTCCCAAATCCTCCATTTCTTATATAAAACTTTTGTAAGGAAGGAAAAAAAAAAAAGCCAAAACAGCCTTACTTGACAAATTAATTTATTCTTTCTCTTTTTTTCTTTTCTTTTAATTTCTGTCAGTTTTCACTCTGCTTGCATAACCTGATAAATATTGATTTACCTGCCCATTGAGATTTTTTTCCCCAGAACCTTGCAATGAAAATCTGTGAAATCTCTCTCCAATATTTATCATGTTGTCAGTCTATCAGCCAAGGTGAAGAGCAACACCACAGACCAAAAAGTATACACAGGTGGCTTGTTCCCCACAGCCTGTCTTTTCCAGCTTCCCTGGCTGAGTTTTTCAATCAGTCTAGTGGTACATCTGCCAGCTGTTTTAAAGCTTCTGTGCCATTCCACTCAGAACCAAACACTGGAATTTTTCACCATAGGTCTCCAGCACAGAGAAACATATGAAGGAAGATTAAAAGCAGAGGTACAAAAAGGGAGCAATGAAACACATGCAGCCCCAGCTGCCATCTTAATATGTTCTTTTAATCACCACACTTTATCGTCTTCAGGGACAGATTTTCAAAGTGCTTTTGTTTCTGCAGGACGTGGAATGCATGTTTGGGGATTTTGTTGGTTTTTAAAAGAATCTTAAAAGGTGCTCTTTTTTGACAGTAAATGAAGTTGTCTACAGGTTTCTGAAGCTTCTGCTTTGATTGGCTTTTGGAGGTTCTTTGAGGTATTTAGTGCAGTAAAATGAGGCTATTTTTAACAGAGCAATGTTTTGCTATGAATCTGATATATTCCAGATTAAATTGCTTTCTGAAGAGGCTGTGTACACATAGCTGAACTTAAAGACATTTGGAAACTGCTATGAAGGGAAGGCAGGGGAAGGACTTCTCAGGATATCAGGTAGTGATAGGACTAGGGGGAATGGAATGAAGCTGGAGGTGGGGAGATTCAGGCTGGATGTGAGGAGGAGGTTCTTCACCATGAGAGTGGTGAAACCCTGGAATGGGTTGTCCAGGGAGGTGGTCGAGGCCCCGTCCCTGGGGGTGTTTAAGAGCAGGCTGGATGAGGCTCTGTCCAGCCTGATCTAGTGTGGGGTGTCCCTGCCCATGGCAGGGGGGTTGGAACTAGATGATCCTTGTGGTCCCTTCCAACCCTGAATGAAACTATGAAACTATGAAACTATAATCTGGCAATTTGGGGAAAGATTGTATTAAGTTCAGATGGAGAGTATTGAAGGTGATTTTGTGTGGAACAACCCAAATAAATGCCAGTAAAATCTTTATCTCACAGTGTACCATTATGTAGCTTGTTCAGATTTTGGCAAAATTTCTGGGTTTTTTTAGATTGTGTTGTTTTTCATATGCCTTCAGTCTCCCACATGCAGAGTCATTTTTCCCTTCCTTCTTGAGCCCAACTGTTCTGTGAAACTACTGCCTCCTTACTTAGGAGATTGGCTTCCTCTATGTACTTACAGGGATAAAGATATTCCTGAGACTTGTACAGAACCACAAGTTCTGGGGGGGTGGGGTGAGGTGGTGGGGGCTGGAGTGTCAGCTACACTCTTTCCTAATTGATACTTCAGAAGCAGGATCTTTCTAATTCATAAGTAAAACATGCATTAACAAGACAGGAATCCCAGCAGTGTAAGCTGAAGTGAATGAGATCTGAATCTGTCCTAGTATAGGCAATTTTGATAGATTCCCATTGCTTTAATTGTGAGAAGTAAGGTTTCCTTCCAACTAAGTTTTCTTATAGACTTCAGAAATGAGAATATAAAAAAAATCCTCTTATTTTTGTCTAACAAAAGCACATTAAACCCAGTAGAGATTGATGTCTCTTTTTTGGGGGGGAAGTTGGAAGAGACTTTGAAAGGTCATTTTGTCTAATTCCCTGCAGTGAGCAGGGATATTGTCCACTAGATTAGTTTGCTCAGAGCCTTGTCAAACCTCACCTTGAATATCTCCAGGGATGGAACCTCAACTACCTTCCTGAGCAATCTGTTTCAGGGTTCCACCACCCTCATGGTGCAGAACTCATTCCTAACATCCAATCTAAATCTACTCTTCTCTAGGTTGAAGGCATTGCCCCTCATCCTATCACTACCAGCCTCTGTAAACAGTCCCTCTGCAGCCTTTTTGTAAGCCCCCTTCACGTACTGGAAGGCTGCCATTAGATCTCCCTGAAGCTTTCTCTTCTCCAGGCTGAACAACCCCAGCTCCCTCAGTCTGCCCTCATAGGAGAGGTGTTCTAATCCCTCAGTTATTTTCATGGCCCTTCTCTCAACCTGCTCTATCAGGTCCATGTCCTTCCTGTGTTGTGGGCTCCAGAGCTGGATGCAGTACTCCAGTTGAGGTCTCAGCAGAGCTGAGTGGCAGAATCACTTCTGTCAGTCTGCTGGCTCATTTCTTTTGACACAGCCCAGGACACCATTCGCCTTCTGGGCTACAAGTACACATTGCTAGCTCATGTCTAGCTTCTCAGCCACCAGAGCTCCCAAGTCCTTTTCTGCAGAGTTACTTTCTATCACCTTATCCCCCAGCTTGTCTTGATAATGAGGATTGATCTGACTCGGGTGTAGGATCCTGCACTTGGTCTTGTTGAACCTCATGAGGTTCACCTGGGCTCAACTCTTCAGCTTGTTGAGGTCTTTCTGGGTAACATCCTGTCCCTCTCGCATATCAGCAGTGTCACTCTCCATACATGAACCTATGGAAGAAGACTGAAGGAGTGCAAGAAGATAAATCAGGTAAAAAAAGTATGAGGAAGTGGGACTAAGGGGAGTATAGGAATAGACATCGGGGGGACTGTTTCTCTTCATAGATGTGTCTGCAAAATAGACAGCAGTTTTCTGCTACTGTTGGTTTACTCCTTTATGTTAAACAATAGTGGTTTGCACTGTGTATCTAAACTCTCCTGGCTTGTTCTTGTGGAAAGATGAAGAGCTGGTTTAACTCCATGACAGAAGACAGTGAAGTCTGTTTCACAGGAGAGATGAGTGCTTGCCATTGTTGACATTGATGGAAACAGCAAAAGCTCTAAAACCTGAGCTTGTTGAAAGACCAGGTCATTGCCTTCCTAGACTGGGGATAAGGAGGCAAGAGGAATTCCAGGCTTTCCTGAGTTTGAAGTATTTGGTTTTGTAACTTTGACATAATTTTTAAAACTATGTAATACCAACTGCAAAGAAGCAAAGCAATGAACTAATGTGTAAAGAAAAAAAAAGCAGTAGTTCCCAATGACTAAAAGAATGCTTTCTCTGCTGTGCAGCAGCTATGTGCAAGCAGATAGGATGTGCCTGTTAGTTGAATTGGATTTTGAACATTGCAATATTTGAAGCTGGATGCCAAGGTTACTGACACCAGTAAACAGTGTGTAGTAGCTCAGTGATGAGTACACCACGATTGTTCATAAACATCATGCAGCAATGAGAGGTGAAATCAGACAAGCAGTGCAATGGAGTGAAAGCAATAGCTGCAATCAGAATAGCTGTATTTATTAAATTGAACCAAAATGTATAGCCTTTGCTTTGGACTGGATCCTCAGCTGGTTGAGCTTCCTTAAATCTATTTATGCCAGCTATTTCCAGCAGCTGAATCTAGCCCAAAATGGAAGGTTTGCCCTCCCCTCCCCCCCCCCCCCCCCCATTTTTTTTCTGTGAGCTTACAGACTCCTTTAGGTTGTTTAAAGGAGAAAGGAAGACAGGGCAAATTATGTTTTGTGTGTGTTTAGCAGGGAGATGAAGGGGTTATTAAGCTCACCTCACCACTATCACTGTTTGCACAGCCTGTGCTGCGTGCAGTCCTACACTGTGTGATCTACTTAAAGCAGCATGAGCGCACAGCTTCTCCCTTCAGAGCAGGCTTCTGTCTGCCCCTCTTCTCCATGCTGCACGCAAATCCTTTCCAGACATGATTTGCAGACTTACAGTCTTAAATCATACCACTCACTGTGAAATATAATTTTAAATGTAATAGCTCTGCAGAGTTTCCATGATTACCTTAAAAAGACATCCCCGAGATTTTGCAGGGTACTCTGCAGAGCAGCACTTGAGAGGCCTCAAGTGTACATCTGTAAACTAATCAGGCCATCTGACAAGAGTGAAGATTGAGCAGCTGAACAGGGTGAAGAATTGCACATTCCAGTGTGCTATTTGAAAGAAGTTTGTGTTGCTGTGGGACAGGAGATTTGATATTCAGAAAGAAATGATATCCATTATTAAGCCCTGATTCAGCAAATTATTTAAGCATGTTCTGTTATGTGCCTATTGGCTTTTCATTTTGCTGCTGCTCAAGAGCTCTACTGAGTCAGAAGCAGCAAGCCAAATAGAAAGGTGGTGATGAAGTTTTCATGGATTTGCCAACATAAATCCGATTCCATGATGACAAGTGTGTATGAATAATAAGAATTCTTGCTTCCAGCAAATTAGTGTCATGAGACTCTGAAAGGGGTAAGGGTTCAAGACAGTTCAGCTGCTTCTTGCAGGTTATACTTGTGACTTTAATAGGTCAGAAGCTTTCTTTGAAACAAAATAAATGTTTGAAGGGTGAGGGTTTGTCTGAAATGAGGTGGTCTAAACTCATTAAAGCTTATAAATATCAAAAGGATGAGTGTCACTCTGAAGGCATTAAAAAAAACCCTGGATGTGTTCCTGTGTGATTTACTCTAGGTGATACTGCTCTAGCAGTGGGGTTTGATTAGATGATCCTGAAAGATCCTTACCATTCTGTAATTTTGTGAAGACTGACAGCCTACTTTGAACCATCTTGATTCGATCCCTGACTGCAATTCCCTTTTTGAGCTACTGCTGTATCTCCTGTGATTCCAAATGGTCACTGCCAGCTAATCAAACACCTTACCCTTCAAATGCTGAACTTACTGTCTGGGTTGTGTCAAAGACTTTGAACTTAGGAGTCATACTGTTCTGTTTGTATAGCTGTAGTTTCTCTTCTGCTGCTATCAGATCCTATGAATAGAGGCTTGAATTGCAGAGGCTTATTTTATGGACTTCTGTGGGCAATTATTTTGTGTATTGTTTGAACAGATGGTCTTTTTCAGCTCCTTGAATGTTAGAAATTATTTGACCTGCCCTCAAGCAGGGAGATAAGAGCAGTGGCAGGATTGCACTGGTACAGTTAAATTTAAGGGCATGGGAAGTGTATGGGGTTTGTTGATACCACTTCACCATTTTACTAAGAAGAAACTTAACAATTTTACCTTTATCTGCTCCATTCATCTCACTCTGTGTGAAGTATTTTCCAGTCTGGAGAAAAATGAATGTTGGGTTCATTTTTATAGCTGGGTGAGGTAGGAGAGGAACTGAAAAATGAAGTTTCTGAACACATCTGTAGTCATGTCCTTGGTTCCAGTCGAATGAGAGAAAGTTCACATCTGGTATTTGGCTTGAGTGAGTTACAATTTCTCCAGTGGCAGTGCTGCCAGCAGTATAACAATTGTCCATGAGTTCAAGCACCTTCCACCGTATTTTGCCATGGTGAAATGGAATGCAATCATGAGTAATTTATGACTCTTGTCAGATACTATGAGTTGAGCAAAGTGCTCTCTTTCAAACACAGAGGAAGGGTGTGTTTCAGGCTATGGAAAGCATCTGTCATGTTTTCATTTTTTAAGTACATCTCTTTTTTTTTTTTTTCCCTCCATTTTTAGGGAAGCAACGTAATGGAGGACCAGGATCTCTTGGAGATAGGAATCCTTAACTCTGGACACAGGCAGAGGATACTCCAAGCAATCCAGCTTCTCCCAAAGGTATAGTTTCCAGGCAGGGGAACTAACACCTTCAACTTTCACATCATGTAAAACACTCTTTTTGTGAGTAGAGATAAACCTGAATCTGTACTGCTTTTGTAGGTTTTGGGGGTGGGGGCTTTGCTCATTCAAATGCAGCATAAAATAATGTCATTGCCTTGGACTCCCTTGGTACACATGTAAGTGACAAAGCAAAAGAGAGTTAAATCTGTAACATGAAACGATGGCTGTTTAGAATGTCTTTGGATTGCTTTGGGCTTTTCAGTGTGTTTATAGGCTGCCATTACATATGTGCAAACAAGGCTGTCAATGAATCACAGATGTTTGTCTTTACATAGCAGTTGGCCTGGAAATAATTTGCCCCTTACATAAGTGTTTGTAAAAGCCTTGGATGAAACATTGTTTTCCTTATACCTGCCTTTCATGAAAGATGCAGAGACTTCCTGCACACTTCATATTTGATTTGCTGCTGTGTACATGAATTTAACTTCTCAGCTGTGGACAGAATAACTTGTGGCCATTTTCCCAATCAGTTTCAGTGCTGGCTGATTTAAACCATCTATTTTAAAGTCAGTGGTGGAAAGGGATTGTTCTTCTATTTTCATACCAGAATACATCAGTGGAGGCTTCTACTGTCATTCCAAAGACAAGAAAGAGTGGGCCTAGAACAAACACATACTATTTGATTTTGGAAAACTCTATAAGAAGAACAAATGAGAAGTAGACGCCAGTAAGGCTCAGAAGGTTGCCACATGTGATGCAGGTGTGTGGTGAAAGATACCAAGGCAGGAATAAAACCTAGTGTGAAATTCATGAAGTGTTCTGGGAGCAGCATGTATAGAATAATTGAGCTGAACAGAGGTTAGTCTGCTTGCAGTTTGATAATGTTGGGGAATGAGGAAAGTTATTAAAGGACTTTTCAGCCTAAAGCACGAGGCTGACATTGTTAGAAGAGGCTTTTTGATGCATATTAAAAATCAATAGATTTCACTTGTAAAAGACAACAAGGGTTTGTTTTGTAGAGAAGATGGGAATAACTTCTGTGTCTGGATGCATTAGTCAATCCATACTACAACAAGTATCTGCACAGTGAAACACCAGAGATCATTAAAGACAATAAAGTTCCATGCACTGTATTAGACAAGTGAGATAAATGGTGCAAGACTAGGGTACATAAAAGCAGCAGCTGATCAATTACAATACATATTTAAGGTTTAACTACAAGTTTGTGGGATGTTTTTTCAACAATGCTACCATTCAAACAACATTTTGTAATCTCAAACCCTGCTTTTAGCTGATGAATTTTTTTTTCACACTTCAAAATATGTTGGTTTTTTTTCCACGCTTAGAGACTCCATGGCATTGTTCATTACTCTAGTCAAAATTAATGCATGGATTGTTAACATGTCATAATGTTAGCTCTATCTGCCCTCAGTAACTGGGGTTTATGAAAACATTGTTAATAATGGGCCACGAGGATGAGCAGAGGGCTGGAGCACCTCTTCTATAAGGACAGACTGAAGGAGTTGGGGCTGTTCAGTCTGGAGGAAAGAAGGCTCTGATGTGACCTTATTATGGCCTTCCAGTATCTGAAGGGGGCCAACAAGAAGGCTGGGGAGGGACTTAGGATCTCAGGTAGTGATAGGACTAGGGGGGATGGAATGAAGCTGGAGGTGGGGAGATTCAGACTGGATGTGAGGAAGAAGTTCTTCCCCATGAGAGTGGTGAAACCCTGGAGTGGGTTGTCCAGGGTGATGGTTGAGGCCCCATTCCTGGAGGTGTTTAAGCTCAGGCTGGATGAGGCTCTGGCCAGCCTGATCTAGTGTGGGGTGTCCCTGCCCATGGCAGGGGGCTTGGAGCTAGATGATCCTTTTGGTCCCTTCCAACTGATTCTATGATGTTTGCTTTTGGAGAGTATGTTAATACTGAAACCAGACGCTGTCATAAAACTTCAGCTGAGGTCTTTTTAAAATGTGCTTAATGGGAGAAAGGAGGACAGAGTCAGCATCTAGAGATAGTCTTGAAACTAGTTGAGAACAAAATGGTTTTACAGTTAATTGGTAGAATCAACATCTTGTGTACCAAAGCTAATTAAATAATGCAGGATGCCTTGAAGCATGGGCTGAATAACAGTGAGGCAGTCGTTACCAGCTTCCCCGTTGAGCTAGAAAAAAGCAGTTCTAAAGACCATACTCTTAGTATGTCTTTGGTGCAAAATTGTTACACCAAAAAAAAAAATCAAATCAACAAACAAAAAACCTCAAAACAACAACAAAAAAACCACAAAGGCCATTTGAAAGCTGAAGCTGTGCATCACATTTCTTCACTTGACTGACTCAACAATGCAAGACAGCTTACACAGTAAGACCACATAATTTCCTGTTCAAAGGCAAGTTCTTTTGAATGCACAGCTCTCAGAATAGTTACATGGCACAAAAACTGGGATCATGGACTGGACAACCCCAACTTCCTCAGTCTGTCCTCATAGGAGAGGTGCTCCAGCCCTCTGATGATCCTTGTGGCCCTGCTCTGGACATGTTCCAGCACTTCCAGATCCTTCCTGAACTAGACACAGTACTCCAGGTGGGGTCTCACTAGAGCAGAGTAGAGAGGGAGAATCACCTCCCTCGACCTGCTTCCTGCAGGGAGGTGGTGGAAGCCTCATCCCTGGAGGTTTTTAAGGCCAGGCTGGATGTGACTCTGAGCAATCTGATCTAGTGTGAGGTGTCCCTGCCCATGGCAGGAGGGTTGGAACTAGATGATCCTTGAGGTCCCTTCCAACCCTAACAATTCTATGATTCTATGATAAATTTTACCTAATGCAATCCACCCTTTACAAAACTTTGCTGAAGAGCTAAAAAGCTTTTGCATCCTGCAAGGAACCGTGGAACACTTGTATGTATCTATTTGTTTGTTGATTAGTTCAGCTCTGTCATCATGCATTCAAAATAGTGCATCCCATCTAAATATTTTAAGATCTCAAACCATAATTGGAGTCTCACTAATTTGAATCTCATTAGATAAAAATTTGGTTAGTTTGTTTGTTTTCAACGTGTACCTCTTTTCTGTTCCTCATTTAATTGAATACTTGATGACTCCTTGTGTTTTAGTACTTATTAGCATTGGTGATGATGGTATTTTTAGCTTGACTATTAATGTTTCCTTACTTGTGATATTATTTTTTTTTATACTCATATTTTTAGGTTGCAGTTCAGTGTTTCCAAAAGCATAGAATCATAGAATCAATAAGGTTGGAAAAGACCTCAGAGATCACCAAGTCCAACCTATTACTTAATACCTAACAGTTCATGACTAGCTAAACCATGGCTTCGAGTGCCACATCCAATCCTTTTTTGAACACCTCCAGGGATGGTGACTCTGCCCCCTTCCTGGGCAGCACATTCAGAGACATATACTTTGGCAGCACTGAATAGTCTTAATAAAAACCAAGCAACAAATCTATTGTCAGGGCTTTAAAATACTCCTTTATATTCTCATCAATATTCATCTCTGCAGCCTGAAAATGCAACAGGCATTTAGTGGCTGAAAATAAAGGCTTGTCTTTTTTTACTCATAATTGCTGGCCTCCTAAAGGGTGATGGATTTCTATATTTCTATGATTTCAAACACCAGTAGCCTGCTCAGGAACTGCTTTCTAGAGCTTGAAGTAGTTTTAGAATACGTAGAATAAACTAGGTTGGAAGAGACCTTCAAGATCATCATGTCCAACCCATCAACCAATCCAACCCACCTAAACAACTAACCCATGGCACCAAGCACCCCATCAAGTCTCCTCCTGAACACCCCCAATGATGGTGACTCCACCACCTCCCCAGGCAGCCCACTCCAATGGGCAATCACTCTCTCTGTATAGAACTTCTTCCTAACATCCAACCTAAATGGGGGGAAAAAAAAACCCAAACCTCCACATATTAATTAATTAATCATTATTGGGTTTTAAGCAGTGTTTAACCAGTAAAAAAGGAATGTTTACCCAGATTTCCAGAAACAATTTTCCCTTGTGCTTCTGTATTTGAGGAGAACACTTCATAAGGGGGTAAAGTATGTTTGTAAGAGACAGGCAGAGTTGACATCTTTCAGTTAGGTTTCTGCTTTTCAAAAATATATTTAACACAATACATCTTTTTCTTGGGTTGGCACTAGTAGCTCAAATTCTGATCTTACACTAATGTAATTCAAGTTATTCAAGTTTCACATTAATATTAACTTGAGCATTTTATGGCTTATTATTATTAGATAAGGTTAAGACACTCCAGTAGAAACATCATTTGTAAAGGTAACTCTTGAAATGGAAATATTTTATACATGACATCAGGCTTAGAGCAAATTTTGTAGCAGCCTTTGAGATTGCAGTTGAGATTTGTGTGTGTTTGGAGAAAGGTTTTGTGAATAGAATAGAATAAACCAGGTTGGAAGAGACCTTCAAGATCATCGTGTCCAACCTATTACCCAACACCACCTAATCAACTAATCCATGCAACCAAGCAAATTTATGTGAATAAAAAATAGCTGTGTCTCAAAAGACTCTGAAGGTACAAAAGAGCTCAAGAAAAAAGGAATTTGTACTGAGAAAAGACTTGTGTGCAGGATGTGCTTAATTGACTAATAGAAACAACCATGGCACAAGATGTTATCCACACTTGAGTGACAAACAAAACCTGAAGACCATTGTCAAGTTATTCTGCCATCCAAAATGTATGTAGGAGGGACAATAACCCAAGGACAATGGGTTCCTCAAAAGCTAAAATGTTTTGGAGAAGAAGAATTCTCCTATCTTATCTGGGAACTTAGCTAAGGAAAAGGATTGCTTTTGTGTGGGATGCTCAGAGTGTATGGCTCCTTCTCCCAGCATATAATGGGAACACATTCTCTCATTTGACAGATGGAAGAAAGATGTTAGCTGAAAGCAGCTTTCTCCTGGCTTCAGAGATGTTCAAGTATACAGCATGTTCCTTCCTGCACAGAGAGCTTTCAGCACAACGCAAGTTTGGGAGTCTTGTAGCGGTGGTGTGCAGGCAGACAGTCTATTTCCTGGGAGCTTTGTAGAACCAGATAAGAAGTAGGATATGAGCAGGCTATAAGAGCATGCTCTCTCTGAGTAGTGTTACATGAGCATTAATGCTGTGCTTCCAAAAAGTGCTGGATCTGTTACTCATACATAACACTTTGGTGTGAGCACATTAATCTGGCATTTAGCAAAACAGAACTACTGTGCATGTGCACATTAACTGTGCTGTATATGTAACAGAGAACGAGCACATCATATGTTTGCTGTTGCTATATTGCTGTTGGCTTAGATGTCCCAGAGCTCAGAAAGCTGATTTCAATCCTGGTGTTTAATTCTCTCTCATTTAGCACAGCTAAAAGGTAGGTAATTCCCAGTTCTATTCCTAAAAGAGGTGCCCAAATTAGGAGATGCTTCAAAACTATAACATAAAGTTTACAACCTGTTTCTGGCTGTGATTCCTTGGTTCTGGTCTGCTGGAAATGAAGATGAAAAACAAGATTCAAGGGAAGTGCTTTCTACCCTACTGTTTTTCTTCCTAATGCCACTGGAGATTACTTTCCTGTCTTGAAACTCAAACACCTATAATGGGTCTGCAAGAATGAGTTTGTCTACCCATGGATTGTCCCTGCCTGCTTCTGCAGCTGGCCCATCAGTCATTGCATCGAAGCATAGGTAGACACCTCTGGAATCCTCACAGCTGTCATTAGGTCAGCAGCCTCCTGCTATCAGGAAGCTCTCAACTTCCTCACAGCTCAGGCTGATGAACAGCATCATTTCTTTGGGGCCCTAGTTAGCACCATATGGGACCTTCAGTAAAGCTGAAGAGCTTGATGGGATTTTTGAATATCATCAAATCTAGCATTAGAAAAAGGCAGATGATAATAAAATTGTTACAGAAGTGTAAAGAAATTCAGCAGAGTTCTGAGCAAGATGGCAGACGTGAGGCAATTGTAACAGAAAAGATGTCAAGGAAAGGCTATGAGTCATGAAGACTTAAGGGCAGTTGGCAGCAAATACAAAGGTGTACCTCCACCAGTTGGTCCATCTGCCTATGTGTGTTTTCTCCCATTGAAGGACTTGGTGGTGAGGCTGTCAATCACTTGGTTTAGATCTTCCTGTTCCTATTAGGGGTTGAAATGCATTTGTTGTATGACTGGTGCTGATCTGGTTTACTTTCCTCCAAACAGAAAGCTGGATAGTGCATACCCAGGCTATTCTGCAAAGCATACTAATGCAAGGTAGAGACTTACAAATTTGTGACACCAAAACATGGTGGTGTTGTGCCCTAGTTCAACCCTCAAGTGAGATGAAAAACTAAAGGTGCAGTGGTAGCATGTTATCTAAAGTAAAACAGGCAGAGCCACTCAGGACCTGGCAAAGCATGAAAGTTTGACTTTGGAAATGTCAGTCTGTGTTAATATCAAGCTTTTGAAAGCATGCCTGTAAAGCTCTGTCTCTGTGCACTGAAGTACCAACAAATATTCAGTGGACTCCTTTTAGAAATTATACTGACAGAAGCCTGTGAGATCAAGGCCATCACTTCCGCTCAGTCCACAAATTCCAGATTTTAGTCATTCTGTGCACTGGAAATATCTTCAACTGCTGCCTGCATCATCCTCAGTAACACTGAATCAGATCTGTTCTTCCCTTGTCCCAAACGTTGTATCTGCTGAAGAACTAGGAGGTCTTTTCAGTCTTCTTGTGCATCTATTTCCCTTTAAATTCAGAAGACAGATTCCCACAGCAAAAGAAAATGTAGGGAGTCCCTGTTGCGCTACTGGGGATTTTAGGTAGGAAACTGAACTGTTGGTGGCATTCAGGATTTGCTATTGGGTCAGGATCCTTACTCAGGCAGCACTGTGAAGTGAACATGTCTGTGCTGTCTTATTATTATAAGCTCCACAGGAAGATGGAAGGCTTTTGATTAGCAGAAAAGTTAATAGGACACAAGCTTGAATAGTTAACTTTTTTAATATGTGACAAGATAGAACAGGGAACCAAAAGGTTCTTCCACACCCACTGTGTGTTTGCAGACAGCTCCTTCTTTGTGCCCTTCTCAGCAGCAGCAAGTGCAAAGTGTTCTCAGGTCCTTGGGGAGTTGTATCTGTCCGCTGTGGGAGCTGTCTCTGTGCCCTTGGTGGCAGATTCAGTTTCTGCACAGGCACTGCAGGCGTCAGCTCCACGTGCTGCCCTTGTGCCAGCTAAGCCCAGTTCTTCAGATGTGTCCCTTTCCTGAGCCTTTTCTTTCGCTGCTCCAGAAAAGGAATAATTGCCTCTTCCAACAACCTGACTCCAGTCGATTGTATTTGTCAAATACATAACATGCAACGGACAACTCGCAAAGAGAGGGGAAAAAATAACTGATAAGCCCACCCCGTCACAGTCATCCAGAATTACTCAAACTGGTAGTTGAGAGTTTCATTAAAGTTCCCAGAAGTGCTGCTTAAATCTCTCAGGTCATCAGTTTAAAAGAAAGCATTGAGTGCTTGCTGAAAGATCTTTCTAGCAAACCAACGCAAGCTTCGGTTCACTGTAATCATAGCTATCCTTTAAAAAGCTGTGAGAGTCAAGTCATCTCTCTTTCCTTATACAGCAGAGAAAAAGCCTGGCTTTTAACACACATAGTGTTGAGTTCCACCAGACAGATATATTACCTGTGGAGAAAATAGCATTAGTTTCCCATCTGTCTGAGAAGATCAGAGAAAACTGGTAGTGATCTGTGTTACTGAATTCACCTTGATGCTTCTGATGCATTTGATTACTTTGAAGCGCTGTTCGTGTTTATTTGGCTACCTTTTGGAGACAGGAACTCAGGTTGAGCTATCCTAATGGAAAATAATGTATAGATACAGCAGTGATGCACCTGTAAAAAACCTGATGCACAGACAATCTCTTGTAAAGGATTTCTCAGCGTGTTAGGATGCTTCATGGTATTACTATTATGAGAAACAGCTCTTTCTGGTTTCTACTTTCTATCTGTTTCAAAGGAAATAATGCTACTGATAAATCAATAGGACCTAGGAGAGAAATCTCCCAGGATTTGTGTCTTCATGGATCACATTTTTTTATCCATTTCTTTTTCTCTATGGGCTTCATTCTTAGCCTTTTCCATAGTCAGCATGCTAAAACCACCTGCAGTGGAACAGTTAACACTAGGATTCATAGAATGGTTTGGGTTGGAAGGGACCTTAAAGATCATCTAGTTTCAGCCCCCATGTCATTGGCAGGGACACCTTTCACTAGACCAAAGCCTCGTCCAACTTCCCCTTGAACACCTCCAGGGTGGGGGCATCTACAACCTCCCTGGGCAACCTGTTCCAGTGTCTCACCACCCTCTCTGTAAAGAATGTCTTTCTAATATCCAGTCTAAATCTCCCCTTCTCAACCCTGTTTTGTTCTTTACAGATAATAACTGAATGAACTAGCAGCAGTGTCTATGAAAGAGCAATGCTCCCCCTCTTTATGAGCACTTAATAGTGTCTCAAAGCTTAGAGACTTTACACTGCTGCAAATCAAACATTATCCATGTAGTTGCTTAGGAGATTGACACCACTCATACAGGTGTTGTAGCTGGTGTGAAATTGTTGAAATATTGTACATGGAAATGCAGTCAGGAGAATCACAGAGTCACTATGGTTGGACAAGACCTTTAAGACCATCAAGTCCACCCATTATCTAATTCTACCATGGCTACTACTGCTGCTTAGGAGGGACTTCTTTCCTTTAAAAAAAATCCCTGAAATTAAAAAAATCAGTAAACAGCATCACCAAGAAAGCCTTCAGGTGAATGATTGTCTAAAATCATGGTACTGCATAGAAAAAAACCCCAACAAATGTACCAAGAGCCATGACCAACTCCTGACGAGTGGGATGGAGTTGAATGAAGCTTTAATAAAGTAAAGGGACAACACTTCCAGATAGATATTTCAAAGTGGTTTGAGGGGTGGGAGTGGTTGTTGTTTGGTGGTGTTTTTTAGTTGAAAACTCTGTACCATTTTGTATGAAAAGCAGATACCATTAATGACACTGTCATGTCTAGATAACCAATCTGTCTGCCAAGAAATACTTGAAAGGAAAAGATGCAGCCGGTTCTGAATGACAGCTAATAAGCTAGTTGGTGTTATTAACAGACAGAGCAAAACTTTCTGTACAGGAGGATGGATACTTAGAGCTTTTTGATTTTCATGTATTAGATGCAGTTTAGAAAATCTGTTGTAGATAAGAGAGTGGTTCTGGGTTCATGACAAACCAAACAACTACTGCTTGCTTTGTGCTGAAACTGCTGGCAAGTATTCTAGTTCTGAGATGGATCTTTCTCTGATAGGAGCAGCAGGAGGGGACTGTCCCTCAGGGCAGAGGGGCTGGGAGCTAAGGGAGAGCAGTGAAGCAAGCAGGGTGTACAGGTACAAGACAAATGGGACAGGGCTGATGATAGTGAAATGAACAGCCATGTCCCAGGGTAAATCCATGGGAATGAGGACGGGGCAAGGTTGATTAAGAAGTGCAAGGTGGTGGGTGAGGATCAGCAAGATGCATGGCCAGGAAGAGATATTACCTACAGTATAGCTCAAGTGAATGCCAAGGACCATGGACCTGAGCTCACATGCAGCTCCTGCAGAAGGTGGGGTGGCGTCACCAGGCTTCTTACTGCTTTTCCTAATGTAAGTCCAATCTAAGGCTACACAGGTGCAGTGTCCTTCACATGGCCTTGAACACAGGCAGCCAGATCTCTGGGACAGAGAGTGGGAAAATTCTTTCACAGCCTGCTGCTGCACAACTACACTCCAGTGTCTCTTCACGTAGACTCCTGAGCAACCCAGTGATCATTTTGCATGCTGGCACCAAATCCAAAAAGAGAAATTGTCATGTACCTTTCAGTTCTTCTTGGCCTCTTGCTTGTTGAATTGTTCACCTGTGTTTGCTTGCCTGCAGCCCTTTGCATCACAGCATAGTAGAGTGGTATCTGTTTTAACAACCCCTTTTATCGTAATCTCCAGTGGGAATGTGCTGCCCAGGGAGGTGGTGGAGTCACTATCACTAGAGGTGTTTAAAAAGAGTCTGGATGAAGCACTTAGTGCCATAGTTTAGCTGATTAGATGGTGTTGGGTGATAGGTTGAACTCAATCTCAAAGGTATTTTCCAACATGCTTACTCCTGTATTCTGAATTGAGAATTCAGAAACTTCCCATGCTCTGTTTTTATAGAGGCTGATGGCTTAGCAGAATTATGGGCCAGACTGCACGAGTTTTCTCAACCAGCAGGTCAAATAAGAAAATCATGTTGAAATCAGGATTTATTAAACCTAAAGATCAAGTGTGAACAAAATAAAGAAGTAATTTGCATATCATGTCCCATCTGGATATGTTGGAAATTGTTTCCAAGGTGCTTCACCTTTCTTTGTTGGAGAAAGGAAACAAAAATACCTTACCTCTTTCAGAAGTCATGTGTTCTCTCTGGGCCCTGTATACATTCTTTATGCTTTCTCTGTATTAGCTTTTTCTTCTTCAGTTTATCAGGACCTTTCTTTTCAAGCATCAGTTGTTTAAGCATACCTCATTTCAAATCAGCTCTTGAAATTTAGCTCCTCGGGAGACAGCTCCCAGGGCTCTGCGATGTTTTTGCAGTCTGCTGGACAGGCTATTGTCAGTCTAGGATTTGAAGTGAGCCTGAATGACAAGTTGCCATGCTGTTGGCATCTGAGAATTTCATGCTAAATTAGGGTGAGACTAAATTCCAGAATGTCAAGGGTCAGCAACAAAACTGAACTCTCCTTTTCTAATGCAACTCCACTGTACAAAAGTGACCTGAAAGGCTGTGATTCCCATTGTTAATCGTGTGATGTCTTTTGTATCTCTTTTATGATTTCACATGATGATTTTGCTACATCACTGAAACAATTTCATTAGTGTTTTCTATCCAACATTTGCAGAGAAAGACCAAAGAGTAAACTGTTGTAGCCATAATGCAGCATCCCAGTATCACTCCTCTGTGATACTGCAGGAAACCAAGATTGAGCTTGTGACGTGCTGGCTTTCTGCATTTGAACAGAGAGACAGATAGACACTACTGGGGCTTTCAAATGCAGACTAATTTATTTCTGTCCCTCTGCTTTGAATTCAAATTGTATCTCAAGTAAACCATGAGAAATAAATTGGTTCAGGCAAGATATTAAGATCAGCATTCTATCCCTTTTTAAATTACTTTGTCACTCACATCAAACTTAAGCTCGAAGCATTATGTTTCTGTCACACTTCCCTTGTTTCTCAGAAATCAGGAATGTACATAAGCAGGCAGAAATGGGAGAGAGGCTTTCACCATGCACAGTGTCACCCTCGCACAGCCAGCAGATCCTATGCAAAATACAAGATTTCTAAAGCTTCTTAAGCGTTTACCAGCTCAGTGAGTTATCAAGTTAGGAATAGTTGCACTTCTGTGGAAAGCTCTGTGTGTAATACTGTTGAAAACTGAAGCTCTTGCATCATTTCCCTCTACTTCATTCTTCTCTGGCCGTTATTGCAAATCGCTTCCAAACGCATAAAACCGGTATGGTGTGACAGGCTGCACAGGTAGAGGCTTTACACATTTTTATCTTTAATGGCTAGCTTGAAAATCTTCACTTGTGCCACGGAGAGGCAATTTTAAAAGAGAAATTGCAGCTCTTGACAAAATTCATGAAAATAAGCTGCCAGTTGCATTTCTTAGTTTGTTATGAAAACAAGGTTTATGTGATTATGCTTTCTCTGCCTGTGTTGCTGTATAAATGCATGTGGTGTGCTTCTGTGTACTTCATTCTGTCAATTCCATTCTGATAATGTTTGGTTCAATTGTCCAATATCAAGCAACTTTACAGAACGCAGTCTGAAATACACTAAATTCCCAGGAGTGCCATGAAAAATGTGACCAGGTAGATGAAAGAGACTTTTCTAAACCTCCCCTGGGGGCAGAGAAAAAAAATAGTGCAGCTTCAAACCTTAGAAGATATCAGATAACCTAGTAGGAGAGATCAATTAGGTACATCATAAACAAGGCAATGCATTTTATTTGCTGTGTGGTGCCAAAAGACACATTCCTCAGTTTGATTCCTTCTCATTCTGTGAAATCTTAGATGTAGAGGTTAGGAGGAAGTTCTACACACAGAGTGAGTGATTGCCCATTGGAATGGGCTGCCCAGGGAGGTGGTGGAATCACCATCACTGGAGGTGTTCAGGAGAACACTTTATAGGGTGCTTGGTTGCATGGTTTAGTTGATTAGGTGGGTTGGATGGTGGGTTGGATGCAATGATCTTGAAGGTCTCTTCCAACCTGGTTTATTCTATTCTATTCAAATCTGACACTTTCATGTAGTCAGTATATTAATAATGTCTCCTTCACCCTTTTACCTTCTTGTGGATTCCCTGATGTCTAGTAAGAACTCAACTCCAGCTACAGTCATAGTATGATCTGGTTTAAAAGGCAAGTGGCCATAAGAAAGAGATGCATTGAAAAATTCCTTTTTATTAGTGCTTTTGCCATGTGTGTGTGTTGTACTAATCATTAAAAGAGTGATGATCAGGCAATAAGGTAACTCTGACCCAAAGAAAACCAACACACACAGCTGCTGTTCTGGTAGATGTTTGATGAATTTCATCAGTATTTCTTGCTCCTTCTTGTTTTTCAGATGAAGCAGGTCGGTCACGATGGCTACAACCCCACTTCAGTGGCTGAATGGCTGGATTCCATTGAACTGGGTGACTATACCAAATCCTTTCTAATTAATGGCTATACATCGATGGACCTTGTGAAAAAAATCTGGGAGATTGAGTTAATTAATGTAAGTTAATCAATTCATAGCTGAAGTTCCTCCTAAATACACTACAGCACTTGTCCTTACATATCAAAGAGAAAGCACAACAGCAAATTGCACTACAATAGCTGTCTCTGACTACTGCTAATGTTTACAACTTCCCTGCCTGTCCTTGAGTTGACTGTACACTTTGCTTCCATTTGCTTCACCATTGTTTTTAGCATGGTATTCAACCAGCCTGATTGTGTCTGCCTTCTGGATGCTGAATGACATTTCAAAATATATTCTGGGAGTTTATAGCTACAAAGCATAAATCTTGGTGTTCAAAATGCCTAGCAACAGTCCTTCTTGTAAAGATTCTTTTGCACATGCTGTGGCTAAATTAAACATAAAGGAAACCTCAAATATAGTTAATATGCTGTGCTAAAGGAACAAAATATTTAATTATCAGGTTTGCTTCAACCTTTATTTACATGAGTCAGATTAGATGCCCACATATGGGCAAGCATAAACTTTAATGTAGACTGCACTGCAGAGTAATTTGCAGTAAGATGAAGTTTGCACTGCTGCAGTGAAGACATTGACAACACAACTTTGCCAGTGGAATTTTCATGTAAGTTATGTGTCTGAAACTGGGTTGTTTCCTTTTGGGAAAGAGAGATGATTGCAGCTTTGGAAATCAACTGTATTGTTAGTTTATTTGAATTTTAGGGCAATCCCTACATGGAGAAAAGCCCAGTATCATATTTTATTGACTCTTCCCAGTAAAAGGTTGTGCTTTTCCTTCTAATATAGGAGACCCTGGACTTCTGCCTCTAATTAGTGACTAATAACAGAACAGTCAAAGGGCCACCATAAGTAATAAAATATAAGATAAAGCAGCTCATGCAGATCTATAGTAGGAAATGATTGCCAGTGTGTCCCAGGCTTCAGAAATGATGGTGTGAAACCGTGTTCTAACACAGTAACTAGTGCATGATGCACAAGCAGCCATAGCCCAAGACCAACATCTAAATCAAATCATTTTTTTAAAAAACAGAAAAAACAACTGAGAGCTAAAACCAGTCCATGTTGGAATTTCTTTTAGGATTTCTTTTCTCCCTGTCACATTACAATTAATGTTAGCTGGTACAAAAATGTAAGGTAAGACCAAACTCTGCCTTACGTGTTGTGTTTGTTGCATTCAATGCATGCTGTAGGTGTAATTGAAGTCAGGATATCATTCTATAATTGAAGTCAGGATATGAGTGATGCTATTATGGGTGTCTACTGCTAAGCTGTTCACAACTGTGATTCTTTCTTCTGTAAGTGGCTGGAATTTTAATCAGACCTGGGGACCCTTTGCTCTAGAAGCTAATAGAGATTAACAGCCAGCACTGAGTTGAAAAAAAAAATGGAAGATTCTGTTCACGTTGTCTTCCGCAACTTAGTTTTGCATCTCAAACACTTTGCCATAATCAATTGGGAAACAAATTACCCTTTAGCTCCCCCAAGTGGATCATTAAAACTTCATTAAAGGCTTGTGGTTTGATTCCAAACCGGCTTAAAATGATGGGTACTGAAGTACCTGCACTGAAGTTAGCAAGAAGATGCTTCTGTAAAATTATAAATCAGACCAGCATCTATCCCTCTAATTTCAAAGCCTAAAACAGTTTTCTTTTTGAAGGCCTGTGCTTCTTGGGGTAACACTCCCAATTTGATATGACTAGCAAGAAGCTGTTGATCAGTTGTTTAAGTTTTGTATAGGTATAGATACCTACAGAGGTAATTCTTTCTCCTACCAGATATAATATAGTATTGTGTTGTTCGAGGGCACAGCAAATAAAACAGTTCTACATCTCAGAGTTTCTATTCTAGTCCAGGCAGCATATGTTTGATTACCACCAATCAGTAGGAGCCAGCTGTAATGATATAATGTTCACTGAGAAAATCTGTAGCTTAGAAAAGTATTTACTGTTATTTTTCTGTTTCAATTGAGGGGAATCTTTCAGAAGTGGACCAGAAATTGGTTTGAAGCATTGTGCAGTCTGGCAGAACGAGATACTTACCCCTGACCAGCAGGCCTGCTGCCTGAAATCAATTTCAAAGGTCTCACTTCTCATTCAGACAATAGTAAACAAGAGCTTATTACAGAAAGTTCTTCATAAAGGAACATAGAAAAGTCAAAGCCACTAACTCTGGAACAGGACTGCTGACTTGAGTAGGTCAGAGTCCAGGAACTTGAAAAATAAGAGAAAAAAACAGACTTAAACACCCTAAAAAGAATTCAAAGTACCCTTGATTTGTGGCTCTTGGTGTTTAAGTTGTGGATGGAGCAAGAAGTTTCATATGCATTTATACCAAATAGGAAAAAATATCTATTTATATCATGGGCTATGGATTTGACAGTATGATTTTCATTTTAACCATCAGCTAAACCAGTTGCAGACACTGAATTTGACAGAAAAGCCATTCCTGCTTTGGTGCAAGGAAACTCTTAGTTCATATTTGGTGCTTTTAACCAATAAGGCTTTGGGAAATCATCCATGGCTTCTGGAGGAGTGGAAACAAATTTGAAGCTAGAGAGAATACTTTGTTAGATAAATTGGTATAGCTCAAAAGAGAGAGGGAAGAAGGGGGCATTTAATTTTTCACAAATCCTTCTTTACATCTTAAACCATGAATATTCTTTATCTTCTTTCTGCACTTCTTGTGACCCTCAACTCACGTGCCTGTGGATGAAGTTCATGAAGCTTTAGATTTGTTTTTCCAGCTCTGAACTGATCGAAAGGCCATGCTTTATCTTAACACATCGCCAGACACTCTTGTGACATTTACTTTTCACACAACTTCTGTGTGATGCTGACCAAGACACTTTTCCTCCACTCCACAGCACACATTTATTCAATTAAGTTATTAAAGAAAACAGATAATTTGTAGAAAGACAGAAAGGAGAAGGCACATTCTGAGAGTCTCTCTGCAGCTGAATGAAGCTAGCCTCTCTATATTCCCTTTCTAAACTATAACTGATGTCAAAAGAAAGAATTATTCAGGGTGGTTAAATTGTGATTAATCATCTGAGTTGTTTCCTAGGGGAGTTTATCTATCCTTACTCCACATAGAGATTCTGAGAAGACTAGCTTTAGTATAAGTGTTGATCTGCTTGAGGGTAGAGAGTCTCTACAGAGGACAGGCTAGATCAATGTGCCAAGTCCAATAGCATGACGTTCACCGAGGCCAGCTGCTGGGTTGCCACCATGTGCAATCCTATGCAACTGTACAGGCTTGGAGAAAACTGGCTGGAAAGGTACCCAGTAGAAATGGACCTGGGCATACTGGTTGACAGCCAGCTGAGTATGAGCCAGCAGTATGCTCAGGTGGCCAAGAAAGTCAACAGCATCCTGGCCTCTAGCAGCAGTAATGTGTCCAGGAAGACTATGGAAACGATCATGCCCCTGTAGTAAGCGCTGATGAGACCACACCTTGAATACTGTGTTCAGGTTTGGGCCCCTCACATTGAGGTGCTGGAATGTATCCAAAGAGTAATGAAGCTGATGAGAGTACTCAAGCACAAGTATTATGAAGAGTGGCTGAGGGAACTGGAATTGTTTAGCCTGGAGAAAAGGAGGCTGAGAAGAAATCTTATCACTCTCTATAACTACCTGTTAGAGCAACAGGTTGTAGGTTGTAGCAAGAGGAGTGTCAGTCTCTTTTCCCAGGTAGCAAGTGATAAGAGAAAACAGCCTTAAGTTGTGCCAGAGGAGATTTAGGTTGGATATTAGGAAACCTTTCTTCACTGAAAGGGTTCTCAAGCCCTGGAACAAGCCTCCCAAGGACATGGTAGAGTCACCATCCCTGGAGATATTTTTAAAACATGCAGATGTGGCACTTAGGGACATGAGTTCGAAGTGGGCATGGTAGTGTTAGATTTATGGTTGGACTCAATGATCTTAAGGCTATTTTCCATGCTAAATGATTCTGTGATTCTATGTTTAAAGTTAACCTTTGTGAGTTACATCTGACTCCTGCAGGATACTGAAATGATCAGAGCTTTTAACCTTCTTGTCTTCCTAAAAAGAATAGCTCATTCACTACTTCCAGCACTGTTTTACCATCCTTGGATCTAGGCAAACACATTTAAAAATGTGAGAAGGTGGCCAAATGTCCAAGCTACTGGTAGTAAAGGCCATCTTCCCTCAGCTTCTCTGGTCCTCCAGCTACCTCACTAGCAGCATTAGAAAAAAGTCTAAAATGCAGCTTCCTGCAATGTATTGGAAATCACTGCAGCAAGGTAATCTCTGCTCTAACTTAACATGCTAGTTTCTTTCTGACTTCTGTCTATACATATGTAGTGTGTATGTCTTTTCTACAAGCACCAGTTACTTAAAGCATTTGAATCAGAGTCATTTTAAAAGTTATTCATTTGTCTTCTTACAAGCTGCCATTCTCAGTCCCTTTTCAACAAGCCAGACTTAGAAATGTAGGTTTTATTTCACTAATTCATTTGTCATTTCGATCATCAATTTTCCCAGACCCATGTGCTTCATGATTTTCTCAGGTATATGCTTCCTGGGAAGCATTGTTCTAATTTTCTTATCTTGGGATTGTGAGTAACCAGAATGCTTTCTGCCAGCTTTAGCTTTCTCAGCACTTCTGGATTTGTCTCCCAAGTGTCTTTGCTCATTAGCGAGGTCAGCTTCTGTACCCAGATTCAGACATCATTTATTCAATACTGTAGCTACAAGGAACTTTTCTGAATACATATTATCTGCTGGGGGGGGGAGGAGGAAAGTCCCTTAGGTTCTGAAATCCTCTAACCCATCTGAATTGTGCAACTGTGCTTTAAAGTATAAATGTTCGTCTCCGTGACTAATCGCATTATTCGTGTCTGTTATTCTGGATTGCTTACGTAACCCTCCCCCTCGGGGAGTCACTCCCTTCAGGGAACTTTTACCAAGAAGATTCTTCAGGCAAGATACAAACAGCTTAAAAGAACAAAGCCAGTTATTTATCGTCTAAGACACACAATACATTGTAGGACTAATGAACTAGGCATTAGATCAACCCCCACCAAATGAGTCACTAAGTCTAATGGCCACATAGTCATCACTCAGGTAGGAGAGGGCTGGCGTATGTTGCTCCCTGGAATAGGTTATGATGTTATTGAGGTGCTGTCATAGAATCATAGAATCAATAAAGTTGGAAAAGACCTCAAAGATCATCAAGTCTAACCTGTCACCCAACACCTCATGGCTACTAAACCATGGCTTCAAGTGCCATGTCCAATCCTTTTTTGAACACCTCCAGGGACAATGACTCCACCAACTCCCTAGGCAGCACATTTCAATGGTTAACAACTGTCTGTGAAGAACTTTCTCCTCACCTCGAGCCTAAACTTCTCCTGGTGCAGCCTGAGACTGTGTCCTCTTGTTCTGGTGCTGTTTGCCTGTCTTCTGATTGCCCTTTATTTCCCGTTGGGTTTTTTTACCTTTTTGTGTGAGTGCTGTTACCCTTGAGTCCTTGAGGTGCTGGTTTCCCATCTCCACAATCTCACGTCTGCACCTCTACCTTTCTTTTCTCATAAGCTTCCAGCCTGTGCACTCTCTTGCAGCTCCTTCTCACACCCCAGCAATTTTCACAGAAGGCTGAGAACAGTTGCACAGCTGTGCTGTGCTGAAAGTAGGCCTTGATTCACAGATAGCTGAATTCCTGGGAGGAAGGTTACATGTAAGTGGCCTGGTTTACATTTCTTCTCAATTAGTTCATCCTGTATTGGGAGCTTCTATTTTTTTCACATCCATCTTCCACGTGGATAATTCGATTTTTGTCTTATGTAAAATTAACATTTGCTAAATGATTTCCTAAACTCAGTTACTGTCCAGATCTTCATCTTTTGGGGAATTGTTCTTCATACTCTCTCCCAAATTGCATTCCTGGTTTGTATTAGGTTATAATGGTTGCTGTTCAGAATCGGATCAAAGATAATAGAGAGAGAAAGTATCTACCAATGGACTGCCTTCCTTCAGCTTAGAATTAAACCCTTTGGACCCTCTACAACATTTCCAACAAGTTCCACAATTTAATTTATATTAGGTTATAATGGTTTATATTAGGTTATAATGGTTGCTGTTCAGAATTGGATCAAAGATAATAGAGAAAGTACTAATGGACTGCCTTCCTTTAGCTTAGAATTAAATCCTTTGGACCCTCTACAACATTTCCAACAAGTTTCACCATTTAATTTAGTTCTGTGCTGTATGAAAAACTGATTCTTCAGTTTTGTTTAAAGCTGCAACATGATCATTTCACTTGAGCCCACTGAGGTTTGCACTGTAGAAAGGAAAGAAAGTGAAAATGGCCATACTGAAACAGATCAGGGGCTCTACCTCATCCATTGTGCCAAGACCAGGGAAGGCTACATGGATAGGACAAGCACATTATGAATTAGCTGCACAGCATTCTTCTAATCATTAATAATTTTCAGCTCAGGGACTTCTGGAATTGGGACAGTTCTTCCTTGTCTTTTTACCTCAAATGAATTATCATCATCATCATCAGGTTTTATTATCTTACTGCTATTTATAAATATATCGAACAACAGAAATCCATTCACAGATCTCTCCAGGATTTCACTGTGAACCTTATTCTGCCCTGAAAATGACATTTTCTCTTTCAGATTCCTGCTTTAACCAGCTGTTTATCCATATATAACTTTTCTTATTCCTTAATGATATAATTATTTTGTTGGGGGGGGGTGGTTATGATTATTATTTTTTTATGGGCCTTTTTAAAAGTGGCTTTATTAAAAGGTTTTAGGAATCCAGGCAAGCAAGCAACATATTTTTGACTGTTTCAAAGAACACTAATAGCCTTTTGGAATATAAAGTGCCTTTGCATGTAGTCAACTAAACTCTTCCTGGTTGTATTTATCTATGTGTCCACTACCATTATGCACCATTAAATTCCTACTAATTTGCCTGGGGCAGGTTTAGAGGCCAGCATTTCCATGAATCTTCCATGAAACTCTCTTCAACAATTGGCATCCATCTGTCATTTTACAGTGCTCAGATAACAAGAAAGTTTTAAGGATGTACTTACACATCATTGCTAGCAGTACAGGAAGCTCATTCTTGAATTCCTTCTCTATTTGTATTTCCTGTGCTGTGGTTCATTTTGTACACTTCCACCATTTCCACTCTCATTTGCAAACTGAACAGATTTAGTCTATTTAGCCATTTCATGCTTCCATAAATCCTTGCTCCATATCTTTCTAGTCCTTCTCTGCACAGGTCCAATATACAGAGTTCCAACTGCAGTGTAATTTGAAAGTCAGAATTGCCTTATATGTATTTAGCTTGAGCCTATTGCTTTAAGCAATGGAAACCATTGCATTGAACTTATTTCTCAAAGTTCTCATGAAGCTTTAGCCAATTAATGCACCTACAATATCAGCACAACTCATAGTCTCTGTTTAAAGAACTTAAAATAGACCACACACTGCATTCAGATTCCTTGACCAGGTTACTGTCTCAGTCTCACTTAGCAGCCTCCTTATCTACTCCAGCAAAGGAGATAGCAGCTGTGCATCTTTACTGGGTAATGCACACCAAATGGATGCATTTTGTACAGTGCCCACTTGACTCCATAGCATGGAAAGATGTGTTTTTCCTTAAGAGGGCTGTCCTTCAGTTTCTCTCTGACAAATTACTCAGTGACTCTACTTCTCTCTATGTTACTTAATTTCCCAAGCGTGCCACTCTACACCGGGGGAATGAAACATCACATGTCCTCAGATATTGTGACTGCAGATCCATATTTCCTGTTCCTTTTCCTCTCCAACTCAGTCCCCTGCTAGATTCCAGATCACTGAAAAGAATTAGGAATGCTTGGAGCCAGTGTCCTTTCTGATCTCCCAGAAACACTGCTGGCTGATCAAAATGCCCCCAGCTCTTCCTGCAGTTGCTGTCTAAATAGCTCTAACAACTGTGATAATTAGAAAAGCTTTCAACACCATGAGTCTGCACTAGCAGTAGGCTGTGGCATCTCAAGTTATTAGGTGTTTTGTTATTTAAAATAACTTCTACAGTTGTTGAGTTTAGAAGATGCTCTGTATGAGGGTTCTTTCTTCACTCCTTCCAAACATTCAGGAGTATATTACTAGGGTACTTGATTAGGGAGGTACTTGAAGGTAATTAATGTAACCCAATGTGTTTTAAACAGCTGTGCACACAGCTGTGTGTATTTATATATCAATATATATAATTGAAGGTAAAGATCATCAGAGTTTGGACTCGGTGATCTTAAAGGTCTCTTCCAAGTGAAACAACTCTATGATTCTGTGAAATCTCCAGCAAGTTAACTGATGGACTCACATTCAAATGCAAATCCACTTCTGTAGAGACAACCATGTTGATGTACCGGGGCGAAAGCAGAAGTCTTACATTTCAAAGTTTCTAGGTAGCATAAAACGCTTGGCAATGTCTCTGACATCCTGCAAAACAAATGTGTCTTTTCTGTTGAGGAAAAGATATTTCTAGCTTTTGAAAGTTTTCTGGGAATCTTTAGCATTCTCTTCCAGCCAGGCTGAACATTCAAGAAAATCTTTTCTGCTCCAGTTGTCATGTCTTCTGATGCTAAATAACTACCACTTTTGAAGTGGTTAATTCACAACCTTGATTAATTTGTGGAAAAAGGAGGGGAACTTCCAGTATCTGTTCAAATTCTTTGGCTCACTTGTTTGCAAACCTTTTCTAATCAATATAAATAAATTGATCCTAATTAATATAAATTATAGGGCTAAATATAAAGCACTTCTTTGACAACAAGATAGTTGCTCATATGTTTCAAATCAAATACTCTGAAGACAGTGCTGGAATTGAATAGCATTCATCATGAATGGGAGCTGGGATTGTTTAGCCTGGAGAAGAGGGGGGTCAGGGGTGACCTCATTGCCCTCTACAACTACCTGAAGGGTGGTTGTAGCCAGGAAGGGGTTGGTCTCTTCTCCCAGGTAACCAGCACCAGAACAAGAGGACACAGTCTCAAGCTGTGCCAGGGGAAGTTTAGACTCGAGGTGAGGAGAAAGTTCTTCACCAAGAGAGTCATTAGTCATTGGAATGTACTGCCCAGGGAGGTGGTGGAGTCACCATCCCTGGAGGTGTTCAAGAGGAGACTGGACATGGCACTTGGTGCCATGGTCTAGTCATGAGGTCTTGGGTGACAGGCCGGACTCAATGATCCTCAAGGTCTCTTCCAACCTTAGCGATACTGTGATGAAGCATTATTTCTCATGAATTAATGTAGGATAGACTTGCTCAGTTCCTCCTACATTAGCAGAAAAATGCTGCCAATGAGGTTACACTCATGTGTTAGCTGCTACAGTTGTAAGTACAAAGGATAACTCTCTAAACTATTCTATTTCCCTTTGAAATGGAACCACTAGGTTCATTGCATGCACAAAAAAATGATGAGAGAGTATACAAAGAGCACTTTTTCTGTTTTGTTTTTCTTTGCAAAGAAAAGATTATTTCATTCATCCAGGGCACCCACAGAGGTCTAAAAGGGGATTTTCTAATGCACCTCTTTGTTTCTTTTGCAAGAAAGAAATACCTACCATCATACAGTAAATGTATTCCATTGGATCTTGCATTTGAAAATACTTCTCCCCGTGGTTATACTCCTCCTGCTTTGAATACTGGCAGCAGCTCCATCAGTCACTCCGTTTGTAAATGGCTGTGGATGTTACTGATCATTTAGAAACTGTTGTTATGTTGTAGTTTTGCAGTGGAAAATCTTGTTGCCTGCACTTTATCTTCAACAAATCCGTGTGCCAGTACTGAAATTTCATAACATATTAGACTCTTCTGTACAGTTTCCGCATGTTACGCTTTGCATAGGTAGTGATTTCATAGCCTTTGGAAGAATTCATGTGCAAACTTCCATCTGTTCCTCATGCTAATGCAAAAAAGATCAGGAGATGAAATAAACTGGCAATTTCTGCAAACCAGCCGCAGTTTACCTCTTCACACTCCCACCTTGGATCATGGCAGTGCTCAGACTCGAGAGAAGTGGGAGGAAAAACACTTCTTCAAGTTCAAATACAATGCTTTAGCAGTTTGCAATGCAACATGCTTAAAAAGAAGATAAGAAAAAAAGGAGAAAGAAACAGAAAGTATTTTCACTGTGAACATTTTCAGGACATTGATTTTTTTGGTAATATAATGACTCTTTTGTAATCCATCTGGTTTCATTTTGCACTAGAGCTGATTTCCATCCAAGGTGTTGTATAAGCACTTTGAAATAATTTCCCTAATTCTGTATTTATGTATTTTTTTATATATTATAGCAGTAATCTCAAAGTTGCTATTTTCTGATTGACAAGTGTTCAATAACCATGTTTGATCAGTAAATGTAGCCACTGAAATGTGCAGATAGGTTTCCCTATATCCTGTATTTATTTTTTGACTGTAAGGATTTTAGTCACATCAAAACGGTATAATTTAGTACCAATCAGGTTTACCTCTCTTATGAGGTAAATCTTTGCTCTTAGAAACCAGAGCTTTTTCCTTACTCTTGTCTTTTTTTTTTTCCCCCTTTCCCTCTGCCCCACGCTCTCTTCAAAACAAATTATAATCAGGTAGTGATTGGCAGCAATTTTTAGCACTAATAATGAAAGCTGAGCAATTTTAGCACCTATTGTGTTCCACCTGCAGGATCATTTTCTTGTCCTGTAACACACTAGGTAGCACAAATGATTGATTTATAATGCAAGATAATTCTTTTTTAATACTAAAGCAAAGTACTCTGCCTGGTGCCAGAGCAGGCACTGTGTCTGTAAGTACCCTAACAAAGTCTTCCTCGATTCAGGCAGCAAATAAATCGTCTTACCATCTGATTTTCTGTCTAAAATGGTTTGTTCTCCAGGGTGTAAATCAAAGGTAGCCCAAACCAAGGCTTCCTCTTCCCTTTGGAAAAAAAAACCTAAAAATAAAACCAACTAGAAAATAACTTTTCCTCCTAGCCCACTAGTTCTGTACAAAACCAGATAAAATAAACAGTCACTAAATGTTTTGTTGTCCTAGGCAACAACTTGTTCTACCTGCAGTAGCTTAGAAGAGCTCTGGATAAAGAGTTACATTTACCCAGCTTAACCTTTTCAGTGCTGGTGAGCCAGCAAGAAAATTTGGATTTACTTTTTTAAAATCATGTCCTTTTTCAAATCCTTTGATATTAATGTAGACACTTCAGACACATTCTGTGCTGAATGTGGCCTCCCAAATCTGAAGTTTTAGGTTAGCATCTTTCATTATAATAAGATTTGTAGATGGTAGTAAAAGGTAGTTCTTCTCCTAAAAATAATTCCATTATGAATATTTACATTTCTGGACAGCATTTATGTTAGTTTAGCTGCAATAAATTCCCTATTTCAAATGTTTGCATTTTCTGACTGCAGAACTCAGCTCTAGCTTATGGTATTTTAAAACAGATTCTCTCGATTGAAGTCAAACATGAAATACCTGAAGATCGTGGTAGAGAAAAGCAAAGAGGAGCACAGTGATATTGATGATTTCCTGCCATATTTCTCCCTTTGCTTTGAAGACATTTGCAGTGCTAAAAAGCATCAAGGATCATCCCCCATTTGCAAAGACATGAAGCTGCAGAATTTGTTATATAATACTTTCAATAACTGCAGTGCTACTTTGATGCTTTTAAAAAGAATGCTGGTTTTCAACTCTTATTCAGCAGCATGCAAAGGGGAAATGTTTTGAAATCTTTCCTTTTTTCCCCCCTGCTTCTTTATTGCTTTGAAGGATATTGAGAGGAGCTGGTATTTCCTATGAAAATTCCCAAGAGTGCATCAGATCTTGACTAGCATCATTTGTCTTCTGTTCACAACTGCTTTTAATAGTTAAAGGAAAAGTGCAGGGCAGTCATTTGAGCTGTAAGGATCACAGAAACATTGTCTTTGTACAGCAGCTCTCAGGTGTAAGAGTGCCATGTAGACCTATCACAGTCATTAATGCGCCCGAAATAAGATGACAGCATCGTCCCGGAACTTCTACCTGATTCTCCCTTGTCACATTGTTCAGAGCTAGCTTGGATATGCCTGGAATCCATGGCACTTGTATCATACAGATGCAGTCCTGGAGTTTAAAAAGAGTGAAAAGTATTATACTGAGATTATTAATAGAAGTAAGGTCAACAATTTTCAGCACAATGAGGGGAAGTGTTCACTTGGCTGTAAAAGGCTCTGTTGCAGCCTAGAGCCACTAGGGCTCCAGTCCTTAAAGTCATCTTCAAAGATTTCATCCTTCATTGTTTCTAAGTTTCAAAGTAGTGAGGTTTCAGGCATTTTCCATAAAGGGCAATTCAAAATCCAAATAGCTGCTGGTGAGAAACCTTTAATCTTCAGTCTGTGTTATTTCAAAATTACATACCATTACCTCAAATTTTCTACAGATGTAAATAGCACATTGGCAGCCCCAATGTTTACACCCTTGCAGAAGTTATTGGCAGGTATTTGTGATCCCTTTCATTGTAATCTAGTCATTGCAAGGTTATGTACATTAAAATCCTTTTCTCTTCTTCATTGCTTATTTTAAAGAATGTTCTTCCTGTCGTGCAGAGATCTTACAAGTGCAGTAGTCGCCCAAAAGATGAATGTTGCATGGATCTGAATTCACTGCCATCATTTGAAAAAGGGAATTTGAGAAAATGCAGCTAAATGGGATTTGATGGGCAATGATATCCAAAATGGCATTCAGATAAAGGATTACCATATAGCTTTTGCAGATCTGTTACTCTGATGATAGGAAATGAGAGATTTCTCTGGCTTTATAGAGTTCAAAACAGCAAGTCAGTTTCCAAATCTCTTACAGTGTGTTTTTCATCAAGGAATTAAGCACCTGATTCAGATGCAGTAATGACAGAAAGTACTGGAGAGAAGAGGGGAGAAGCTAGACCTTACTTTTGTTTAGGTGTTGAAAGCTGCATCACAGATTGACAAATTCAGATTGCATCAGGTTGGAAGGGACCCACAAAAGTCATGATGTCCAATCCCCCTGCAGTCAGCAGGGACAGCTCCAACTAGATCAGGTTGCCTAGAGCCACATCAAGTCTGATCTTGAATATCTCCAGGAATGGGGCCTCAACCTTATCCCTGGGCAACCTCTTCCAGTATTACACCTCTCACTGTAAAGAACTTCTTCCTAAGGTCCAACCTAAATCTACCCTGCTGCAGTTTCAAACCATTGTCCCTCATCCTGTCACTACAAGCCCTTCTGAAGAGCCTCTTCCCAGGCTTTCTGTAGGTCCTCTTCAGGTATTGAAACGTAGTTTTAAGTTATCAGTTGTATATGTGTGTGTGTGTGTGTATATGTAGTTGTAGTTATCAGAACCTGTTTGAGCCAGTCAGGTTCCATGAGCTCACTCATCAGAAAAGGACATGCATTTCTCCAAAATACCAAAGTACCATTTTATATCATTCTGGAGAACGACAAATCAATTTCCAAAATACCAATTTTTATCATTCTGAAGAAGTCAGCCCAAACTCCTGGCCATCCTGATTTTCTCAGGGTCTAGACTCCATCCTACTATTTAAAGCAACAAGTTAAATAATAATAGTGACTAGCTGCAGATGAGCTTCTGAATACTATGTGGCAGTCTCTATCATTAAACAAAAATAATAACATTCTCACCCTGCTCTCTTCCACATTCATGATCTACTTGAGGATGGAAAACACAGTCATAATGTCTACCTTTAAAATAGTTACCCCTCCAGCAAGCCTCAAAAAATGCATATTCACTCACATGCACACAGAAAGCAAAAGAATTATGCAGAGCTAAGTATTTTAAACGTTTGTGTTCCCACACACATTATGGCTCTGCTGTGCTCTCAGTGAACGTAACCAAACACAAAGCAGTTTGTGCTTCCTGTCTTATGAGTTAAATTTATATAAGATTTATGTAAGCAGAAGAGAGGCATCAAAGCCATAGCTGAGAAGGATGGATGGCAAAGCATCAGGCTAGTTCATAGATTTACATTATTAAACAGCAGTGATAGATCTACTCTGCTGCTGTTGTTGAAGCTGAGCAACAATTTGCAAGCAGAAATAATTCTTCTTACCTGCTTTTAATAGCAAAGTGTTCGGTAGCACTAGTACATGACATCCACCAGGAAAGTTCATTAGCTCCGGTTACGTGCTCTGATCTGGGAACATTTTTGTTATTGTTGTTGTTAACTTGTGGCTCCCTGGGAGACAGAAGTATAAAATGTGACTTAATGTGGGGGGGGGGGGGTAAATGACAGAAGTTTAATATGTCTCTAAGCATATGGAGCGGTTGGCTTTGAAAATTGCTAGAACTGACGCGTGGGAAAGGGGAAACTGAGAACTGAGGAGAGCTGGTAGTAAATGAGGGAGTTATATGCAAGGATGAGATGTTAGGAGTGGGAAACAACTGCCATTAGATGCTGATGGGCTTAGCAAGAAAGGCTAGAAATACATAGTGAAGTAACATACACAGAGTGTGTACAAGTAGCGGATAAACCAGAAAAAGATGAAGTTAAAGTCCTTACTTGGTGTCTAGCCAAACTGTAAACAAATGACTAGACAGCTATATAGACAGTTTCAAATCTACACAATTGCTTTTACAATTAGCTTTTCTTGTCCTTCTGTAGACTTCAGATTAGCTTGCTGGTTCTTTGTGGCAGGAAATCATCTTCATGGATTGATAGCTCCTAGAACACTCTCTAAAACATGATGTAAGCCGCTAGTTTCACTCAGTGTTTTTACTGCTGTTATTAACAAACAATTACAGGACATCAAAATATTGATTTACAGACAATGTGAAAGATGACCATGTCTTAGGCATTGCAGAAGAAATGAAACATTGGATAATGTTTCAGGTAAGAGGATTTGTGTAAGAATACCTTGATGTAAGACTGATTTACTTATTTATTTATTAACAAGGTTCTTTGAAAATGGTTCATTTAGGCCATGGGCAAAATATTTTCCTAGGGATTTTGGTATAATGCACTTCAGTTTTTCACCATAAGATTTCTAATGGTTTCTGGAATCCAGATAAGGAAGAGAAGCAAACAGGCTGCTATCTCCTCTGCTTTTCCCTGGGGATTTAAGACAGATTATTCCAGTGTGTCAAGGATAAAACCCCCTCACTGCTTTTGCAGGAGGTGCTGTTAAGCAAAATGGCTGAGATTTTGTGTTCACTGCTGACAATTTGTTATATTTCCATAAGCAACAGCATTTTAACATTTCATGTGGGTTATTTTCTCGTTGGTATTTTTTTTCCTGTGTTAAGTATGCAATGAGCTACTGCATTTGTCTTCTGAGAATCCAAGAAGATATTGCTCATAATTCAGTGTGGACCTATTAACAGGGCAGTGAAGAGTTAGTGTCCTGAAAACAATCCTGAAACTCACTCACTTGTATTGACTGTGTACATAGTGATTATCAAGACAGTGAATACGCTCAGAGAGGGTCTGAAATATAAGTCTTCTGATGGGAAAACATCAAGGTAAGTTGAAATGAAGGCGAGAGTCAGAAATGTGTTTACTGATCCTGCAGAAACCTGTCATCAGAATCACAACAGACATAATTATGAGTATCTGAAATTTTGGTGTTCAGATTCAATCTTTGTCACGTCCTGCTGATGTCTTGAAAGTGGCAAAACTATTAAAAAAGAAATAAAAATACAAATCAACCTTTCCCAGTTATCTGTCCAAGTGTAGGATGGTGTTCTAAAGGAGATCTCTCTGTAGAATGAGGATTATTGGTAGTACTCATGGTCAGGTTTTACATGCATCCAGTCAAACAACAATAAGAGCACAACCTGCTTTGTGTGTTTCAGAAGCTGACACTTGGCTTTGGAAAATGCCACATGGGATCAATTCTTTTTATTGTTCACCTTTTCTCCTTTCTCCTTTTTATCTCAAGAGCAATTTCCACACAAATGTTTTGGAGCTGTTTGCTCTCACTGTGTCTTTACCCCCTGATTTCATAATCCTGTTTAGGTGACACGCTGAAAGCTGGCATGGTACATAAAGAGCAAATGCTGGTCAGTGCAGTGTACACTCTGGGGTGTATCTGGGGGTTTGGACTTTCAGTGCTTTCACCAAAGCAGTCTTGGAAGCAGCTGAAAACTTGGCTTGGCAGTACATTTGTCACTGTGCGTGTGTGTAAAGTCTGTAAAGTCTTTAATTGTCTGTAAAGTTCTGGAGTTCTCTCTCTCCTGATGAACCCTACTGCTACTTTAACAACCCAGCATGCTTTCTCAGTGCATTGTCTGACACGAGGCTCTTGAGAACATTTAAAGCATATGGACTGAAACAGCTGTTGCAGTACTGTGAGGTGTTTAGATGTTATGTAAAGATGTACAGATAGTAATATAACGAAAGGAAGTGTTATACAATCACTTAATTGGGTGCTATAATTTCATATGTACTTATCCAGCCTGCTTTTTGTGTTGTGTTTAACTTGCTCATGGTCTCCCCTTCCTGCCTTTGAGTTTATTTTTAAGGTTTTTACTTTTCCAGCCTTCATATGATCTTAGAGCACAAGCAATAAAAAACAAGGCCAGTGATATTTTGACCCAACCACACTCTCTCTTTTCATAGATAAGCAGAATGAACCTCATTGACGTTGCTCAGTATCTAACCAGCCAATCCAAAAATGCTTCATTTAAAAAACAAACAAACAAATAATTAACCCACCCCCCCAAAAAAAAGTTTCAAAGTACATTTTTGCTAAATTATGCCACCACAAAGGGCTCTGTGTGTGGGGAAATTCATAATTGTGTCTTTCATCTGTGCATTATATTAATAAGTCATTTCATATCTTCCACTCATTAAATGTGTGGAATCGTAGAATGGTTTAGGTTGGAAGGGACCTTAGGGATCATCTACTTCAACCTCCCTGCCATGGGCAGGAATACCTATCAACTAGACTTGGCTGCTCAAGGTCTCATCCAGCCTGGCCTTGCACACCCCCAGGAGGAGGCATCCACAGCCTCCCTGGGCAACCTATTACAGAATCTCACCACCCTCAAACTGAAGAACTTCTTCCTAATATCCAGTCTGAACCTACTCTCCCTCAGCTTAAAACCATTCCCCCTTGTCTTGTGGCTAGACACCCTTCCCCTCCCCTTCTCTCTCCAGCCTTTTTGTAGGATCCCTTCAGGTGTTGGAAGGCAGCTCTAAGGTCACCCCGGAGTCTTCTCTTTTCTAGGCTGAACACCCCCAGCTACCTCAGCCTATCCTTATAACAGAGGTGTTCCAGAAGTGCAGCAAGGCATTGCATTGTTGAAAAAAACCTATGCTTTTCCTACATATGTGTTAATTTTTAAGTTTCTTTCCCCAACTGGTGCTACAGTCCTCAATCATGGATATGTTGGAAGCTTTCCAGATGATTTTATTTCTGCTAACATGAATTTGCTTGAGAAACAGACACTGTTTTTCTTAACTGTATCACAATTCTAAAAAGGAACTTTTGAACAATATCTTTCAACCTTTTAAGACATAAAATAGGTAAAGACATTTTAATGCCAGTTGCAAATCTAATGTATGCAAAAGTGTCACCTTGAAAATATATTGCAGGTAGGCAATTGGGAAGAAATTCTTAGTGTTTCCTTTGACATGTATTGAAGGTGCTAAGTCATATTCTACTTTAGCAAAAGTAGAAGGACCCTATGAGGGGATAAGATTTCAGGTGCTGGCTATATCAGTGAAATTCATATTTACAACTCAGGCATAGTCGTAGGAGATACATGTCTAGCTTCTTGCTAGAAGATATGCAGTCGTTTCTTTGATATGATTCATCTCGTCCTAAAGTAAAGGCTTAAATTACATCAAACGAGTCATGCCTTAAAGCTGCCTATTTCTTCCTGCTAAATTAAAGGCACACTTATGTGAGGGGTCTGAGGTCTCTACTGTGGATACTTTACATTCCAGAAGGTGAATATCACTCTAAATCTGAACATGGCTGTTTACAAAGACCTGTGGTGACAGCATAAGGAGCAATGGCTTCAAACCAGAGAAGAGCAGATTTAGACTGGATATCAGGACCAAGTTCTGCACCGTGAGGGCAGTGGAACACTGGGAGAGGTTGCCCAGGGAAATGGTTGGGGCCCTATACCTGGAGATATTCAAGGTGAGGCTTGACAGGACTCTGGGCAACCTGGTTGAGGGTGCCCCTGTTGACTGCAGAGGAGATTGGACTAGATGACCTTCGGAGGTCCCTTCCAACCTTGACCACTCATATATTCTAGAAATATATAGAATACAGAATTAACCATGTTGGAAAAGACCTTTGAGATCATCGAGCCAACCTGTCATCCAACACCATCTAATCAACTAAACCATGGCACTACGGGCTTCATCCAGTCTCTTTTTAAACACCTCCAGTGATGGTGACTCCACCACCTCCTTGGGCAGCACATTCCAATGGCCAATCTCTCTTTCTGTGAAGAATTTCTTCCTAACATCCAGTCCAAATCTCCCCTGTCCTCTTGTTCTGTCACTGGTTGCCCAGAAGAAGAGACCAACCTCCACGTGACTACAACCTCCCTTCCAGTAGTTGTAGAGAGCAATAAGGTCTCCCCTGAGCCTCTTCTTCTCCAGGCTAAGCAACTCCAGCTCCCTCAGCCTCTCCTCATAGGGCTTGTGATCCAGATCCCTCACCAGTTTTGTTGTCCTTCTTTGGACATGTCCCAGCAACTCAATGTCTTTCTTAAACTGAGGGGCCCAGAACTGGACACAGGACTCAAGGTGTGGCCTAACCAGTGCTGAGTACAGGGACGGAATGACTTCCCTGCTCCTGCTGGCCACACTCTTCCTGATATATAAATTTATAGCATATTTACTCACATATGGTTATTATATTTTATATGAACAGGTATTTTACATATCTGTTTTACTTTACATTATATATTACAGTTTTTATTTTAATATATAATACCTATAGTTACAGGTATTTTCTATACATGTCAGGACATTTACCCTACCTTTCTGACCCCACAGTCTTAGTTATATGTTGAAAAAGTAGCCAAAGTAAATAGTCTCACAGTCTTTCTCACATGCTATTTTATTTTTGGTGAAAAATCCCATACAAGATAGGTTTCCAGATTGTCTTTTATAATTCCTGTGTTCTGGCCAGGGCCTGTGTTTCTAATACAGGCAAGATCAGTCCCATTCAAAAGGACCCTGATTTTCTGGGTGCTGTTGTCTTTATAGCTAGGCCTACAGCTATTTAAGTATGAGATAGCAAATCCTAATTCTGTGTTTGGCCAAGCACTTACTGAAAGTACAGCTCTATATTATTTCCCCCAGGTTTAACTAATATATGTCTGAGACCTACAAAACTTTTCTGTTTTCCTAGTTACCTCTTGGAAAGTGTGTGCATATATAGCAAAGAAGGAGAGAAATTTCCTTGCGCTTTCCTACTCGCTGAAAACAGAGAGGCCAAACACACAGAACCATCAACTCCTGCCCATATTCCTGAAATTAATTTAGAATACAAAAGAGATATTCGAATCTCTCCTTCCAGTTTTAAAAAGACACGCTGTCAAAACATACTTTAAATTGCCCTTGATATTTCTGTGCATCATTTTTTCTACAGTTTTGCGCACATCACCAGAAAGATGCTAAGATGTGCTCCTGGGAATTGAGTGAAGAAACAAAAAGCTCATTACATAGTTGGCAAAGCCAATTTAGAAGATATCAGTGGAAGAATTTCATGCCACTGCTGCTATGGAGTACAGAAGGCAGAACTTTATAGGCTTGGAAGGTAAAGCCAGAAAGATGTAAGAGTCACGTATTCAAAGTTATTGAAATGAGATTACATTTTAAAAGATGTTTTAAAATTGAAGGGAGAAAAATTGCTCATGACATATGAACTGTGAGAGAACTCTCTCAGAATGAGCAGTGTAAACATTATCATCTTTTAATGAATTTGAAACGAGTGAAAAACAGTGTACAAAAGTGTCATAGCCCGGCATGACAGGCAGCTGGGTCAGAAACCGAGCAGGATTCTCCCCAGCCCTAGCTGCTGTGATTCAGTGGTGATAGCACACATGAAGTCCTCACACAGCAGCAGGTATTGTTGTACTGCCCAGAAGATGGCATTTTAGAGTCCTTGTAATAAGTGAAAATTCCACTAGGTGGTTCTGGTGCTCTTCTAACAAAGATCGAGACCGCTAGGGCAAAGCGATGCTGTGTGCTGGGGGTTTGCTGTATTGTTTTTCTAACTCTTCTGAGCACGGCAGGACTCAAAGATTTAGTTGAATCCTGAATAATGGTGTTAATTAGATATTTCTCGATTAAGGATAAAATACCCTTGGTCAAATAAGACCAAGGTGTGAGACTTTGTGAAATTCCCTTGGCAGTGACTGTGCTTCAGTTCAACTCCTGAAGCAGTATTTTACTTTAGCCTTTGAAACTGCATTCTTGAACTTAGAAATTTGAACTGCAAACACAGTGGCCCTGCAATGAGGTTTTTAAGTGAGGCATCATCTATCTCACAGAGTTTCAACTGAGTATATTTATTGCATGTAAAAATACTGCTATCAGCTAAGGTGGTGCTCTCATGGGACCTTTGAATGGTCCATTCTGAAGGTAGGATATTGGTTTAAACACATCTCTGATCCCGAGCTCTACTCTGGCACCGTGCAGCCACTCTTGCATTTTTATTCAAATCAGCTTCTGCTTACCACCTTTTCTCTTTGCAGCTCCTCTGCTTCACAAATACCAACTGCTTTCTCTCTCAGATGGCCTGAGATATGCAACCTGAGATACACAGCTTGCATATTCTCAGCTTGTATTCATCTTTAAAAGCTGCAGTTGCTATTTTTGAGCTGAAGAAATGCCTTTGTGCACAAACGCCTCTATCTCCCAAATGTGTCAATCTGGTCTAGTAAAAGGTGTTATTCATAAGGACAACTCTTGCCCTTTTGAATAGGCTTGGAGTGTGTTGCTGGTTCTTCAAAGGGTATTGTGGGTTGGGTTGGTTTTTTTTTTTTCCCTTAAAGAAACCCAACAAAACACACAACAAAAACAAATATGAGGGGGAAAAGTGTGGGGAAAAAAAGGATTTTTTTTCCTGTCTTTTTTTTTTGCCATTTCTGCAGTTACACAGGTAATTATTTTTTGCTAACATGGTGCATGTTATTAAGTGTTAATTCACTACTCCAAATATTTTCTCAGACATACTACAGAACTCAGTTTGCTTCATCTGTGTTTACACTTTCCTACTACACAAATGAATGAGTGGCACTGATCTGTCCATGGGGTGAATATACAGAGTAGCACACAGACTATTGCAGGAAATACCACAGAGCAGGTATGATAAATTCCAAGTCTGCACACCAGGAAGCAGCTCCGATCATTAGTGTGGTTTTTTAGTTACTCAAAGTGGACATGGAGCCTCAGATGCAGGAAATATAACCCTTTTGAGGCAACATTTGTTTCTGCCAGAGTTTGTTAGGGAAGTTGGAACAGACACGACTTTGAGTTGCAAGGTAGTTGCTGGAAGGTGTCCAGAGAAGGACAACAAAGCTGGGGAGGGGTTTGGAGCAAAACCCTAAGAGGAGAGGCTGAGGGAGCCTGGAGAAGAGGAGGCTCAGGGGAGACCCCTATTGCTCTCTACAACTACCTGAAGGGAGGTTGTAGCCAGGTGGGGGCTGGTCTCTTCTCCCAGGTACCCAGCACCAGAACAAGAGCACACAGTCTCAAGCTGTGCCAGGGGAAGTTTAGGCTGGATGTTAGGAAGAAATTCTACACAGACAGAGAGATTGGCCATTGGAATGTGCTGCCCAGGGAGGTGGTGGTGTCACCATCACTGGAGGTGTTTAGGAAGAGACTGGATGAGGCACTTGGTGCCATGGTTTAGTTGATTAGATGGTGTTAGGTGATAGATTGGACTCAATGATCTCGAAGGTCTTTTCCAGCCTAGTTAATTCTGTATTCTATTCTGTACACTACTCAATCTTTCTGATTAAACCCCAGAATCTCAGGAGTTAACAACCAGTGGAAGTTTACTTTTCAAACATTTTGACAAGGTTCCTTAGTATATCCAGGGACTACCACTGTAACCAACGCTAAGGCATTTGTGGGTGTGAAGAACTAGCAAGGAATATTGTTTTCTGTTCCTTTCTTTTTTCCTTTTTATTTTTTTTTCCAGCAGTAGAAAAGGTGAAGCTATACTGCTGTGCTTCAGTTCTGCCCACAAGCCCTACCATAAACAAAGGAACAGGACATGCTTTTAGAATGTTTAATTTCATTTCATTTCATTCCTGAAAAAGACCAAAAAAAAAATGTGTTATGTGAAAATAAAATCATTTTCTGCCAACATTTGGACAGTATCAGCTTGTCTTACCCCTCGAGATAAAGAGCACAGAGGTGAATCATGTTGGCATGAGCAACTTTTTCATGTGGCTCATAACAGGTATTACCAGAATTGCTTTCAGGCTTCTGAGTTTGAAGTCATTTTTCTTTTCTTTTGCTATTTCAAAAGAATATTTCTGTTTCATCTTAAACAATGTTTGCCAGCGTGCACTTGATTTCTAGGGAAACCTCTTATGGTAAGGTGTTTCTCAGGAGAGCACAGAAAATGGTATGGATAAGCCTGGCAGATTTTAAATTGTTTGGGTGGTTCTTAACACACCAAGACACCTTAGCACACTGTTAGAGCCAGCTAACTTTCAAGAATGGTTCTGATAGAATTCTGATTTCCCCTGTGTTTCGCAAAGCCATTATTGCATGCATTTCCATCAGGACCTCCCAGGATATTACCTCTTAAATTCTATGTAAACTTCAGATATTCCTCATGGATTTTTACTAGCTGCAATAATAAGCAAGCAACAGATATAGCCTCTCTGGATTATGGTACATTACCAAATTAGCTGTGGCTTTAGGACAATGAATTCCCCAGCTCTGTCTATACTAGTAAATTCAACAGTGTTCAGAAAATGCCTCCAGGCACTACAGCACATGTTCAGAAGGACCCAGATACCCTTTTGACATATACCAACTAGCATTCTTCCCAACAATTCCCAGGCACAGATCAGAGCTAGGATGTTGTGAAGGCCAATCTCAACATCTGTGCTGTCCCTCAGCTTTGCAGAATCAAAGTTTACTAACACAGGTGGAGACCATGGCATAGATTCATGTATTCATGGAATGGTTTAGGTTGGAAGGGACCAACCTTACAGATCATCTAGTCCCAACTGCCCTGCCATGGGACACCTTCCACTAGATCAAGTTGCTCAAGGCCTCATTCAGCCTGGCCTCAAAAACCTCCAGGGGCATTCATGACTAACCTAGCCATCCTGTTCCAGTGCCTCCCCACCCTCACTGGAAAGAATTTCTCCCTAATATCCAGTCTAAATCTGCCCTTCTCAAGCTTCAATCCGTTCCCTCTCACCCTATCACCACAAGCCTTTGTGAAAAGTCCCTTCCCAGCTTTCTTGTAGCCCCCCTTCAGGTACTGGAAGGTTGTTATAAGGTCTCCTTGGAGCCTTTTCTCCAGGCTGAGTTTATTTGACTGTAATTTTCGGGTTTCATTCTATCTGCTAAATGTCTTTAGGCCACCATAAAGAAGCCCTAAAATTGGTAAAGTAGGTATTTAAAAACAATTAATAACTGTAATTTATTAGGAAAGATCAACAATGATGCTTAACAGTAACACTTTTCCTCTTTAAAGTCTTCTCAAGCCTCGTGCTTCTTCAGAGACTTTTAAAGAACTGCTTGAAAAAAACCCAAAGATTGATTTTTTTGCTTCCTCCTCTATTTTTCTGCTCTTTGCACTGTATCCTAGCATTCCAGTAAAGACAGAAGCATTTGTGCCCTCAGCATGATTTTTACCCTGTTTGATAAGGTATGTACATGCATTACAGCACCTGGAAAAATCTGCTGTGCTCTCTGCAGTGGCAAACACGTTTGCTTAACTCTCAGGCCTTTTCGTCTCTGTTTTGGCAAAACTCATCTTGCTTACTCTCTTGATATAACAACACTTTTTTTTTTTACATGAAATTCTAACGACTTGGGTTCTCAACAGGGAGTTTTAATTAGTGCCAGAAGTATTTCATTTCTGTCTCTCTCACAATGCTGTCATACAAGCAGCAGATGAAAGGTTTAAATTTTAATGTGCGCCCCAGCATAGTCCTTTGATTTGTGTTTTAGATACTATTTGGCAGCCTGCTCCTGTTAGTGGCTTTTACTTTATTGCTACACAGAACTTAAAAAAATAAAGAATTAATACTTTGGAAGTTAATCCAAAGGAAGGGTGAGAACAATCTAGACATTTGCTGTGGCACATCTTGTTTCTTTGCCATATTTTTGCTCTGTTTTGCAGCAAGTTCCCATTCTAAGGTACCCAGGGTTTGGTTTTGATTGCTTTCTCCCTTTGGTATCAACCCTATATTAAAGCCTGCTACCTTTCTCTTTGCTCACTCTGTAGGCATAACTACACTGATCTTGTAATCTCTTCAAAGACAGGATCACCTTTTCGTCTGTGCAGTACTTAGCACAGTGCCTTCCTGACTCATGATCAGTGTTTCTGTCCGTTCTAGTAGAAGAAAAATTAGCTATAGCCATGTTTTATTATGGGTGGTTTTAATTTGATTTCCATTAGACTATGTGGGTTGAAAAATAAAAGGAGAAAAGGACTCTGTCTTCTGTTGTGCTGTGTCCAGTTCTGGGCCCCTCAGTTTAGGAAGGAGGTTGACTTGCTGGAGCATGTCCAGAGAAGGGCAACGAAATTGGTGAGGGGTTTGGAACACAGCCCTGTGAGGAGAGACTGAGGGAGCTGGGGCTGCTTAGCCTGGAGAAGAGGAGACTCAGGGGTGACCTTATTGCTCTCTACAACTACCTGAAGGGAGGTTGCAGACAGGTGGATGTTGGTCTCGTCTCCCAGGCAACCAGCACCAGAACAAGAGGACACAGTCTCAAGCTGTGCCAGGGGAGGTTTAGGCTGGATGTTAGGAAGAAGTTCTATACAGAGAGAGTGATTGCCCATTGGAATGGGCTGCTCGGGGAGATGGTGGAGTCACCATCACTGGAGGTGTTCAGGAGGAGCCTTGATGAGGTGCTTGGTGCCATGGTTTAGTTGTTTACGTGGGTTGGATTGGTTGATGGGTTGGACACGATGATCTTGAAGGTCTCTTCCAACCTGGTTTATTCTGTTCTATTCTATTCTAATAGAGTGGCTCTGATTGGCTGCAACTGCAGTGTGAAGGTATGGTTTCAGTGGTCTTCTAGATCCTGGTTTCGCTGGCAGAAGCTGGATTATCCTTTACAACTGAATTGCTCAATCCCAAGTTTTCTTCTGTCACAATCCATGGTTACCTCAGGTGGAATGCTGTCAGGAGCTGCACTACCTGGGGATGTCAGACAGGCTGAGGTCACACATCTGGGTGGCTGTTGAGTTGATGCTCTATGTACATCTCAGACTGGGACTCACTTCCATCAGGAATCTTTCGCCCTTCTCATGGAACAGCAGAGATGGCCCAGGGGGGAGCCTGACACTGCACTGACTGTTTGGCAGCAGTTCACCAGCCAGCCATGGTTGGGGGGTGGGGGCAGGCATCACACCCAGTGTCTTCCCCCTGCTGCTAGCAGTGCCTGAGCCAGAAATGACTCAACTCTTCTATAAGGTACCGACGGAAGTCTTGAGTAGGGTTATTTAAAGCCGTAGTATTTCAAAGCTGAGCTAAGCTGACGTGTGATGTGCACCACAGATCCATCTTCTGTTTCGTGGAAGGAATGGAATTTGAGAATCAATGGAGGAACAACAAGGTTTAGCAGGAGTCTAGAAGTGTCATGGTCCCAAAAGACTGGGGACTCAATGGTGCAAAGATGCTGGGGTCCCTCCAGGGCAGCAGAGCATCTCACTGCCCCAGTAGTGGGGAGATCCAGACAGCCCCAGCCTCAGGCATGGAGCACCTCTCTGAGATGGGGACAGGTCAAGGCTGGAGTGAGATATTGGCCCATGAGTGGGTGTCAGGATTATCAGGCAGGATGGAGGGACTAGTGTCAGACATGGCCCCAGGATGGCTGTGTGGGGCCTCTCCACGAGCTGATGGACACCAGAGGGGATGTGCTCTGGACCTTACCAGAAGTGTAAAGATAGCTGAATGCCATATAACAATGGCATGGTGCATAGTGACTCCTTTTCTTTCTCCAGTTGTTAAAATCCTCCAGAATGTAATAATCTTGCTGCTTAGATAGTTTACAATGATTTTTTAATTGATGATTCCAGATGGTTTAGATCTTTTGCCTAGGTCATAGTTTGGATGCAGTGGTTTACTTGCTTACATCCTTTCTATCAAAATCTGATACAATAGAAAACTGGTGCACAGATGAACCAGGTCACCTTTTTCTAGGTGAAACTAAAGAGAAACTCCTTAGGATATAGGGAACAATACAGGAACATTTAAACTGTTTCTACTTGAGTCATTTCTGGGATAGCTGACTTCTGTTTGTGACAGTCTAGCTCTTTTAATTGAGTTGTATATGAAGCAAGGTGATTTTGTTCTTGTTTGGTTTGTCCATATCCCTCTAAATTAACTTCAAACTTAGTCATAGGTCTCTAGGTATTAAGTTGATCAGGCTATGCTTGCTGGTAGATAGCTGACACTTTCCAGAAAATATCACATCCTTGCCATTTAGCTACTTTTCACTTTCAAGGATGAGAAAATAAGCTCTGTTAGATGAAATTTTATGTTTATTATTCAGAAAGCAACAAATTGGTTATTATAATATTTGGTTTATTACAACATAGATGGTTTGGTAATTTTACTTCTTGACATAAATGTATATTATCCTTGTTGCTTTGTAGGCACTCCCCAAGGTCAGTGGAGGGAAACAGGTACCTTCCATGACTAATTATTCTGTGCTAAAGAGTTGGTTTATATTGAGATAGTGCTCTTGACCTTTTATTTTGAGCTAGTGCTTTTGACCTCCACTGTTCAAAGGCTACCACATCATGAGGAATAGAAATTGTGCAAAGAAAATACCCAGATTCTCTGCTCTGAGCTCTGCTCCACTGAAAAATTACCTCATTACCTCTGCAAAGTGATCCCTTCTGCAGTGCTTGGGGATTAGTGCAATGTTTGCATCATAGCAGTGACTGAGTGTTGAGTAATATGCCAGAAAACTTGTGAGCTTTGTGACTCACCAGACCTGAGTGCTGTGGAAATCCTCTGAGCTGTTATGGAAGGGAGGACAGGAAGCACTTCAAAATGTTTCTGACCATTCCTATCTTGAAGTGACTTAGGAGCTTCTTGCAGTCAAGTTTCTACTATATCAGATACATCATCTATGCTGAGCAAAGTAGTGCTCTTACTAACAGAAGCAGGCCACAGCCAGAAGAGTCAGAATCTGTATGCTTTTTGAGGCATACAGATTTGGGGCAGGAAGATTCTTTTTGAAAGAGAGACCTGTTAACCATTGGAATGTGCTGCCCAGGGAGGTGGTGGAGTCACCATCCCTGGAGGTGTTCAAGAGGGGACTGGACATGGCACTTGGTGCCATGGTTTAGTCATGAGGTCTGTGGTGACAGGGTGGACTTGATGATCTTTGAGGTCTCTTCCAGCCTTGGTGATTCTGTGATTTGAAAACATCTTATTTCTGAAGCAAAATAGTTGTAGTGAGGAAAAGGTCACAGATAACTTAGTTGTGGAGTGGCTTCTGAATTTGCAAATTGATACATACTCTAAAAAACTGTCATGCTGATTGATCTTTCTGCAACTTTCATGCTGACAGCATAGAACAGGTTTGTGGAAATACCCTCTCTGGTTGACACGTTCTGCTATCAAGTAGTATGTACAACTTTGAAGGCTGAATTGTCTTCCATTTTCAGATGCCTTAAGAACACTGACAAGCTAGCAGAGCATACAGCTTATTGAGGATTTAAGGAACACAGTTCTGTGTAGGATGAAACAGTGCCTTCTTGTTAGAAAGTTGTGAAGGCCATTCTCAGTGGATGGACTTCGATGGGGTGAGGTAGGTTAGAGATTATTTAAAGGAAGATTTTCAAGAGGGCTAGTGATGCAGAGGCTGAGTTAGTTTGCTGGCTGAACATTCCTGGGGATTGATTGTGGGCTGTGAAATGAACTGGCATGAGCTGACTGGTATCTGTTTGGCAAAACTTTCATTTTTACCCCTGAAATACAGGTGATCATGTCTTAATTAGCTAAAGGGGATGGTCCCTGGAGTAGGCTGTGAACTGTGCCTCAGAGAGTACTAATTTTCCATCGCAGGGTGAAGGCTCTCAGTTAATTAATGTGGATGATGAGCAGTGTGGTGCATGGGCTCCCTCCCTGGCTCCATTCCACGGAGCAGTTTAGCCATAAACAGAGGCATCCTTTCTGGAGTGAGCAGCTTTTCTCTGCAGGCTTCAGGCTTACTAATGGTCATTGCTGATTGATCTAAAGGCAAGTTGTGATTCAGTTTCATTCCATGGGGCTTTTGTCTGCTTCCCTTGTCTTCCTTTATAACACAAATTGATGGGAGCTCCTCTCTTGGAGAACTGACAGAACCTGGTGCCTGAGATGGCAGGTAAAAGACTCGCTTATATCTCATTCTCTTTCATGCAGTCTTTCTATACTTTTGTTACGAGATGAAGACAACTTCTGAGCAACCTCAGTAATCTGGTTCTGGGTGTACAGGGGAAAAAATAGTATGCCCTAGCACATAGTCACAAGCCTCATCCTAGAGAAAGAACAACAAATAAAATTAAAGATTTGAATATATATATATGGCAGCTTATCAAATCCAGAACTCTGATCTTTTCCTCTTGGGTGCAATGGGTGAATCAGATTTGCAGCAGTCTGTATTTGTTTTTATGAGAGCCATAATTCTTTCTTTCCCTGCTGCACAGAAAGGACCATTTTCCCAGCAGAGCTTAGGGAAAAACTCCAGGAAAATATGAAGCTGCAGCCCTAGACTTTAGCTTTTGTTCAGCCTCTGTCCCAGTTTATTCTCCTGTGCTATAGCAGTAGTTTCAGAACAATATAACTCTTTTTACATCTGCATGGTGTACAGCAACAGGTCCTTCCTGATCTAGGAGGAAGGAGATGTTTACCTCTTGAAGCATAATAAATTCATTCTAATTACTTATCTGGGTTCTGCAACCTGCATGACCACTACTTTATAGGTGAGATGGTTTCCTTTTGACCAAAAGACCTATTTGCCTGTCAGCAATGCTGTGTAAAGTGGTTACACTAAAATCCTCAACCAATCAGAAGATGCACTGGCTCTCACATCCTGGAGGAACATTAAGAAACACTTGCAACTTCTCATTGTCATTATTCCAAGCATTCATCAGATATCATTCAGAAGGTGGCCACAGAAGCCAGAAGTGATGGGACAGAATACTAAGGCCTGTCTTTCTGAGTTTGAAAAGCAAATGCCTCTCTGTGACAGGCTGATACATCTGCTCCTTCTCAAATGATTTGAAATAGATTGTGAAGTTTTTTGCATTTGCAGAGCCTTCCATGTTATTGAACAGCACCCAAGAACAACCTCCTGTATAGTGAGGGGAGGGCAGGTATTACAGAAAGCATGCAAAAAGGTGATCAAGGAAAACAGCACACCTGCTCTGGAAGGGGAAGAACATCTCTGGATCTGCAGGAGACCTTACTATAAGAAGTGAAACAGAGAGGCATCCATCAAAAGAAATGAAGCCACCAGACAAGGTATTTTGCTTTTTAATGTCAGAGCTCCTATGGGTGTGAGGCTTTTGGGAGGATAGATGCCATATTCTATAACTTCAGCAGGCAGCATCCAGGACATGATAAAATATATGATAATTAATTAATTAATTAATTAATGATAAAATATACCAACTACTTGCATAAGTCAATCACACTATCCTTTCTAGAGCATTTCTTTATTGTACATTTCACTTCAAGAAGCTACTAATATGCACTTCTGATGTAAGAAGTAGGCTGGCCTCCAAAGTGAAAACTCCAATCTCATTGCTACTGTAAAAGATACATGCTTTGCAGAATGTGAGTGTTCCAGAGAAGAAATACAAGACATGCAATCCATTTACTAGAGAGTAACAAGCTTACTTAGTTATTTGTGCCCTAGTTACGATTAGTGACCAAAATACTGGGACGATGGCACTGTGGCATGGTTGCCTGTCCAGTTTTCAGTCTGTCATTGCTTAGTTTGCCACCTCACCCTATCCAGAGTTTTTCATTTGTGCTGATTTCTGTTTATTGAATTTACTAACACTGAAAGCTAAAGCTTGCAAGGCCAAGAGGTCTCCCACATCTTCTGCAACATGCTAACTAGCACAAACAGGACCTTCTAGATTGGAACTGAGTGCGCAGGTTTGCATTCTCTACTGCTGCAGTCTGATTTGGTCCTATAAAAAGGAGCATTTCCATAGAGATGGATTTTCAGTACTAATGCTGAGGTCCTCAGAGGATCTGAATTAGTGTTGCTTCGCTGCCAACTTATCTTTCACATGCTGCATATCTGAACTTGATGAGAAGTGGAGTACACAATATCACTTCTAACCCACTCACACCTTTCTTTTTCTTTTTTTTTTTCTTTCCCCAAGCTGTTGCAGCTGAGAGGGGGAAGATATATGTGGTCATACAGCAACAGAAAGAGGCCAAAGCAGAGGTCAGCTGCAAAGCAACTGAACTTTTGGAAGAACAGAAGACTGAGGGACTGTGTCTTACTCCTTCTATGCAAGGAATCATGAAGATAGCCTGAACTGTGAAAGCCCAGGAGAGTAAGGAAGGGGAAGAGAGTAAGCAAGAAAGGATAAGAACACCTTTGACTTGCCAAAAGATTGCATGCCCAGCATACCATAGAACTGCAGAATAATTTGAGTTGGAGAAGGCAATTAAAATCATCAAGTCCAACCATTATCTACCTCCACCAAGTCTGGTGCTAAACTGTGTCCCTTAGCACCATGTTTATGCATCCTCAAAACAGCACTGAAAAAAAAAAGAAAGGTCAATTACAACAAAAAGAAATACTGCAGAAGAAAGATAGAGAAAATAATCTCCTAGGATTGTTTTGGGTTTGGTTTGGTTTTTTGAAGAACTTAACAAAATACTTAGCCAGGTTGTCCATTTTCTTGTGTTGTCAGTGTCCCTGGTCAAGTGTGTTGTATATCAAATCTGAACTAGCAGAGAAGCAGAGCATCTCTGTCCCTGTTTTCCAACAAAAGATGCAAAGCTAACATGCATAACAATCCTTTCTTCTGCTACCTGTGATGTTCCCTGAGTATCCTGGCTCTGCTTTGTGAGACTACAAAGCCCTGAGAAACCTTCAGCAGGAATCCATATTCTCTAGAAGGCAAAGTCCTGCAGGCTCCTGTAGTGCTTCTTTATTTACTTCTCTTGTTAGAAACAACACAAGCAACAAACTTCAGTCTTGCTTGCTTTCATATAACATAATGTCTGTGTTTTTAGACACCCAAGTTGCTATAAAATATTCAGCTCTTTTGCTTTTAGAGGGTGTTATCCATGCTTGTTTGCACACTGTGCTTTTCTGCCAAGATGCCAGTCTGGAGTGGCATTTGCCTTCCTGTTTACTGCATATCCAGCATAGTATGGAATAAAAGTATCTCTTTCAAGATGGCCTGAACTTTTGGCTCTTGGTAACCTCATTCACCTTTGCTACAGGAAAGGTAAGCTCTTTGTCTGAGTTACATCAGGACAGTAACAAAACATGAAGAGGGAACCACAGTTTTGCTGCTAGTAAGCAAAGACTAACTTTTCTCTGAAACCATTTCTTCAGTTCCATAGACTGCTTGTCTTTCATATTACCCTTCTGTCTCCTCTTAGAGAAGTAGGATTGAGTGAGGACAAGTAACCTATAGGCAAATATTCCTGCTATTGTCTATGGCCATTGGTGAATCATGAGACTGAATTACAGGGCAGCTCTGAATTTAGAAACAATCCTTTTCCCCATTTTGCAGCAATTAACATCCAATTTAGTTGTCCATCAGCAGGTACCATCTTGGCAGTGCATTGCACTACCCCCTCTCTCTCTTTACCTTTTAATCCAAAAGGGCTCCACCTGTATGAGATACCTGACATCATGCATCCTCTTCTTCCTGCATTACTCTCTCTCTCAGGACATTCTCAGAGTCATCTACTTGAATTATGAATGTGAATTGTGAGACTGCCAGCACTGAAGTAAAGATTATTCAAATAAATTGTTTTTAATTACTACTAATCCAGCTGTTCCACCTTTCAACTGGATGTAAATGTGGTGCACACACTTGAGGGAGAGCAGTCTCCTCACAGCTTCTTGGGTGGAAAGAGAAAACATCTAAAAGCCCTACTGTGGCCCATCAGACCCAAAGTTCAAACTGAGGTCCTGGCTCTCAGAACAATTTTTCTCCTTCCTCTGGAGCACATCTTAAAAAAAAAATTCTTTTGGGGTAATTCACAGGTCCTACTCACAGCACTATCACATTAGCCATTTGTCATTGATTAGGTGAAGAAATATTAGAACATGTCCAATTCAAAGGTTGTTTCTCTCACTTGGGTTTCTTTCTGTCTCTAGTGACTACCCAGCAAGAGGAAACTGTTTTAATGGAGGTTAACTGATCCATGCCCAGACCACTTCGGTGATTGTAGGTCTAAAGGCATATTGTTGGGTTGATGGAGTGTATCTGCCTCAGGTTTATGCTGTCCTTGATGTCTCTTGCAAAGTATAATTCCAAGGAGCCCTCAGCTTTCCTAGTTGCCTCCCTACATCCCCTGACAACAGTCTCCTGTTCCTCCCAAGTAGCCAGCCCCTCTTTCCGTGATCTGTAGATTCTCTCCTTCCACTTGAGTTTGCCCAGCAGTTCCCTGTTGTAAGGATGCTGAGCTCATTACAAGAAATAAATAAATACGGAAGACTATGTAAAAACTATTGATTGTATTCTGTCACACCTAAAAATATATGTAAATAATATAACTGGGAGGGAGGGTGTAAATGCTGGCTGCTATGAATGATATATTCTTGCTTTAAAGTATTTTGCAGCTTGCTTCACAAGCTTGGGATCTCATATTATTGACGATGACAAGAAGCTTCAAATAATTCATGCTGAATAATAGATTTAATTAGTTTTTAGCTCTGTTGCTGCATGTGATTGTGTCATGAACATCTTCTTTTCTCAAATGTATTCATGAGATAATTCCTCTGAGTAAGTTTTAGTGTATATATTGTTCACAACTCCAAATTTTTGAAATTCAACACCTAAGATGTTTTAAAGAGCTTTGATTGGATGGATGAGTCACAGAGTAATTTTCCATTCCAGGACTGGTTGAAAGAAACTTAGTTATTTTCTTTGCTTTTTTTCCTTTCTTTTATTTTATTTCTCTTCCCTTCCCTTCCCTCTTCCCTTCCCTCTTCCCTTCCCTCTTCCCTTCCCTCTTCCCTTCCCTCTTCCCTTCCCTCTTCCCTTCCCTCTTCCCTTCCCTCTTCCCTTCCCTCTTCCCTTCCCTCTTCCCTTCCCTCTTCCCTTCCCTCTTCCCTTCCCTCTTCCCTTCCCTCTTCCCTTCCCTCTTCCCTTCCCTCTTCCCTTCCCTCTTCCCTTCCCTCTTCCCTTCCCTCTTCCCTTCCCTCTTCCCTTCCCTCTTCCCTTCCCTCTTCCCTTCCCTCTTCCCTTCCCTCTTCCCTTCCCTCTTCCCTTCCCTCTTCCCTTCCCTCTTCCCTTCCCTCTTCCCTTCCCTCTTCCCTTCCCTCTTCCCTTCCCTCTTCCCTTCCCTCTTCCCTTCCCTCTTCCCTTCCCTCTTCCCTTCCCTCTTCCCTTCCCTCTTCCCTTCCCTCTTCCCTTCCCTCTTCCCTTCCCTCTTCCCTTCCCTCTTCCCTTCCCTCTTCCCTTCCCTCTTCCCTTCCCTCTTCCCTTCCCTCTTCCCTTCCCTCTTCCCTTCCCTCTTCCCTTCCCTCTTCCCTTCCCTCTTCCCTTCCCTCTTCCCTTCCCTCTTCCCTTCCCTCTTCCCTTCCCTCTTCCCTTCCCTCTTCCCTTCCCTCTTCCCTTCCCTCTTCCCTTCCCTCTTCCCTTCCCTCTTCCCTTCCCTCTTCCCTTCCCTCTTCCCTTCCCTCTTCCCTTCCCTCTTCCCTTCCCTCTTCCCTTCCCTCTTCCCTTCCCTCTTCCCTTCCCTCTTCCCTTCCCTCTTCCCTTCCCTCTTCCCTTCCCTCTTCCCTTCCCTCTTCCCTTCCCTCTTCCCTTCCCTCTTCCCTTCCCTCTTCCCTTCCCTCTTCCCTTCCCTCTTCCCTTCCCTCTTCCCTTCCCTCTTCCCTTCCCTTCTCTCTCTTTTCTTTTTTGCCTGGTCATATTTACATGTCCAAAATTTGCTGTGTTCCTATACTCTAATACTAATTAAATGCCCCCTTCTGTGGACTGTTCTGCCATTTGACTCATACCCATTTTGAGTCCCAACACAGCCACAGTAAAGTCATCATTTTTCCAAGTAAGTACTTCTGGAAATTCTACTCAGGTAGATAGATCTCTCTTTAACTGGCTGTTTCAAATGTGATTTGGCATACTTTGTGTGAAGTGACTTTAGGACTGGCATTATTTAGGTCTTGGGAAGGAGGGAGGGTAGAAAAGGTAATTCTTAGGTATTTTGTGCTGTGGTTTAGCGTTGCTTAGTATCTGAGTTCATATAATCAATGCTGAATACTAGCCCAAAATGTCTGCATGCAGCTATGTATTCATTTTTGCATTCACAGCTTGCCTCCTCTGACACTGCTGAAGGAACCAGCCCTTGAACTAATACTTGAGTGTAGAGTAGGGTTGAGAGGTATATATGTTAATCTGACTCCAAGTTTTATAACTAAATCAGAAGTGCCTTTCTGACATATGAGTAATTATATGTAGTGGCTAAAAGTGAAAGCTCTGAGCCACCAGTACCCCAAGGCAGCTGTTCTGTTTTGCTGATACATCATGCTGAATTAAGCTGGTCACTTTTGGCCTGCTCACCTAATTCACATACTCCCTAATGGAATCAAATACTTCAGTGCATTTTGGTTGACCTGCCCTTTACCTCTAATAATTTGAAGAAGAGATAGAAACAAACAAAATCTATCGATCACATACTCCACAGCTGTGTAGTGACTAGTATAATTCAAAAAGAAAGTTCTGCAAGGGAATATATTCATTAGTATAGACTCATACCCCTGATGTCATTAGGGTCACATCCAGAATGGCATTTCATATCATGTTCTTTAACCATAAGTAACCAAGAAGTCTTTGTTGGGACTAATTAAAAATTCAGAATATGCTTAAATTCTTTGCAAACTTGGAATGTGTAGGAAATGTCACTGCCACTGTGGCTCTTCCTGCACTGTGGTAACTTAAACCAAGCATATATTAGTCTAACCAGTGGAAACAACATGTATTTTATAGCAAGCGTCAAGTGTAAAGAGAGAGCATTGAGTGAGCTTGCTTTTGTTTCCCTTCTCTTTGGATTCCCAGACGGTCCTCCTGGAGGACTCTGGCAAAGTCAAGGCAGCCTCTGTGGCTTGGGTAGCTCACGTCCCACACCCATGACAACCAAACAGTGGAAAACTTCTAAATTAAACTGGTCAAAGCCAAATGTAAAAGCTGAGCGAACAGGCTGCCCAGGAGGGTTGTGGAGTCGTCTTCTCTGGAGATACTCAAAACCCACTTGAATGAGTTCCTGTGTGATCTACTCTAGGTGATCCTGCTCTGGCAGGGGGGTTGGACTGGATGATCTTTTGAGGTCCCTTCCAGCCCCTAACATTCTGTGATTCCATGGAGCTAATTCAACCCAGTCCAATGTTCAGTAAGTTTGCTACATCAGGAACATCAATTCGAACATCTTAACTGCAATGATCTTAAGGACTCTTTTTAAGTAGCATTTTCAGAGCTACTGTTATCATAAATAATATCAGTCAGGTTTACTGCAGATGGTGCATTTTAACCTCCATTTTCATTTACTTCTGTAGTCTTAGGTAGAAATTAATACTGTGTTTCTAAAACATACTGCTTTCCAAAGTTAACTATTTCTGAAGAGTTGTTCTGGAACTACAGGAAGGCAACCAAGGGCAGAGTATGGCTAGAGTTTCCAGAAAGTACTATCCCTCTCTCATCTGCATATCTTCGTTGCCTGGGTTTTAAAGTAGTTAGCAGATGCTCCTTCTGGCAGCCTTACACAAAACTAGGAAGCTGTTCCCAATAAATACATTACTGCCTTGAATATCCAACAGACACAATTAAATGCATGTTATTTTTTCCAGAGCTATCCCACCACTTAGAACAGGTAATGCTCTGACAACAAACACCACCTCTAGAACCAGGTGAACTTTGTAGAAAATGTGCTTAAAACAACCTGCAACACTCTCTAGCAACCAAGAAAAAGAGAGGGTAATTATAGCTTTCTTCTTCTCTAACGCTGTCAATTCATTTAACAAAGTAAACACAAGGCTATCCCTTATGTTTTATGATGGCTTGTTCTTCTGCCTTTTCTTCACGCAGAGGGACAACCATACCTTACATAGGATCCCAGCAGGAAAAACCCTAGAAATTCCTGGAAGCCCTGCCATCTGTTGGAGCATAGCAGAATGGGAGCTCTCAGATATATAGGAGGTTTTGGTCTCCATCATCTCAGCCCTCCATTTGAATTTTGGGTAAGCCTCTTTAACATAATTCTTATACGAGGATGTTGCTGGCTTACCTGAGGCCCTCTGAGATCACCAGTTGGTGATCATCATTACTTTATTAAGTCAAAATGAAGTAGGGAAGGTGAAGCAAACTAACTGGCACCAAAAGAACGCAGCTTTTGCAATTTGGTTTTACTGTGTGTGACCTTCACATCCTTAGACAACAGCTAAAGATCATTGTTATTTATCAGTACACAAATTCGGCAGCACAAAAGGGATATAAAGGTTATTTCCTCAGCGAATAGCTTTGCAGAGATAGTATCCCACTGACAATCCTCCCATGAATAGAGCAGCTTTATCCAATATTCCTGGCCTTCCACAAAAATACTCTGTGTCTGCTGCTTGTCTCCCTCTTTAAAAACGAGGGTGGAACAGATAGCAGAGGCAGATTTAAATGACAACAGAGTATTTCCTGCGCACTCCTTTTCGCTCTGCTTCTTTAAACAGATTATCATAGATACGGAGATCAAGATAGAGAAGGCATATTTGTTATGAAGGAACACACAGATTAAGCATCATCTCCTGGTGAACAGCACATGAAGCAGGAGCAGAAAGGTCATGTTAGACAGCATCTGGGTGGATTGTGACAAGGAAGAAATGGAGATGAATGACTAGTCTTAGATTAAAGATTAAAGATTCTCAGATGTGTCTTGCAGTAGAGTAATCATCGTTGCAAAGGTGATTAAAATAGCAAGCTTAGTCATGTTGTCTCCACTAATCTGGAGCTGGAACATTATTATACAGCACTTATTCACGTATGTAGTGCATGAAGGCAGAATTTTAAAGCAGTACATCCCATTCTGCCTGTGAGTCAAGCAAAGATTATGGAACACCCATTTAATTGCCTCTGTAATGCCACAGCTGCAGCATGTGTATTTCTGCATTCAAATACTAGAAGCCACTTTCATAGCTATTTTAGCTCATTTTTACCTTCATTCTCTTCACTTCGCTGCTAAATCAGCTGCCCAAGGCCTACAGTGGAAAATGGCTTTCTGCAGGCTTCTCGAGGAAGGTGTGCCTTGCATCCAGCTGGTCTGCAGCAAATCAGAAACCTTCGACATTTCTTCTTGAAAGGAAAAAAGCTTCCATATTCTGGCTGAAGAAAACACTGCTGACATTCTTAACAGACCAACAGACACTAATCTGCTGATGAAATCTTCCTGAATTATTTTCATCCAATTTTACTTAAGAGTTATGTTACCAAATCTATCCAAACATCTCTTGTAGCTCATGGAACTACTACCTCTGATTCTTAATCAGATGCATGAGCTGAAGATTCCTTCATGTAGCCTGCATACAGGAAGATCTGGACTATCACACTGTGCATTAGTTGTGGTTTATCTTTCCCCTCCCCCCCTTCAGTTCTAGAAAAAGATTCTTCATTCGTGATAGTTCCAGGCCAGAGGGGATTCAAGCCTGCTTGTTCTCCTTCTAAAGGCAAGGTGAATGAATATCCTGCAGAATATCCTCTGAGAAATCTAAGAAAATAATTAAGTATTAGAAGAGAGCATATCCAAATGTCTCCCAGCTCAGTAAACTATCCCACATGCACCTTTTCAATCCACTTTATGCTCATATTCTATCATGCAGATGGAAACTGATTAAAAAACACGATAGTCATTTCACTGAAAATATTGCCATCATAAGTCACTTATTTAGAATCTGAGGATGAGAATGTTATCTTTAATTCTTTTGCATTTGTGAATTGAGAATTATCTCCAAATTAGAAGAAAAAAAATTGACATTGGTATTGAAAAAAAAAATTCTATTAAAATAGAAGAATTAGACAGTAGAAATATGCACATTTTCCTGAGTTCAATACTTCCACTAGAATTAGAATTAACCAGGTTGGAAGAGACCTTTGAGATCATCGAGCCAACCTATCACCCAACACCATCTAATCAACTAAACCATGGCACCAAGCACCCCATCCAGTCTCCTCCTAAACACCTCCAGTGATGGTGACTCCACTACCTCCTTGGGCAGCACATTCTAATGGCCAATCTCTCTTTCTATGAAGAATTTCTTCCTAACATCCAGTCTAAACCTCCCCTGGTGCAGCTTCAGACTGTGTCCTCTTGTTCTGTCACTGGTTGCCTGGGAGAAGAGACCAACCCCCTCCTGGCTACAACCTCCCTTCAGGTAGTTGTAGACAGCAATAAGGTCTGCCCTGAGCCTCCTCTTCTCCAGGCTAAACAACCCCAGCTCCCTCAGCCTCTCCTCACAGGGCTGTGCTCCAGACTCTTCCCCAGCTTTGTTGCCCTTCTCTGGACACCTTCCGGCAAGTCAACATCTTTCCTAAACTGAGGGGCCCAGAACTGGTCACAGTAGAATTAGACAACAGAAATATGTACATTTTCCTGAGTCAAATTCTTCCCTTTCTTGATAAATCAAGGTAACAGTTAATCATGGAACATAATCTTAGAGGGAGATGCAGCCCTTGTTGCCAATGGCTTTGTGAACCACTAGGGTGTTTACAAGACACAGCAGCAGCTGGTAAGAAGCAATATAGCTTCATTATTGCACTCTTCGTGCTTTAATTTGCTCTGCCAAGAAGTGGTGCATGTTTGACAGGGCACATCCCCGCTCTGGTGTGGCTGTGATGCTGCTGGTCACACTCTGTGCCGAATGGTGCTGCATAGCTGTAGCTGAAAAGGTTTCTTATCTCATCGAAATGCAGAGATAAGCAGTTATAAAAGATCTTCTTTCATACATTATTCTGAGTGATATTACCTGTGCCACATTCTAGTCTCCTTTTTCTCCTCACATGGAGGAAATGCTATTGTAGTGCCTGGGCAAGTGATTCGTCAGATGCCATTACTCTCAAATCCCCCACGATACCCAGAAGAATCTTCAAGATTATCTTGCATAATTTCCCTAATAAGGGACAGCTGCTTACAGAACACATCTATAAAAATAAGATGTCATTTCAGTTTGGTTTTGCTTTTTTTTGTTGTTTTTTTTTTTTTTTTTCTTAAATACATTTAAAGCAATCTTTTAATTGCCCCAGTTTGGCTTACTTGGCTATTAATTACAAATTCAAATAATTCAGGAGACAGAATCAGCCAGTCATGTCCTTTCAACCAAATAAATAAAACTCTTACTGATATTTGCTAGCTCAGAGATGTCAGCCTGCTGTAGGGAGCTATGCCAGACTGCTTTCCTCAACTAATAACATCCAGGGTAAACAGGCAAGATCTTTTTCTCTCTTCCTCCTCTTCATCTGTGAAATGTATTCAACTCAAACAAGAGATTGGCTTCTTCCCAGGGGATCCAGGACTTTATATCTCTGGAAGCTAATATTCTTCTCTGTTCTGCAGCAGTATCATGAATATTACTCAAGATACTGTCTGTTCTGCCAGAGAAAAGAAGGCTTTTGCCAGATCTTAATCATGAACCATATAACCTAATAGTCTATGTTTAGAAACTTCTCTTCCAGATGGTGTACATTTCCTTTTCTCATCTTAGGATCTCTTTTTGGTGAGTCGGACTGTTTGTGTTATTCCTTCCTGTTTTCCCCTCAGTTTCTCTTCAAATAAGATTCAGAATTACTCAATGTGGTTGCTGTAAAAATTCAGAATCATTCCCAAAGGAGAAGTGTCTCATTTGCAATAGGTAGTCTGCCTCAGGGTAAAAATCAGTATTTTTAGCTACCGTACTGCCATTTTTTTTCCGGATGATTCCAAAAATATATCTCAAATTATTTTATAAGCACTTTGAATGCTCTGTCATTTCCTTTTGTTTGAGATGGCAGGGATTTTGATGGATTCACATTGCAAGGTTACATTTCAGGCTTCCTTGTGCTGACAGAAAACAGGAAAGTTTTGAAAACGAGAACTTTGAAAGGCACTATTCCTTAGAGGTAGGACTGGCAAGAAAAGAACTCATAAGTCCCTGTTGTATAATAGTAGGGACATGCAGGAAAAGGAAAAAATAAAATCACTGAAACTCCAACCTTACTAAAAAAAAAAAACCACATTCATTAGAAAGGAAGGAGAGAGCATTGCTCTTTCTCTGTTTTCATTGGAGGACTCAAATCATTCCCTTTCTTACAGGGGTGTAGAATTTCACCTGGGGATAAACAAAAACACACCCAAACCAAACTAAGACAAACCCAAACAACAATAAAACCCAAATGAAAAACAACCAGGAAGCAATGAAATAAGCATGAGTACTGGGAGGTATACAGTGTTTTTATTCTTGAGTGAGAAAACCCACCTCAGACTGTTACAGGTGAGCTTGATCACATGGTAGCAGTGCTGTGACACCAACGAGAGCCTTTCTTTATTGCTATCTTTTTTTTTGCCAAAGGGAGAGTGATGTTATACAGAAGCACAACTCAAACAGCTTTACTTTCACTGTCGCTCTAGAAGCTGTAGGGAGAACAGTGATATGCTGAAAATCTGAGAAATAAGAGTGAAAAGTAAAAATAAACACCAGTACAAGCCAACAGAAAAATATTTCAAAGGAAAGGGCAAGCAGCAGTAAGAATCAACTTGAAGTCCAACAAAACACCCTTTGTAAAACCTCCATCTGTTCCATTGCTTAAGCACTGAGTCTGCATCTACTTATAAGAGCTTTGCTTAATGTTAGTGTTATTCCTGTTTCTGTTCCCTTGTTAATGCTTAGGAATTCTAGCAGGATATTCTGATACAATACACAATTGTGGAGCACAGCACAGCTGATAAGTAACTTGGAAGAGCATCATCAGATTGTATAGATTGATGCTGTCTTGATAAAGATGATAACAGAAATGAATCATGGTAGCCTGATTATCACAGTTGTACTCAATCCTTGGACAGACAGTCATCAAGTGTTCAGGGGTCACAGAAGGGATTTTGTTCTCTCTCCCTCTCCTCTCTACTGTCCCTTCAATCTGATCTCAGTGGACTGGGATCAAGGGGGAACTTTACCAGATGGCGAAGCCTGAAGTTAGTGATGTTTGTATGATGTCATCTTACTCTCCTCCTAGACTTCTTTCCTGGGATATGAGCTCCTAACTGTTTTTCACTCACTCTCCTAGAACTATCATTGTTTTCCTTTTTACACCCAATAGTGATTTATTTACATTCTACTACTTGCTCTTCAAGATCTGTGAAAAGAATATAAAAGCATAGCCTAAAACTACTACAAATCTCAATGCCCACTGTTTCTGATAGACTTTTGTATTGCATCCTTGTAAAAAAACTCAGCTTTGATAGTTGTGTAGCATGGTAATACATGGTGATATTACATCTACACTGATGAGGATATTGGGCTTTGGAGTAGCAAGGAAGGGTGAACTCCCTCCAAGTCATGCGCACATTCACCTTTTCTTGCAGCTGGATAAGCTGAGGAATTAGAAGCATCATGCATATCCTGTTCTTTCTTTTTGCATCTGAAATCCTTCAAAGCTGACACAAGCTGTTAATACTGAGCTGTTAATGCTGCCATTTGATGACTCTGGAGTGGACTATGTGAAATGTATTTCATGGCTGCCATTCTAGCTTCTATATTTGACACACATTGTCAGGGCTGTTGGTTAAGGACTATGTGTATACTCAAAGGCAAAATTGTTCACATGTCTGTGGAGCTAATGCTTGCAAAACTGGTTTGAAGAGTGCTGGTAGGGCTGTGAGGAAGTTTGCAATGGGAATTGAATTACTTATCCAATGGTGGGGAATGTGATCTTAAAAGAATGAACAAAATGACCAAAACCAGGTTTGAAGAAATAGATAGACAGTTGGAAGCAGTTAAAAGAGAAAAGCTGAGTTGTGTGAACATGAAGACACACACAAAAGGAAATATAATAATAAACTGAATAATTATTACTATAGGGAAAATTAGAAAGAACAATTCATAGGACAATGAATAATGAATGGGATCAAAGGGGGAAAATCTCAACATTACTATGTAATTAATTCATATTTACACACCTCAGAGAAAACAATTTTGGACTTTCTTTTCTCTAAGCTAGCTACTGACAGATGCTGTGCATCTAGGTAGCTGCACCATAGTTTTCTCCATTTTTATGGCATCTGGCAAAAAAAAATACACTTCAAGTGTCTTTTAACTATCAAGGGTATTATTTCTATTCCCCATTATCCTCATATCATTAAGCACCAAAAATCATTTTTCAAAAGGTCTGGCACTTTTGCTGGCCACAAAAGCCTGTTTATATATTTTTTAGGCTGTTAATGAGGTGATAGTGAATAAGTGATAGCTGGTGATAGGATCCCAGTATGGCACACCACTTTTCCCACTGTTAAAGACAGATCAAATTATACATGCTAAAACCCATTTTCAGCTACTTTTCCTCTACAGAGGCTTCCACTTAACACTAGCAATGCTTTATTTAGGGGAGATTCAGCAAGGTATTTTGTTTTAATGAATTAACTTAAAGAAGTTTCAGCTTTTGCAGGAATTTCTCCTCCGCTCATTGGAAATAATGGTATTAAGCAGCTGGTATCTCTTGAAGAGTGCCTCTAAGAGAAATTACATAATATTCTGGACAGATATTGACTGGGCCACTCAGTTTAAGAAGGACATTGAGACACTTGAACGTATCCAGAGAAGGGCAACAAGGCTGGGGAGAAGCCTCGAGCACAGCCCTGTGAGGAGAGGCTGAGGGAGCTGGGGTTGTTTAGTCTGGAGAAGAGGAAGCTCAGGGGAGACCTTATTGCTGTCTACAACTACCTGAAAGGTGATTGTAGCCAGGAGGGGGTTGGTCTCTTCTCCCAGGCAACCAGCACCAGAACAAGAGGACACAGTCTCAAGCTGCACCAGGGCAAATTTAAGCTCAAAGTGAGGAGAAAATTCTTCACTGAGAGAGTTGCTAGCCTTTGGAATGTGCTGCCCAGGGAGGTGGTGGCATCACTGTCCCTGGAGGTGTTCAAGAGGGGATTGGACATGGCACTTGGTGCCATGGTTTAGTCATGAGGTCTGTGGTGACAGGTTGGACTTGATGATCTTTGAGATCTCTTCCAACCTTGGTGATTCTGTGATATGAAGGGATTCTTCTGTGGTAAACATTGGGATATCTACTGAATAGAATGCCTGAAATTGCAATCAGAGTGCACTGATTGGTTTATTCTCCACACACACACACACACACACACACACACACATCCTGTCCCACCCCAGCTAGCAATATTTTCAAACTATTTCAAAACAGATTTCAAAACATTATTTCAAAATTATGTTAAACAGCAGGTGGGAACATTGGTGATTAACAGTGTAATTCAGATGAATAGCTTAGCCTGAATAGATTAGCAATCATGCTGACTGATGACTTTGGGAAGCATGGAAGTTCACAAGAACCTTCATGCATCAAGAAAAGAATGGAGGTGAGACCAGGCATTACCTCTGCAGCATATTTTTCTGAAGTGGTTTCTGAAGGTGGAACAGAGCTATTTTATTAACTCTTCAGGACACAGAAGGCTGGCCACACAATATAAGCCTGTCAACCTAGATGAAGCTGTACCTTGAGCTCCAACAGGAGTGTATTTTGTCTTGTTAGGTGTGAAAAGTGGTTTTAGCCACTGATATCTAGTAACCTGCTTCTTTTCCAGATGCATCAGCCTTTAGTCAGCCATTTTAATGTTAAGTCAACCACTGAAGTGTTTTAATAAGGACAGGTACTCTGACAGGTAGAAATGGCCATTTTTTTGCTCCTAAATTAAATAGTCATGTGTAGCTAAAGGAGAAGTACTTTGATAGACGAACATTTCAAATCTGTGTTCCTAAATTAAATAGTCCTATGTAGCTAATATTTGCCCTCTCTCCACTGGGCAAAAGACTCTGCAGGTTCCACTTGGTTAGGCATGATTGATCCATTAACACTAATAAATATCTGAGGAGCTCCGTTGTACCATGGCATCCTGAATTTCACCCTGCTCCACACAACAAAAAATGAAACTCTTGCCTGATATGTGATGGATATCTGATGTGGTGGAGGTCCCATTCCTGGAAGAGTTCAGCATCAGGCTGAACTGGGTTCTGAGCAACCTTGCTCATCTCAGAGAGGTTGGATTAGAAGACCTTGAGAAGTGCCTTCCAGCCCCAATCATTCTATGCTTCTGTTCTCTGGAGATATTCAAGACCTGCCTGGATGTGTTCCTGTGTGATCTGGTATAGGTGATCCTGCTCTGGCAGGGGTGTTGGACTGGATGATCTCCCCAGGTCCCTTCCAGCCCCTAACATTCTGTGATCCTGTGATACAGATGTTAATGGTGTGATAATTTCAGATCTTAATTCTGAAAGATCCACCTGGTCTCATGCTTTCTTGTCTCATACAAATTACTGCCCTCTGTGTGCTGAAAGACTTTACCTGTATCAAAGTACAGAGCGATACTCATTTCCTATGGCAGATCCTCCTAGCATTTGCACATCAAATAGATGTTTACACACAGGTGATGGATGGGGACCTGATAAAAAGAGTCTCAGAATACTCTCAGTAGGTTGCAAAGCTGTTTCTTCAGATGTCTTCTTGGACTTTGGGGCCATGATGAAGTTAACTCTATTTTATATGGAACATAGATTTTATGTAGTGAATGGTTAATTATTACACACTGAGGTATCTATTTTGATTTTGCTAGTAAAATAGAGTATTAGGGAGATAAGCAACTCAATGGCACTTTTCTAGACTAATAAAACTCTAACTTAGATACATAAAAATATACTACACTGGAAAACTAAAGTAACAGAGAAAGAGCGCACAGAATGAACGCATCTTTGTACATCTGTGGACCACAACCATTTGTAGAGGGTACCATAGCTGTTCTTGTTGTGATTCTTAACATGGAAAGGGGCTGTTTGTCCCATGCAACTACAAGAAGGAAAAGGCTTTCTAGTGGTCTGTGTTCTGAGTAGACTTCAGAACAGGGTTAAACAGGCCAATAGACTTCTGCATTGTCAGTCGCTGCTTCAGTGACCTCATCTCTTCCGCGTCATATCCAGCATCGATTCCTGAATGCACCTTTTTTCAGTAGAGTCTTTCTTTTCTTGACTATTTCTGGCATATTTTTTTTCCTATTCCCCTCCCTTGTTCATCTTTTCTAACATCAATAGTCTTTTCTGCTGCTGTTCAGCTGCTGACTTGGAGGCATAGCTGGGTTTTGTTAAAGCGACACTATTTTCCCCCTTCGTTCCCTTTCTCATCCCTTGGAAATGCAGCAAGGTATTAACTACTGATACCAGAATTTTTTTCCCCTCATATTGTGCTATGATTTCTGCTAAAAATGAATAGATAAATAAAATGCTTCCTTTTTTTTAATTTCCCAGGAAGAAGAGCAAGATTTTTTTCCTTCCATTGTAGAACATTTTCTCTACAGTATACAGTCTAACAATAGGGTTTCAATGACTGCCACAGGTCTTCCTAAGGACAGTCAAAGGATTCAAAAGTAGCAAGACACTACAGTAACTTCATTTTAATCCACCCAAGATGGGTACCTGCCAGTGTACCTCCAGAATTAACATATGCTCTTAATCAAAGAAATGAGACTTGGAAAGCTGCACTGCACTTATACTGCTCTGCATGATAAAGATCATGAGATGCACTATCAGAAAATTATTACTTCCTATCAATACTTTCCATCTCTTCCTTTGAAGTTCCTCAGTGTCCTGGGAAGGGGGAGTTAGCAAATGGTATAAAACCTGAGAGTGGCCAATGATTGTTAAACATTGTCCTGCTTTTGGTAGACAATGACAGTGACACAGAGGATCAGGTCAGCAGGGAACAATACATATGCATGAATAGGCTCAGAGAGATCTAGTTCCATGAGATATATTTAACCTTTTCTTCAGCCCAATTCTGCCAGAGATAAGCTGTCATTATTAGACTCTTCTGAACTGGAGGGAAGAAATACATTGCACTGTAGAAAGGCTCTTTCCTTTTAAACAGCACATGATGAAGATATAACTTACAGTATTGCTAATTGATTTCCTATGAACAAGATAAGAGATAAGTGAAGTTTCTTTATTTGTGTGATACCAGTGATACCAGATGCAGCTCATAAGCAGGAAAAGAAAATGTATCACCCAGGCTCTCTTACTGTATAGGGGATAGAGGACTTAAATGGTCTTTGAAGAAACTTTCTCTGACTGATTCATTCCAGGAAGATATCAGCAGACCTGAATGTTTAACCTAGACCCTGACCAGCGTCCTGATCCCATGTGAGTGCCAGTGCAATGCATTTCTGTGTATTTACTCTGTTTAAAAGGTCGAGACAAATTTGTATCTTCTTTCTATCACTGAGCAGCTGCAGCACATGAAATTCTTGCAGACAGTAAATTTGCTTTTGCACAACGATGTGGTTTAAAAATGCATGAAAGGTCTTGTTAATTTTCGCTCACCAGTAAAAGATGAAGTTCGTGGGGACTTAATTTGGCAAGTATATAGCCTGGATCCATTTGAAAATATGGTGAATTGGGGGGTGTTATTTCATTTCTCTATTTTTTAACAGCTTTGTAAGACTCATGACATCTGCAAGGTCAGAGGAATTTGCTAGCTATGGTGGCAGCTGCTCTTTTGCAAATTTAACCTCTTCTAGAATCCTTTTGATCAGGCAAGCTCTGACTATCACATTAGTCTTATCCATTTATTTGCACTTTATCTTCCTAAAGCTGCCTGCTCACAAAGGAGTCTATAAATACATGTTTCATGTTAATCAACAGTTAATTTACAATATGAATAATAGAGGTTTCAAAAACAACCTGGGGTTTTATTTGTTATGATTAAGTTTCATCTCCTATTTTCACGATAACTGTAGAAAGATAATTCTCAGTCATTATACAGATAGATGAGTTAGAAGTTAGAAAAGGAATATAAGGCAGGATCACTTTGGATGAATTTGCATTAGATTGATGACAGCAGCAGTGGACATATCATTAGCATGTCTCTGACATATTCCTGTTCTTGAAGGATCTCTACACCAGACAAAACACTATTAATTAGATCTGACTTCTAGGTCAACTGCTGAGTTTGGCAGTGCAGTATTTCAATACCCATGCAGCGATGACTGAAATGTGCTGTGACTGACAGTGTATGGAGAGGACACCTGAAGAAAGAATGGATGTTGCATATTCATGTACTTTCAGGTTCCGCTCATCTTATCTTTTTTGGGTGTGAGAGAAAGGGGTTTCGGCCAAACTGTTAATAAGGTCAAAAGAGATCCGAAAGAAGAAAGTGCGGAGAGCTTAGAGATACCGTGGTGTCCCTTTGGTGGCCTGGCTTTCAAGGTAGGCAAGAAATCAGAAGGGAGGGCTAAGGGCACACAAGGCTATTAAGAGGAAGTCCTGAAATATGGAACTTTGGCCTCTTTCTTAACTCTGATTTAACACTGCAGAAGCAACCTCCATTTTCACAAGATGGTGATGAAGTAGGGGAAAGACTGCCCACACAGCATGCAGCCAAGCCTCTAGATCTCTGCTTTTACAACCTTAGCTCCAAAGCGAACTGAAATGGTAATACCTGTGCCAATTATTTAGTTATATATCCTGGCACAGCTTGGAGTGTTGTTTACAAGTGAATGTTGATTGAAAGAAACCAACCCTTGCTTTAAAAAGATCTTACAGAATGTGTATGTTTGGGGTTGGGGTTTTTTTCTAAAGGTTAAAATAATTTAACCCCAAGTATGCAATTTAATCTCATTTTTTATAGAAGAAAACCTTATTATCTCCCAAAGTTCAGGACAGCACTAATCTTGTGACCTTATGCTAATTTTCTGCTGCTACATTTCTTGGACTTTTTGGGGTTTGCTTTTATTTTAATGTGTGGCCATGGTAAGTTCAAGGGCATTAATATTTATTTCTGAGTGTGTTATATTGCCAAGTGGAAAAAAATGAGGAGCAGAAGCAGTTATCAGACAGGATATAGTCAGGCACATCAGAAAAGGTGGAAGAAGTAGAGCGTTTTGATTTACAGATATGGGATCAAAATATGTAGTAGGGAAAAAAGATGTCGACGTTTTTACTGCTCTGATTTCTTGCTTGAGTAATACTCTGGATGTGCTAGAGCTCTAGGGAATAAAAACTTAAGAAGCTGGAGGACTTTGGGTCATTGAAGTCTTGGATATGTCTGTTTTCTGTCCTGTCATTACTTACAAAACACGGAGGTGGCACAGAAGTTTTCAAACCCAGCGAGTACTATGGGAGAGTAATCATTTTAAAGCACTTTGCACCTACTGGATTAGAGACTTTCTGTCTTGTTACTTGGCTTTCTCATAGGCTATCTGATGTTTGGACCCTTGCTGGGCAGATAATAGGCTTTAGACAGCTGAAAGCAGATAGTTCTCTTGGCTGGGCTGTGATGGTTTACATGGGCTCAGAGAAAAGTTTGGTATATCACAGGTCAGACCTGAAATATACAATATATCCAATATTCTTAGTTCTTTGGTGACTGCCAGGTAAAGATCTGGTTCAGCTTCTTATGCAGTGCATGTGGAAATGTACTGGTGCACCAAGAAGGGTTGTTTTGTCTTTGGTAATTACCACTGAGCACTTAGGCAATGAACTTGCCTCTTGGCAACAGGATTTCTTTGTTTGTTCTGTTAGCTGTAATGTTCTGGGACATATACATGAAACAGAGTTAAATATGTGCCTTTTCTCAGAGGCATGAAACACCATGATCTTGTGTCATGACTCTTCAGAAGCATGCAGCTGATTCACTCTTGAAGACTTTGTCATGAGCTGGAATTACCAACTGCCAGGTTTTGAATGTCTACATTTAAATAAACGAGGTGGGACCTAGGATGAAGGGGATCATAGAATGGAAGAGAACATACAGTTCTCTAAGCAGAGCAGACCAGATGTGGAGCAATGAAATTTGTGAGAGTATGTGAGGAGGAGAAGAGATAATTGAAATAGACAGAAGAACCTAACTTGGGAAGAAATAGACTAATGTAGGGCACCACTTTACATAAGGGGAATGATCATTTTGTTGTGAAAATCTTCAGTATTTATAAACACTAAGAGACACAGGTTTTGGTAAATCAGATGCAGAATGTTGGGGTTTAGTTCCTCAACCTCTGGAAAGGAGGGAGGGGAAGAAACCAGAAAAATGGTATCTTTAAGTTTGTCTCTTTACAGCAGGTACAGATTCAGCAGATTTCTCTCCTGCCAAACCCCTACATTTTAATAGAGGAAAAAAGCAAACAAACAAACAAAACCTACTTATGTTTAACTTTTCAGAAAACAAAACAACAAAAAACCCAACAAACCTCTATAAGCTTCATATAATCAGAATACAGAATTAACCAGGTTGGAAAAGACCTTTGAGATCATCAAGCCAAACCTATCCCCCTAACACAATCAACTAAACCATAGCACTAAGTGCCTCATCCAGTCTCTTTCTGAACACCTCCAGGGATGGTGACTCCACCACCTCCCTGGGCAGCACATTCCAATGGCCAATCTCTCTTTCTGCGAAGAACTTCTTCCTAACATCCAGCCTAAACCTCCCCTGGCACATCTTGAGGCTGTGTCCTTTGGTTCTGTCACAGGCTGCCTGGTGGAAGAGACTGACCCCCACCTGGCTACAACCACCCTTCAAATATATACAATTAATTTTTCTGCATAAGAGACTTTCCAATTTTGTTAAAACTTCAGTATAATCATCCAGGAGAAGCCAGCAAAGGCACAACATATACTTCCACAGCAACTTCAAAAGCCTTCTCTTAAATCTGGAGGAGCTGGCTAACAAAGAGTGTTAGCCAAAGCACTAGCAGAGTACTGTCAGCTCAAATCATGATCCACACAGAAAATAATGTTTCACTTAAGAGCACTTCAAAATAGTTCCTCCTTCCTTACACTGGATATATAACCTGATTAGCAGAAAACTGTTAACAGCACAGTTCTTTATTCCAGTAGTTAATCAAATAATATGGACATTTTCAGCAACAAGTATCACTGTTGTGGGGTTTTAAATACAATTCAATGTGGGCATCATCCAAAGCCCATGGCAACAGGAAGGAAAAGCAATGATATCTTCCTGAAAGCCATCAGCTCATTATGGAATTAGTCTCCCTGGAGATGACATCTGAACCCTTTTCTACTTGAGTTTTCTACTGCAAGCATGAAAGTGAAGGTGATAATAAATAGAGCTGTTAAAGCAATTGGTCTTCTTTATCAAATGCAAGTTTATTTACTTTTAATTAGAAAAGCTTTTTCTGAAGGAAAAAAAAGGTCTGCTTATTCTTTGTACATCATCAATTATTTTTCTCATAATTAGTCCCTGTTAGCACGCTCTGCCTTGCTTCTTAACTAACTCTTGTCACACCAGCAGCTGAATGCTTCTTTGTGAAGACATAGCTTATTGCTAAGATTTCTTCTTGCTAAGGCATGGCAGTGTATATTTCATTAGGAAAGGCTGCTGTGCCTGGACCTCGAGCTAAGAGCTGAAATTATTGAAGTCCTTGCTGGTGACATTCTGCCCAGTTCATGCCCTGGACCTCTTTTTGGAATTCAAATGACACCTACTGAAATATTAGTACTACTCTAAATTCATAAAACCCACAGTTCTTCTTAAAATTCAGTATTAAATGGAAACAAAATCCTGATTGTGATCTGAACTAATAGGCAAATAAAGAAGAATCCTTCTGTCTGCTTGAATAACTCTTTTTTTGTTTTCCTTATCTTTTAGGTTATTGTTTTCCTGCTTCAGGACAGTCCTCCCCTTAACGTGCCAGAACTGCAGGGCTTAGTCATTTCTTCCCATTCCACCCCTCCCCCAGTGACAGAACTTTTCATTTACACCTTGAAAAAGCTAAAGCAACGTTTGTGTTCTCCTCATGATTTATCCATAATCCCCTGAAGTTCAAGGAAAACCTGAGCAGAGAATATATAGGTAATAAAATGTGCCTCAGAAGAGCTCCTCAGGTTCACAACCAAAAATTCTTGCTTTATTCTTCCTGTGGTTGTGGACAAGCCTCTAAATAATATTTTACTATTGATTGCTGACTCCTGATCTAGGAAAACAAGATTCTCTTGAGATCCCATTAACAGCACCTAGTTACCCAGAAGAATTACTGCTGGGCAATACAGACTCCTCCTCACCTGTAAGGATTAAGCACTTGGTATCTGCAGACCCATTAATCTTTATATTGAGAAACCAGGGCATGAGATGATGCTAAATCTTCTTCATGATAAGGCAATGAAAGTAATTATCAGTGGGCCACGGGAAACACTGTCAGCTTTCTTTTCCTTTAATGGCATGTGCATGGTTTCAGCTAAAAGCAAATAGTAGCTTGGAGGTTTTCATTGGTTTAAAAATTGAACCAAACTAAAGCCATTGATCTTCTGGTTTAGAATCATAGAATTGTTAGGGTTGGAAGGAACCTCAAGGATCATCTAGGTCCAACCCCACTGCCATGGGCAGGGACACCTCACACTACATCAGGTTGCTCACACCCACATCCAGCCTGGCCTTAAAAACTTCCAGGGATGAGGCTTCCACCACTTTCCCGGACAACTTGTTCCAGTGTCTCACCACCCTGATGGGGAAGAACTTCTTCCTAACATCCAATCTGAATCTACCCATTTCTATTTTTGTTCCATTCCCCCCAGTCCTATCACTCCCTGACACCCTAAAAAGTCCCTCCTCAGCTTTCCTGTAGCCCCCTTCAGATACGGGAAGACCACAATTAGGTCTCCTCAGAGCCTTCTCTTCTCCAGACTGCCTCTCATTTTAAACTATTTTAGTGGAGCCCTTCTCCTGGGATGTCCAATCCAGATATGAGCAAGTGTCATTAAAACACTTAAGCATGTTAAAATTTGGTCCAAAAGGGAGGAATTCAGGGTCACTGCCTTCTCCAGGGACATTGACGGAGGGGGGCTGGACCTTCCTGGACCTTGTGTTCTAGTCTGATGGGATGTGAGAAATCCTTTAGGCATCTCAATCACATTTTTTCACACAAAATATTTCTGGTTTCCCTTGAAAGTTGTGTAGGAATAAGTATTTCCAATAGTAAAGAGAGACAATGGGACAGAAATTAAAAACCTAGCTGCAACCATAAAAAAAAGAAACAAAAAACCCCAAATTATCAAAATGAGCCTGATTTCAATTAAGTATGCCACAGACACTGGTGGCACAGATGTACTCTGTAGGGATGATCTTCCATTCTTCACACTGTCAGAGTGCTTGCCTGGGAACTCTTCAGTGACTTCAGTTCTGCAAAGTGCTAAGCGATTTCCCAAGTACCTGTGGTTCCCACTGGCATGCTTTGGGTCACCACATTCAGAGGCATAAATCCAGAGAGAGATACTGTTTGCCTTCTGAAATTGGGGCTGTAAAAGACAGAGAATAAGGAAAAGTGACTGCTAAACAGAGCGTGGAGAGGAACTGATAATGCTTTTTTTTTTTCCTGTAGGAAATTATCTGGTTTACTTGGTATGTTTTATATTTAGTATGTGTCCTGGTGTTTTGACTGCTTCCCTTTTATGGGATGTATTTGGGTTGTAAAGGGCATTGGTTACTCCCTATGCCTTTGGAAGCATAAATACCAGATGTTTCCAATTATCTGTAGGTTCTCACTGATGAATGTATTCACTGAGGGCTCAAACAATAATACTTTACATATAGGAGTCTGCAAAATAGAATCCTTGTGGCATGCTAGTGCATGCATCAGAAATAACTTCTAGCATCCTTTAAATTTGCATTTCACAGAACTTGTTAATTTGTGCCACTGAATGCATTGATTTTTTTTTTCAGCTTGATTTTTTTTTTAAGGTATTTCTGGTCTTTATCTAAATTAGTATTCCTTCAGAAAGCTCTTCTTTTCCAGAACTTGGATTTTATTTCACAAAACCTTAAAAGCTCTGTGGAGAGCAAATTAGTATCTGAAATAGAAGTGAAACAATGCAGCAAGTCTACCTGTGTTTGCACAGAGTACTTAAAAGCAGTTCTTAATTTTAGGTTTGAGAGTTAGGAATAGCAGATTGCTTCAGTATTTAACTCAGCCACATGCAGGAAAAGGGAGGTGAAGGAGCACGATCTAAAGGTTAGAAATCTTACCTCGAACAGCAGCTCATTGTTGGTGCAGGTGTTTGGACTTAGGGATTACTTCTGCTTTTTACTGTCACTCAAAAGGAATGAAGTAAAATCCAGCAAACCATCTGAGCCTCACTGGGGAAGAGGTAGAGCAGTGCTAATTGGCACGGGATAGAGAAGACTCAAATTTAAGTAAGAGTACCTTCTGCTGAAATTATCATACTGCTTTGTCTCCCCATGGAGAGAGAGACTGGAAGAGTCAAGGTTATTTTCCCCAAACATCTTTACTGCCTTGAGAGTATGTTGAATTGCACACATTGGTGGAATTATCCCAGTAAATTTGATTTGAAATCTATACATGACTGAAATGAGGGCAAAAAAAGAGAGTGAGTTATTTATTCAGATAGGAGCATTTGGCCTTTAATAATTTATTCTGACGTATCCAGGACTTGGCTAAAGGTCACTGGCAAAGGCAAATCCCTTAGATTTGTGGGGCTTGTTGTGGTCAATGCAGGGAGTTTTCATTCCGTAACAGACCTAGACATGGTCACTGTTTAGATCCAAATAGCCCACCTGCCACTTGGGCATGAGTCCTTGAGGCCTTAATGACGCAGGCCAAGTAACATATTCAGCAGAATTTCCCCAGGATGAAGTGTGTTGATTAGAAATGTGCTGTGGCCATTCTCAGAGTGATTTATCATGAAAGAGTAACCATTTTGAATGTTACATTAATTTCTACTAATTATCATGCAATAACAACTCAGTGTGGAAATACTGTGTCATTTTAACTGGGACAGTTGCTATTGCACACTACTGTTTGCTGGGGATTTTGTATAACTTACAAGCAGGCAAACCTTCATATATTCACATAGAAATGATAACAATATGTTGAAGATATGGCATCTAATAGCAAATCTTACAAGGAGCAGCTGTTTGATTGCTAGCTGTCAGTAAGGTTTTCCCATGGAGTTCAAAAGACTACTTTCTTGAACTATATTTTTCTGGTTTGGAAATCTTTCAAGGTTACCTTCTGTCTTCCTTGATTATGGTAAGCTGAGTTTCCCTTTAAATGGTAAAGTCCCTGAAATCCTCTAAGTAAATGTATCAGTGTCTAGCTCCCTATAATTTACTTCTTACAAGACACTATATAAATACCCCAGAATAAATTCATCTGGTGGCACTCCATCTTTACTGGACTAATTTATAGCCTACTTAAACTAGTACCAGTATCCAAAGGAGTCAGTGGGAAGGTTCCTGGGTGTCTGAGGGCACAACTTAGCTCATATAAATTTATCATTCAAAGAGAGACGTTTTTCTGAATGCCAGCTGTCAACACTGAAGCTAGGGTGTATGTTTTAAAGTATAATTAGCACCAATATATCTGCAGGTTCTATTTGCTTTGACTCTCGTGCTGCCTTCTCTCTTCATGGGATCACAACTAATGTAACTTGGAAGGGACCTCTGGAAGCCATCTGGGCCAAATGCCTGCTCAAAGCAGAGCCAAGTTAGATCAGCTTGCTTAGAGCCTTGTCCAATCAAGTATAAATATCTCCAAGGATGAAGATTCAATCAGTTCTCTGGATAACCATTCCAGTATTTCTTTGCTCTCATTGTGAACCTTTTTCCTCCCCTGTTATCTAGTATTTCCAGTGTTGTGGCCTGTGTCTGTTGTCCCTTCATCCTATCACTGTGTATTTCAAAGAAGAGTCAGGTGGCATCTGCTTTATGCACTCGCATTAGGTTGCTGAAGATAGCAGTAGCATCCTCATCACCCTTCTCTTCTCCAGCCTGAGGAAGCACAGCTGCCTCAGCCTCTGCTCACGGTGAATGGTGAGGTGCAAGTGTGACTGCTGGGAGCTTACAGACAGCTTTACTAACCCCTCATAAAAGTGGACTCTGACCAGCTCCCTCCTTCTCAGTTATGTCTATTGAGAGGCCTGGAAGGAAATAGGACTAGAAAAACATTTTCAAAAACTGAAGTCCTTGGATGCATCTGGAAATACACATTAGAATCTGGGGGGTTATGTGTCACTGCACCATTTATATACAATGGGATAATTATTTTACCATAAACCAACCTTTTCACATTAAAAAAAAGATTCTTTCTTTCATTTATATATAAACAAAAAAAGGAGGTGGGGGGGAATCCTTTTTTTGGGCTGGTGCACAGTTTCACAAATGTATGAGATTTTTTTCCTAAGGATTTAAAAAGCACTGCATTACTATTGCTACCCAGGCACCAGCAGAAAGAGATGGAATCTAATTTAAAAGCTTAAGTCAAGTAGTTTGTGTGCTCCAGTAGGACAACACTTCTCAGCAATGTCTCTTGCAGCTGAGCAGCTCTGCTCCCTGCTCAGAAATGTCCAAGCATCTGCTGAAAGATATTGTTCCTGCTCAACTTTCTCAGTTAGTTTTGATCTACAACAGAAGTCAGTCCTCACAGGTGGTTTGCGTAGCTCTCTGTCCATCTGACCCCACTACAGCAGCAACATGTACAGTACAGCAGATGTATTATTGGAAGTAGTTCTGCTTCAAAGAAAACAGCTGGGGGTTTTCACTTCAATCTTTCCAATGAGTTGAACAAAGGCCTAAGGAAAACGTTGTCCTTGTGCTTTGATTTCTCTTAGTATCTTAATAAGACTCTCAAGAAAGGAATTGAGTTTTCAGTTAAGATTTGTCCTAGGTGTCTTATTCTTGCAGTTCCCTCACAAGTCAAGATTGTGGCTTTTTTGGTAACTGCTTCCAGCACTTTGTCTCTCTGTGTCATCTTCAATTTGAGGAAGATCCCAAGCGTTATCTTTAATGTGATGGACAGGTGAATGCCTTTCCTTCCCTTCTGTAGTGATCAGAGTGAGTGAAGTGAATCAGATTATGCAAAACCTCTGGCAGAAGTGTAAAAACTTCTCAGAAAGTTACCAGGCTTGTCAAAAGTGGCTGCTCTACTTGGTGGTGTCAGGCAGCCTCTGCCATGAGTAGCAGCATGATTCCTCCCCGTTCTGGCAGGAATTAAGTAAGTAATTAAGCAGCACAAAGTAGCAAATTGCTAGCTCTGCACTTCTTTCCTCATTTGCTTTTCCTCAGCTGTCCACTACATGTCAAAAATAACTGTCACTTTAGGACTAGTCTATTAAATTTCATTATTATTATTATCATCATCTGAGCTAGCTAATTTGTTCCAGTTCTCTTCCTTGCCTTCTCTTTGAGAACACTAAACCCACCCCATTTCATGATGGCATATATTTTCTGCTTTGCCCTTTGTGCAGCCAGAGTTTACTCTGGGCAAAGAGAATCTCTCTTTGCTCATAAGCAAAGTGGTTTTGGAGCAAGAGAAGGACAGCAGGAAAGAGAAAACATGAATAGGATGAGGAAGGGAACACATTAATGAGTATGGAACTTTGAGGAGAACAGCCATACACAAGGCTCAGCCTCACTGTGTTCAGGAAACCTTCAACAAATAGTTAGCGTGCAATGTGATTTTATTTAAGTATCTGCTTTTCCTGCTGCAAAGGTGAATATCAGGAATTGATATGATCCTAGTGTGGATGGAATGTTTATAAGGGATACTTCCCTTCTCTGAGATCCAGTGAGACAACCCTAAAGTATTTTGCTTGACCAATGGCACTGTACTGTAGATAGAAATTAGGCTTGTAAAGATGAGCAAGCCCTTACCTATAAGGACATATGCTGATGTTTCTTAAGGAAAAAAATATATAGTAAGATGCCCTCTTTTAAGATTTTTAAGTTAAAAGCATAAGTTCAATTCCAGTTTGCAAAACTTTTCTCTTAAATGCCTTAATTTAAGAGTTTAGTCTTCATTTGTGACACTCATTTATGCCCCTCAAAAGTCTGCTGTTTGAGATTCCGTGCCCATCATGTTTTTAGGGCCCCTACCATAAAACCTAGGCCAGAAAACTAACTGGATGTAGAAGCATCTTGGATGCCAGATTTCCTCACTGTTAACAAGCTCATTTTTTGCATTTCCCATTGATACCAAATCTTGAGATACTGTTTGAAAGGTGATGCCACTGGAACTCTTGCTCACATTGACCATGATTGCTTTTGTCCCATATCCCCTTTTTAATCCTTCATTTTGTAACACAGTTTGTCTTGCTTCTTTCAGGCATTATGAGGATGTGTTTTGTTGTAAATGGTATTGTGCTCTATCATGTTTTTAATAACATCCAGAAACTCTGCATTTATCAGGGGAGCTCTCATTTGGCAGTTAAATTATTTTTATCATGAAGTGGATATTATCAGACTCTTTGAGAGGAAGCATGAGACTGAAATAATGGGACAAAGATCAAAGCCAGCTGCTACATGGTTGCTTGAGAGGAATCCCTGACTGGAAAAGAGAAGCTAGCTGATGCCATTTATTTTTTTGTACAGCTAATGAAAAATTCCCAAGAGGTTAAACCTTCTAATAGTTTGGAAGATGTAATAAAAACCCATTTCAGAGTAATGGAGAATTTTCAGCAGTATTTCACATGTATTCAGTTTGCCCTTTCTTTCTGGTACTTTTTCATTAGCTAAAGCTTCTGTCCTGCAAACATGCACAGAATCAGCCCTGTTTATTTCAGTGCTTGTTCCCAGAAAGCCTGTAAAGTAGGATCTCATTGCTGCTGATTTTTCTCTGACCTTTTCATTAGATGCTCTGGTCTTTCAGCAGTGGTTTTTGTATTTTATCAGTACTGAAATTGAAGCTCAAACCTTTTGATTACCATGACACAATAACTGCCTGTGAGTGTCCCATTCTTTTACTAAAATAATTCTAGATCATAGAATCATAGAATGGTTTGGCTTGGAAGGGATCTTAAATATCATGAGAGGGACACTTTCCACTAGAGCAGGTTGCTTAAGGCCTCACCCAACCTGGTGCTGAACACCTCCATGGAGGGAACATACAAAACCTCCCTAGGCAACCTGTTCCAGTGTCTCACCACCCTCACTGCAAAGAATTTCTTCCTAATATCCAGTCCATAGATAGAGGCACTAATGAAAATTCTAGTAAACTAGTAGAACTGTTAAAATATTAGTACAGTTTCACTGAACTCTTCACTTGGAACTCTCATAAGTTCTCACTTGTAATTAATATCATGTCTTTCATTCAGTTATATGGAAGATACTCACTTGGTGTATTTTAACTGATAGGGGTTTTTAAAATAAAATAGCTTGGGTTTTAAAGGCTTTAAGTGCAGATCAGAGAATGCAAGATGCAGAAAGTAAACATGGAAATAGAATCATAGAATCACAGAATTGTTAGGGTTGGAAGGGACCTCAAGGATCATCTAGGTCCAAGCCCCCTGCCATGGGCAGGGACACCTCACACTACAGCAGGTTGCTCACAGTCACATCCAGCCTGGCTTTAAAAACCTCCAGGGATGAGGCTTCCACCACCTCCCTGGGCAACCTGTGCCAGTGTCTCACCACCCTCATGGGGAAGAACTTCTTCCTAACATCCAATCTGAATCTACCCATTTCTATTTTTGTTCCATTCCCCCTAGTCCTATCACTCCCTGACACCCTAAGAAGTCCCTCCCCAGCTTTCTTGTAGCCCACTTCAGATACTGGAAGGCCACAAGAAGGTCTTGAAGCCTTCTCTTCTCCAGACTGAACAGCCCCAGCTCTCTCAGTGTGTCCTCATAGCAGAGCAGCTCCAGCCCACTGATCATCCTCATGGCCCTTCTCTGGACACTCTCCAGCACCTCCAGATCCTTCCTGTAATAGAGGCTCTAGAACTGGACACAGTGCTCCAGGTGGGGTTTCACCAGAGCAGAGTAGAGGGGGAGAATCACCTCCCTCAACCTGCTGGCTATGCTTCTCTTGCTGCAGCCCAGGATGTGATTTTCTCTCTCTGGGCTGCAAGTGCACACTGCTGGCTCAAGCTGAGCTTCTTATCCACCAGCAGAAAAAGAAGAGGAAGTAACAGAAAAAAATGATAATGTCAAAGACTTAGTGATGTATCAAATGAACAAAAGTATGACAATTACACAATTTAAGTAATTTATTGAATAAAGTGAAGCAAATTATCCCAAATAAGAGTCAATTAGCAAAATTTATGTTTTCTGTGTAAAAAATGAAAGTATTTTCCCCCTCACAACTGCAACTAATTAGGTGTAATGTTTATATAATGTGGTCCATGGTTTATCTACTAATTTGTTATTTACTCACAAGGAAGAGCACAATTCATTAAACCACCAGAAGCATTTTGTGCAGTGCTATGGGTTTTCCTTATAGAAGATCCATCACAATAAAGAGCACTGCAATTATTAAGACCTGACAACTGCACAGTCCAAGGGATAAATTTAAAAGCTGCTTTACTCTGATTTCAGCACACTGTAACCTGCAACATTCTCCAACAATATGCAGCACTTCAACATTGTCATCCTGGAATGTCAGTTCTGAATGAATGTGGTTTGTTCAGAAATGTTTAGAGGTCTATCAGGAAGGTAACTTACCCAGAAAATCTGGGGGATGCACTTCTGGGCTCCTCAGGTTAGGAAAGATGTTGACATGCTGGAAGGTGTCCAGAGAAGGGCAACAAAGCTGGGGAGGGGTTTGGAGCATAAGCCCTGTGAGGAGAGGCTGAGGGAGCTGGGGCTGCTTAGCCTGGAGAAGAGGAGGCTCAGGGGAGACCTTATTGCTGTCTTCAACTACCTGAAGGGAGGTTGTAGCCAGGTGGGGGTTGGTCTCTTCTCCCAGGCAACCAGCACCAAACAAGAGGACACAGTCTCAAGCTGCACCAGGGGCTGCATTTTAGACTGGATGTTAGGAAGAAATTCTCCATAGAGAGAGTGATTGACCATTTTAATGGGCTGCCTGGGGAGGTGGTGGGGTCGCTATCGTTGGAGGCCTTTAGAGGGAGACTTGATGGGGTGCTTGGTGCCATGGTTTAGTTGATTAGGTGGTGTTGGATGATAAGTTGGATTCTATGATCTTGAGAGTCTCTTCCAACTTGGTCTATTCTATTCTATTCTATTCTATTCTATTCTATTCTATTCTATTCTATTCTATTCTATTCCATTCCATTCCATTCCATTCCATTCCATTCCATTCCATTCCATTCCATTCCATTCCATTCCATTCCATTCCATTCCATTCCATTCCTTTCTATTCCATTCCATTCCATTCCATTCCATTCCATTCCTTTCTATTCTATTCTGAGCTTGTTGGATTTGTTAGAATGCAGCTAGGGCTGGCTGCTCCATAAAGGAAGGGACCTGAGGGGCAGAAATACAATATTTTTTTAAAATATTTTACTATATTTTTTTCCAAATTGTGAAATCTTCTTACTCATGCTGCAGCAGACTCACAGAATCACAGCATGTTAGGGGTTGGAAGGGACCTTGAAAAATCATCTAGGCAAACTCCCCTGCCAGAGCAGGATCACCTAGATTAGGTCACACAGGAATACATCCAAGAGGGTTTTTAATGTCTCCAGAGGAGACTCCAGAACTCTCTGGGCAGCCTGTTCCTGCAGGGTGTAGGCTGTCAGCTTGGACACCTTTTTCCCTGATATTCAGAACAAAAGATCCCACAGGAACTGAGACAATGATATTGATATAGTCCGTTGTGTATCAAGGTGCCATTAGCTGCTTTCTAATTACTTTGACGCTTGTGGGTTTTGGTGGGAGTTTTGTGTCATTAAATCAATGCTCCATAGCCTTAAGAAATACATGACTGTGCCCTCAGACTGAGTCATCATTTTTAGGACCAACCAAGTTTAGATTCCTACTTACAAGCCAGGTGATATTTTCAGCATAGACAGATAAACAGGCTGAGCAGCTGAATTGACTAAGAAAAGGATGCTCAGTCAGCACTCATTTAGATGTGCTAGGCAGTTCCTTGTCATTTAACACACCCAGAATGCCTTACAGTAATATTTAAACTGTTTTATTGATCCAGTCTTTCCATCAGGATCATGAGCTTCTTTTTCAAGAAAAGTTCTTACTGCAAGTTCCTTTTTAGTGGAAGATATTCTTCCTTTATTATCTCAGAATTGGCCTTTATTGGAGAACTGTAACAACAATTAGTTACCAATTCTGAAGTATTTTCGCCTGGAAAAGAAAAGCACTGAATATTTCTTGTGATTGCCTTCATTTATCCAAACCCAGTAACCCAAAGTGCCTTCATGAAAAAGAATCATCCAGTTTCTCTCACTGAATTATTTTCTTCCTGGAAAGGCAATCTCCTGTTTTATAAAGACCACCCCAGCCCCAGCCTGGACTTCTTGCTTTTGGCCACTCTTTGCCCAGATCTTAGAATCAATCAATGTTATTAACCTTCGCTCCTGCTGTTGTTCCCCAAGACCTAATTTAAAGTTTCCTTGCTGGCCATGGATTTTTAAGGTGCTGATACTGATGTTGTTCTCCTTTTCTTTATTTCTTCATATTGAATAGATTGGATAACTGTGTAGCTATAAATGTGCATGTTGTGTCACTGAAATCCACAAGGCTACTTACCTGGTTGCAAGGTTTGGGTGGGTTTTTGAATCTTTGGCAGTAAGTTTGGCAAGAGGGACATGTGAAGTCTTCCACCAGTCAGTATTATAACACAGGTTCCAAAGAATACAGGGAAAGGAGGAAAAGGAACTTATTTTTTTCTCCTAGAATGTGAACTATGTGGAGATGCAAATCAGTTTCTCAATTTAAAAGATTACTGGGCTTCCATTCCACTAAAAGAGGTAAGGAAATGTACCTTAATTTACATCTTTCTAACCTATCAGCAAAATTCAGTTCTTCACATGAGAACTGTAATTCTGGAAATTAGCTCTTATAGTTAGGTCTAAGCATAGTGGAGGCAGACTCTAACCTAAGATTTCACCCAGTAATATAGATGGAATTTCATTTCCCTAGTCGCTATTTCAGCTGCTGCCTACAAAAGGGAGAGAAAAATGTAGATCTCGAGATGCTGCTTTAGCCACTGTTGATTATGCAACAGCAGATAGCAAAAAAACAATTCCAGATAATGCAACAGTTTGTACTTTCATAAAATGGGATGCAAAAATAGTAAAGCTGAATTAATTTCCACATCAATCCCAAGGGAGGAGCAATTTCTAAAGGAAAGGCTAAAAGGAAAATAAGCAGTTTTGCAGGGACAAGTTTTCTTCACCTTAATTGTCTACCAAAGCCAGATTGAGCATTTTAACAGAGCTATTAGCATATTTCCCCCCTCTATTTTTATCCAGGAAGGCTGTGTTCCTCTCTAGGCTCAGCCTTAAGAAAAGTGTTTTCCTTCTGAATAATTTTCTAGTTGTGGTAAGTTGTTCCAGCGGCATGGCCCACTGACTTTAATCACTCTACTACACTTCAGAGCAGTAAGAAGTGCTTTTGTTCTCTTCTGGAGTGCCACTGTTCTGTATTTGTCCTGCCCTGTAGTGGCATGCATGTGGCAAAAATGAAAGGAATGATGAGAAAAAAAGAAAAAGAAAACAGAAAGAGAATAAATTAGTTCAAAATCTGAAAGTTAATGCAAGTATCATAAAGAGTTTCTATCTGAGCCCAAGATGTTCATTTTGGAATGGAATGGAATGGAATGGAATGGAATGGAATGGAATGGAATGGAATGGAATGGAATGGAATAGAATGGAATAGAATAGAATAGAATAGAATAGAATAGAATAGAATAGAATAGAATAGAATAGAATAGAATAGAATAGAATAGAATAGAATAGAATAGAATAGAATAGAATAGAATAGGTTGGAAAAGACCTTTGAGATCATCAAATCCAACCTATCACCCAACACCATCTAATCAACTAAACCATGGCACCAAGTGCCTCATCCAGGCCCTTCTTAAACACCTCCAGTGATGGTGACTCCACCATCTCCCTGGGCAGCCCATTCCAATGGCAAATCACTCTTTAAGACTGTCTTTTATTATACAAGTATCATAAAGAGTTTCTGTCTGAGCCAAATACATTCATTTTGTATCTTTTGTTAGGTTGTTTTAGCAGAATTAAATATGTGGCTAAAATTCATTTCTGGTTATAATTGGCTTTACTCATTTGGCTTCTAAAGGAGGTCATTTATTTGATAAGACCTGGGGCTTTCCTTGAATAAATACCAGCTGATCTATCCATTATTTAAATACTGCAAAAGGTTAATACCCATTCTATTTATTTATCAACAACAAAACTGCCTGTATCAATGGTAAACAGAAGCAGCTTGATTTCACGCTCCAGACTGGAAACCAACTTCAAAATGATGATTATCCCAGAGCTACTTCTTCTGACACCCTGAAAGCTCTCGTTTCATTATCACCACCTGCCATTGCTGTGACAGATTTGTAGGTGAAGATGAAAATTGTAACCTGTGAATCTTCCCATATTCTAGTGGAAAAAATAAATAACAAAATGGTGCACCACTGAAGGGGGAAAAAACCCACAAAAATTAAGCAGGATTTCTTTCTGGCATGGCAGCTGAGTGCAACTAAGTCAATATCCATTCAGGAACAGGCTCAAACTTGCTGCTGTTTTCATACAATGGTAGAATTATTTTGGTTGGAAAAGCCCTCTAAGATCATTGAGCCCAACCATCAATCCACCACCATGGCCATTAAACCATGTCCCAAAGTGCCACGTCCACACATTTCTTGAACTCCTCCAGGGATGGTGACTCCACCACCTCCCTGGGCAGCAGAAAAGAATTTTTTCCTGATATCCAACCTAAACCTCCCCTGGCACAACTTGAGGCCATGTCCTCTCATACTGTCACCTGGGACTAAGGAGAAGATACTGACCCCCACCTCACTACAACCTCCTTTCAGGTTGTTGTGGCAATGAGGTGGCATGGTAGGGGGGTTGGAACTAGATGATCCTTGTGGTCCCTTCCAACCCTGAATGAAACTATGAAACTATGAAACTATGAGGTGCCCCATTCTATTTTAAACAGCACCAAAGCAACAGAACAGCTGAGAAAAACTTCCATAAAAAGTAACTCAACCCCTTTTGACTGCTGTAGATGATGCTGTATTGGACCACAAAGGTGTGGGTAGAGTTCAGGCTGTTGGAAGAAAAAGTCTTTCCAAGTGAACTGCCCAGAAAGTTAGATTCCCAGAGTTAGATTTTACTGTGCTTGTGCTTGGGATTTGCACTTCATTCTGTACTCATGGAATTAATATAGGTACTGGTACCATTAAAAACTGACATAAAACAGGTGAATCAGACTAAGTCATATAGTTATTTAGACTCCATTTTTGTTCGAAATGTGGGGAGGATGCTTTATCATCTACCAGAATTTTGCCATTAAAAACCCCAAACTGACCTGGCTGCCTCACTTGTGTCCTCTTCTGGGCAGTCAAATCCACTTCCTAAAACCTCCATCACAAATGAATAGGTAGAGAATTATGTCACATCCTCATCTCCTGATAGATTTTTGTCTTTGAGACCCTTTCTGCATGCCTACTGCTGTGCACACCATGGAGTGCTGATTTAATGCTGGAGCCATGTTCCTAGGAACTATCAGACCTTTAGATTTAATTAACAGCTAATTAACAGCCCTTCTGGCCTTTGTAGTTAACACTATGCCAAATTCATGAAATGATTTGGGTAGGTAATTAGGAATGCTATTTTAAAATAATGAGTTGAAGCATCTACAAGATTCTACCTTGACAAAACTGTGATTGCTAAAACTGTCACTGACTAATAGGTATTTGGGAGGAACAGGCAGCATTTTAAAATAATTGGGAAAAAAAAAAAGAAGAAGTCTGTTCCCATTGTCCACAAAAGCTCATTAGAAGTAAGAAAGAAATTCATAAGATCTCCAAAGAAAAGAACATGAAATGGAAAGGGGTTGGGGTTGGGGAGGGGAGTAATTTCTTAGAAATCTTTTTTAATGGATGAAACTATGCAACATCCAGTGGCAGTTGGCAGGGACTGGGCTTTGCAGCCTGCTGGGGGTGATTGTCTCCCCACAATGCACATTACAGAGGCTGGGGACTAAGCAGTCACTGTCATGCACAGTTCAGTGTTAGAGCCATTGTTATCCAATTTGCACAGCCTTGCAAAAGTTGCAATTTCTAACCCCCAATGTATTATTTCACAACCTGCTTTGCATTCACTCGTGCCCTTCAGTCACCATTTTCTCTTCATGCTGGAAGCTTACACTAATGTCCCTCATGGAGAGGTATTTGAAGCAAAATAGTTATGAAAATGAGTAGTTTGTCGATGTGGTGGTAAACGTCTAAAGCACCTAGATGGGGGTTAAAAATACAGTGTGGTCGCATACAATACAAAGGTGTAAATCAGTCGTAATTTTGTTGCCTTTTAACAACAACAACAACAAAGCCACAGGTTATTGCAGCCTCAGTGTTGCTTGGGCTTGAGATGACCTCTAGAGGTCAGTTGCTACTTGCTCTTACAAAGCACAGGGTTTATTTAATTATTTTGAAGTCACCCGAAGAAATTAAAGACTTCTTGGCCAGTTTTTCACTTTAAGCTCGTGGTGACACACTCCATTTTGTATATGAACTCTTGCTTGTTCAGATATTATACAATCTTCCCTAATGTGTAACCTAAATTTTCCCTTCCACACGTTAAATGAGTTCCTCGGTCTTCTTTGATTAATCCAAAAAATGGCCTACTTTATGACATGCCTTTAATTATTTGTAGACAGTTCCTGTTATGTCATTTTCCTCCAGACAGCACTTGCTTAACTCTATAATCCCACAAAGATCTTGTTTCCTAAACATCTCCACTCAGCTACACTCTACCCAGCTTCTTTGGCCAGAGCACATCCTTTTAAATACTGTGTCCCCAGACAATTCTCTGATCTTTAATCACTGTCAAGTGCTGCATAGCCAACTTGCTCTGTATTTGGGTTGTAGTTTTCTAGAGTTAATGGGGGGGAAAAAAAGCAACATCTGAGCCTAACGGGAACCCTACAAACAAAGAGGAGGAAAAGGTCAATTTAAGAGGAAAATTAAGAATGATGTTAAGAGGGGCAGCAGCCAGGAGAGTCCTGAAATTCTCTCCCCTGGTTTAATCATGTCAGTCAGGTGTCATACAGAACGGCAAGATGTTGTCCTGATGAGCCCAGGAAGAGTCTGTATATTATCACCCTTCTTGTAGACAAGCATTCCCAAAATCAGAGGCAGGTTCCTTGGATCATCCCTTTTGCCATAAATTGCCTTATGGCATGACATTCCATCAGCTTAATTCAGAAAAACAACACATTTCTCTCTTTTGCAGCAGTGTGAGATACAAGCATAGAGCACATTTATATTTGATCCTGGGAGGAGAATTAAAGATCATTGTATCTTTGCTTTGCATTTGTTGTGTAGCATTCCCTTCTGGTCCACAGTGTGGTCCTGATGTAGTTGGAGGTGTCCCTGCTCACTGCAGGGGGGTTGGACAAGATGACCTTTGAGGGTTCTTTCCAACACAATGCAATCTGGGAGTAAAAGATAGGAATTTTCAGAGTGATTAATGTAGCTTTGTATTTCTACAATGTATGTTTTGATTGCTTCCTAAAATTTGAATAGATTTTTGTTGTTGTTGTTGTCTTAAAATGCTAAAAATATTTTCTTTTCATCCAGTTCTATAACTTTCTTTTCACTCTGACTCATGGCAAGAAACTGGAATTACAAAATATTTATTGGAGGCAATATTCTGGGGAAAAAGAGTTTAATTTGTACATAGCCAGACGTTTGGTTGGAATTTTCAGTCAAAATAAAAATAGTAGCATTGTAGCTTAAAAGCCAGCTGCATTCATTTTCAGGTGGGATCAGTCTTCACAGACATCTTTCATAATAGTTTGTAGTCCTCTGATTCATTAGAGTCATTAGCCATTGGAATGGGCGGCCCAGGGAGGTGGTGGAGTCACCGTCCCTGGAGGTGTTCATGAGGTCTTGGGTGAGAGGTTGGACTTGGTGATCTTTGAGGTCTTTTCCAACCTTATTGATTCTATGATTCTATGATTCTGGTACTTGTGGTGTGCAGTAATAAGCCAAAGAACGATGAATACAAACTTGAACATAGAAGGTTTCATCTCAACATGAGGAGAAACTTCTTTACAGTGAGGGTGATGGAGCACTGGAGCAGGCTGCCCAGAGGGGCTGTGCAGTCTCCTCCGGAGACTTTCAAAACCCGTCTGGATGCATTCCTGTGTGATCCTGCTATGTGATCCCTAGGTGATCCTGCTTTGGCAGGGGAGGTTGGACTTGATGGTCTCTGGAGATCCCTTCCAACTTGTAACATGCTATGATTCTATGATTCAGAAGGCATCTCATACTACAGTGAAAGACAGATCTGGAGGGACCTCCACCCTTGTGGGAAAACATAGAAAGCTTAATTAGAGATCTTGTGAGAAAGTCATTGATTTGGAAAGATTATCCAAAGAAAACCAAACAGTAATTCAAATGGGATAGTTCATATTTAATTTCATTTCACTTCTAAACGCACCATTCCAGGAAGAACTGCTTCAACTAGATTTTTAATGGAACTTGTTAATTATGAGGAAGCTGTATCTATTGATAAGTTAGGACATCCAAATAGGCTATTTAGAGTATCTTTCAGTTCTCTTTGGCCTTTTTTCTGACATCTATGCTTTATAATCCATCTATCTCTTAAATGCTGTTAAATGTATATTTGAGGCCATGTATTTAGTGTTGCTATACATTCTGCATACACATCCATGCATTTCTGAAGTCAAGGAAAGCTTCTGTTCTCTGCAAAGTTGGATCATCTCAGGGTATCTTCAGACTAACCATACTGTCCAGCTCACAATTAATTTTCTCAGCTAGCCTCCCCCCTCTAACTCTCCATGAACCATTTTTAACTGCCTCTGTGACTTACAGGTTTTACAAATAGTATATAGAGCAAAACAACTTTGGGGGGGGGGGGGGGGTTGGGTTTTTTTCCCCCTTTTTTTACACACAAACACCATCAACCAGCTGAGCCAGGGGTCTCCTTACTTCATCTATTCAATATTCCATTATTGCTTCCCCTCTCCCAGTAAATCATGCACACTAACACTCACATGCATTCACCTCATGGGTCACTGTGTTGTTATCTGAGTACTAGCAAATGTTCTGTTTCGTACTCTGAGGTAATATTTCACTTCATGCATTACTTAGGATTAGTGGCAGATTGCTGCTCTCTTTTTTTGTTTTCCATTGCTTTGCTTTCTGATCACACATTAGATTATAGCTGTTCACTCATCTCTTCATTTTCTTTCCTAGTTAATCAAAGGCAGAATAACCATTGTGGTCAGAAGGATAAAATGGATCTGTATGCTTTTCCTAAAATTCTTTGTTTCTCCTAAAGATTTCAAGAATCATTAACCTACTTGAAACCAAACTACACTTTATACTTATATGGATATTCCATATGGAAAAGTAAAGACATTTCAAATTAGATTCTATGCAGTCTTTTAGAAACTATTTTTGTATGGAGAAGTCTTTTAGAAACTATTTTTGTATGGAAAAGTAAAGACAATTCAAATTAGATTCTATGCAGTCTTTTAGAAACTACTTTTTTGTTTATTGAGTTATTATCAATTTGGGCAGCAATGCCACCTCACTTCTGCAGTCCTTTTCGTGAAATATACAGAAACTAAAAACTTCAAACCTGTACTATCTCAGGACCTCCCTTGGGCTGTCTTCTGCTCCCAGAGAAACAGCCTTCACAAATATTCCCTGTTTTAATCACCACCATTGGTAATTGCCTAGCTCATTTCTTGACACCTTATTCAGAGGCAGGTTAAGGTAGTTTTGTAATTACTCCACTCCTTTGGCACTCAGGTGCTCGCTAGTTCTCAGTCAGCAAGAAGCAGAAGTTGTGTGAGCCTGTATGAACCAGACGTCTCTATTTGCCCACTGAGGTGATCTTCAGATATTAAATTTCTTCCTTGATTGACCTTTAATTTTTTAATAGACCCATGAGATTGTCCTGGGGAACCAAGAGCATCATTTGTGTTTGGCAGTGAGAATTCTTTCCCTAACCCCAGCACAGTGTTGCACCAGCTCCTGTGGAGACTGCAGCAGTTTTGGGTGATAGCCACAGTTATCTCTTTGGGTATGGGTCCCACAGAAACTGCATGTCCACACAACTTTATTTGAACTTTCTATTTCCACGGACATGATATACCCCAAATGTATGAGCTTCCATGGACTTCTCTACAACAACAGACAATTGTAAGAGTAATAATCAAAATTAATTCTGAAATACTTTAGCTTCTACTTATGAGACTGGAATTAAATGTATAAAGATGACTCTAGTTTTAGTATAATAGCCAGATTCCTTTCTGGTTCTTAACTTTTCTCCTCTAGGATATTTAAGCCATGAGAAGTATTTGTTCTATACAGCAAGATCCCATCCTCTGAGTGCTGACCCAGAGCTGAAAATAAAGCCAGTTTGCAGGACTAGCAGTAAATTCCCCATGAGACTTCCCTGCTTAAAGCAGCATTCTGTTAGCTTCCTCTGTCCAAAAGATGAAAACTTCCTTTCTCCTCCCTACTTTAAACTTAAGTCCCTGCTTCTTACCCGAGCCAACACAGCTCCTTCATCTATTTTCGGTTAGTGTATTTGTTACAGCACCGTTGGAAGTGTTACAGTCTGTTGAGTTATAAATCATAAGCATTATGATTTATTATTAGTTATATTTATTATTTCTGTACCAGGGGAGGTTTAGGCTGGATGTTAGGAAGAAGTTCTTCATGGAAAAAGTGATTGGCCGTTGGAATGTGCTGACTAGGGGCGTGGTGGAGTCACCATCACTGGAGGTGTTCAGGAAGAGACTGGATGGGGTGCTTGGTGCCATGGTTTAGTTGATTAGATGGTGTTGGGTGATAGGTTGGACTCGATGATCTCAAAGGTCTCTTCCAACCTGATTAGTTCTAGTTTAGTCTAGTCTAGTCTATACATATATTTTACCAAGTGCATAGTCTTCATTGTGTTAAGATCCATCATAACACACAACTTCCTGTTTGCAGCTCTCCCTCTCCCCTATGTCCTTTCTCACTTGTGTACTCAACCTTAGCCAGCTGTAGGGTCCCTTGGCACCTCATTTCAGCAAGTGTAATTTACTAGTAAAAATTTCTGATTTTTAAAATTACTGTTATCTGTTGGACTCACAACATGATTTTGCTTGCCCAGTAAACACACCTAAACAACTCCATCTCAAATCAATGTATTTGGCCCTGAGAAAAGATTGTAAAAGCAGTCCTGTTAAACATTTTAAATCATTTAATCTTGCTTTTCATGTAAGATCACTTCCTTACTTGCAAACAAGAATTAATTTTATCAGGCGCTGACTTTCTAGATGCTTTGATAGCATATCAACCAGCAAGGGTATGGGTATCAGCAAAGCAGTTCAAATTAGCAAATACTTATCTCTTACAGAAGACCCAAGTTATTATAATGCAGAACTTTAAGAAAATAAAAGAAGAAAAGGGAAAGAAGAAAGAGAAGGAGAGAAGGGAGGAAGGGAGGGAGGAAAGAAAGAAAGGAAAGAAAAGAAAGAAAGAGGGAGGGAGGGAGGGAAGGAAGGAAGGAAGGAAGGAAGGAAGGAAGGAAGGAAGGAAGGAAGGAAGGAAGGAAGGAAGGAGAAAGAGAGAGAGAGAGAGAAAAGAAAGAAAGAAAGAAAGAAAGAAAGAAAGAAAGAAAGAAAGAAAGAAAGAAAGAAAGAAAGAAAGAAAGAAAGAAAGAAAGAAAGAAAGAAAGAAAGAAAGAAAGAAAGAAAGAAAGAAAGAAAGAAAGAAAGAAAGAAAGAAAGAAAGAAAGAAAGAAAGAAAGAAAGAAAGAAAGAAAGAAAGAAAGAAGAGAAAGAAAGAAAGAAAGAAAGAAAGAAAGAAAGAAAGAAAGAAAGAAAGAAAGAAAGAAAGAGAAAGAAAGAGAGAGAGAGAAAGAGAGAAAGAAAGAGAGATAGAAAGAGAGAGAGAGAGAGAGAGAGAGAAAGAAAGAAAGAAAGAAAGAAAGAAAGAAAAAGAAAGAAAGAAAGAAAGAAAGAAACTAACTTCTGGAGAGATTCTTTCAGCAATCAGGATATAATAGTTTTTATTTTTTCTTAAAAGAAACTTCATCTTATTTTCAGACAGACACTTTATGGCTAGACAGTGATCTTCCATGACTAAAAATTCCCAATATGAAGCGAACTTAATGTTTATTAACAGTAAATTTCAAGCAGGAAACAAATGTCTTCCCTTTGTTCTAACAGACTTCATTTTCCCTGAAAAATGTGCAACATTTTTTGTCAGGAGGAAAAGGAACTCCTATCAAAAATCCAAGTCTTTTTTTGGCTTGCTCATTGAAGAGCAGCATGGTGACACCCATGGTTTGAACCTGGGAAATCTAGTATGTAATTAACTCTATGGATGTGATAACTGGTTGCTTTATTTAAAACAGTCTTTTTTTTATCACAGATCAGGATGATCTTTTTCCACAGAGAACCTAACCAGCCAGTTTCTGCAGTCTCATTTCAGAAGTCACGTGGAGGTGACTCTGGTCTAGAGTCTGTGGTCGTGAATCTCTCTGTCTGCAAGTGCAGGGTCCTGCATCTGGGTTGAGGCAATCCCAGGCACAAATACAGGCTAGGCAGTGACTGGCTGGAAAGTAGCCCTGAGGAGAGAGACTTGGGGGTGCTGGTGGACAAAAAGCTCAACATGAGCTCTCAATGTGCACTTGCAGCCCGCAAAGCCAATCAGATCCTGGGCTGCATCAGGAGAAGTGTGGCTAGCAGGTCGAGGGAGGTGATCCTCCCCCTCTACTCAGCCCTGGTGAGACCCCACCTGGAGTACTGTGTCCAGTTCTGGAGCCCCTATTACAAGAGGAATGTGGAGGTGCTGGAAGGTGTCCAGAGAAGGGCCACAAGGATGATCAGAGGGCTGGAGCACCTCTCCTATGAGGACAGACTGAAGGAGTTGGGGCCATTCAGTCTGCAGAAGAGAAGGCTTCGAGGTGACCTAATTGTGGCCTTCCAGTATCTGAAGGGGGCCTACAGGAAGGCTGGGGAAGGACTTCTCAGGATATCAGGTAGTGATAGGACTAGGGGGAATGGAATGAAGCTACAGGTGAGGAGATTCAGGCTAGATGTGAGGAGGAGGTTCTTCACCATGAGAGTGGTGAAGCCCTGGAATGGGTTGTCCAGGGAGGTGGTCCAGGCCCTGTCCCTGGGGGTGTTTAAGAACAGGCTGGATGAGGCTCTGTCCAGCCTGATCTAGTGTGGGGTGTCCCTGCCCATGGCAGGGGGGTTGGAACTAGATGATCCTTGTGGTCCCTTCCAACCCTGAATGAAACTATGAAACTATGAAACAATAATGAGAAATAGAGAATCATAGAATCATAGATGATATCTTTCTCATTATTGTGAAAACCACTTCATAGATTCATAGAATTCTATGATTCTCTTTCTCATTATTGTAAAAACCACTTCATAGATTCATTGAATTCTATGATTCTATGACTTTCTCTCTCATTATTGTGAAAACCACTTCATAGATCCATAGAATCATAGACTTCTCTGATTCTATTTCTCATGGTTGTAAAAACCACTTGCAGACAGAGAGATTCATGACCAGAGAGACTCTAGACCAGTCACCTCCATATGACTTCTGAAATACCACAAAGTACCTGATTTTAAGGTACACATAAATAGAAAAACAATTATAGGAAACCAGATCTAGTTTGTTTGAGCTAGGAACAGAGAGTTCCTCATCAATCTACCCTACTGGTGAGATTGTTGTTGTTTTGTTTTTATTCAGACAAATACAGTAATGGTAATCTTTTCTCGTGAGGCTAGTTAACAACAAGTCCTGCCCATCAGAAGTTACTGAGCACACCCTAGTTAAATCAGAGCTGCTTAGCCTAAGCCATTGCCAGCTGTAAAGAATCACACAGTGTCTATTGTTCTCCAACTTTTAGGAGCTAAGGGGTTGACTCTGGTATCCCATCAACTAAGAGAAACAGGTCCACAAATCAGCCACAAGGGATGAAGCTTGCAGAAAAGTACAATGGCACCCAAAATATTCTTAACAGCTCTTTGAAAGGAAGCTGCCCAATCCCTTGTAAGAAGAATCATGGTCATCAGAGCAGCTCTTCATCTACACAGACTACATGAATGAAGTGTTGGACTAAGCTTTGATCACTGTGATCAGCACATCAGCATACTTTGATGATTAGTTCAAGGGAAAACACAGGGTTTGAAGAAAATATTCTATTTCTGATCTGATCAGGTCCACCAGTACCATCACTGGCAGAGTTTGGCCTCAATATACAGGTTTTGGAGCTTTGAAACATTTTTGCTAAAACTCAGTAAATGGATTTCTGCCCCTTCTAGCAAGATCCCCATTACTGAAGTAAATTGGTTTATCTGCCTTCAGGAAAAGATATTTGCCATGCTTGGGGAAACACACAGTGGCCCACACAGCCCTCAAACCAGGAATGCAGTCTGTCAAATGTCCCCACTTCTCACACCCCATTTCTGCCCAACTTTCAACATCCAGAAGAAAGTTAAGAAATGGCCAGCTCACAGCCATAAGGGAGGCAATGTTTTCCTCTTTATAGTAGCAGATCTGCCTGGTGAACAGACTGTGAAGTATCCTAACATACTTTCCTGCTATGACAGAGGTGAATGGTCCAGAACGTCATTTATTTTTATCTTTATTTGTCTGGTCCTGTCGGGATGCTGGGTACTCAACCTTCTCTTCAGCTCCAAAACAAGAACAGGGTCAGGGCACTGGGTACAACTGCCTCAGCTGATGACAGCGTGCTGGTGCAGGTATGGCTCACCCACCGCTGACACAGCCATGACAACTACTCAGCTACAGGCACTTAGACCTTAGGGAAAGAGCTGCTGGCTGAAAGGCATCCAGGCAAGATGAAAGCGAGAGTGACTGAATGGGAGATATACCTTGTGCTGAAATGATGCAGATCTTCCCTGTCAAAACAGTACAACAATCTGGGTTCATGTTTGCCTTCTCTCTGAGCTTCTAAGTGTCTAAAAAATGTCCTTTCTTTCACCGTCTTGCTAGAAACCTTCATCCTGCCCTAGGACTTGCTACTTGTTGCACGCTTGCTTCCCTCATGTAGAGCTGCTATAGTCTGCAATATGTTGCAATCAATGGAAGTAATGAAGTTTATGGCAGGTATAGGAAATGGCTAGCACTTCGACCACACTCTGCTATCATCACATCAGGCTCACGCTGACATCCCTAACTTGTTCCTCCGCTGGCTTTGCAATTCCATTAAAGTATTGCTCCTAACTCAGAAAGCTGTTAATGGATCACATCCCACCTATACAAAAGATCTGATTTCAATTTACAAGTGCAGACCACAAAATCCAAGACAAAGGCAGTTGGTACTGTGCAGAAAGTCTTGTTAGCTGAAAGGACAGAGATGTGGAGATCTAAGGTATTGGGAAAGTTAAGGCAAATCCATAACCATGATTAGACGTTTTAAAGAAACACTGCCAAAACATCTGCTTTGAAAAGGGCAGGTTATGTATGAACAGAAATGACCCCGCTGGTTTAGAGCTGAATATTTTTATGCTGCATGAATATGTTTTGCAGAGATGCAAAAGAAACGTTTTGGAATGGTCATTTTCATATTTATAGTCTCAGCCTTTGGAATTCTATTGAGGAAACATTTCAAAATGTTTATGTTTTCCCCTGTCTCCGAACAAAATTACACTTTGGTATTCTGCTGAGTCCTTCTCCATATGGGCTACATCAGATCTATATAAACACCAGACTGCAACTCTAAGATTCTATTGAAAAACTGGAGAAGAACCTATGGGAAGAACCAGAAAGTATTCAGTTAAAATCAAAGTAACTTTCCAAACCCCACCCTAAGATGTGCTTTTGAATTAATGCTTAGGTTTCCCCAACATTAATTTGGCAGGACTAATTAACTAAAAGCAGATGTGTTATAGAAAAGGCTATCTCTAGGAGCTTGCATTACTGCTTTAAGCATTCCTTTCAACTCTTCAATAATCAACAGCTGTCCTTAGTGGTTCACAGAACTTACTCCGCTGCCCTTACTCAGACACGTGCCTGTGCATTCAAAGTCAGCACTGTGCTGGGGTTGGGTCAACTTCTGTGCTTGCCACAGCAGTGTTTCTTGTAGAGAAAGAGTCTTATCAACACAGTTTATCACCAGGAGAACCATCTATGAATACGATCATTTACATCGTGAAAGACTTGCCTTTGAAAAAATGCAGCTTAGCACAAGTTTAAGACCTAATTAATTCTCCAAGGGACACACACTCAGAGCCTCAAATAGGATTTATTTTGGTGCTCAAAGCCATCTATGCTTGAAGCTCCATACAAGCCAAATGAAAGGGATGATGAATTAGGCATCTACGTTTAATCTATGTGAGGTCTCTGAGTAATTTAGGGTTCGGACTTGCTATCTGTTCTTGGAAAGTTTGCCTTGCTGGCATACCAGGTCTGCAGCTTCTCCATCATTCACCCGTGTTCTTCCTCTTGCAGAGGTTGAAAATGACTGTGAATTTCAGCACCCTGTAAAACCGTGCCTAGAGTGACGCTTGCAAGTTTTTTTCCACATTTTTATTAACCTTTTTATTCCACAGAAGACAGAAACGTCGGTTCTCCTTGAGGTTTGGTAGCTCCAAAGGCAGGATCAGGGCCTGGGGACACTTCACTGGCTGGCACCTTGGATAGGTCTACTGGGAGCAGGCCAGAGGAAGGCGGCAGGCATTAGGACCGCACTACCTGCCCTAACTGAGGATCATATTTTGACTTGGTGAAATGTTTCTGGCAGGCTCTGCTGGCTGAGCTTGTCAGATAACGTGCTCAGCCATCAAGCGTGGAACTTCCTCGGGGAAGCAGAGATAAGAGCCGCCATGGGGGACCGAAAGTGTGACTCCGTCCTCTGACATTTTGTAAAGTTCAATTACAGGGGCGTTATCTTTCCTATTTTATTTCCCTTATTAGCCAGCGCGGGTGTTGCTTAATGGGATGCAGTTACCTAAGTAAACAATCCCGTGGGATGCTGATTTGCTCGCATTAGCGCAGGGATCCGAGCTCTGCGAGGATTTATTTAGACACTAGTGTTGGGGGGGTAACACCAAGAAAGTGCTTCTGCCGAGAAGGCAAAGGAAGGTGCCTGCCAGCTGCCAGCGGGGACAGAGTTTCGCTGGCGGCTCCCACGGCCCCAGAGCTACCCCAGCCCCGCACGGCAGCAGCCGCCAGGCCCGGGGCAGCTGCTCCCTTCGGGGAAAGCTCCCCGCCGCCCGCCTGCGCGGGTGGGCGCGGAGGAGAGGCCGGGCCCATATCCATAGTAACGGCGGGGGCAGGGGGGAGGCGCCGCGGCAGTTCCCCGCCCGCCGCAGCCCGCGCGGCGCCGGGACCCGCACCGAGCCGCGGTGAGCGCGCGCGCGCCCCCGCCCCCCCCTTCTCTCCGCTCCCCACCCCGCGGGCAAACGTGGCCCGGAGCGCGCGCGCGCCCCCGCGGAAGGCGAAGGGAAGGGGGGGCGGGTCGCGCGCGGCGGCGGCTGGACGGGGAGGGCGGCGGGGGCTCCGGTGTGCGCGGCTCCGCGGCGCTCGCCCTGCCTGACTCACCGCGGGGCGCGGGGAAGATGCTCAGCGCGGAGGGGTAGCGGCTGCTGAGCAGACGTCGCCCCCTCCCCGCTCCCCTCGTTCCCCGCCCCCGCCGGGCTCAGCAGCTCAGCCCGCCGCCGCCGCTCCTAGGTGAGACCGGGGGGCAGGGGAAGGCTGGGCGAGCACGGGGGGCCGGGCACGGGGCCATCGGGCGCCGCCCCCGCCTCGCCGTGGAGCCCGGAACAGGGGACGGGGGACGGGGACACGGCGTCGGTACCCCCGGAGAGAGGAAGCGCCGGCAGCGAATCCCGGGGGGCGGGCGGGAGTCCGCGGCGCCTGCGGTTGCCGCTTTCGCAGGATTATGTCAGCTCTTGCCTCGCCGGTGCCCCTTCTGCCGGCGCTGGGGCGGGCGGCGACGGTGGCTCTCGCCCGGCGGCGCTGCGGGAACGCCGCGCTCTCGGGGCGGGCGGGGGTCTGTGAGAAGGCAGCGGGGCGCCGGAGTTTCAGGTGTCTGATGGAGCAGCTGCGCTCGGCTGGTGAGTTTTTACTGGGCCGGTGTGGTTGCAAGGGAAATTGACGCCCCGTGCAGCCCTGCGTGTGGGCACCCACCGCGTGTGCCGCACCTGGGAGCGCGGCCGCACGCAGCCTGCAGCCGCTGCTTTCGGGGCGAGGGGGGTGGGGGGGCTTTGCCGCTGTTGGCACTGCAAACCTCTGCTGTCTTTGGTCCTGTAACTTGGCCCTGCTGTGCCCTGGTCTGAAACTCGTCGAGTGAGGTCTCGGCTCAGAGACATCGCTGTTTTGTCCTTTCGGGTATTTAAGGAAGGGTTGTTAAGAGAAGTGCTACGGTTGTTTATAAAATAAAAGGGATGGAACGCTGAAGTGTGTAGAGATCGGAGTGGTGGTTTATGCTTCGGTATCTCAGGGAAGGTTCATGTTTGAATAATGCATCTTGTCGAGCAGTTATTTTACCTTCTCTTAGAAAGACAGTGTCGGTATTGGGGGAGATCAAAACCATGATACCTGAGAATTTAATTTGGAACTGTTTGCTGCACACGTGCAGTCACGGTTTTCCTGAGGATTTTAGCATGTGGAGTGCTGCATGTTGCCATGTGCCTTGCAAAATTCCTTCTGTTCGGTGAGCAGTGGCAGTGTGTGCCCACATGCACGAAATCAAGGTGTGCTTCATACTCTTCTCAGCAGCGACGGCAGTAACGAGGAGAGCTAGTATCCATCTGTGGCAGGATTACTCTTGCAGTGTATTGTAGCGGTCCCTTAACGAACATTTTAACTTGTTCTGTTAATGAGACATAAGCTAGTGCTGAGGTAGACCCTGACATGATGGATAGTATCTTCTCACTTGAATGCACGTTAAGAATCAATTTCTGTCATCTACCATGTATGCCAAAATCCATCTGCTAAAAAAACCTTCAGTGGAAGGTTGGTTGTGTGATACTTGAGATGGTTTTTTTTTTTCCCCTGAATAGATATGAATACAAATAGTGAGCATTCATCTAAAGTCGATACTTGTTTGCCAAGTACAAAACCTCAATGAAAACCTCAATGCTGCAGTAAATAATTGCCATAACTACTTAAAACTCCATTCTGATGGCATCCTAAAAATTTCAGTGGGACTCTGAAAAGGATGAAGAGTGAGTGGTTTTTAGCTGATGAATTTTCGGTCTGACAGCACTCATTCGTTAAGAGATTCTTCTCTTTGATATGTGTGTATAACTCACAGCAGCTGTGGTCGCTCACAGACCCTCTTAACCCGAGAAGTTCCATTTCAAGAATTTGTGCAAATGATTGACAGTCATACTGGTGAGCTCTTTCATTTATTTATTTATTTACTTATTTTCCAGAGAAAGGGGATGTGATAGTCAGGAAGAGCAGGAAGAGATAAATTTACCCGGTAGGAAGGCAAATTAAAGTATACTATAAATACTCAGTCTACTTAGAAGGCACTTAAATGGAGTACCCCCAAATTAATTCAGAAAGCTGAGGGTCTTACGAATTTTCTCATGGCATTTTGGGGCAAAGGGGTGGTGGTGGTGAGGGAATGACCTCTAACTTGTAGCGGGCACATGCAGTTAAAAAAGAAGGGGAGAGGATGTGAAATTGAGGAACAGAGATGCTGATGGAGCTGCCATGAAAGAATGCTGCACTAAACTAAAAATAAAGCAGCTCAGCTCTAGGTAAGAGTTTTGCTACTGGGGAACAAGAGGAAGGATCTGTGACCCAGGTCTGTTGTGATTTTGCTTACATTCCAGGAGCAAGACATTTCAATGTGGGAGGAATCAGAACTCCATGTCGGAGATGCTCAATTTATTTTCATTGGTTTGGGAGGATGCAGATTTTGCTTTGTTTTAACACTGAACAGCTGGTGTTGTGATAAGGATCTTTGTATTTTTGTTAGATGTTAGTGATAGGCATAATGATAGCGAACTTCACAGGTAGTGAAGTTCCACCTTGCTTTGAGCAGACTGAGAAACTGCCAAGCATTGGACTTAAGCTCTCTTGGCTCTTGGTTCTGCATACAGGCTGGAAGTTAAAGCTGAGATGAGAGCAAATGGTGTTATTTGGGGTCCAGTCTTACTCATTTGCCAGATACCAAGCATGACAATACTTTGTTTGGAAGACTGGACTCTTTTGCCTTATAATCCTATTTATCAGAGTGTTTTGCTTACTGAGTGTTGAAAATTTGTATTAGTCTCCAAATCAACAATCACTGTGAGGAACTGCCCAGTTTTTACTCTCAGAGGTATGATTTGGGATTGTTCTCACATTTGGGAGCATGTTGGTTTTTACTAGTCCTTATTTTCAGTGTTGTCTTCACAGTTGTGTGAGCGACAAGCTTTTATTTTTAAGAAATCACAGTCAAATTCTGGAGAATAACACCTTCAGAAAATTGCACCAGCCTGGCACTCTTCACAATCCAATGTAATTTTTCTCTTTGTGTGGGCAATAGCAGAGGGCTGCTTGTATTTGATCCTTACTCCATGCGCCAACTATGCCAGCTTGTCTAGAAGACAGTCAGCTTGGTTCCAAGTATCTTAAGGGTTCTGCTTTAGAGGAACCTGGCTTTGACAAGGTAGTCAAGCTAAGGAGAACATGGCATTGTCATAGTTTGATTGCTGCCTCTGTCCCCATGTCTTTCCAAATTTTTTTGCCTCTGAGGAGAGCAGCTTTGAAATGTGAAAATGTCAGTGTGTTGAGTATTTTGAGCATTGAGATTCAGAGGTGCAGGTCTTCACATTCCTGATTCTCTGTGCTTTACCTCTGTACGTTATTGTTCTGCTCCCTTGTTGGAATCGCTCTGAGAGATCATCTTGGTTTACGTCATCTTTACATGTAGCGAGAGTCATGCATTTTGGGGACAGTTTAAGTGGAGATACTGCTTTGGACATGGAGTTATATACTGCTCAGTGGTCTGGGAGGAGAGGAGATACTTGATATCGGAGGGGTTTTGCTGCCTTTCTATTTATATGCTTTGGAGCAAGAGAACTGTTTTTCTACAGGTCCTTCAGTCAGCTAGCAAATGTTTTTTTTCTTCTCTCCGGTGATTTGTCATGTGAAAAAAAATTTCTCAAATTTGGGCTGCATTCACTCTCACAAGCTACAGCATAAAGAAAGGATCCTGTTGACATTGTCAACCCCCTGCAATGAGCTTCTGTGAAATGAAGTACCTTGCAACATTGCAGATGGCATTTGTGGCCAACTTCATGGTAGCTGAAGATAGCAATCATTATGTCCAGCATAAGAGAGTGATGATAACTGGTGTTGACCAAACCTTAACTGAACAAAAATCATCAGAGAGAGAGCCTTTCTTCTCTGGTAAAAGAATAGTGATTCTGGGTTGAGAACTACTGACAGACCTCCTGGAGACTCTCTCTGTCTGTGAATTACTGAGTGGAACAAGGTCTTAATGTCATGGAGATGCTCAAGCAAAAAGGGAAAATCCACAACCATCTCTGGCCTTCCTCCTTTCCTTACTTTCCTTACTCTCCTACTAGTGGGATATTTCTAAGTCAAGTGAAGAACATCTTGAGTAGTTTTGCAATACCTTTCTTGAGGACACATATTTGCATAGCCTTTGCTATGGGTTGGGCAGTATCTTTGAGATACGTCTAGAGGAATCCCAAGAACAGGCAGGCTGCTGTGTTATCAATGTAATGGTGATACCCAGCATTTGCCTCATTTTCATTAGGACTCGATCCCCAGTATATATCAGTGCACTGAGAACTGGTGGCTGAAACACAGCTTGATCAAGTGGAGAGCAAGGATGTGGTATCTGAAGATCTTATTAAGTCAGCTGTTTTGTCACCTGAGGGCACTTGCTCCACTTTGTAAAGTTGTCTTTAATAGTGAGACGTTTTCAGATGCTGGTTCAGATTTGGGGTTTTTTCCCCCTTGCAGATACTCATATCTTGACTTGTTTCCAAGACTGGCGTGATCCCTCACTAAACAACTAAAAATAAGGGCAATTTTCCTTTGGGAAAACCAGTTGGAAATTGTAGCTGGTCCAGAACTAATTGTAACCATCCTGTTTCTTCCAAGAATGCCACACATGCTATACGCTTATCGGCAGTGCCTGAGATAAGAGCCTGAAGGGGAAAAAGGTCTTATAGAAAGCTTGAGATGCAAGTTCTTTCTCCCAGGCCTTTGCCTTTGGAGTTTTTTTCTTTCTAGAAATGTGAAACTGGAACATATTAAGGAAAGATAGATCTCTCTTGGTTATGTTTCTCCAGCTTTTTGATGCAGGAAATTCAGGGTGATTTGTTATATGTAATTGGTTTGTTGTTCTTCATTCTCTCCCTCTTTCCTGCAGTGAGCAAACATCCAAAGAGGTTTTTCTGCTGTTTAGGATATTTTAAAAGGGTAAATTTAATAGTAGCTGCAGTAATAGCAGATGAAGTCAACAGGGAGTTTTGCCTGTTTGACGGCTGATTTTAGCCCACTGTTTAATGTCTGAAGTACTTTTTTCCAGCAAGTGCTTCTCTACAGCAGAGAATAAACATTCAGTTTCTCAGGACATGGTGAAACATGAAGGTGATAACCACTTGTTTGGCTTGTCTAACTGTTGACAATCATCTAAACTCCCTTTAAGTTGTCTGGTCCTCCAGACTGCAGAGTGGAGTCAGACTTTGGGTGCTTCTGGGTGTATGCTGCTTTGACTGATTCCATATATGTTGAAGTAAAGCTTTTGCAAAGCTGTCAGTGAGCACGTATGTCTCTCTTACCAAGGGTATACTGAAGACAGAAATTATCTTCTTTGTGTATCTCTCTAGTGAAGAGCACTACTACATGTTATGTCTTTGTATTTCTATGTATTGGGAATGATGGTAAAAGCCACTGGTGAACTGGTAACCCATGAAAATGGCTGGATCTAATTATTCCTAATACAGGAAAATGCAGAGTCAGTTCCAGTGCTCATCATGATTTATTATATAATACTAAAATGTGTGTGCATGTGTGTATGTCTGACTGGTTTTAAGCTTCATCTTACCTCACTGAAACTGATATTAAGGCTCTCATCACTCTAAATAGATTGATAAAAAGTGCTTGTAGAAACAATCTGGCAACTCCAAATGGAGACCAGTAACAACTGGCATCCCTCAGAAGTCAGTACTGGGACCAGTGCTGTTTTAACATCTTTGTCAGTGATATGGACAGCAGATTGAGTGCTCCAGCAGCAAGTTAGCTGATGACACCAAGCTGTGTGGTCCAGCTCACATGCTGGAAGGAAGGGATGCCATCCAGTGCAAGGTCCTATGCCAGGGTTAGGGCAACCTCAAGCATAAATATAGGATGGGAAAGGAGTGGCTCAAAAGCAGTCTCAAGAAGTACCTGGGTCAGTCAGTTGGTGAAAAACTCAACCTGAACCAGCAACATGTGTTTGCAGCACAGAAGGCAACCATGCACTGTGCTGCATCAGAAGTGTGACCTGAAGGACAAGGGAGGTGATTCTCTCCCTCTACTCTGCCCTTGTGAGATCCCACCTGGAGTTCTGGTGCCCCCAGCATAAGAGCAACATGGAACTGCTGGAGCAGGTCCAGAGGAGGCCCTGAAGATGATCATAGGGCTGGTGAACCTTCCCTTTGGGGACAGGCTGTGAGAGCTGGGGCTGTTCAGCCTGGAGAAGAGAAGGCTCCAGGGAGACCTTATAGCAACCTTCCAGTACCTGAAAGGGGCTACTGGAGAGCTGGGGAGGAGTTTTTTACGAGGGTTTGCAGTGATAGGAAGAGAAAGACTGGATACTAGCTTGAGGAGGGTTTAGACTGGATATTAGGAAGAAATTCTTTACAGTGAGGGTGGTGAGACACTGGAACAGGTTGCCCATGGAGGCTGTGGATGCCCCCTCTCTGGAGGTGTTCAAGGCCAGGTTGGATGAGGCCTTGAGCAACCTGGGCTATTGGAAGGTGTCACTGCCCATGTCCATGCCCATGGAACTAGATGATCTTTAAGGTCCCTTCCAACCTAAACCATTTTGTGAATCTATGACCTTCTTACTGTTTTGTAGAGTCTGAGATAACATCACTTATTGTATAAACAAATATGCTGGGTAAATGCCAGCAAATAGTTAAAACACTTAAAAGATAAGTGAAAAGTGACCAGTGGTGGTCTTCAGGATCCTGTAATCAAAGAGTTCTTACCTCATTGTCATGCCTTGTTCATGCTTTTATTTTCCAGGTATGTTTTCAGGGGGAACTCTAAAATCTAGGGAAAGTGTTACTTTGTTAATAATCCACTCACCTGGAAAGCTCATAATTAATGAGTACCCAACTGGTTTGTGAATCACCTGTGTTGCTATTATATGATAAAAATGCATGGAACTTCAAAATTCTGTACTAATATTTATAAAGCAGCAGAGAGGTAAGTAGTTATTGGAGTGAGTTGTCAGGCAGAAAAATACTTCAGCAAAACCTAAGGGAAGTATTGTATGACTCATTTGTATTTCTACCAAAGCCATTACAAAAATGAACACAAGTTGTTATTTGTCTTTAAAATGTGCAGGTGGTGATGTTCTTGGTAGTGCTAGCAAGGAACAAGAATTCAGGGATTTTCATAGACCTTTCTGAGTACTGTTCAATCCTAATAGACCTTTCTGAGTACTGTTCAATGCCATGCACAGCTCAGGTATCTTGGAAGCAAAGGTTGGTTATGCAGGAGGCACATCGCCAAAAGACTTCCAGTCCTCACCTGCATTAAAAACCTCACAGTTAGAGTATTACCAAGTGCTCACAGGTTTAAAAATCTGTTGCCTTAACCTTCTCCTTGGGGCTTCCCCACTGGTTATTAATGTAATTAATTGACTGCCCATGAGATTTTTACATACTTGTGCAATGTTCTTCAATCCCTACAGTACAACATGGAAGTAAATCTTTAATGTTGTCTCCATACTGCAAAGTTGCACTTCTTTAGGCATGAAAGTATGGGAAGAGCACTAAAGATTATGACTATCTTTTCCTGCTTGGCTTTTATTGATCCTAATTTTTGTTGTTTGAAAGAGTGTCTTTATGACCTGTGTGAGACATTGACAGGCCCCTTGCCTTAGCATGAGATACTGATTTTGGGGTCATCCTGTGGTGTCACAGCTTGAGCACTTCGCTACTGTCTGCTCCAAATCATCTCAGCACATTGCCAAACAGCTCCATAACTGTCCTTTAAATGCTTTGTGTGTTTAATACAAATTGTGCCATTGGAGGTTCAGGTTGGATATTAGGAAAAATTTCTTCACAGGAAGGGTTTTCAAGCTCTGGAACAGGCTTCCCAGGAGGTGGTGGTGTCACCATCCCTGAAGGTTTTTAAGAGACACATGGATGTGGTACTTAGGGATGTGGTTTAGTAGTAGTAGCAGCAAGATTGCAGGCTCTAGGCAAATGGTTGGACTTGGTGATCACAAAGGCCTCTTCCAACATCAGCAGTTCTATGATTCTTTGGTATCATGATCACAACACAGTAGTAACAAATACTTATTTAATGCTGTCTGCAACAAGTTCCATAAGCATCCACCAGCCAGTGCAGGATAATCTTTAGGGTTGAGCTGAAGAAATATGCCCCTTCCACCTCTAGCACTTGGCTGTGCCCATTCCTGCTGCCTACATAAGGCTTCCTATCACCATTTTTGTTCCTTTCAGAGGTGTCTGGGACTAAGCGTGAGCTCTGTGGTGATGATGCACACAAGGAAGCAGAGGGCAGGAAGAGAAAGCACCTCATACCCTGGGGGGCTGTACTCAGAGATTTTGAACAAAGTTCTCTGCTAGTGTAAATCATCCCAGCACCACTGATTTCATTGACTGCACTGACTGAAGATCATGTCTCATGTACCTTGTCAGGAGTAATCTTCCTGGATACTAGGAACAAAGACAAGCAATAGAGTACATTCAGTTATAACTGTGGTGAAGCAGTGTTTGGACAGCTCCTGGAATGCCTTTCTGAAGCTCATAAGCATCCCCATATTGCTATTACTCTCATGAAAGTCCCAACATTTAAAGAAGCCTCATGGAGTCTGGGGGCAGGCTTCTCAGGTTAAAGATGTCCCTGCTTGACTGCAGGGGAGTTGGGCTAGATGATCTTTAAAGGTCCCTTCCAACCCAAAAAAAATTGTGATTCTATGACTGTTGGTAAAGATGCCATCTTGAATATGATTTTCCTTACCTCTTGATTAATTTGCATTGACCAATTAATTGGCTAAAATGTCAGGGAAAATGAAACATTGAAGAGGAAACCTTGAGACCAATATTTCCTTTCTTTTTAGCCTAAAAAGTAGGCTCTAAACTTTAAAATTCAGTATGTGGTTTTCAAAGGGAAAGGTGCCTTTAGAAGAGGCATTAGCAGAATTGATATTCTCTGTAAAAGCCCACTTATGGAAAGCTTGGCTGTAGAATGTTAAGTTTCCCTCTGAACTGTATTTCATTAAATATGCCATGTTCTGCTATATATACAAGGAGCTCTGCAGCAAAGGACCTGGGAGTGCTCATGGACAACTTCACCATGAGTCCAGCAATGTGCCCTGGTAGCCAAGAAGGCCAGTGGTATCCTGGGGTGCATTAAGAAGAGTGTGGCCAGCAGATTGATTAAGGTTCTCCCCCCCTACTCAGCCCTGGTGAGGCCACTCTTGGAGTGTTGCGTCCAGTTCTGGGCTCTCCAGTTCAAGAGGGACAGGGAACTACTGGAGAGGGTCCAATGGAGGGCAGTAGGAATGTTTAGGGGACTGGAGCATCCCTCCTGCAGGGAGAGGTTGAGAGTCCTGGGGCTCTTTAGCCTGGAAAAGAGAAGACTGAGAGGGGATCCTGTCAGTGCTTAACAATATTTAAAGGGTGTGAGTCATGAGGATGGGGCTGGGCTCTTTTCAGTGGTGGCCAGTGATAGGGCAAGGCAGTGGGTATAAGCTAGAATACAGGAAGCTTCACCTGAATTTAAGGAGAAAATGCTTTCCTGTGGGGGTGCTGGAGCACTGAAACAAGTCTCCTCTGGAGACTTTCAAACCCTTCCTGTATGCATTCTATTGCAACCTGATCTGTGCATTCCTCTGTTAGGGGAGTTAAGACTAGATGATCTTTAGAGGTCCCTTTCAATCCCTACCATTCTATGATTCTAAGTTGGCAGTTTTGTTGAAATGCTTTGGTGTTGCTATTTAAGGATAACACTGCAGGACTGTACCTCTGTAGTCAGAGTATTGGTAATATTAATAAAGAAAATAAACCACAATGTAAAGCATAAGCTATAAAGAAGGTCATATTCCCCCACCCAGTAGCAATTTTTCCTGGTTAAATAGTTGACTGCATTGAGATGATATTTTCTGTGTTATTATGTATACTGAAGACCACTCCAATCAACAGAAAGTTGGGAAGCTGCTTTACTTTTCAGCAAGTTCCTAGTTATTTTCACTAGTAAAGGAGACCTACCACTTACTTCTGCTGACTCTTGGTGTGGTGCAGCTCTGTACATGTGTGGTACCTGAAGGACCTGGTAAATGCCCAGACCGCTCCAGCTGAGGCCAGTATCTTGGTCAGACTGGGAAGTGATTCCTCAGGCTGCTGCTGTTCAGTGTTTGAGGTTAGAAATCTATGCTGGAACCTTTGCAAGAGCAGAATCCCTTTTTATCTGCAGAGCATAGCATAGAATTTGTTAATAAAAATGTCTTCATTGCCTTATGCTGCAAGAACCTAGACTTAGGGTAAGGAAATTGATTTTGCAAGAGCAGTTTAGAGGTACTAAAAACTGAAACAGTCTGAATTAGAAGCAGTGAATAAATACAAGCCAGCAGTTGTCTTTCCATGCTGTTCTTACCCTATTTTGAGTTATGTAACTTAAGTAACAGGATTGTTATTTGACCTTCATAGTCTCATTATATCACTTGAGGAACAGATACTCATGTGAAATAAAATTTCTTCTCTTCTAACCAATCTTCACTTTCACTTCCCTGTATGCATTGATTTTATAATTCAGTGCAAAACTGTTGATTCATGGAAGTAATCCTGTGTTCATGCATTATACAGAAGCTATATCTGGTGTCGTTGCTATTGCTAGGGGCTGATGTGTCATATTTTTATAAACCTTATTTTTGGAATGTCTTATTTCAGCCATCACAAACTGTTCTGGTTAAAACCCTCCTATGTTGATCCTAACGCAGTCATGACTTAACTAAGAGCAGGAGGGGGCTAGTTAAAAGCTAATAACATCCCTGAAGTATTATTGTCATTTATTAGGAATGTAGGAACTCCTTACAAGTGCTCCTAAAGAGGTGGTAATAGCAAGAAAACAGTTGATTCAAGCATGCAAATTAGGTGGAGTTCAGCACCATTTGGCTTATCTTACATTTTGCTGCCACTCACCTCCCCCCGGTTCTGTAGTCTGAAGTTGATACTTTTATACTATGCATCTTATACTTCATTATTCACATTAGTACTGTTTCCAAAACCCAGCTCTAAACGTTTTCTCTGGTGCCTTTGTGCTTCTCTGTGGGCAAAGGTGAGGAGGAGCTGCCCTACTGGGTTGTGTGTAGAGAATCCCATTGATTAATGGTCTCCAAGGTGGATCTCACTGCCTGCCATTGTTCACTTCTCCTGTTCCTGCTCTCCCACTTCAGCATAGGGCTCTGCTGCCGAGGATGCAGTGATGGTCTGGATCCCCCTGCATGTGGGAATAAGAGGGGGGTTGAAGCTTAGCTCAACCTTGAGGCATCCCCACATCCTGCAGATTAAAAGTGAGGATTAGGGGATCATAGTATAACTTCAGGTCAGTCTTTGTCACACATTGCTGTGGCGAGCAGAGGGTCAAGTTCAGCAGCATGAAAACTGAGGTAACAATTCAGTCTGAAGGTTGTTGTGGTGCTGTGCTCACACATAAAGCAGTCTGAGCTTGGCTCAAACTTTGGTGGGGGGTGTGTGTGTGAGGCTGTCTAATCAACTTTGAAGATATTTGCATAATTACTGAATTATCAGAGGTACTAAGAGAGCTGTCATGCATTATTAGGCTATAAAACCTGATACCTTTTGTAGACTATGACACATGGAGTGTTCTTGTTTATAGTTTTGACATATCACAAAAGATTGTGTGATGCATTCAGAAATTGCATTGACACTAGAACAATCACTGTCTCCCTTTTTCACACTGACCTTCCTCAAAAAGAAGGTCAGTTATGGTTTTTTCAAAACTGGAAGGGGCTAAAGGTTGAGGTACTTCACCATAAATAAAAAACCCTTTTGATACAAACAGGTAACTCTCTCTTTGTATCCTGGAAAAGGCAGTGATGGCAGAAGGGAATAGAAACTTCAGGTCTGCAGGAGAGATTCCAGATACTGTAGTAATTAAGTCTAATCAAGGATTAAATGATTACAGGTTTTATTTGTATTCTGGTGTCTTCTTCCACAGACAACAATGCAGTAAGCATATTCCAATTTAGATTTCAGTAAGGCTGCTTTGAAACATCATATTGCCTGTTAATGAGACTAACTGAGCTATGTTTGTGAGGATTCTGCAAACCTGGTGAGGCTGCACCTTGAATATTGGGTCCAGTTTTGGGCTTCTCACTACAGGAAAGACATTGACGTGCTGGAGCATGTCCAGAGAAGGGCAGCAAAGCTCATAAAGGGTCTGGAGAACAGGGCTGGTGAGGAGCAGCTGAGGGAACTGGGGTTATTTAGTTTGAAAAAGATGAGGCTGAGGGGAGACCTCATTGCTCTCTACAACTACCTGAAAGAAGGTTGTACTGACTTGGGGGTCAGTCTCTTCCCCCAGTATCAGGTGATACTAGGATGAGAAGAAATGGCCTGAAATTGTGCCAGGAAAGGTTTAGGTTGGAGATTAGGAAACATTTATTTTCTGAAAGAGTAGTCAAGCATTGGAACAGGCAGGAGATGGTGGGGTCACTGTCTCTGGAGGCATTTAAGAAATGTGTGGATGTGGCACTTCAGGACATGGTTTGATGGCCACAGTAGTCTTGAGGTTTAAGGTTGGACTCATTGATGTTAAAGGTCTCTCCCAACTGAAACAATTCTATGATTCTTTATTATTTTCTATTATAGCCTAGATGTGGGCTAGAGAATTTGTCATGCAATCCAAAGTCTCTGAACAGAGCTTTAGTCTACCCTCCTTAATGTATCTGGCTATCTTTATACCTATGTATGTTTGTTTGGGGTATGTAAGATACTTCTGCATAACAGAGTGTGAATGTTAGAGCAAGGGGCATGTTAGATTTCTTTCAGGGTGCATCCCTTCTGCATCCTGACATCAACTTGAAAATCCAATGTTCTTCTTATTCAGCTGAATGAATTTCTGGAATTGGTGCCCTTTGTTTCGGGCCATGCCCTTAGCATGGCAGTGCTTGGTCAATGACAACATTTTGATAGATGCTGCTCGGTAGAATACCCTTGCCCAAATAGCACAAAGTGTGAGTGGCTGAAGGCAGGTAACAAATCACTGGCCCTGTGTTACCTCAAAAGACTTTGGAAAGTGCTATCTGTGCTTTCAGCAGTAAGGAGTAAGAGCTGGGTCCCTGAGATGTGTGCTCAACTAAAGCAAATACTCCTTCCTGAAATCACTCCAGGTGCTCTTACTCCCACCTTTCTATAGAAGATTAGAAAAGATTATGGTAGTCTGACACAAATAGCCCTAGTATTGGTCCACAAGTTTTGATTTTCTTAGAGCAGTGATTCAAATACTTCTCACTATAGTGAATCATCCATCTGAGCCAAGGATGTTTTCTACCAACCAAACCAAGGCTCTGTCAGTGATAGGGTTGATTGCTCCTCCAAAGTATAACAAATCCCACTGGAAAGCAAGAATACTTTTACCAGGAGCACTTGGTCCATGATGAAAGTGGAAATGGTTCTCTGGATGAAGTAGATAAGAAATTGACTGATGCTCATTTCAAACACTTTTATCCAAAACTACTGACCTCCTCCTAAGCAGTCCTGAATTTCTGTCAGCTCAGGAAGAGCCCAAGACTTCCATCTGTCTGTTTAGGATAATACCTGTGTGTGTGATTATTCTACAGTTAAGAATTTTTGGGGGGGATTTATTCCCTGTGTTTGCTCTGCTGCATGAACCATACCTATCCTAGGAGTTGATTGCAGTATTTATCAAAGCTATGGAGCCCCCATTTGAGCCATCTGTAGGTAGCGGTTGTGCCATCTGTCACTAAAGAGTGCGTTCCAGAGGGAGAGACAATATGCAGCGACTTCGTCATGCAAAGCCCGTAGGGTATGCTCTCTGATGTTTGCTTTATCCTTGTAAGATGTACAAGTTGTAGTTTTTCACTGACTTCTAAAATTTTTATTGCAAGAGGCTTGTGAATGCTGCAGCGGCTGATACCTCATCCCTGGCCATCTGTATGCATTATGCATTTTACTGAACTCCACACGTTCCTCTGGGAGGTGAACTATGGTGCCTAGCTGTTACAGGCTGCAAGAGTGTTAAAAAAGAAAAGGGCAAAACCAAGCTGCAGAAGATGCCAAACTAGTATGTGGCACCCAAAGGTGCCCCATAAAATAAGGTAGGTGCCTTTGGGTGCAAGTCTGTAATTTCCTGAATATTTTTGCAGTGAATTATTGAGGGTTACAGCAGCAGCAGATGTTCAAGGCAGCATGATATAGGTTGTGTATACTTTTGTGTTATGATTAACAGAGCCAATATCCTTGCCTGCTAGGAGATAGGTGACTTCAGAAAGTTTCAAGCTAACGTTAACAGCGTGTTTCAGAAATACTTTCACTACAGATGCTGCTACTGGGAACAGCCTTCAAAGTTTTTGCATGGTGTTCAGTGTTCATTTGTGATGAGTGGTACTGAACATGAGCCAGCAGTGTGCCCAGGTGGCCAAGAAGGCCAATGGCATCATGGCCAGTATCAGGAATAGTGTGGCCAGCAGGAACAGGGAAGTCACTCTGTCTCTGTACTCAGCACTGGTTAGGCCACACCTTGAGTCCTGTGTCCAGGTCTGGGCCCCCCAGTTTAAGAAAGATGTTGAGCTGCTGGAATGTGTCCAGAGAAGGGCAACGAAGCTGGGGAGGGATCTGGAGCACAAGCCCTATGAGAAGTGGCTGTGGGAGCTGGGGGTGTTTAGCCTGGAGAAGAGGAGGCTCAGGGGAGACCTTATTGCTCTCTACAACTACTTGAAGGGAGGCTGTAGCCAGATGGGGGTTGATCTCTTCTCCCAGGCAACCAGCGACAGAACAAGAGGACACAGTCTCAAGCTATGCCAGGGGAGGTTTAGGATGGATGTTAGGAAGAAGTTCTTCCCAGAAAGAGAGATTGGTCACTGGAATGTGCTGCCCAGGGTGGTTGTGGAGTCACCATCACTGGAAGTGTTTAGGAAGAGACTGGATGAGGCACTTGGCACCATGGTTTAGTTGATTCAATGGTGTTGGGTGATAGGTTGGACTCAATGATCTCAAAGGTCTTTTCCAGCCTCGTTAATTCTGTATTCTGTAGTGGTTTGTAATTAGCCACTACATTCGAAGTGAAGTTTGCATTGTCCTCAGATGCATTTCACATTGGATCTGGGAGTAGGATGATGACCCGGACGACACTGATTGTGAGAACAGTTACTCACTCATGAAACTGTGGGCCTTCAGGACAGCAAATTTCCTGACTTTGTATTCTTCCTATTACATGAGCATATTGGCAGCCCTTGGTGGCAGTCAAGGGTATGTCTTCATACTGTGAGGTTGTGGGGCTATGAATCCTTCTGCTGCCTTTTTCAACTTAAAAGTGTGGACCAGACCCACACTGGTAACCAGAGGGTTCAGAGGCTGCTGCAGAGTGTGTGTGCTGCCCAGGACTGTAGCTCATCCACTGGAGTAGGACTCCTGAGCTACTCCTTGCTCATTTTTGACCCACGTAGTGCTAGCATTCTGCCAGAGAGAGACATAAAATCTACAGCAGTAAAGCAGTGGGGTCTGTAGTACGTAGAGGGTTGTTTTATTTTAGTGCAGCACAAGGAATAATTTGTACCAATGACAGAACCCCATAAAGAGGCATTGCATCAGTAAGAGGTGATAGTTTGCATTGCGCCATTAAACGGGGAAGAAACTGATTGAGCTTAAGCAAACGGACTTTAAAAAAGCCCTGTGATAGCTATTTCTGTTCTACTACAGATCAGATGTAGCATTAAGAGCCTGCCATGACTTATATGTGTAATGTCTGTGTGCTTGCATCTGCATTAACAAAATATTGCAAGAAATGCCTACCAAGAACATTATATTGTCAGTGAGTGGTGCTGCCTGTTTAATCTAACCCTAGCTGCCGAAGGTACTCCTGAAACCTGGAGGATCAAACATTTTCTTTAAATATTGAACTTCATTGCATTTGAGTGGATTATTCTTTGTTCTTTATGGATGTTCTCTCAACATGAAACCAAAGGGAAATATAAATATATATATAACCTTTTTTTTTTCCCCCTTTTCCTATTTTTTTCCCCCCTCTCTTGCAGTGTAGCAGGGACTTGCTCAGTTGCTAGGTAACAAGGTATTGCTTTATTTGCAGGAGCAGTAGCTGAGCTGATAGTAGGGGCAATGATTTATCCAAAATGCTTTAATATATACTGTAGCAGAAATAAAGATTATTGAAATGGCTTATTTTTATGTGCTCTGTGTCATGGGGGGGGGGGGGGGGTAAGAAATCAGTTTATCAGAATCTTTCCTCCTGCTGTGTGTAGAAAAAGTGCTTAATTCCTCAGGGTGTCCAGTTATTTAGTGAGGCAGAAGAAGCTGTGTCATTTATTTAGTGTCCTAAAATGAGTTATTTCAAAAGCAAGGAGTAAAGAGTTAACCCCCTCCCCCCATCTCCCCCCCAAAAAAGGGTATTTATAGGGAGTAATTATTTCCCTAAATTGTCCATTCATACCTTTTTTTGGCCTGTGACAGATGAGCTCACTTTTTCCAGCAGCAATACATTTTCCTCCAGGGATCAAGACCAAACCTGTCAGTCACCAGGGCAGAAGTTGGCTCCTTCCCGGTGGCAGGCTGCCATCCCTGTTCTGCCTCCAAGAAGACCAATAGGTGGTCTGCAGGCTACTCCACTGCCTCCTTTCTCACAGGAGTCTGGAAATTCAGAATGGTCAGAGCTACCTTCAGGGCAAATGCTAATGCCACCTGCTTCCATTCTTGGCACTGTGATCGACTATGTGGTGCTGGATGCTGTATCTATGACCAAAAATTGTCCCTGCCATTCATACTTTGCAGGTTTGGGGGAGAGGGAAGCATATCCAGGCCTGGTGGATTCCTCATCATCTTGATGCTCCTCATAGGTCAGGTTACTCCTAGGCAGGTAACACCTTCACCCTTATGTGTTACATGAGCTGTATTAAGCAGATAGCCCTGCGACACATGTATCCAAAAAGGCTATGTTTGAGTGCATGGAGCAGGATTTCTGTGGTGGCACTGAAGAACAACAGTTACCCTTTCAGGATTGATGGAATTTATGTTGACTTAGAAGAAAATTGTCTTTGGCATTAGGCAAATTAGTGAATGTAGTATGGCTGAGCATGTATTTTTTTTAAGTATGATTCGAGTCACCCTTGCTTATGTTTTTGACACCTTTCCTCTTTGCAAGGATTGATGTTTAACAATGCACGACATAGGTAATTCTGCTAATTTTAGAGCAAGCATCGACCTTTCCCCCACAGAAATCAGTTTTTAGCAGTTGTAAATCCACAAGCTCACATGTTGGACTCTGAACTTGGTTCTCAGACACTCACAGAATGCTACAGTTCACCTCCACTCAGGAGTTATTCCTCATACTGATTTTTCTCATCCTGGTGGATTTACCTTTCAAAAGACTATTATCTATAGTCCTGATCCAGGTTGGGTTCAGTCTGGGTTGGGCTTTTTTTACAATACTAGATCCTGCTTTATTTAAGCAGAATTAAAGTGGTGTTTATCAGTCTGTGGTGGAGAGCAAGATTAGTCTACAAGCAGCAGCTGATGGGCAGCCAAACCATAACATGGGTGCCAAAGTGGACTTTGATGTCCCTCACCTGTGCTAAACAAGCATTTGAACAGTGGGTAGCATGTTATGTGGCTGCTTGAAAACCTATTTGTAGCTTCTATATTCTGTCATACATAATATTATCCCTTAGACCTCTAATAACTTCTAACACAGTCATTCACATAATCAGTTCATAAGTAAATAGCTGCAGGCTTGGACAGTTGTTAAGAACTAAAGTCTCCCTGATCCTTTGGCTTTCATTGCAGGAACAGAAATGAGTAGTTTAAACAAATAAACACCAAAAAAGGCAAAGTGGCACTCTCGCAATATCTGGCTTCCTGAAAAGTTGTAGAAGAGAAAGAAGGGCACAAGAGAGTCAAAAAGAATTAGAATTAGAAAGGTAACTCTGTGTTTATGAACTTAGAAAATTAAAAGAAAGAAAAGGGAAACAGAAGGGACACAGGTGAGAAAATGGATGCGGCAATAAGGCAACAATTATACTTCAGCATGAGTCAAAAGGACACAGGAGGATGGTACTGTTCTGTGAATCATCAGAAGGAAGGTATTTGGGATCCACTGCAGGAGAAGGCCTTCAGAATATGCAGTTCTCTTGTCTTGAAGTTCAAGGAAATTACTTTTTTTTCTGTTTTCATGTACTGTCAAGTGCCAGCTGTGCATTAAGGGTCGGTCGCTACCTGTCTGCTTCTCCTCACCTTCACTTTCAGAAGCTTCACCTCACTGACAGTGCCTAGCTCTGCAGCTCGCTGCTGCTTGGTGTGTAGCTGTCCTAGGTACTTTATCTCAGCATCTATATCATCATCATCGCACAGAGGCATGCTAACCTGGACTATAGAACTCCCTTAACTCCCTAGACTTAGTGAGCCTTGTGTAATATATTTCTCTGCTGTTTAACATTCTATAGTCATAATAATCAGACTGATGGAGGATAACATTTGCTTGCTTGACGTTTTCATTATTTGAACAGTCAGGTTCATAGCTTGGTCCTGCCCTGGACAGAAGATTATCTGCATGGCTGTTTTGATAAGAATGCTTTCCTCAGTGGATAAGCCATCAAAGAACTGGATTGTTTCTAATTTCAGAATGCTTTAATATGATTATCTGAGCGTCTTACAAGCTTTGAAATCAATCTGATGCTTGCTTGTCCTAAGCAGCAGACCTCTCTTTCCAATCTCAGTCAAAAGAATCCTGCATAGAAATTCTGGACATGCATGCCTAGGTGAGAGAAATCACTGAAGGCAGTTGCTTAATTAATCACTGTTGTGACGTGAGTGTAGAATGACATTCACTCTCCATGAACATCATGTCATTTTTGTAGCAAAGGAATGCACAGCCTAGGTTTGTTTCTCTGAGCTGTGTTTATCACTGCTGAAGGACAGAAGAGAGACTAAATCTGGCATGCTTTAACTTTGCTGTTTGTAGCAAAAGAGTATTAAGAGTGTCATGCTCCTTTTATTTTACGAGGTGAACAGTGATTAAATAACGGCAGTTATGTTGAAGTTATGTAAGAAACCAGATTTGAGGTTCTGGCTCCAAGCTATAATTATTACTAGAAGACATGTGTTTTAGAAATGTTGGTCACTGATTTACTCCATTAAAGATTCCTTTTGGGGGAAGACTTTTTAACCTAAAGAAGTATGAATTTCCCTCCAACCATTTGAGCTGGAAGAACGGTTTATTTCAAAGGTATTAAGTTCCCACAGCTGTCACAAAAGTGATTGGAGGGAACCCTCATTGTGGCTTGCAGTGCTGGAGGTGAGAAAAATTGCAGCTAAGGAGTTGTGGGAAATTACAATGAGAATTGGGGAAGACGGAAATAATATGGAGGAGAAAAGGGTATAGAGGAAGGAGGAGTTTGAGTCTAGGTCAAGGGAAGGATTGTAGTGACATGAGAGGAAATGCATAGGAAAATGTACAGTTACTTATGCTTTTGGTGGCACATGTCAATCACCAGATGCCTCTATAGAGTAAGTCACTGTGTGATGAGTGGCTTCAGTAAAAGCACTTGCTCAACTGCGAGCAGCTCCTCATAACGCACTCCTCACTGTGTTAAGTGCCCTCTGGTAGAGCAGTGTGACTGAGAAGGTCCAGGGGTGCTTAGCCCTGTTCTCTTCTGCCTGGGGAAAAAACGTGTAGCAGTGGATAGCTGGAGCTAGCAGAACATCGTGGTTTGTAGGAGAGGGCTCCTCAGCGCACACGTTGCTATGCAGTGGGTAGGGAAAGCCAAGGCAGATCAATTCGCCTTCCACCCGGAATGGTGCTACGTTCAGAACTCACTGTTGCTTTCTCACCTCCTTTTAAGAATCAGGCATTTTACTGTTTCTCAGAGATGAATGTTTGCTAATCATTGACTGGGCCAAGAGTACATATTTTTATAACGTGGTGGTTTTTTTCCCCCATTATATTTGTGATCAGCAGATGTAATGTCACTTACGTAACCACAACCACTTTGCACTTAAACTAGCAGAGTGTTGTGGGGTTGGTAAATACCACCACTAGCTCATGAGAACAAAGAGCAGGATAAGACAATGATGTGGAACATCTGATTTTAGGTTTACAGAGAGGTGAGACTGTCAACCATTTCTTACAGTGCCTGGCCATGCTGCACACAGGGAGGATGGCTTTTAGGGCTCTTATTTCAGCCACCCTGCTTGCATGGATGCAGCAAGTAAGGCCAGGATAAATTTGTGCATAAAGTGCAGCATTAAGATTTTAGGAGATGTAGATTTCGTTCCTATTAGTATGCCAAGTTTTACCTGCAGCCCTAACTTTATCAGTTCATCCACATGTGCTTCAGGGTTTCCTTTGTTAAAAAAGAAAATGGGAAAGTTTGGTGTTTGTTGTTTTTTTTTCTCTTCCCTGATACAAGCATACACTTGTATTGTACAGTGACTCAAGAGCCACACTCTAGCAGCAGTGCAGCATGAAGGAACTGCATAGGATGATTAGAGGGCTGGAGCACCTCTCCTATGAGGACAGACTGAGGGGGTTGGGGCTGTTCAGTCTGGAGAGAAGGCTCCCAGGAGACCTTATTGTGGCCTTCCAGTACCTGAAGGGGGTGTGCAAGAAAGCTGAGGAGGGACTTTTTAGGGTGTCGGGGAGTGATAAAACTAGGGGGAATGGAAGAAAACTAGAAATGGGTAGATTCAGATTGGATATTAGGAAGAAGTTCTTCCCCATGAAGGTAGTGAGACACTGGAACAGGTTGCCCAGGGAGGTGGTAGAAGCCTCATCCCTGGAGTTTTTCAAGGCCAGGCTGGATGTGGCTGTGAGCAACCTGATGTAGTGTGAGGTGTCCCTGCCCATTGCAGTGGGGTTGGACCTAGATGATCCTTGAGGTCCCTTCCAACCCTAACAATTCTATGATACATAGCAAGAGGGAAAGTTGGGTCCTATATGAAATTAATGTCAAGGCATTACAAAATAGGTTTGTAATCTGATGTTTATATTATGTTAAGGCTCACTAGAGAACAATAAAACTTGATCGTATGCAATGTAGTATACGGGATTGAATTTCATAATTGCTAATAATAAGTTATCCTTCTGTCTCCAGGGTGTATAGAAGGTTGAAAGGCAGCCAAACCACTGCATTTTCATCATGTCAGTCTCCTTGGCAGTTCTCTGTGGAAGCATGCTGATAAGCTGGAGGGAGGTTAGGAAGAGCCTGTGGGTACTTACGGCATTGCTGTCAGGTTAATAAATTACACAGGTCCACAGAAAAGTGGGTGCAGAATACCACATGTTGTATATCCTCCTCTGACACTCCAGTGTGGCATTCAGGGGATTCAGTTATTCACCGCTCTGTCCCTGTCTAATTTCATTTGTGAGCTCATTTCACAGGAGTCTGCTCTACTCTTGGTGCCTCTCTGTAATTTTCCTGAATACTGGAAGTACAGAAAAGCAGTGAGAAGAGACCTCTGAGCTTGCACTGTGTTTTCACTGCGCTAAATTCCTGTTTTACCATTCAAAAGCTCACTCTCTCTACAAAACCTATGCTGCTGCTCTGAGATAAAATGTGTAGGTTTGAATTTCATTTCTCTGAGGGGCTGAATAATAGGCATGGAAGTGATGCATACGGCAGCATGTCAGGATGGTTCTGGGTTCTATGGCTGTATTTGAAAGTACAGCTAAAAGAGAACTCTTTGACTCTTCTTCACATTTCTCTAATCATTTTTTTAGCATGCTGTGAAATAAAACATACTGTGTCATATAATTTTCTTCTAAAATCATATTGCTGAGCCTTATTCTTATTTATCTAGTGAAGCAGGAGGCCATGTCTGAGCACATGTACTTTGCTCCCTGCTCTCTCCAGTTCCAAACCCGTTTGATGTTCAGTTTACAGTCATTTCTCATTTCATCTTGCTGGGCTATGTCTTCTCTCTTGTGCTTTGCCATGGAGTGACAGAATCCTGGAGGCCTGAGATGCAGGGGCAAATCTTACTAAATTGGATGCATCTGCTTCCCAACATTACAGAATCACAGAATGTTAGGGGCTGGAAGGGACCTCGAAAGATCATCCAGTCCAGCCCTGCTGCCAGAGCAGGAACACCTAGACCAGATCACACAGGAACACATCCAGGCAGGTTTTGAATATCTCCAGAGAGGGAGACTCCACTACCCCCCTGGGCAGCCTGTTCCAGTGTTCTGTCACATTCATAAGGAAAAAAGTTTTCCTTGTGTTTACATGGAGCTTCTTATGCCTCACCTTCCACCCATTGTCCCTTGTTCTGTCATTGGGCATCACTGAGCAGAGCCTGGCTCCATCCTAGTGGCACTTACCCCAGCATGAATGAGGTCACCCCTTAGTGTCCTTTCCTCCAAGCTAAAGAGCCCTCAGCTCCCTCAGTCTCTTCTCATAAGGAAGATGTTCCACTCCCCTAATCATTTTTGTGGCTCTGTGATGAATTCTTTCAAGCAGTTTCCTGAGGTCCTTCCTGAACCGAGGGGCCCAGAACTGGACACAATACTCCAGACGTGGCCTCACTGGGGCAGAGTAGAGGGGAAAGAGAACCCCTCTCGACCTACTAACCACAGCCCCTCTAATACACCCCATTGGCCTTCTTAGCCATAAGAGCACATTGCTGGCTCATTCCAGTGTAGGCATCATTCTTCTTGCAATGTGGGCTGCTTTAGCTCCTTGCAAGCTTCTGCTGTAGCAAAGCACAGATGTTAACAAAGGAGGCTGGAAAGGCTGAGTGTTGACAATACTGGATCAAGAGCAGCTGTTAGTAAGAGTTGATACCATCTGCATCATATACTAGTGTATCACTAACTGTGACTGGGATGACCTGATGTGCGTTGCTCTTGTGTACCACCAACACAACTGCCTGGGAGAGGTTCCTTGCTGTAGGGTCAAGAGGAAGGAGAGACATCAAAACTACAAGTTGTCCCCAGCTTGTTTCAGATCTGATTCAGAAACCTACTGTTTCAGATCAGTGGGTTGGGAAGAGAGGATTAGCACTAACAAGAGTGCTTTACACCTGAGGCTCAGCAGAGTCCTTCACAGAGCACAGCCAGTGAGGAATAGCACCATGCAACTTCTCCCGTTTGTCTCTGCGTGTGTTTTTGGGGTTTAGTAGTTTGGTTACACTTGAGTTGTGCCTAAGCTTTTCTTTGCATCCATGAGAGATTAGACATTCCTTTTACCTAAGTGAAAGTTAGAACTCTTCATAATCCACTGCTGTGAAAAGCTGAAGATGTATTATTGAAGGGTAACAAAGTACTGTGATTGTTTTGTCTTAGGGACCACAAGGTAAAAAATGTCAAGCTTGGAAATGTGAGGCTTTTCCTAATTACAGTGTGCATGTTGCCTGCAAGTCTAATTTGGTGTCTGGAAGGCTGTCTCTTGATTTTGCATGTTATAAAGGTTCTGCTGGCAGTATTATTTACAGTAAGGCTGCACCAGCTTGTGCAAGCTGTTCCTGTGTGTAGAATTTGGAAGTTCAGCTGTACCTCAATTAACAGTTAGATGATGAAAAGGCAGTCAAGCTCAGGGCTTGAGCTCCTAGGAAAGTTAAGACATAGACATACATTTCCCCATCACCACCACCATTATGACCAGTGAAAGCTTTCTGTGCAGTCACAGGACTTGTGCATTTGTCTTCCTAACAAAAGCAGCGATTCACAAGTTTGTGGGTTTGGGAGCAAGATAGACTAAGGAGAGACTCATGATGAAATCACAAGACTGAGAGACAATATAAACAAGGTCTGCTTACTCTCACCACAAATGTACCATCTCTGAACTGGAAATAAAAAGTAATCCTAGGGTTTGGGCTTGTTTTTCTGGCTGGGAGTGTAAGCAGCTATGAGATTGAATATATTTGTAGGGTAGGTCTGCTGAAGTATTTTTACACAGTCAGATTTCATTCTAGCATTTAATTTTAACTGTACCTATCATTTTCAGTTCTGCAATGCAGAGTAATCCCTATTTTATTGGAATACAGCATATCCAGATGAGACACTGCCTTCATTGCAGTCAATGGGATTTTGCCATTGACATCAAGAAAACCCAAGTTCTCATCCGTGTTACCAATAAGTGGTGTGGGAAAGAGATTCTTTCACTGGCATTAGATCATTGTGGGCAGGTAATTTATAAACTGGTGGGAAATAGTTTAGACCAGAACAAGGGGACACAGTCTCAAGCTGCGCCAGGGGAGGTTTAGACTCGAGGTGAGGAGGAAGTTCTTCACCGAGCGAGTCATTGGGAGGTGGTGGAGTCACCGTCCCTGGAGGCATTCAAGAGGGGATTGGACGTGGCACTTGGTGCCATGGTCTAGTCATGGGGTCTGTGTTGATAGGTTGGACTCGATGATCCTCGAGCTCATTTCCAACCTTAGTTATACTGTGATACTCTGATACTGTAATCTGTCTAAGCTCAAGTAAGTTACTAAACAAATGATAATGATACTCAGTGTGCATTCAGAAATTTAAAGCAAAGCAAAAGTTCCTTTGGGAGCAAGGCACCTTGGACCGTGAACTTAAGTGTAAATATAGACAGAAGGTAAAGTGTTAGCTGGGAACTAGGCATAAACAGTTTCAACAGGGAGTGTAGGTTTTGCAGCCCTAGATGTCTAGTACCCTGTGCTTCCGGCAAGATGAGAAGGATTCTGTGGGTTCTACTGCCCTGGACAAGTACACAGGTCCACAGGCAAACAACAACAAAGCATTTGTATTCTGCTTGGGGGATTTTGTTGCTAATATTGCAGTTAATTAAATGTCTGATCTATTCAATTATTTTCCTAACCATTTATCCAACGTTAAAATGCATGAAAAATTCTCAATCACTAACATAGCAAAAATGATTTAAATGTTGCATGTTCACTGAGTGCATAATAATCTGCACTGCACAGATAACTTTTCCGTTTGCTGCACAGAGGTTTAGCTGTGCAACTTTCAGCTGAGTTAAAATAATGATGTACATTTCCCTCATTTAATTTTAGATCCTACTTCTCAGTATATGGGTCAGCTCCTTAACTCAGTCCTGCATTAGTCTTGTTGCACAGAGCAGGTTTAGAATTATGATCAGGTTGTCTGTGTTTCCATTTCTTTGAAATACTGAACTGTAAATGAGATATTTATACCTAGAAGCATGGATGTGCCCAACAAGGATTATTGTCTTCTTGCAATCTTCACAACAAAAGTTATTTTTACCTTCTGAAACTAATGAATTTACTAGTGACTTTCCTGCTGATAAGTCTCTGCAGGTTTGAGGGTTTTTTTTTTTAACCTTTCAAGAATTAGAGAGTTTAAAGAGAAAATAAAAAAGGTTGCTTTCTTCTCATCTTAATCTCACTTGTCAAGTTTAACAGGTTTTGCTATCTCGTTTGCCCATGTACCTTCTCTGCTGTCATGAGGAACATTTTAGCACGCTAGCTTGTGTCTGCCTTTTCACTTGGTGGGGGAAGCTAAGATGCTGTGATTTCAAACTTGAAATAGACTATGTGAGTCTCAGGGAGAGAAGTACAGCTCAGAGTTAGGAGGCTTAGCTCCCAGTTTGCTCTGCCATGGGGCTAATTTCCATGCTAATCAAACCCAGTGGTCACTGTTTCTCAGGTGTGTTGTGGTGAGCTCTTCTGCAGAGGTATGAGAAGCCTCTTGCACATTGTTTCTTCACTCCTTTCTCTTCACCTGTGTACAGAAATGGTAACACACATCACACATCTTTACATAGAGGTCTGTGTATTTCTTGAAACTCTGCATACAACTTCCACATCCTTGCACACCAAGTGTTTGGAATCAGCTCAACTAACCAAGTTTTGTTGTACTGTTTTATGCCTTAGAACTGCAGCCTGGGATATCTGTCAACACAGGTCACTGGAAGGGAAACCAAACCAGGTTTTGTCCGTAGAGCACTCTATATTTTGGGGGGGGGGGGTTGTAGTGTTCATATATGGAAATTCCTCCTGCCCTCATTTATATTTGATGCAGGCTTTGTTAATGCTCGTTTTCTTACTGTACACACAGAACAAAAATGTGGCTGCAGTTGCAAGAATGAGTGACTGCTCTTGCACAAACAGAAGCCTGTGTGTCTCTGTCTGTGTGTGTATATACATAGTATACATAGTGTGTGTGTATATATATATGTATGTATGTATCTATTCTGGATATACATCACCAGGCCTTTAATCTGGTGAGCTGCTAGGTAAATGTTGCTCTTTTCCCTTCCCTGATTTTGTGAGATCCATGTGGGTTTTGGCTTTTTAGTTTTCTATTGAAAGATAGGAGAAATAATTCCATGCAGATCATATGGTAGACACTCTTCATTGTGCTTGTCAGTTGTTTCACAGCTTTACATGTATTTTAAATGAGATAGCTGGACTGTGCTGCTTTAGCATTGAAATAAAGCCAAATTAGTATTCTGTCAGCAAGCAGAAAGAGTTTTTATACTAGAAAGGTGTAGGAGGGAGATGGATAATGACGGATGAAACTTGCTGATACAAACACATGCCAAATTTTCTTTAAAATATGAAATTCTGAGCCACTGAAGCTTGTACATTGCTACAGCTGACCCTAGATGATTTTAACATACATGTCTTGTCCTAGAGAGTTAAAGTTTTATTTGCAAAGTAATACAACAGCAACATAGCATAGAGAGAGAGAGGTGACTCTCCCCCTCTAATCCACTCTGGTAAGACCCCACATGGAGTACTGTGTCCAGTTCTGGAGCCCCTATTGCAGGAAGGATTAGGAGGTGCTGGAACGTGTCCAGAGAAGGGCCATGAGGGCTGTAGCTGCTCTGCTATGAGAACAGACTGAGGGAGTTCGGGCTGTTCAGTCTGGAGAAGAGAAGGCTCCGAGGTGACCTTATTGTGGCCTTCCAGTATTGGCAGGAGGCTACAAGAGAGCTGGGGAGAGACTTCTTAGGGTGTCAGGGAGTGATAGGACTAGGGGGAATGGAACAAAAATAGAAATGGGTAGATTCAGATTGGATGTTAGGAAGAAGTTCTTCCCCATGAGGGTGATGAGACACTGGCACAGGTTGCCCAGGGAGGTGGTAGAAGCCTCATCCCTGGATGTTTTTAAGGCCAGGCTGGATGTGGCTGTGAGCAACCTGCTGTAGTGTGAGGTGTCCTTGCCCATGGCAGGGGGGTTGGAACTATAGATGATCCTTGAGGTCCCTTCTAACTCTAACAATTGTATGATTCTATGAACACAGGGAAATAACTTTTTATCATTCCTGTTTCCTGCACCATGGCACTGTGATCATTTTCAGTTTAGACATTGAGAAACCATATCCTAGTGAAGAGACTTCTTGAGATTTTTAGACAGCTAAAATTCAGATGCACAATTAACCATGGTCACAAAATCACCTTTTTTTTTTTCCTCTCAAAACATTATTGAAGAGCTGTTCTGCAAAATGCTTTCTATTGGTGAAACATTGGAAAACATCTCTTCATGTGTTTTACCTTAATAAAGAATTCAGTAATCCTACTGTGCCTGGTAGTATACTAAGTTGTCCTAGGTCATAGCTGAGGAGAGGAGCTGGTTGCAGTGCTCTAGCAGCACCACTTGTACAAAAAACTCACTGTGCAGACTCCGAAAGAATAGAAATGCATGTGGGTGTTTGTTCTCTTTGTTTCAGCAGTACCCTAGATGTGCACAATAAGGACAGAGATTGCTGAAGAATGAGGCAGTCTCTTTTCTGCAAGCTTTGGTTGTTATCAAATAAATGGCATGTATAATAGACATTAAATATACATTAAAAAATGTTTATTACATGGTTATTTCACTGCTTATGGAGGAGAGCAGATGCCGTTGAATCAAATCTGGTTTCATTATTAATCCAGAAACTTCCTTTCAATTTTTTCCCTGGGCCTTTTTTACTTTACTCATTGGTCAGCAGTTTTTGTTCATTCTCTTGTCATTTCTCTGTTACTGCTGTAGTGGTTGCTGGGTGAGATGGCAGTGTGGTTGCAAATACAGATTAAATTGCTAAGCTGGGTGGGATGTAGTAGAGGGGATCTGAAGCAAAGCTGGATGGGGAGAAGGAATTTGGGGTCTACTGAGCTGAAATTAAGATGAGAAGAGAGGGAGGGTGAAGACTGACAGATAAGAGAAGGAAGTCGAATTTGCAAAGGAGAAAATTGAAAAGCCATCTGAACAGCCAGAACAAACAAATACAATCATGTGCTCTGGTTTATCACAAATATCTTGTGGATGGCTCCTACTGGTGTCCTTCAAATAGTTAACATTTAAATTTCATTGTAAAATGTAAATCCCTCCATTAGCTCTTTCTCATCTGATTACTATAATGACCCATTTTCTGCTTTTCCTATTCTTCTCCCATGTTATTCATCCTCTTAAAATTTCTAGCACTCATTTTATCTCTCACAGGTTCCAAATTCCCATTTTCCCTTATTATTTCAGGAGCCTGCGTTGGTTGTATCTGCATTTAAGACAGGGATTAATAAAATTTAACATTTGCATTTTAACTTCTCAACAGATAAAATTTCTTTGTAAAGTTAGGGTTTCATTGTAGCTCGTGGTGTCTGCTTTTTGGGTTACAATTTGCACACGAAGGGTTTGGTCATTTCTTTGCTTTCCCTTTTCTTCTGACCTCTACCTGCAGAGGAATCCCTGGCTGGTGCAAGGTCTTTGTTCAGGTTGGTCTGTCACACAAACGTAGACGGTGATGTTACATAGTTGTAACTCTCTCTGAAGGCTGCTGCTGTGTGTCCTGGAGATGAAGTGCATAGTGGTGTGTTGAGCGTGACCCCAAGCAGCACTGGGCTGCAGGATGCTGGCAAGCAGCTCAGAGTGGAAAGGGCACACCAGGGTGGTGGCAGGGAAATGCACAAGTTAAAGCTTCCTGCTGTGCTTTCGATTCCTCCAACTCATGGCTTCTCAGCATGCCAGTTCTGAGCTGGTTCTTGTGTGTCAAGCCCTAGAGGGTTCTGTTTCAGAATTCCATGATGCTGGTGCATGCATTTCCACACTGAAATACAGGTTTTCATCTTCTGGGCAGCTCTGAAGCACCAGTACCTTCAGTGTTTTATATTAAAATGCTTTGTTAACTTTACATACCATTCTAAATCTTCAGGTGTGAAGGATCTGGAGAGTCTGGTTGCCAAGAGATGTGGTTGAGGCCCCATCCCTGGAGATACTCAAGGTCAAACTCAATGGGGCCCTGAGCAACCTGATCTAGTTAAAGATGCCCTCGCTCACTGCAGGGGGATTTGACAAGATGCATTCTGTAATTCTGTCAAATGTTCCCAGTCCATGGAAAAGTCTGGCTGCACCACTCCTAGGCTTGCTATGGACTCTGGGCTCACAACCAGGGAGGACACCCAACTCCTGAGGGCTTAGTGAGAACAGCAGCACTTGGTAAAGTACACCCAGTGGCACAGCACTTCATAAACTCCTTGTAATAGGTGTCAGTTCAGAAAAGATTAGCAGTACCCATCTTGGACCAAATTAGGGTGAAACACAGAACGAGTTCCTGGAAATTAAGGAATTGCCTGCAGTTGAGTAATCTTGTGGTATGTGATACAGAAACCTCATTTCAAAAGCACAATTTAACCTTTTACTTAGATATTTTTCATTCCTGCTACTGAGGTAACACAGTCATTGACTTTCAATTCAGTGCAGAAGCTTGATTTACTTACACTGTTGAGTATCTGTGAGATAGCTGTTTGGTACGAAAATATGAACACAAATCATGAATGGAAAACATTTGATGATTCAAAGCACAACCAAATAAATTCAAATGTCAGAGTTTTTAACATGGGAGAAGCCTTACACTTTTCTGGATCCAGATGTGGGTCACAAGCACAGGAAGAATTCAGAAATCCCACTTAAGCAAGATGTGGATCACAAACACAGGAAGAATTAAGAAACCCCACGTAAGCAAGATGTGTACTTGAGTAGAACTTCTGAAACTGTACTTGAGAGGTAGTGACTTACTCATTTGAAAAAAACCTCAATGTTAGTTCCTTAGTACAACTCAGAAATAGATCTTAAGTCTAAGTCATGTGAAGATGTCCCACACGGTTTCATATTAGAAGATAGCAAATATTTAAGTTACATTATCATCTAATTGTCCATAATGAGTGGGTGCTGGGGTTTTTTTTTTTCACTTTGCTTGCTATTGATATAAATCTACTCTTCTGATTCATTATTAATCACAGCTCGTTTGGTGATGTGGTATAAAACGTTCATGACAAGTTTTCTTATGCTATAGTGAATTAACATGATCTGTACTGTAGTGCATGTTTGTGTCAAGATGATGTAGAAACTCATTTGGCTGCACAAGCTATTATTTCTGATACTATAAATCAGTGGGGATGTATTTCTGTACATATAAACTAATCCCTTTTCTGCTTTAACGTGTCAAGCTCAAGCAAAATGAAAGGTCTGCAGATTTGTTGTCCCAAACAGTGGTGAATTGTCACAGCGTTATTTCTGCTCCGCGGGGCGATGGCTTTAACATTGTAGTAACGTTTGTAAAATAGAATTAAAATAGACTATGATCTTAGTAGCACATAATTGGGCTGAATCAGTTATGTAAGATTTAATTGAAGAAATTTAAAGTGATTTATTTTGAAAGTACAGATCACATGAGAGACTAGAACGAGCTCTGAGTGTATTACTGTCGAGCGGTACTGAGGGAATAATCTGAGCGGGAGGAGCAGACCTGCTGGATATTTGGTTTAACATCAGTCAGCAGCGTAACACAAAAGGAGGACAGTGATATATGAATGTTGTGCATACTAACAAGAGAAGTGCATAAAATCTTGTGGATTTCTGTCCTCTGGTGTGATTCCCTTTATGTTTCAGCTGGGATGGTGTGCTTGTATGCTGGATTCTTTATGCCCAGTTGAAACAAATGTAGGAGCGAGGGCTGCTCGTGGTAGAACAGAAGAGTTTTGCAAAATGGCAGGTATAGAGTCATAGAGAATCATAGAGTCAGTAAGGTTGGAAAAGACCTCAGAGATCATCCAGTCCAACCTACCACCCAACACCTCATGACTGGCTAAACCATGGCTCCAAGTTCCATGTCCAATCCCTTTTTGAACACCTCCAGGGATGGTGACTTCACCACCTCCCTGGGCAGCACATTCTGATGGCCAGTTACTCTTTCTGGGAAGAACTTTCTCCTCACCTCCAGCCTAAACCTACCCTGATACAGCTTGAGTCTGTGTCCTCTTTTTCTGGTGCTGGCTGCCTGGGAGAAGAGACCAACCCCCACCTGGCTACAGCCTCCCTTCAGGTAGTTGTAGACAGCAATAAGGTCTCCCCCGAGCCTCCTCTCCTCCAGGCTAAACAACCCCAGCTCCCTCAGCCTCTCCTCATAGGGCTGTGCTCAAGACCTCTCCCCAGCCTCTTTGTCCTCCTCTGGACATGCTCAAGGTCACCTCTGACTGAAATTCAAAACAGTTCTTCCCTATCTCAGCACAGTCAAGATCTCAATGTAAAGCTTGCCTGGAATTCACTTGGATGTATTTGCCACGGTGCATTTCTGCTTGAGACCATAATAAGAGTGCACAGAGGTCCCATCTCCCCTGCTGCCCAGCTATGTTATGAGGACTGACTGCCAAAAGAAAGGAAAAACTTTCTGGTTTTCTGCTTTATATTATTTATTTTGAAAGCAAGGATTTTATGTGTTTGAGTTGCTTTTTAAATGAGGGGAAGAGGGCTTGTTGGCAAGTGTATCTTTCTTGCCAACACGTTAAGTGGATATTATAAAGGAGATAATGATGAATTGTTTTCATAAATCAGCGAGGACAGATCAAGAGCTAAAGCAGAGACAATTTAGGTTAAATATTAATGAAAACATATTTCAAGAATCAGAATGGTTAATCATTGGATTAAGAGTATTTGCTAAATTACAGTATTTAGAACTGTAAAAGGCATGAGTAGCCATTGGGGAGATTCTTGCCACCATTAAGAGTGACTTGGGAATCATTCTAGGTGTGATTTGGGCCCTCTGAGCACTTGCAACATGGGGCTGCTGTCCTGCAGTTAATTGCATCCACAGGTCTGCTAAGGCATTTTGATTTCATGCAGGTCTAAAAATGCCCTCATTAACACTCTCTGCAAAAGCTCATACTCCTACTGATGGGAGAAGTGGGGAATGAACTCTTTGGCGCTCTTTTCTTCTTTCGACTCTATTGCACGGGTTGGATGGCCCCAATGTAAAGAAAGCAAACTCTGAGCTGTAAAGATTAGGTTCATCCTCCATTTTGACACTCCCTTGGAAGACAACTTTCTTTATTTCAGGAACTTTTGATGAGCATGAAGAAAAAAAAAAAAGTGAATAAAACATGTTACACAACCTTGTACTAGGAGTCCTGTGCCGCACTTCAGAGAAAATTCAAGCAGAATTTGAATTCTAGCAAGAAAGTCTTTCCCATGATAACCCATTCACTGGTGGGCTTTGCCAGAACATGTAATTAATAATGTACGTGCCCAAAGCATGGAGCTCAAAAAGACAAACAGACCTAATGTTCTTTTTAATTTATAAAACAACTTTAAGGGCAACAAGTTTGAGGAAACCAAAGCTTTGCTGGTTTTCATTGTTAGTATGAAGTTCACTTGATCTTCCTTTTAACTGTAGTACAAAATCGGCCTCCAGTTTGGAGAGCTCTTCAGTACAGCTTGCCCACTTGCTTTGTTCTAATTTGGTTATGTACAAAAATGTTTCTTCCTTAAGCCAGACTAATGTTGAATGTTTAATGAAGGAATCTGCATCAGATGTGTCTGATCTGAGTGGTTTTGCGGTTTCAATTTATCTCACATCATGCAGACAATAATCTTTCATGCTGGAATTTGTCATGTTGCTCAGTGCTACCAGGGTAGAACTTGCTTGAGCTATTGACAGATGCATATTTTTTGCCACTTTATTTGTATCCTTTTGTAACCCCACTTTTTGATGGTGTTCCTTCCTGCTTTTACCTCAAGGCATGAAAGAAAAAAGATATTTTGAGAAATGCTTTTGCTGTCCCCTTGCTGCCCCTGGCAGAGTTAATCCAGCCATCCTGCTGTGCTCATAGAGCCTGTTCTCTCCCACCCATGGTGCTTCCTCCTCACAGATTAAGAGTCAAAGTACAGCGTGATGCCTGCTCTGCCTGTGATGTATGATTCTCCTCTGCAATGGTGGCCATTAACTTTTTTCTAAGAAAGTAGTGGCATTGCTACAGTTGTGGTAGAGAATATAAACGAAGCAAGGATAAAAGGGAGACCTACCAGCTTTTTCTAAAAGCCATGTCATGTAGTTGGAAAATGGGAGAAGACTTGGGGTTCAGAATCTGACAAGCAGCGTCACAATCCAAGTCAAATGTAGGTAAGAGAAAGTGGCTTTTAGTTTATTTTGATCAGCTGTTAGACTACCTGAAAGAAAACACTTGCAGTTGAGCTGAATTGGTTGCTTTTGTGTCTGTGGTAGCTGCTTCCATTTGGTGCTGAAGGATGAGATTGATGAAGTAGATTGATGCTAGAGAGAGGGGCTGATAGTATTTATTTCAAGCCATGATTTTTTCTTTCCCCCAGAACCTGTAGTAATTGTTTTAATTAGTTTAAATAAATAATTCTTTAATGAGAAAGGATCAGAGGATGTTAGGGGTTGGAAGGGACCTCTGAAGATCATTGAGTCCAACCCCCATGCCAGAACAGGACCATAAAATGTAGCACAGGTCACACAGAAACACATCCAGATGGGTCTTGAAGGTCTTCAGAGAAGGAGACTCCACAACCTCTCTGGGCAGCCTGTTCCAGCGCTCTGTGACCCTCACAGTGAAGAAATTCCTCCTCATGTTGAGGTGGAACCTCCTGTGCTGTAGTTTTTATCCATTACCCCTTGTCCTATCCCAGGGAGCAAGTGAGCAGAGCCTGACCCCTCCCTCTTGACCCCCAGCCCTCAGATATTTATAAACATTTATTAAATCCCCTCTCAATCTTCTCTTCTCCAGACCAAAAAGCCCCAGGGTTGCAAACCAGGATGGTGTAAGACAACAGTGAAAATAAGTTGCTGGAGGAGGTTTTTGTTATTTCTATACTAAAGTTGCCATGCCATAACCTATACTGAAGTGATCAGTCACTCAAAGTTAATTTTTTGGGGGAGTGTCCTTGCTGGAAGAAAAGTGATTAAATTGGTCAGCTAGCTGTTGTTGCAGAGCAAGTAGAACAGTAATTGAGGGCCTTCTTTCCATCATGTTGTATGTGTAGGTGCATATTTCTTGTGAAGTAATGAAATGAAGATCTGGATAGCGGTGACATGCCTGGACAGCATAGCACATGGTACCCCAAATAGAGTCAACGGCGCCTGTACTAGCACATCATAAAATGTGTTTTACTTCATCCAGCGTGTCAGATGCTGTCAAAGAAAGCAGTGTGGCCAAGGCTAAGCAGCCACTCAACAGTAGGATGAATCCCCACTGACTACTGAGAAGACAGAAACAGTTATAAGAAGAAAAACATTTCTCATGAAATGGCTACCCTGTCTCTGATAGGTTTGTTCCAGTCCTCAGGGGGAAAACGGGAGAGGCCTGGCAGACAAACCAGAAAACTAAATGTACTAACTGCTGAACGCTCACAGACCATGGTTTCAGTTGAAACATTGGCTTGAGGATTCTTCACAGATTTGTTTTTTCATGCTAGCTGCCCTCTCCTTTTGGGTGGTCCAGTGTGAGGGAAGCTGCAGTCTCGTTGTGGTGGGTGTATCTCGTGTTTGGATTGTGCTGCTCTAAGCACAAGCAACTCCTGAAAATCAGATTTCCACCCCTTGCTCTTTCCCCAGTCCTTGGTCATACTTTCCTGCCCATTTACTTGTGCCATTTTTAATTCTTCTAAGGGTAAGTAAGGTAGCAGATGAGGAGCTGGCCCTACAGAGAACTGCTTCCTCTTCACCTCCCAGCTTCATTTTTAAAGTGGACAGGATGCCATGGGAGGTTGCTCTGCCACAGCTGCACTTGCTCTGCAGTCCAGCCCCCCTCCTTTTCAAGCAAACCTTGTTTTTTTCCTCTGTAGATCTTCTTTCTTCTAAAGAAGCATTTCCATGCAGTTTTCACAAGACTTGCAGGACAATTCACTTGTAGTTTGGTAGAGAATTGGGATGGGTTATGTCTTTAGCATTGTGCTATCAATTGATACCAGCGGAGTGTTGGTGCTGCCCACTGATGGCTCTTGTATCAAAGGCTAAAAACACTTTTCACAGTTTTATCTTCCCTTTTTTAGAGTGGATGAGTATGAGTGCTAGCAGTAGAGCAGTAATGCATGATCAAGTTTGTAACTATATTCTCACATTCTGGAGTTTACCTTTTAATGACTGCATTGGTTACAACCATGAGCTGGAGTAGGCTGCATTTTACTCCACGCAACAAATGGCTGTTTGCTTCTTCTCATGTTATGAAACATTTATTACTGTATGTTACTAGAAGGCTCTTTTTAAAAGAGAAAGGGTATTTATTTAGTTGATGAATGTCCCATTCTTTTAAATGGCTCAGATTTCTTTCTAATTCCTTTTGCCTGGAATTAAGTCAGAGGTTAAATGAAATCAAGATCAGGAATAAAGGATCAGTTTTAGAGTAGCTCAGATTTTCTCTGGAGATTTCTATTTTATCTCCTAGTCATTCTTACACAAGCTGCATTTCATGCTTGTGTACAGATTAATGTTCTTTGCTGATAATTGCATATTAAAAATAGATAAATAAATTATTAGTGTTGTAGTGCTGCTAACTTTAATTATAATTTATTTGCTGTGTAAATAATCCTGCAAAATTGTGTGGGATAGCATATTGGTAATGCACTTGCTCTGTCGTGGTGCTGTATGATTTACACTGAAGATCTCAAAAAGGTTGGTCAGGAACACTGCTCCTGGTCTGTGTGGCCACACGTGTTCCAAATGTGATGTGAATCAGTGACTGCACTGTCATTAGCTTAGCAGACAGGTGGAAATGAAAGCCATCAGTGGAGGGAGCACCCTAGGAAGTCTGTCCTCAAGGACTCAATTTGGGAGTGTACAAACTTCAAGCTCTACAGTATTTTTCCCCACTTACTGCCTGTGAAAACAGAATGGTTTTGCTTTATGTGCTGACCTGCTTTGTGCTTATTGTTTTTTGTGGGTATTGTAAACTTCCAAGATTTCTGATTTCACCGAATCATAAAATTGTTAGGGTTGGAAGGGACCTCAAGGATCATCTAGTTCCAAGCCCCCTGCCATGGGCAGGGACAGCTCACACTACAGCAGGTTGCCGAGAGCCACATCCAGCCTGGCCTTAAAAGCCTCCAGGAATGAGGCTTCCACCACTGTCCTGGACAACTTGTTCCAGTGTCTCACCACCTTCATGGGGAAGAACTTCTTCCTAACATCCAATCTGAATCTACCCATTTCTATTTTTGTTCCATTCCCCCTTGTCCTATCACTCCCTGACACCCTAAAAAGTCCCTCCCCAGCTTTCTTGTAGGCCCCCTTCAGATACTGGAAGGGGGTTTTGAGCCTCATGTAATAAACCCCCACATATATAGTGTTTGTCATTGCACTGGAGGCTGGCAGAATCATGATGATTTTTATTTTGTTTAAATGATATGGATTTAACTTTTCTTTAAAAAAAAAAAATAAATGTTTAAAAACAAACAAACCAAAACCAAACCCCACAACTATTCAGCACATAGCCTGAGATACGTCCTCAAGAGGTAAAATGGCCAGGTCTTGTTTCAGTGTTTTATTCTGCTTTTTAGGAATGGAAAATTAATCATTTTTTCCACTGTAATAGGAGGGATTATCAGTTACCAGCACAAACCTGCAAATTAATCTTCTTGTCTGTCTGTAGTGGAGACCAAAGCACTAGCTCCTGATATTTCTGACTTAATTCTTAAGCTAATGAGAATTTGGAAAACAGTTTGGTGTCAAAAATTTATTGCCTGGCAAAGTCAAGACAAAACTCCCATCAGCCTCATTAATGCCAAAGGCTGCCCTGAGAAATGCTGCAAAATATAATAATCCCCCACCCACCTAGATCTCACCTGGGAGGGCAGCTGCTGAACAGCATGGTAACAGCACTGCTCTGGCAGCATGGGATTTGCAGCAGCACAGCTCAGAGGAGCATAACGACCTGGGAGTCAAAATTGCCTTTATTTGCAGAATATTCTTGGCTTTTCTTGTCTCAGTACCATTAAACTGCAACTGAATTATTTATTTGATGATGATTTGGACATTAGAAGGAAGTTCTTTACAATGAGGGCGATGGCACATGGGAGCAAGTTGCCCAGAGAGATGGTGGAAGCCCCATCCCTGGAGACATTTAAGATGAAACTTTATGAGGCCCTGAGCAACCTGATCTAGTTAAAGATCTCCCTAGTCACTGCAGGATGGTTGGACAGGATGACCTTCAAGGATCCTTTCCAACCTGATGCGTTTTAAGAAGTAGGGGAGACAAAACAAACATCAGTTTGTCATGATAACACAGAAATGGGACTTACTGGGCAGCCCTCTGTCTTTGTGAAATGCTATCTCCAAGACAACTGACATCTGTTTCCAGTTGGCTAATTAATTCAGAGGGGTAGTGGTGCATATTTCATATCATAATGTGAAATCATAAGTTTTTTACAAGCCTCTTCATAGGCATAATAAACAATAGCTTCCACTGCAGTTGTAGAAACTGGAGAAACCTTGCATCTAGCAGAGGTGCCTCTCTCTTTTCATGTGCCTGTGCTTTGCTGGCAAAGGTTTGTGATAATTTAGGGTTGGAAGGAATCAGTTGCAGTCAGGATGAGAAAGAATATGATGTAAACCAACATGAAAAGTGCAACAGAAGTTTAATATGAGTTGGAGTGGAGATAATTGTCTGGTATTGGTAAGCTACCAGGCATTTAATGTCACAGCTGACCCAGGCATGTTTATCTTTCTAAATATGCTGATTATTGCACCATATCATCTTGGTCAATTCACAGAACTATAGAATGGTTTGAGTTGGAAGGGACCTTAAAGATTATCTACTTCCAACCCCGCTGCCATGGACAGGGATGCCTTCCACTAGACCAGGCTATTCAAGTACTCATCCAAACTGAAAACTTCAGGAAGGAGGCATCCACAACCTTCCTGGGCAACCTGTTCCAGTGTCTCTCCGCCCACACTGGAGTTTTTTCCTTTATCACCAGCAGTACAGTGGTTAATCATACTGAATTTAGCTAACATTTTGGGCTCTTTACTTGCAGAAATAGGAAGACCACACCTTGCTGGCTGGTGTTTACCACTTTTTCTTCTTAAATTCTGATGCCCCTACCAGGGAATCTCTAGCACTATTCTGATCACTTTGTTGTTAGTTTCTAGTGTCTAATGTTTACTACAAAGTAAATGTTTAGTCCAGGCTGCTTCCACTATTATGGCACTAATTTTAGCCCATACAACAGCTTTTCAGATTATTCCAAAAGAAAGGGAATTTATGTTTTGAATTTCAGTAATCTTAATATTCCTTCTAATACTTCTGGTTTTTGGGGGGAAAGGAAATCCTGTATTGGATCATACTCTTCGGTTAGAAGAAAAATCAAGCAGAAGAGTGTTGCAGAAATAATGCAATGAAATAACTTGTTCATTCCAGCATCTGCACATTCAGAGTCATCAGGGATTTATTGGGCTGCATGTGTGTGTTTGTCTTTTAAAAGTCTGTCAGCTGAGCCAGAAATCTGAATGCAGAGCGTTACATTGGTTGCATTTGTGGTTTCCTTACATTTCCTAGTGGAATTTTATTTGGTATGCTAATCATTGGAGAATAGGGAGGTTAAAAAATAGGCTTACATTTGTGTGCATGTATCATTCCTTTAGACAAATTACTTGCCCTGTTCTCTTTTAGTTGTATTCCAACATCAAATAAAAGCAAGCATATGAGATGGGGTCACATTGCTTTTATCTCAGGTATCCTACTCTCAGTGTGGAAAAAGGAATGTCATGTACATGTTGGGGGGTTTTGAGTAACAGGCTGTGGAGGGCTTTCAGCTGCTCTGAGCAGCTTCATGACATGTTGTATCTGATTCCTGCAGCCACACTGCAAAGCTCATTTCATTGTCATCTATTAAGCAGGCTACAATCCATCTGACAAAATGCTTCACTGTAGAACACTTAGGTTCATTGTGTTGTCTGTCCATGTAGTTCAGCGTTACTGTGCTCACTGCTAACTGCCATGTAGAAGGTACTCATGGGGAGCTAACTTGCAGGCTAAATAAGCGCAGGACTTTTAATGGTTATCTGGTAGACAGTGTTAAGGTATTTCTAAGGTACTGCTTTAGGCAACTTTACCCTTGCACACTGATGACCTATATTTGTGATACCTGACATTTTTTATAAGTACTGTCAAGGATAACCATCACAGAACAAGTTTTCAGAGTTTCAGGATGTTAGTTGAACTCTCATAACTCAAATATACAAGTGTATCAGAAACCAGCATTTTGTGTAGGCTGCTCAGGGAGGTGGTGGAATCCCTGTCCCTGGAGGTGTTCAAGAAACTTGTGGTCATGGCACTTCAGGACATGGTTTAATAACTATGGTGGTGTTAGGCTGATGGTTGGAATGATGATCTTAGAGGTCTCTTTCAACCAAAACAATCCTATGTATCTATATTTATTAGTTATCTGTATTCAAAAAACAAACAAACAAATTACTAGGGAGTCCATTCCCAGCTGTCTTCAGTTAACAGAGGATGTGGTCCAGATGAGACAGCTGCCTGTTGGTTGATGACTAGATGTTTCTTTAAATCCCTACTACTTCAAATTTGGGGTTACCAGCATTTTAGTGGAAAACCAAAATGTGGAATAAACTTAGCATCACTTACAGTGCTTAAAGCTCTCTGTTGCTTTTGTATTGAGCACAGTCAATAGTATAACTATTTAGACCCATCTGTTGATCTCTTATGTACACAGTCCCTCAAGACTCATGTCCTTTTTCTTTCCTGTTGTTCAACAGCTCTATGAAGTTGAAGATCATTTCTTTGTGTGATTTGACACAGCTAATAAGGCAATCATAGTGCTGAAAGGTCCTTGAAACAAGGACCTTCTAGCTTGACTTAAAAATCTCTGGATAAATGCTCTTCATGATGGGGAAGGATTATGAAAGAATCAAGTTCACTGAAGTGCATTACCTGAGTAATGCTTAAAGCAGCTGTATCTCGTTCAGGTGTTTCATCTGCTTAAATGGGGAGCTAAACTGTACACCCTTCTGTTTAACACTCAATGGTAACTGAATGCATAACTAAGTCTCCCACATGCCTCTGGCGTTCTCGTGTGTGCTGCACTCTCAGCTTCACTCATCCTTCTCCAGATTTAGACAAATAGGAGAGCATCTGGCAGGTTTGTTGGACTCTGCAGCCTGGGTTTGCTGTTGAGCTGCAGGGTCTGCAACAACCCTCTAAAGATGTCCCTCAGAGGAAGACCTCAATCTGTTTCATGCCATAGCCCAGCGCTTTGTAGATGCAGGTCACCAAGATGTTTATGATGTTCAACAGTATCAGGTAGCACCACAGGGGTTCATCCAGGAGAGTAATGATGACATGTTGCTACTGTACCATGTCCTGAGATACTGGATCTAAGAGATGTCATAGGGGAGTTGCTGGGGTTTGGCTTTTGTCTGTTTGTTCTCATGAATGGTGGCTCTTGGTACTGCATAAACTGAGGTAGTTTTTCACTTTAGGAGGAGGCATTTTCAAGTTTTTTTGGGGACTATTACTTTTTCTAGGTTGAGTAAGAAATTCCTCTTGATGAAGGGTGTTGACACACGGTGGTCCTAAATATAGTGGGAAGTAACTGTCTTCTGGAAGGAATGGAGGCAGCTCTGGTGTATGAAACCATACATACAGTCTGGAAGAGTTACATGAGGACACTGCTGTTTGTGGAGCAGAGGCTTGCTTCTACAGTGGGGACTGCTTGACACTTTGATGTTACTGTAGCCATTAAAGAATAGCATCAAAATGGAATTGCAATTTTTGGTTTTCCCCCACTAATTCATAAGTTTCAATGATCCTGCCCTCTAAATTTTCCTTAAAAGCAATGGTGGGTTTCTATGTGGCAGAGACATGGAGAGAGAGACAAGCAGGGAGCAGCTGCGGTAAATTTGGAACACCTTTTTGGCAGCCGCCTTGGGAGTTTAGACAAGCACAAGGTATTTGTACCTATCCGCTAATGGTCACATTGGCATGCAACAGCAATTTCTGTCATTGCATCTGGTGAAAGCAGCAGACCTGCAGCACAAAGTCAGTCCTGTGTTTCTTATGCGAGGGTGGTTCTACAGGGTAATGTAAACGGTACGTGTCATTCGGAGACCGCCGTGAAAGGCATGGTGAATACATTTAAATGTGAGAACATTTATTCATTGTGCAGTGCCTTTTCTCCCTTCTTGCCTTCTCTTGGCATTCACTGGCTGTTCCTCACTCTATTCCTCATCCATCCCCTGAATCCCTTTAATCCCCACCACTCACTGTTTGCCTGCACCTCTACATCTCCTTCCCCAATATCCTCCTCCCACTCCCTTGTTTTCAATACCACTCTCTTGCCTTCTCCTGCTGTTTCATTTTCCTTTCCTCTTTACCCACTTTTGAGCCTATTTTTTTATCGTATCTCCACATCTGTAGCTTCTTTATTTCTTCAATTTAGAGGGGCTTTTCTCTTGTTTGATCTCAGCTGTCATTATCTCTGCTGATTAGCTCACACCTCTCTCTCTGTAGGCTTTGTAGTGGACTAAGTTGTTGAAAGGTTTGAAGAGAAAATGGCTTCACTCTGAATGGATCTTCATTTAAGGGTTGCAGTATGTTCTTTTTAATAAAGTTTTTAAAATAGTATTATTATTATTTCAGGTCTTAAAAATTAGCTTGATTGGCCACCGGAAGCGTGTGCTGGCGTCTTTGGGAGACAGGCTTCACGAAGATCCTCCTCAGAAACCACCTCGGTCAATAACCCTCAGGGTGAGTCCTCATGAAGAGTTGTTTGCATTTCTCAGAAAGTCAGCAAATGGTTTTGTAACATTCACATGAGAGCAGCAGCTGCTTTGAGTGGTGTTCAACTTACCTCACTTCAGAAGTTTTGCAGTGTAGACCTCTTAGGCTGAGCTGCTCAGTCACACCTCCCCATACAGCCAGCAGAGATAAATTGACATTTTTACAGGGTGATTCATCTGACCTGTTTCAGATGTCTACCTTAGGATGAGATAAGTGATCTCTCAGAAGTACCAGCTTATCTCCTTTACTCAAGAAACAAGCTCAGGACTAGGTGTGTACAAGCTTCACACCTGCATTTTCCCTCAGAAATGCCACCTGAGCCAGTCAGTACTGGGGGGGGGGGGGGGGGGAGGGAGAGTTACTGCTTTCCTTTCACGTTTTCAGATGCTTGCTCTTACTTTTCAGATATGTGATTTATGTTTTCTTTGAAGGGAGACTCTTGAAATTGCAATACAAATGCCACTAAGATGTTTCTGTGTATCAGAAGTTTCATTGTGTTTTCAACTTCCATTTGTATTCCCTCTTTGCAGTGTACCTGGGGCTTTCCCACACTTAAACAGATTTATTCTCCTCCCAGTACACCTTCACTTGGTTTCCTGGACCTTTTGCTTCCTTGCTGTCCTTTTTGAGTTGTGTTCTCTCCAAGGGTTTTCATAGCAGCACTTTTAATATTTTAGGTCACACCTTTTGCATCTGATTGGATCCCATTATTTTCATGGGGCTGCATTTCTAACTGGAATCTCATTTGGGACTCAATTTCCAAATGTCACAGAGTGCTCAGTGCTTCCAAGTTAAATTTCCTGGTGTAAAGAGAAATTGAGAAAGACAGAATGAGGACTTATTTTTCCATATAATTTCTGTGACTAGCCTGTTTTCACTTTGCTTGTTCTTAAATGCCACATATAGATATTTTGGATTCCCCCCCCACCAAATTCAGCTTATTCCTAATGCCATGTGGAAAATGGTCTCACAAGCCTCCGATATCCTGCTCTAAGGCACATTGCAGAAAGGTGTGGAGATTTGTAATTTTGTTTTGTATGTATTATGTGAATAATTCCTGATGCATGGCAGGTGTTAAAACACTCTCAGGAAAGAGGAATCGTTTGGAAGTTGCATATTTTTGCTCAACACCTTTCAGTGCTGGGGTCTGGGGAGTTAGTTCTTCTTCAGCAGGTGGGGAAGCTTCCACAGCCCACGTTATTGGTTAGGGCTGCATCTTCTCAGTTAATAGTGAGGAGAAAACTGGATGACCTCCATCTGTAGTCAAAGTGATAAAAAATAGTCCAGTGCTCCTCAGCTAAAGCTACTGATGCAGGCAAGTGCTAAATATCATTCATCACCTTGTAATATTGGAGTGTTCACAGAGAATTAAGGTTTTATTTCCTATCAACTGCTAGTATGCCATTTCACTCAAAAGAAGAATGTAGTATTTCATCTGGAGTTGGCAATAACTTTTTAGCTTGAAAATTGGTTTAAGTAAACTGTGTGCTGCTACTGGAAGATTGATTCATTTAGAATCATGGAATTGTTTGGGTTGGAGGAGACCTTAAAGACCATCTTGTTCCAACCTCCTTGCCCCGGGCAGGAACACCTTCCACTAGATCAGGTTGTTCTTGCTAAATAGAAAAGATAGTTTGTGGTTTAAAGAGTGTCTTTTAAAAGCCCCACAGTCAACCTAAGCATGGCTAAGGAATTGTGGGCTTTAAATTTTGGTGTGTGAGGTTTTTAAGTATTTCAAAGGGGAAAAAACCAAAGGTGGATACATTTTGAGGAAAAAGCAACAAATCCAAAATACCCATAAAATGTGTGATTCCCACAATAACCATGCACTAAGGAAAAGTTCTTGTGATTTCAAAGAAAATGCTGGCTCTCAGGTTACCTGTGCAGTCTTGCTTTTCTTCCTTGAGTGCTTTAATCACCACACCAGTTTCCATGTTACTCAGGGAACCCCATCCTCACCTGGTCACTGCTGTAGGCTGGAATTTAAACTGAAGGAACAAGAATTTAGGCAGAAAATTTGGAGCAGCAGCACAATAGCAGCACAGTTCTTGCTTAGCACAAGTATTAATTCACTAGAGACAGTTTCTAGTTTTAGGAACAAACATCTGTGGGGCATGAGATGCACCTAGGCAGCCTGGGAAGGAATCTTTTAAGCTCCTTTTCAGCCTTGACCTGTGTAGTTCCAGCTTTACATGACTGACAGGACAGAGAGTTGAGGAAGAAGCGGGTTTTGATAGTGACATATACAATCAGGCATCCCTGCAGGACATGGTCACAACAGGATGGAAACATGATGTGAATACCTGGTGACTATCAGTAGCATGGTACTGAGGGCATGATAGCACCTGCATGGCCATCCATGCCTGGTCTGCAGATTTGTTAAGGAGATGAGAAAGTTTGGTATGCAGGGAGGAAGAGAAATGAAGGAAGAATGGCAGAGAGAGCAGTGTCTAAAAGAATAGGTGTAGCAATGAAATTACAGATTTACACCTGCTTTTGTCACAAAGCCCTTGTGGGTAATGCTTGGTAAGATATTTAGGTAATTGCCTCATAAACAGTCACTAATGGTGTGTTACTGACATCCTGCATATTTGACTGGAGTCTGGAGTCTCGATTTATACAACTGCTGAGCACACAGCACTGCAAGTTAAATCCATAGAAGTGGAGTTTTGGATACAAGCACTTGGAGAATCAGGTAATAGATATTGTAACTGGGCATCCAGAGTGACTGCTGTTTTTTAACCTTTGTCTGTGTGTCTCAGGTCCCCCCATGCAAACATGGCAATTTAAATGCCAGCAGTCACAGGGTGTGGTGAAAATAAATTGACTGACATTTGTAAAGCACTTAGTACTGTCGTGAAAATGACAATATTAATTATCCTACCTTCAGAGTAGGACTTGAATAGTGGTAAGGGAAGAGGTTTGGGGCCACAAAATGAGGTGAGATTAAAATACTGGCTGCATGATAACTAATGATAACACAGTGCTGAGTGTATGACAACACTGCACAGTTGAGGATCCATCTGTGCTGTGAAGGATGACTTTGAGAAAATAGCATCAAATCATACAATTACAATTACATACTGTTCTATAATCCAGCAGCACCCTAACTCTTTTGTTTCTTGACTTTGTATTTGTTCTCTGTATTTCTTTGCCAGCGATCGTCTGATACAGATCTCTTGAGGGAATTTTCTCTTAATATCACAGAGTGTTAGGAGTTGGAAGGCATCTCTAGAGATCATCTGGTCCAACTCCCCTGCCAAAGCAGGATCACCTAGGGCAGGTCACACAGGAATGCACCCAGGGGTGTTTTGAAAGTGTCCAAAGGAGACTGCACAACCTCTCTGAGCAGCCTCTTCCAGTGCTCCGTCACCCTCACCATAAAGAATTTTCTCCTTGTGCTGATGTGGAATTTTCTGTGTTCCAGCTTGTACCCATTGTTCCTTGTTTCATCACTATACAACACCAAAAAGAGCCTGGCACCTTCATCCTGACACCCACCCCTCAGTTATTTATAGACATTAATAAAGTTCCCTCTCAGACTTCTCAAGACTAACAGCCCCAGGTGTCTCAGTCTGTCTTCATAGGAGAGATGTTCAAGTTCCCCACTCATAGCTCTCTGTTGGACTCTCTCCAGTAGATTCCTATATGCAGTTTGATAAAATATTAAAAGTTCAATAGGAGATGGAATCTGTATGTCCATTGCACCAACGTCTGTTGCTTAGGAGCACTGATGCCTGTATCAGTCTACTGAGAGTAAATGAATCGTCATTTGGAGCGGAGAGAAGAAACCTGCCTGGCTGGAGCAACAGGTAGCAGTCATTAGAAGGGATCTTGCTTGGTGCCCCTCAGTTATTTTTAGGGCAGAGGTATGTGCATCATCTAGAGTTGGGTCTGTGGAGGGTAGATTTAGAGACTCTGCTTCACCAATCCTTCTGAGCATCTGCAGACCATAGCTTTTCGGAATCTTGTAACTGGGCCAAATGTAGGTGGATTTTTGTGAAGGAGGGAGGAAAAAACCTAACTATTCCTAAGAGGAAAACACTCCTTTCTTTGCTTTAGGAAATGTCAAGTACTTGTCTCAGATTGTAGGAAATCTGGAGAATTTAAAAAGAAAAAAATAATCCCATTTAATTAAAAGTTGGTAAACAACTCTATATCCCTGGGTTTAGTCTGCTGACATGGACAATACTGATCTGTTACTGTGATTACAATGAACATTTCAAATACTAACATCAGATGTTACTGTGACTTGAATGCATAGGGAGAATTGCAACTTTCCTCTCTATTTGGAGGAGATGACTGCTTTCTGATGTCTTACCCAGATCTTGTTTCTTACAGCATTCTTGCACCTTGATGCTTTTCAGAGTTAGATTTACTTCAATGTAATCATGCATGAAATACCTACTTTCATTCTTCCTTTAAGTGAAAAAGTTTTGCACACTATATACACCAGAACAGGTCTTTGCTTCCTCTAACATCTTCAGGCCTTTTCTCATTGTTACTGAAATGCAGTCTTAGAGCAATAGGTAATCTAGATAAGGTTTGCCCTGTGCAAACACACTACTGAGTACACTCTGCTTCCAGGTAAGTTACTATCAGAGAAATCTCTAGTGTCAGATAAATGAGCCCAGTAACCTATATCATGAGAGAGCAGCATGTTTCCCATCCAGTTGCTGTGACAGTGTTTTCCAGCCTGCACTGGAGTGGAGACTGGCGGGTCAGCACGCTGTAGCTCTCTGCTCCTGCTGATTGCAATCTCCAAGGCAGTGTTGAATGATGGAGCTGGGCACTAATGTCTGTAACTGATGCTTAAACAAGTGATGTCATAGAATCAGAGAATTGTTTTGGTTGGAAAAGACCGCTGAGGTCATTGAGTCCAGCCCTAATATCGATGGGAAAAGCTGTTTCCAAATATAAACGCAGTGGGTGGCTGTGGACTGTGTGGTGGCAGCTCTTGGTAAAGAGGCCACCTTTAGCTGTTGATTAGATGGAGTTCATGTATCAGTTCACTGTTGTATTTGCACACTGACTGATACAAGGTTACAGTCTGGCACAGATGACAGGAAAAGCCTGGTAAAATATTTGTGCTCTGCTGCTTTCATGCCTTCTAGGAAATGTTACTTCAAGTACTTCCAGGTTTAAAGGGATGGTCTGCAAGAACTGTAAATGCTGCAAGCAAAGAGTCTGTATTGTGTAAACATTCATGCATTTCTGTTTTTCCAGCAAGAGATGTTGCTAGAGTTCAGATCCCTTTTGCTGCTCAGAGTGGCTGCACAGAAGTGGTGAAAATGTGTTTCAGCTGACAAACAGCAAGTCCTAAATCACGACTTCATTTGGGCCCTGACAAGAAGTAATTCACTGTTTTGTCTCTAGCAGTCCTAGAAGGGAGTATATATTACATAAAGAGAGGGAATTTGCCACTGGTTCATGTAAATAGTGAATCGTTTTTCTTTCCACATGGACTCTCTGCACTTCAGGTAGCAAATCTCAAAAGTTCTTCCACAGTAACCTTTACTCCAGGAATTATCCCTTTATTTTTCTTTTAAGTATGAATAATTCAAACCCATTTTTAAATGTGTGGTTTGAAGCTGGCCATATACTGTTCTTCTTATGCTGAATTTTTCTTCTCTCTGTCCAGGAACCCAGTGGTAACCACACTCCTCCTCAGTTGTCTCCATCACTTAGCCAAAGCACTTTCACTACTGGTGGCTCCCTGGACGTTCCCCACATTATCATGCAGGGTGATGCAAGAAGAAGAAGAAATGAAAACTATTTTGATGATATTCCCCGGTCCAAGCTGGAGAGGCAGATGGCACAGGTAGGGTTAATACCATGATATTAAAAAGCTGCACCTTGGCTGCAATTGGGTGTAGAACTAATCCCAACCATAGGTTATATATGAAGGCTGAATTCTGAACTACCAAGATGGACAGTTTTTCCCAGCTGTCTGTTCCAGTTCTCTGTATTTCAAATAGCAGAAGCTGATGTGCAGCTTCTCCTGAGAGGCAGAGTTTTGGGGGTGTTTAGATGCCTGCAGGCTAAGATGAAGGTGCCTCCTGCGCAGCAGAGCATGCAGGCTTCCACTGGCACTGAATCTGCCTCTTGTTTCTGCAAGAAGGTGCAGGTTCCTCAGTTTCTGAGAAACCTAAATAAAAATAAGCTGATAACAGTTCACTTACAGGAAACTTAGAGGACTTGGGGAGTGGTGATTGATAGCATTTGTTAATGGGGGGTCTCAGCATTCTACTAAACGTTGTGATCCGCGGATGTAGCCTGTTTACAAAAAGATTTAACCAAGCAACAGCTCATTTGAGCATCACAACAACACTAGCTTTAAATGGATGTTAAAGCAAACTGTTCATGAGAAAAAACAAACACCTTAAGTAGCCTCCATCTCTAAATTTTTTGACATGGCATATCTTGGTCAGTGTTGTCTTGTACCATTCTAAAGGGCAGGAAAGTACAGCTTGAACAGCCTGTTGGTGAAAATACTTTAGGATGAACTCAGCTGGTTTTTTGCTGGTACATACTCAGAAAAACAGACTAGTCTTAAGCCATGCAATGCTTTACAGAGCATGTTGGGAACAGGGCTTTGATTTGCCATCAGAGGCAGATGGGCAGCCAGTGCGGTTCCTGGAGCGACTCACTCCACGGAGGAGCAGGTTGCTGCGTGATGCTTCCCAGCGGTTCTCTGCTGCCACAGCCCAGAATAGAGCTTCCATCCAAAATTCAGCCTCAAAATGGAAACAGCTATGCAAATAACTATGTTATGGTTAACATAATGAACAAAAGGCTGCAGTCTCTCAGCTAATTGCATGAACAAGAAGAAGTAATTAAATAAACAAGCCAAGCAAGGTGCTGCTGTTACCTGGGAACACAGAAACAAATTGAATTCCATTTGTTGAGAGGACATTTCTAGAGAAGTGAAATTACATTTATTTGGGTGGGGCTGTTTCCCTGCCTTGTTTTAAATCTTCTGATTTTCTACTGTATAATCTCATTGCACAGAATTAAGGGGAAAGTTGCCTAGTGAATGAGCTTGTTTTCAAGCCAATGTCTGCTGGGCTTTTGTAGCAAAGAAAAGATTGAGCTGAAATCCAGCAAGGAAAAGCCCAGTTCTTAACATGAAAATATTTCTTTGAAGGTCATGGAATTTAGGTGTTTGAGCATGAAATGCACACTTGCTCACAGCTGAGCAAACTGGTTCATCTACTTAGTTCCTTTTATCACTTGGTTCACAAATCCCTATTCTCACTTCCACTTTTAGTCACTAACACTGAAGGGAAAAAACCAACCCCAAACAACCTAAAAAAACCATGCTAGCAATTCTTCCTTTCTACATCTCACTCTTTTCTTTGCCTGTTTGAACTCTTGATATTCCCAAGAGATATGACACACTCTCATACATGGCACCTGGAGATTTTCTTTGGGCTGTTAATTGCTTTTTCACAAGGACTGTGATATATTGCATACCCAAAGAAAAAAACAGTGAGCAGGTAGTTCTTACACCACTCCAAACCACTTCAAAACCAATGAAGTGCTGGGATTTTGTTATTTTTTTTGGTGGGAGTGTGTACCCACTGAATGAATGACTTCAGTGCCTTCTCTCTGACTTTCACCATGGAACATAGCAGACATCCTTTGGGACTCCAAAGGGGAAAATGGATTCAGATGAAATCTGTCAAATGGGTTTTTTTCTGTTGGTCCCTGGACTCCAATCTGTTTGGAGTCTTTCTCAGCTCCACCCCCAAATTCTGCTCCCCTGGTGTATGTAAAATTCTCTTTGACTTCAATGGGAAAGTCAATGACTCCCTCTGGTGATCATTCTCACTAAATTGGACTCACCCCATTAAGAGGTTAATCAGGGAATTCTTCAACCGTTCTAGCCCCAAAACAGATTTGTCCTTTTTTTAATTTTTTCTCAATATATGCTCTGCTAAAATGAATTATATTTCCCTCGGTCCTTTTCCCCCAAAGCTCCTTTGAAATTAAAGGAAAAATAATTGTTTCTGGAAAATGAAGGAGATCCAAGTGATTCTTAATGTAAAGCTTCTGCTCCATTTATATATTTATTTGTTTGTTTAACCTAGTAACTTCATCCTTGCAGTTTGCAGGTTCCTCTGACTTAGGTCAACAACAACTTCTGAGCTGATACCAGTCCAGCTTCCCAGCTGGAATACTTCTCATAAACAGAATGATCTAGAGGAATTATTGGAATTGCTTGAAAGATATTCTTTGTCTTTCCCCATTCTTTGCTAGGCTGTTTGCATGCTGCTGTATGAATCTGCATGGTTATTGGATGCTATAGCGGAAAGACATGCCTAAAGATGTCCTCGATGCTGTGATGTTTGGAAAGGGTTTTAGGTGTGGTTTTGACAATGAAGTGACTGAGGATTTTTTGTGGCCTTGAAGAGGGCAACATGGTATTGCAAGCTGAATACACTGAATGAATTTCATTGCTTTCATGAACTTGATTGTATTTCAGAAATGTTAGGATAAGGCTGTTTTTATCCTCAGTTTACAATGTGAAGATCTGTTGAGAAAATGCTGACAGCTGATATTTCCATCTTTACTGTGGCTTGCTTTCACTAAACTTTTACATGGGAGTCATCAAGCATGTTGATCTTTGCATCAGATATCAACCAGTGTTTGTTAAAACAATGAGCATGCCAATTTAAATCTTTTCTTCCTTTGATCTCCTAAATGGCTTTAAACAAATCTCAGAACTGTAATCAAATCTGCTTGTAGGTAATACAACACTTTGTTTCCTAGAGGAAACACTGATTTCAATTTACTTGATGTGGGTAGTTTTGTCTCAAGGCCAGCGTCTACCTTCATTCACAGTTCCCTAGCAGACTGTTTTGTGACCTGAGAGGGGAAAATCCTGATATAAACAATGGGTTTAACCAATTTAGGTTCCCCACTGGAGCAGTTCTGGTCATTCAACTCTGTAGTTGGTTGTCCAGCTTTAAAAGTCTGTGATATCTGTTGGATAAATCACAACTGCCAACAGGGTAATACAGAAGGTTATGAGATTATTTGTTTTCCAGAGAAAAGGGGGGGAAAAAACCCAGAAAGGACTGACTCATCTGAGTCATCTTTACCTGTGGTTGTTGAATTCTGAGCCTGCAAAATCTGTAGATAAATATGATCAAATTATTGTAGTTTAAAATAGCTGAGGTTGCTCTTAAGGTTGCCTAAACTTTTAGAATAGAAATTAAATCATACAGGCGAAGCCTAAGGGCTTTGGAACCAAAATCAATAGGAGTTGTCCCATTGAAGGGATTGAGCTCTTCATTCACCCCTGAATTCATGGATGGGGAAAGGATATATTTGTGAGGAAAAGCTGTGGTGGTTAAAAGGAAGCATAACTAAGTTCATTACAATGCACCAATTTGCACCAATTCAAATGTCAGGTTTTGGGGATTTGTAATTCTCCAGGCAGCAGTGGAAGTTTTAGGTACTAGCTGCAAGCACATCCCAGACTGCTAGCCCCAAGGCTGTTCCTGTTTATTGCTCCAGCCAGTGGCATATGCTGCTTTCAGCCATCATGGTCTGTAAGACCTCTTGCCATGGTGGTCGGAGCCCTGCACCCTGCCCCAAGCACCCTCCCTGCAGCAGGTGGGCAAGGGAGGGCTGGGAGCACTGCTGCCCACGCTGCTCCTGGCAGAAGCAGAGCTGGGTCAGGCATCACCCTGATGCTGATGCACACACTCCCTGCAGAGCTGAACCTGTGGTGCATCCCAAGATGGAAGAGTTCTGTCATTTCTGGAGGTGGAGGGTGGTTGCCTCCTTAGGGGTCTGGGGAAAGCTCCAGGCTGTGTCTGCCTCTGGGAGAAAAAAATTTGGTAATGAGTCAGAATAAGCTTTCCGGTAGGACAAACCCAGTCATGGCCACCTGTGTGGAAGGCACCCCAGTGGGTTGTGATGGAGGGAAGAGAATCCTTTAAGATCTCAGGGAGTTGGAAAAATACTCACAGAGGCTGGCAGCAGAAGTGCTTTCCCAGAGACACTGAATCCAGACTTTATTTTGAAAGCCTTGCTGGATTCTTTGGTCCCATGGTCTGAGGGATTCTACTATTTTATTCTTTTGTTCTTTTCTAAAACAGAAGATGCCAATACTGAGTCCAGTTCTGGTGCCCCCAGCACACAAAAGACATCAAATAAGATCTCCCCTGAGCCTCCTCTCCTCCAGGCTAAGCAACCCCAGTTCCCTCAGCCTCTCTTCACAGGGCTGTGCTCCAGACCTCTCCCCAGCCTCGTTGCCCTTCTCTGGACACATTCAAGTGCTTCAGTGTCCTCCTTAAACTGAGGAGCCCAGAACTGGACACAGTCCTCAAGGTGTGGCCTAAGCAGTGCTGAGTACAGGGCAGAATGACCTCCCTGTTCCCGCTGGCCACACTATTTCTGATGCAGGCGAGGATGCCATTGGCCTTCTTGGCCACCTGGGCACACTGCTGGCTCGTGTTCAGCTGCTGTCAGCCAGTACCTTTGTCTCACAAGGCCCACCTTCAGATTTTGAAATTTTAACCACAGCAGGATTCCTTTTTAATTTGTTTCCTGTTTGTTTTCCTGCCTTCTTCTCTGCTTTGGAAGGATTTAAAGGTATTTAAAGGATTTAAGGAATGGGTTTTGTCAATTGAAATGACTGCTGAAAGAACAGAATTCTTTGCTAATAGATTTAAGGAGCAGTGCATTAAAAAGTGTGATTGTGTAGAATATTTCCTTCTATTTTTATTTATAAGATTTTATTGTTCCTAAGTTTTTTTCCCCCCCCCTTATTTTTTTTGTTTAATAAAGCAGTGTATGCTGTGAGGATGGACAGCCAGCCACTTTAAATACTAGTATGTAAAATCCAAACAAAATGCTCTGAGGTTCGTATTTTTAGGTGCTTCTTATTTTGAATGTGGAAAGCTGACTGAGCTCTGAAGACCTTCAATTTGACATCAGAAGAAAAAGGCTTAACCAAATCTATTTTTATTTTGCATGACATAGAAGTCACTGACAGTTGTCTTCAATTCAGATAGATCTTAATGCCACCAAGGGCTCTACCTTGAACTGTGAATTTCAGGAAACTTTCATCTCTTAAGTCCCTTGAGTGTTGTGTATTTAATGGCTGAGTGAACAGATAAAGGCACTATGGAAAATCAAAGTAATTTCTGCCTGAAACATACCAATGTTACTTTTTCTCTGAAGAACATTATGGAAGCTCTAGCATTTTAGAACTGAAGTCGTGGGATGTGGATCATACCTACATGCTGCTTCAGCATATGGAATTGAGGAAGCTGCTTCTATCTTTGGTATTAATGATCCAAACCAAAGCCATAAATACTACACCGAGAAGAGGACAGATGTTCTTCTGAGCTGGGGACAGCTGTTCTTTATTAATTTATTGTTTTTCACACTCAGCCTTGTGAGCTAAAGCTCTACATTGTATGAAAAATGGAAAAGAAAAGGTAGTTTCTACTGTCCAAAAAAATTATTCTTCTTGAAAAGAGGAATAGCTGAATGTGAATTTCTGACTTTCACATTTTTGAGCTGCTGGAAAAAAAGTTGTACTTGGATTTTGGGTACTATGCATAAAGATCCCTCTCGTCTCTCTTTCTTTTCTCTTTTGTGGTTTCTTCCTTTCTCCCTTTTTAAGTTTCTCTCTTTTTCTTCTTTTATGTCTTTTTTTTTTTTCCTTCTTTTTATTTTATCTTTCCTTTTTTTTAATATTTTTTCCTCTTTCTTATTTGTTTTCTTTACTCTCTTTTCCTTTTCTCTCTATTCTTTTTTCCTTTTGCTTTTTTCTTCTTCTCTTTTCTTTTTGCTCTCTTCTTGTATTTATTTTTCTTTTAGCTTTCCCCCTTGCCTCTCTTCTTGCCTTGCCTCTCTTCTTGCCTTGCCTCTCTTCTTGCCTTGCCTCTCTTCTTGCCTTGCCTCTCTTCTTGCCTTGCCTCTCTTCTTGCCTTGCCTCTCTTCTTGCCTTGCCTCTCTTCTTGCCTTGCCTCTCTTCTTGCCTTGCCTCTCTTCTTGCCTTGCCTCTCTTCTTGCCTTGCCTCTCTTCTTGCCTTGCCTCTCTTCTTGCCTTGCCTCTCTTCTTGCCTTGCCTCTCTTCTTGCCTTGCCTCTCTTCTTGCCTTGCCTCTCTTCTTGCCTTGCCTCTCTTCTTGCCTTGCCTCTCTTCTTGCCTTGCCTCTCTTCTTGCCTTGCCTCTCTTCTTGCCTTGCCTCTCTTTTTTTTTCCCCTGTCTCTCTTTTTTTCTAAAAATGTACATACCTGCACCTAATACTTAGGGAATGAAAGTCTTGTCATCTTTACTGGTGCCATTTGACCAGGTGTTTGTATCCTGTATGAAAGGTTAAAAAGCTGGGGAGCACTTGCAGCTGGCAGCATCAGCAGAAGGGGAGTCGTCAATCAAAAGAGACTTGGCTGCCCCTCCCAGATTGTGGGGCCAGAACTGTGGCTGTAAAACTGCACCTCCAGGAGCTGGGCAGGTATAGCCATAGCCTTATCCACTGGGATGACCCTGAGTCAGTCCTCCCCAGCAGGAACCCAACTCTTGTGCTGCTGGATCAAAATCAAATGAAAACTGCCTGCCTATCAGAGATCTCCATCACATGAAGGAGGGTGTTGGCTGGTAGAGAGAGGCACAGCTGTGTTGTTAGTCTTTGCTCATCAAAGAAAAATGTGCAGTGTTCCTTCAAGGAGCAGGAGGTGGAGGTGCATAGGACCTAGAGCAATGACCCTGGCTTAGGAGGAAGCTTTGTTTCTTGCCCTGCTGTGGTCTGGAGGGGACAAGTTTTGCAGGCTTGCTGTGATCCTGGACCTGTCATCTCCCTTCCCACGGTGTACTTGCAGTGGCATTCACCTTCTTGTGAAGCCTCACTGGGTGCACTGGCCTGAAGCATGGTGTCACTGCTCATGCCTGTCACCCACTGCCTGCCTTCAAGAAAGCCTTCCCAAATAGGGGATGGTTTTCTAGAAACCTTTGTGTAAAGTGTTTTTAGGAGAAGCAAAAGAAATACACCAGGGCAAAACATGTTCTGATAAGCAATGTTCTTTCTAATTTCTGCTTCTCTGAAAGAAACAGTGCTTTCAGATTTCACTCTCCATCTCTGAAGATCTTCTTTCTGAAGGAGGATCTGTGATACTTCTCACCGGTAAGACAGGCTCTCCCCACAGCTCCACAAACATTCTGAGAAGCAACATCTTTTGAGATGCCACAACTGCTCTCCCACAGCCCTCAAACATTTGGAGTGATGGTTACAATAGGGGCCAGACAGCCCTGCTCAGCCAATTTTCGTTTGTTGCTTTCAGCTGTTGCAACTTTAAAGATTGTTCCCCATGCTAAGTGTGATTTTTCTGGGATCTGATCCAAAATTCTCATTTCTAGAGCTAGACTGAGCTATAGTTAGCAAGTTACTGATAGATTATGTGCATCAGAGGGATCAGGGTTTACTGCTGTTCCCTCATTCCCTTCTGTGCCTCTCTGGAGCTGCAGTGCCAGGAGATGGGAGCGATCTCCTGAGGCACAGAGGAGAGGCAGCGGGGGAATAAGCCTGGAGGTTGTGTTCAGCAGCTTCTCTTCTTCCTGTGCACCAGCTCTACCACATGGAAGTGAGAGAGAGAGAGTGAGCAAGCCTTACAGGGAGAGTTGGAGAGTTGGCAGCAGCAGATCAGGAATCCTGATCAAACTCCTTGGACCAACTGAGGGGTGAACAGCTTTGGGGTCCATGCTTACTTAATCAGGGCCATGCCCTGGTGTTTTCTAGACTGTTGATGACACTCTCTTCTGGATTTCCTGAGTGTGCCTCCATCCTCCTTGAAGTGCAGTGGCTAAAAGTGGATGCCACGCGTACAAGACCTCACTAGTGGCTGCCTCTTTTTCTGTCCTCTCCCCACCTCCCCATTCAATCACTCTCTTAATTTGTAATTTTATATATTTAATCTTACTTTCCCAAGGAATACTCTTGTCTCACCAAATTTCATCTGTCTGATTTCTGTCATGCATCAAATCCATCTTCAGTTCTTATCCCATTTGTCCTGAAGGGAAAGTCCCTTACTTCTGGATCCTTGTCAGACAGCCTCAGCTTTCCTCCAAACCACAACATGGAGCCAGTCATTGCACATTGCTTGTCATGTTCCAGTCTGCTTGTGCTTGAATAGCAAAAATTACTCTTTAAATGTACTTTTCAACTCCTTGTTCATTCTGACTGAAGCTAGGTCCTGGGTGGAGCATGTCACATGTCACCGCAGCAGGAGCCACACCATTGATGCCCGAGTCCTGCTGGGCTTCTCTTTGCCGGTGCTAATTTAGCCAGCCAGTTTTCCAGCAATGATGATTCATATTGAGCAGCTTCATTATAAACATCTTGAGTTTTTCTTGCCCCACAGAAGCTCCATCAGGCAACACCTGTCAGGCAAGACTGCACTTCTTTTTTATGCTCAATAATATAGACATAGATAGAGATAAACACATGCTCCTGTGTTTATTTCAGGAGCACTATCAAAAGGGTCTCATAGGCCATGAGGACAAGGGGATGGTGACTGGATTTTTGCTGGTCCCTGCCATTAGGCTGCCTACAACTGTGTGAATCTTCCTTTTCTCCTATCTTAAATATGCTTTTAGCCCTTCTCTTGTCTTTGCATTATTTTATATGACTTTCTGAGGATAACTTCTCCTAGTTCAGGTCTATGAACATCTCCTAAAGAGCCACTGAATGAAATTCATTAAGTTATGTTGAATGCATCAAGACTGCAATTCACCTAGCCATTGTTCCTTCTGCTTAGGCTGTCCAAGTATTCTTTTCTGTTCCTTAAGCCTTTCTTCTCCTTAGAAAGTACATCATTTCCATGATCAGTCTTACTGGTTTGTGATCAGTCTCAGTACAGTTACTTTCTGTCTTCAGATTGTCAACCAAATCCTCCCTGTCCATAGGGAGGAAGCCTAAAGTAAGTTCTCCTTAGTTCATTTTGTTCACCTTATGCAGCACTGCATTGTCTCCAGCATAACCCTCAACACCAAAGACCTCTGTATGGCTTATCCTACAATTTTTCTATTAAATATAAGAGCAGCTAGCAAGACCTGAAACAGTTGGGAATGTGAAAACACTTCATAACATGACTGGCTACTGGGGGTGTGATAACAGAGTCTTGTTGTGATGTTACTTATATGCATTTATCTTTGGGGAGGAATAAGATAAGTGCATGTTTGGTGCATCAGCTAATGTTTGGGGTTTTTTGTCTCCTTTACCATACTTAGGAAAATGTTCTTTGTTAAACTCTCTTTTTTTTTTCTTTCACAGAACCTCTGTGTCAGTGATACTGAGTGCCCAAGTGTATTTGTATTTATGATGGTGGGAGTGCATGCAAAAATTGAATTCTTTTCCTTCTTTATGAGGGCATGTGTTTTGGGAGCTGAAAATGATCAGTGTTAGAAACCTAATCCCAATTCTCCCTCCTACTGCCTGTTTTCTGGCGTCAGATATCGCTTAACCTTTTTCCTTTCCTTGGTTCCTTCCTCTTTAGCACAGGAGTATGCAACTTAGGGTACATCTCCTGAGGATTTCCTAATTCGTTTAAAAATTTCAGCACTTTGAAGACATAAAATATGTATATAGTAAATGCTAAATATTTTCACAGTGGTGCAAGGAAAAGGTTGGTTTCTGAATTTGAATTCATTGCCTTCCGTAATATAAATGCTCCTTCTGTGCTGCATTTTAGTACCTTAGTTGTTCAAACATTAATGAGTGCAGAACTGAGTAATGAGCTTTGCACTGCTGCCCTTCTCACTGGCATGGGCAATTCTCAGTCTCTGCTGATCTGCTTGATTTATTATTAATTTAATCAATCAAGTCACCTATGTTTAAAGATGATTTAGCTTAAGCCTAGATCCTCCAAACCTTTAATTCTGCAGGTAGGTCTGTGTGATGGGGGCAGTTCACTTGAACAGTCCTTGGAGCAGAGACTTGGACCCAGATCTTGTTTCTCACAGGTGAGTGCTCCAAACACCTGCTTTTATGCACTCTTCTTTCTGCAAAGAATTTAAAGTAGTAAGAAGGGCTTCCCTTCCTTTATAGGAAGTGTTGAAGGCAGCCTGTCTTCTGCTTTAACCTATGAAACAGGAGGGTGAAATACGTAGGTGTGAATTCCCTCAGTGAAGGAAGGGCATCGAATTGAGGGCTCCTAACTCTTGGGAGGAAGATGCCAATCCCAAAGTTTGTTTGGGAGAAGACTAGCTGGGGAGGGGAGGGAAGGGCAGAGTACCATCTGCATGTGTAAGAAAGGACTGATGCCCTGCCCTTTTTTAAATGGAGCAACTCAAGGCTTGCATACATGCTTCCTGCAGTGGGGTGATGCCTGTTCCTGAGTCAGCACCACAGCAGCTGGCAGATGTATCTGGTGTATTTCTGTGTTCACATGCTGCAGCGTGGCAGGGCTGCTACAGCAGCAGCTCTGCTGGAGTAGCCTTGCATGCCTCTGCTGCAGGGGACAGGTACCAGCTCCTGGCTGATCTGACTCCACACCACTCCCAAGAAGCAAGCTCTTGGGAATGGTAGGAGTTAAGGATGCACCTTTGTCTCCAGAATAGTAAGATGGTGAGAACCAGCTGTACAGTATGATGGCATCACACCGACCCCATGCCACTGCTGGGGAGAAATCAAATGTCTGCTAGCATGTGATACCACACTGCCCTACCTTACTCCATCAAGGACCTCAGCAAGTGTGACCAAATAGCACTGCAGTATATTTTCTTGATCACCAGATGCTTGGGAATGCTGCACCTGGCATGGGAATGCCTTCTGGTTTACTCTTCTCTGGAAAAGCAGAGGCAATCCTCCTGCTATGGATTCCCTTTCAGAAATCCCTCCAGGCCAAAAAAAGTAAATAAATGTAGGCATCATGGTGATGAGCATTGCCAGAGCATCCAGAAATCAATTTGCTTGACATACAGAAAAAAGGGTCCTTAGTGCAGTGTCCTAATAATGACACAGCAGAACTAGCTGGAGCAGTGTTTGCTATCGGCCTTGCACTGAGGGTAGGTGTTTGTCACATGCAGGAGGGCTGTTTTGTAGCAGGTTGCCTAGGATGAGGTACAGAACTGTGAACCAAACTCTAAGTGTTTATTAGCTAATGCTATCAAAGAGCAGAGCTCTGCACATTGTGAAGCAAAATAACTTCAAAAACAAGATGAGGGAGAAGAAATGAAACAGATATGGGAAAGTGAAGGAATTACTGAATTACTGAAGCTGTAGGAAAGGATGTGTGTGCCTGCATTTCAGATCATGAAGGAAATAAGGGACAATTAACAACATTAGGCAGACACCAGCCTGTCTGGCAGTGCTCAGTACTCAGTCCAGAGGACGCCAGCCTGCCTTGACAGTAACCAGAAGTGATAAGCTAGTCTGTCACTAGCCAGGCAGCCAGGTTTCAAGCTACAAAAGGTAAGAGAGCAGGAGCCATGTTTTTAAGAAGAATTGCACTTCTCTGAGTTGTTTGAGCATCGGTGCTAAATTCCTGCTGCTGCTATTGACAAGAACCAGCAATGCACATTCTTGCTGTTGATCAATCACTGATATATGAAATCTATTCAATATATCTATTCTGGATGCTGCAGTTGCATTTTCCCTGCGTGTTTATTGCCTTTTGTTACTGCCTGCCAAAGATAACTGTGGGCAGATCTTACATATGATGCTTTGTTTTAGTTGCCTGGCTACTGTAAAACGTTAGCTTAGCTTTCGCTGAGGTGTCACAGATGCTTCCTTGATGAGTGTCCAAACAAGGAAATATGTAAAAGATGCTGGTGAATGCTGTGCTTGCCCAGTTCTGCTGCTTTTGCTAGAAATGCTACAGAATGCTTACTGTGCTTGGCTACTACAGACTATCTGTACAACAACATGAAATGTAGACTGAAACCTTTCATTTACACAGCAGGGTCGTGGTCAGTACCAAAGGTAATGTTATCTGTATCTTTGTGTGCAAAGGAACTGTTGTTGGAAGGAGATGGTGGGCAACTGCTTCACTTAATTGCAACACATTCTTTCCTGGTAATTGTTACAAAGAAAACCTATTTTTCCTGTTGACTGCATTGCCAGGTTTTTCCCCCCTTTCCTCTCTCCCTGTGAAAGTCTCCAACAGAGAGAGAATCAAATCTCAAAAACTTAATTGGGATGTTGACTTCAAACTTTTTCCCTGCCAAAAAAAAAAAGAAAAGAAAAGGGAAAAACAAACAAAAAAAAAAGTAACCAATATCTCTTCTGCTCTCTGCATTTTCTGTTTGTGTCTGCATCACTTTATCTCCTCACATCGCCAGCACTTCTGACTAAATTGTTTTCTTGTACTCACAGTTTGAAACCTTTTCTAAAGCCTCTGAATAAGCTATGTTTCCTTCCAGTCAGTCCAAAAATATTTTGTCAGCAAACAAACACAAAACCTACTTTTAACAACTGTTTTACTTCCTCCTCTAATGTCATTGCAAGCCTGTTCGTAATTATTCTTGCCTTTTGGCAGTTGTGGCGCGTTAATATTTACAAGATGAGATGTAGTTTTCTGTTTATATTAGCAGTCCTCTGTCTGTGAGATCTGGAGCAACCAGAATGCAGGATATCCTTTCTCATCGATTCATCAGGTTCATAATGTAAGATACAGTGATAAATGGCTATGTTGTCACTCTCTGGCTGTACAGTCTTGTTGCCATGGTGTTATCTCCGGGTGTCATGTCGCTGAAATGACAAACGAGAGTCCGCAACTTGTCCGCCTTCCCTTCGGGGTTGTGTGCGCCCATTCGTGTACCCGTGCCGTGTGGTTAGCGTATGTTTGGCTGTATGGTCGTCCATACAGGACACAGGGGGATTGCCAGCAGTGGTCTCACTCACTGGGGGAGCTTTGACTTCTGGTCCTGATGTGGTTTTTTTTTTGTTTGCTCACTTTTCCAAAGCCAGAAACCGTGTAAACAGCCTGGTTTGCACAGTTTCACCCCCACAATGTGTCGTGCTACCCTTTCTGTGTTAATCTATAGGCTTTGCCTAGCTGAGAAGCACACTGTGTCTGCAGAGGCACTTTTGGGGAATTAGAGGGCAGGAGTGATGGTGCTCTGAATTCTCGTCAGCTCTGTGACAGAGGCACACCTGCCGTGCACATGAGAGCAAACCTGGTGAACCGTAGTGCAGTGCACAAATGACAACAGCCAGTTGCTGAGATTGCACAAAGCACAGCATTTCAGAGGAGCTGTAGATTCCTCCTGACTTCTCTCATATAACCCCCTTCTTGGAGCATTTCTGCCAGAGAGGAGCAGTTCTGGCTAAACCCTAATGGTTTTAGAAGCTCATAAAATGTAGATACGCCATCAGCCCATTTCCATTATTTCCAAAGCCAAAGCTACAAAAAGCTGAGGGGGGAAAAAAAAAAATCCTCTCATTTTAGGAATTAAAATGTAAGCAAATAATGAGGATTTGGCTGCTTCACAGAAACATTTAAAACCCTTCCAGAGAGAAAATCATTAATTTTTCAGCCAGATGCGCTGCATCTATGTGTGCTCCAATTTGTTGTTGTCATGGTGACCAACACGTTACCATAACTAGGCACGAGGCTTTAACAGGTGAAAAGTTATAAGATGTGCTCCTTGTTAATAAATGACCACAAACCACTCAAAACCAGGCCTTTTGGGGGTTTGGTTTGTGTTGGGTTTTTTTCCCCTGTATCATGGGGAGGGGGTTAACTTGAAGTATTTATAAAAAGGGGAAGCAGATGTTAGGTTCCATAGAAGTTGTATTGAGATTCCTTCTTACCTGTGACTAACTCTGCATCCAGGTGCCTTTAGTCAGAGTCAGATACAGCTCTCAGAGAATTGGGTGGGATAGAAAAATCTGCAACAGTTGGTAAAAATTACCTAGTGGGAGTTCTCTGCTTTTTAGTAGCTCCTTTGATATCAAGCATCTGAGCCTTTAGCACACTGGGAAGTTCACATCTGCCCACTTTCAGGGCTGTGAAGCACTTCAAGGTATACTGGTCTTTAAGGCTATAGCCTTTATGGTTGAAAGTTGTCACCCTAAAAACATTCAGTGAGTCTTTACTACCCTGGCACCTGACTTGAGACCATTTTGTGATCATAAATTCTTTGCCTGCAAGATGTGGAGCAAAAAAGTTCTTTCTGAAGGTGACTTGAGGCCAGAGGAAGGAAAGGCACTGGTTAAAGGTATGGGGAGGTTAGAATACTAAAAAAACTAGGCAGTGCAGCAAAACCCACGTGATAAATTGCACAGCTGTCTGATGAGCTGCAAAGTTAGATGAGGAATAAATTCTCTCCTGCCATTCTGCTTCATCAGAGAGAGAAAAATCTCCATACATATATTGTGTCATAAAAAATACATAAGCTTAAATGTTTGATTATTTCTTATAATTGCAAATTAAATATTCAAACCAGAAAATCCGTTTCCTATCATCTCTATTTTGAAAAATTAAATCAAACATCATGGCTAGCCCTGCATGGCAATTTAAGAACATCTTTATACTGCTTGGAAGAGTTTTCAGTGCTTATTGAAGGTACTGAACCTCAATACATCACTCATGGGTGGTTCCACACCACTTCCTCACCTTTAGAACTCCTAGGAATTTGTATTTTTCTACCCCAGACTTGAGACTTGGCGTTTCAAGTCTTTAGGTCAAAGACATTCCTGCTTTGTGTTTTACCTGAAGTTAATTGCCATCACCACATCCTCAGCCTCAGGATTTAAGTCAGTCGGCTGAGGTCTACAGTCTTCCTGTAGAGGTTTTTAGGCTGAGGTTTATGAAAGTATGCAGCTGTCTAAATCTTGTTTAAAAGATTTTCTTCCTGTTAATAAAAGAGGGAAGGGAAGGAAGGAAGGAAAGGGAAGGAAGGAAGGAAGAGAGGGAGGGAGGAAGGAAGGAAGGGAGGGAGGAAGGAAGGAAGGAAATAAATTGGGGAATGTGTAATAGGAATTAGTAGGAATTAGACTTCTAAACATCTTCATGGATCTGGGCTTTGGAGACTGCCCGATTATAACTCTCAATAGGTAATGGACACTAGCAATAGTATGGTTTTAAAATCTGAGGAGTTTGGTAAGACACAAAAAGAAAGACGACCAGAAACCACTTCTGCTGAATATTATAAAGGAGAGTACTGAATATCAAAAAGGAGAGGGCTGCAGTACCTCTTCTGCAAGGACAGACTGAGGGAGTTTGTTCTGTTCAGCATGGAGAAAAGAAATCTCCCAGGAGACCTTATAGTGGCCTTTCAGTACCTGAAGGGTGCCTTCAGGAAAGCTGAAGAAGAACTTTTAAAAGACCATATGATAGGACAAGGAGCAATGGTTTTAAGCTAGGTAGATTTAGATTAGACCTTCACTATGAGGGTGGTGAGACACTGAAATGGGTTGCCCAGAGAAATTGTAGACAGCTCATCCCTAGAAACATTTAAGACCAGGCTGGATGAGGCTTTGAGCAACCTGATCAGTGGGAGGTGTCCCTGCCCATGGCAGTGGGGGGTGGAACTAGATGATCTTTAAGGTCTAATCCAATTCAAACTGTTCTGTGATTCTATGATACAGTTACAAAAGAGAGTTTTGTGACTATTGCATAACATGTCTTCTTCATCTGTCAGAATGCTCTTTACCTGTGAGATTTAATTTTATGCAGCTTTTTTTAGGAGCTGCTCCCTGTATAAGACACACAGAAACACATAATAGGTCTTCAGGTGCCATGGTCTGTCAGGAACAGCAGAAATCCTGTGTCTCTTTGTTCCCTTCACCTCAGCTGTGTTGCCTGTTTAGGTGCTCCTAGAGACACATAAAGCAATCTTAGGAACTCTGGGGTTTTCTGACTTAAAAGGAGCAGGTACTAGGATGATTGTATATATTTATAGAGCAATTACTGGATCCAAAAGATGGTCTCCACACAGTCCCTCTTTAAATGTCTGATATGCTAGTTTTATTAGCCTGCTCAAAGATTGGTTCTCATTTCCTCATGGTTATTGCTTCCTAGCTCCTTGAATTGAAGCAATATGAGAGGTAATCACTGTTCCTCTTGTTACTGCCCTTCATTTACAGACAGAAACAATGTGATTCTCCATGGTTTTAATATCTTTCATGTAAGGGAGTCAAAACTGTAAAATGATGTACACATTTCACTCCTTATGTACACTGCTTACTGTGTCAGTACTGTGCATTCTCTGCTTGTGAGGACATCCAGCTGGAGGGGTTTGGAGCACTCCCCAGGGTCAATTACTCTGTAAAAATTCTGGTCCTACCTCATGTTCGTCCCTGTGCTACCTCAGTGGAAAGACCAGTGGTCAAAAGATGTAATTTTAGAACTTCCCTGTCCTGGATTTACTCATTCCATTGTAGTCAAATGGGTAGAATGTACCTCCTGAGATCTGCTTCCTCACACAGGACATGGAGCAATATATGCTCATTAGGAAAAAAAGGACTATTTCAAGAGATCTGTTAGCTGTGGCTTTGAGCAATTTGTAAGAGGCAGCTGAGCACACTGGGAATTTGTGGTGGGTGCACTCCATCTTCTCTTGTAGTCAAATATGAGCTCCACTAATGAGGATGCAGGTCCTTACCCCTTGTAATGTGATTGAAACCTTATTTCTTTTTAAGGAAATCAAATTCCCACTTGAGATTAAATATGTTCAAAGGTTTATACACATTACTGGTCAAAAGGTTTAATTTCTGTGGCTATAGAATGCCAAAAATTGGAGCAATTTCGCCTGCTGCTTTCCTTTCAGCGTTTGAGGTTGAAGTCCTATCCACAGCACACAGGCAGCTTCACTGGGCAAAACAGGCATTACAACACTGTGTAATTAGCAGATGTGCTACTAGTGCCAGGATTACCTAGGTTCAACTTGGTTGATGATGTTTGCTTGCTTGAAGTTACCATATCAGCAGGGTAATGTTGATGTTTCCAGATTTCCCCCTTGCTTTTCATTGCAGAGCTGTGCAAATGTGTGTCATTTCATTATTGTGTGACACATGAAAATGATGTACTTGTTCTGTTTACTCTGTCCTGATTTAATTAGTAGGATGTGATACTTTGCCAGACTTTGGAATGTCTTTGATAAGATTTTTTTTTTCATGTGTTTTTGATGCTTTAACTTCTTGTTTTAAAAGTCTTAACTTTTAGCCATAGTCTGTTGTGAAATGCTGATGATAATTCCTTGCAATCTTTAACAGTTTTTAACATTTATGTGAATTGAAAATACACACAGATATGTGCAGGTAAAGGAAGAAGTAGCTTAATCCAAACTGAAATAATCATATAGGAGGCAATAAAATAGTTTGAAAGAACAAGCAGGGGAGGAAGGAGGATTGGAGAAATCTGATCCCTGAAAGACAGAGTAGGCAGGAGAGGGAAATTTGGAGACCAGAAGAGACAGCATAGGGAAGAAGTGGGGCTTGTGACAGAGGGAAGAGGAGAAGGACTCCATCCACAGGTCATTTTCAGTTAAAGTGGGCTCACACTGGTTTGGTAGCATCCCTGGTGTTGAGGACATGGGCAGTGTGGGCACCTGTGAGCCAAACGTAGGAGAGCTCACAGTTAAAAAACAGATACCTTAATTAATTTTTTTTCACGAGTCTGTAAGGCAGAAGGAGCCCAGAAGTGCCCAGAGGTCAGTCCAGATCCAATAAAGCCATGTCCAAAACCACACAATGCCAGGTGAGAACCAGACCAGCACTGCCATGCTGGAGGCATTCCTGCACCAATGCCTGTGTTGCCTCTCTTTCGAAGGGTAAGAGTGGTCTGTGAAGGGATTTGGCAGCAAACTTCAGTCCAATCCATGTTCTCTGAAAGCTTTGAGGAAAGGGGATATGACAGCTCAGGAAGGCCATCACCTATATCAATGAGAATGATGAATGTGGAGGGGCATTGTTAGTAACTCCACAATGAGACATCAAGAGAAGGTGATCAAAGTAGATATTCAGAGGGAGATTAAAGAATGCCTCCTATATTTGAAGAATGCATAATAAGTCTTCAGACCAAAGCAAAGTCTCAGCTATTTAGCCGTTTAGGAAAGTTAGTTATCAGTTAAATGTGCTGGGTAATGGAAGACTTACTGACTCTGTAGAAAAGCTTGTAAAACACAGGGTGGAATTTGTGAATGGCATTTTTGTGCATCTCATGAGGGGTGTTTTTTTTTCCAAGTGCTCTCAGGCTCTTCTATGTATTGTAAACAGGTATTTTTGAGGAACATTTCCGGTGCCTAATCATTTGATTCTCAAAGCAAATAGATTTAATTAAAGCCTCATTAAACGCTACAGCAGATGACTTTGGATTATAAATTAAGTGATGAAAAATTCGTTGTAGGAGTTGTATTCCCTGATTTCAGTAACACAGCTCTAGGTGTAGCAGATTAATTATTGTTAATTGATCACAACAGTGGAGGGCTACTCGGTCGCACATTCCCTTGCAGCTTCTCATCTCTCAATCTGTGATTTCCAGACAGGAGACTGGGGAGAGCCTTCAATTACCTTGCGACCTCCAAACGAAGCCACAGCATCAACGCCTGTACAGTACTGGCAACACCATCCAGAGAAGCTCATCTTCCAGTCATGCGATTATAAAGCATTTGTAAGTGTTGAGGAATGTGGTGGTTCGATTTGGGGTGGGTATATTCATCTGAGACTTTGATTAACTGTTGGGAGTGGTGGTTTGGGGGATTTTTGACATTTATAATGCCTTTTTTCAGTCACTTCTAATGAGACAGGCCACTTCTTCTGACATACTGTAATTGTAGTAAAGGGGAAACAAGAATGCACAGTGCTTTTTGTTGCTATGAGTTCTGTGATATATTGCAGCCATAATGTTAGAGAAATGACACTGAGTGGCTAATGTGTTGCAGAAATGACAGTGGGAGCAAGCCCCACAAATCCCTCACAAATTGCTGCCTAGTACTTACAGAGAAATAATAAAACATAATATGGGACCCTCACACTTATCTTAATGCTGTGTGCATAGTAGTTAAAGTAAGGATTGTCTTGGCTGAGCTTTATATATCTGCTTTGGGGGAAGGGAACTAAGGCAAATGGAGATCAGGGTCCTGAAGCAGTTTTCTGTCCATGGGACAAAGGCACATTGAAACCTCTCCCTAGCTGAGGACTACTTGAAATACCAGGAGCAGGCAGTTCTTTCAGGGCAGTCAGTTCTTCATGATTTCTGCTTCCCATCCCTGGAGAAATGAAGTTTCTCTCTACACCTGAAGATTGTTGGTTATGTGGCTGCTACAACTGCTTGTGAAGGAGAGGAATGTCTCCTGAAGTACAGAAAGTCATTCTGGATGACTTTAGGTTTGAATAAAAAATTCCTTCTCTGAAGCCTTGAATTCCCTGTCAATGGGGCAGGGGGCTGGTGCCTCTGGAGAGCTGAAGATGTGCTTCAGCCCACCTCCTTAACATTTTACATTTCCTCTTCTGGCATTGCTGGAAAGCAGTGATAAGGTTGCTGAAGCTGCTTCCCAGACCACTGAATCCTCTTCAGAGGTGGCCACCTAATGAAGCAAGGCTGACTTACTTTACAAAGGGAAGGGGCTCAGTGGATGTAGTGCGTTTAGCATAATAGCTGGGGGTTTACCTCTTGTCTGGATGTGAATTTCAGGTCCTCTTCGCTTCAAGGAGTTTGGATCCGCAGTGGGTTTTAGGATAATGCTCTGGTCACCCAACACTGCAGTAATCTGGGAAAGGGTTGGGGTAGCTGGACTGGAAACTGGAGATTAAGTGCAGGTGAGACAGAGCTTGACTCCCACTGAGAAGGGACAGAAAAGGAAGCTTAGTGACCTCTAGTTCTTTAGATAGTTTCCATAGTTTTAAGTGAAGTGGAAAGGTTTGTCTCAAGAATGCTTCCTATCTCATTACCTGTTCCATCAGTAAATTCATAATCAGATGTAACCTTTGTAGCAGATAGGAAGGTGTGTGGATCATTAAAGGAACGGAGTTGGGGTGGCCAGGAATATCCAAGTTACTGGTGATTCTTCTCAGGAAGAAAGAATGGGTTAAACAAATCAAAATATCTATTTTAGGGAACCACCCCCCAGAGCTGTAATGACCTCAGCCTTATGGAGTAAAACCCTGGGTTGGAAGTTAATAACTTCACTCAGCTGAACTGTTGGAGATCCTCCCACATGCTTTGGCTCTTTGAGAAGGAACATTTCTAAAAGTACAAAAAGTCAAAGGAAAACAAAACTCCCTCCTAGAATTTTGGGTTTTTCTGACAACTAAATCAGACAATACCTCGTGATTTGTTTGTCTATTCCAGAGCCCACCCTGGGAAGCATTTCTGAATTCCTGCAGCTGAGGCTTTTTGCTGCTGTGCAGATGGGATGGGAGCTGCCTGTCTCTTTTGTTTCTTCCTCTTCTGCCACGAGTCCAAAAGCTCTGCTTGTTTCCCTTGATGCCTGACCAGTTGGTAGCTTTCAGGGAAATACCAATTTGTTGTGCTGTAGTCTATTAAAATCAAACACTTGGGTTTTTTTTTTTCAAAGCAGAAATTGGTTGCATCTTTCCCAGAAAAGGCAAAGGATGGTAAAGATACTGAACAGCAGGATCCAGGAAAAGATGCAGTTCAATTCATAGACTAATAGCAAAGTAGACCTCACTTGCTCAGCATGTAAACCTCACTTTTGTTTCATTTCCTAATTTCAGAGCTTGCTTTAAATTTGTTGCTCTGCTGCAAGGGCAATACTAAGCCATCCCATCAAATTAATGCCCACAGCCCTATTCATGCCACCATCAAGCCTCCAGCTGGACTTGCAGCTGCTTGGTTTCTGAATCTTTCACATCTGCAGTCCTCCAGGAATGCCCTTCATTCATTCCTTTCTGCTTATGCTTAGCTGGTAGTGTTGGTGTTGCTCACCCTTCCATTTATAATGCCCTCTAAAGTGTTTCTCACTAATTACCATGTTGGCTACTGTCAACATTGAAATATTTATGCATTTTCTTGCAGGTTAGAGACTTCTGCAGTACTCAGTGTGAACAGAAGGCTTTAAAGAAAATACCTGTTTAGGTCAGGAGACCAGAGAGTTGAATCAGTACACTCTCTGTTCAGTTCCAGCTTGTGTTCAGCTGTAACTGAAGTTATTTTTGATAGGTTTTTCTTTGGGATGAAGCTGGTTAACTATCTGGTTGGGTCAGCAGAGGCTGCTTCCAAGGGGAGTCAGCATACAATGAAAGGGGCCAGGCAGCAGCAGTCTTCTGGGAAGAGGCTCTTGTCCATGGTGCTGCTTCTCTTCTGCAACTCACCTGCCCTGTTCTCATGACTTCTCTTCAGCTTCTGTGTTGCTCACATAGACTGAAGACTTAACATAAGCCATGGCATTGTGATGGAGTGAGAATGCAGAGACATCTCTGTGCCTGGGGAGGAGAAGACAAGGGATGGTTTGCTCTCCTGTTGCTCTAGTTAAGCCAGCCTTGTGTGTGACAGCATACAGAGAAACATCCTGTTTGCACAGAGCTGTATGATTATGGGCACATCTACAAATGCACAAGCCCATAGCATGATGTGGTGTAGAGAAGTACTAAGACCCAGAGGAACAAAACTTTCTGTCAGGGTGTGGGAGGGCTCAAACTTCACATGCCACTGAGTGACATAATGAGGAAGAGGCAGGTTGGAGAGGGGATGTGTCAATGAGGCACCCTAGAAGATGAGCAGGCTCCTCAGACCATGGTGGCTTCCAGCAAGCTGAGCCAGACACCAGGACCCTGCTGCCTCCTGTCACCCAGCCCGCCTTCAGATCAGTAAAGCCTTCAAAATAATAGTTCAGGGTCAAGCATTTCTTAGGAAGAAATAATGGTTTGAACAAGTTTTCAGTTCAGATTTATTTTCTCTATTTGCTGACATTGGGCTCTACTGTTTGCACATAAATTAGTTGCAGAATGAGTACACAGAGGTTAACATCGCTGCTGGCCTCCACATCCACGTGATTGCACACAGCAATATGAGTTTGGCAGGTGGCAGCTACAGAAACAAAACCAAAAACCAAACACACAATAAGATTCTCCATCTTTTAATCAAATGGCCTTATTAAGATGGAATCTGTAGTACTTGCTTCTTGTTTGAGTAACTGAGGTAAGCTGCAAGGCTTTCTGATACCATTTCAAAGGATTTAATCTGATTGAATACAGTTGTTGCTGTGCATTCCTGTTGCATAGGCTGATTAACACACTGATTTAGCAGAGAAGTGCAAAGTAGGAAAAAAACCAAACAAACTCTAAAGCAATATGTTGGCTGCTAGCACTGGGTTTTTAGGCAGTTTTAGTGCATTTCTGCAGATGTTTGTTTAGTGAAATTAAGTTTAATGGCTTTTTGTTTTAGTATTTAGGTTCTATGCTGGTAAAAGAGTTAAGAGGCACAGAGTCAACACAGGATGCGTGTGCAAAGATGAGGGTAAGTTTTTCACCATCATAATATTAAATGATGATTACTTGTACAGTGCCCTTTATCCTTTTGGAATGTTCTCTTACCCACTGGGTTGCCCTTGCTTTTGCATTTGCATGGGTATTCAGTAGGATGTCTGTTCTAGCTTTTATCATAATTTCAAGCAATGGCAAAGTTTGAAGGTATAGTTTCATTTTGCATGTTGTAGCTGAGAAGAAAACCAACACATGCATTATGTTTCCTTTGAATCTTCATGTGTTTCAAAGTACTTTAAACAAGGCCATATCACACTGCTTTTATAAGCAGGATTTGTAGCTCGGGTATGACAATCTAGATTGAATTCACTACTAGTAAATATATTCATGTTACCAAAGCCTTTGTTTTTTGTGTATGGTCTAATCCTACAGTCACACAGTTCAATGAATGCTTTTGTTTAATGTGAGTATTCTCGTTAATTATGAGTTACTACCATGCTTATTAATTAAAGGATGAAAAGAGATAAAAATCTGTTTCACTTGGTGGTAGAAAGGCAATTAGGTTTCCCTCAAACTGGTAAGAAAATGTTTTCCAGTGGTGCTTTGGCCTGATACTGGTTTGTAGAAAACTACAATGAGGCTCAGGCTACCTCTGCCTGGAAACTCCAAACAAGCCACAGCTCAGCTACACAACTTATTCTCAGCTGCAGTTGTAATAAGAAGGCACCTGGAGAACATTAGCATGGTCTGGCATGATTAATTATTGAAGAACATAATTGTTTGGTAAGCTACTAAATGAGAAAAATTGCACAGATGAATACAGTGAAATCCTTGCTTCTGTGAGCTCAGAAGTCTTTTATGCAAGATGCCCCTGAGCACTAGAAGTAGCATCCAGGGCAACTAGAAAGCTGGGAGGTGTGTAAAATCCTTAGATCAAGCAACTGTTTGGTACTGGTTACATATCTGTAGAACACAGACTTTGGTACAAGCTCTTTTAGCTAAGGGCTGGCAGCAATTCACACTTACTAGATTGCCTCAAGATCTGTGGCTTTGCAGCTAATTACATGCTAATCGTTCCTTACCTGGGCTTCAACCCCTTTAAGAAAGCCCAGCAGCTTGACACAGAAGACTCTCTAGTCACATACACGTGTTCTGGGGAATTAATTGAGGCTGCAAGCATAGCATCTTGCAATCCAGTTTTCACACTGTCAGCCTTAGCAGTCCAACTTTTTTAGGCATATGCCTGTGCAGATCTCAGGGCAGACTTTGACACCCGAGTAGCATATGACAACTTCAGTAAGTTCTTTGACTGAACCGGGAAGCTTAACATCAAAACACCCAAAAGTCACTCTAAATGATTTATAGCCATTGTAAGGTTATTTTTTTAAGGTCATTTTTTAATTAATTTGGCAACATTAAATTATACACCTGAAAAATTAAGTGTTTGAGAGTCAAACTTATATCATTTCACTTACATACTTATACTTTAACAATCATCGAATCAGTAAGGTTGGAAAAGACCTCAGAGATCATCCAGTCCAACCTATCACCTCATGACTAACTAAACCATGGCTTCAAGTGCCACATCCAATCCTTTTTTGAACACCTCCAGGGACGGTGACTCCACCACCTCCCTGGGCCGCACATTCCAATGGCCAATTATTCTTTCTGTGAAGAACTTTCTCCTCACCTCAAGCCTAAACTTCCCCTGGTGCAGCTTGAGACTGTGTCCTCTTTTTCTTGAGACAACAAGAGGACACAGGCATTGCACCAGTAGTCTGTAGTGCCACACAGGGCACTTATATAATGCAGTGATGAGGTTTTATATACCTTTATTTTTTACATTCTCTTTTGAAACCATTGTGCTGTGAGAATGTTTTGTTTTCTGGGTTGGGGGGGGGGGGTGTGATTGCAAAGAGGTTTGAATAAAGCAGTTTTTAATCGGGTTTTCATTTATTCTTTCAGTGTAGGCCTTTTAATCATATTCCTAGTCAAGTCTGAAGCAAAAGAGAACCATTGACTTAATGAGAACAGATTGTTATTGTAGCTAGAAAAATCTACCTTTTCCCCAAACTTTCTCCCTCTGGTTGTGTTTTGAACATTGGTGTCTGCAAATTGAGAGCTGAGGTTGTGCTAAGACATCCTTGAGTGTTCCTGTGTTGTTCATTATTGTATTTAAGTGCTACTGGGTTGTCATCAGATATGTGGCTTCTTTAACAGTTCCATTTTACTTTAAGTGTACTGAAAGGGACATTTCACTTACAAAAAAAAAGAAGTGGAACGCTAGATGCATTATTTGACAGCTTCTCAGGTAGTGAATTCTGTCTGCTTGTGATTTTTACATGGGGTTGGACTAACATGAGAGCGAAACATTTTGAAATGTTAGTATTTTATTTGGTTTTTATGTATCTTTCAAATCTATAGCAGGATGCAATCTGAAACATGGTGGGGGGGAGTATGTCACACATAACCTTGGACCTTGTTGAGGTCTTTCTCTGCATGTTTTTAATATTTCTGGAGACAGCCACAGAATTAAAGAGAATGTATAAAAATTAAGTACCTAATTTTTCTGCCAGTGTGGCTTTAGCTTCTTCATCTTTAACCTAATATTGCTCCTCAAAAAGTGTTGATATTCACTGGATGCCTTCCAGTCTGCAGATGCCCAAGGACAAAAGAAGCCTATCAGTGACAAAAAAATGTATCTGGCTACTAATCTAATCTGTATTCAGTCTTTCATAGATACAGAGAAACAACATAAATGACATGTTTGCTGACTGCAGATCTCTCACTGTTAGTTTGTAGCTGCTTCCTGTGCTTTTCAGTTATTGCAATTGATGGGTTTGGTTCTCAAGGGGCGTGTCATAGAATCACAGAACGCATCGAGTTGGAAGGGACTCTTGAAGGTCATCCTGTCCAACGCCCCTGCAGTGAGCAGAGTCATAAACTAGATCAGGTTGCTCAGGACCCCATCAAGTTTGACCTTGAATGTCTCCAGAGGTGGGGCCTCCACCACATCCCTGAGCAACCTGTTCCAGTATTTCAACCCCCTCATTGTGAAGAACTTCTTCCTTATGGCTAACCTAAACCTCCCCTTCTCTATGTGGATATTCCTTCTGCCTCTCCACAGAGGGGCTTACAGCATCCTCCTTCTCTTATAGCATGATGAAAGGAGATCTTAAATCTTCTGTAATGCTAGGAAGCAAACCCAAACAAAAAAATAACTCTCCCAAACCTGGGAACCTCTGTCTTTAGAACTCTTCTTGTCTATCCCCTGTGCTTCTCAGCATTGTGCAGCAGTGTGCTTCAGCAGGGCAGATGATGAATTTGTTTGGGGAAAAACATGCAGATTCAGTAGGTTAGGCTCAGCATGGGGATCAAGGTTATGAATGCTTTTTGTTCCCACCCAAACTGCAAACCCTTGCAGTCATCCAAAAAAATATGGATATTTGGCAAGGACTGTGCCTATTAGAGGGATTATACTTTGTTTTTCCCTTCACATGTTTGCACTCCAAGGATGGATTTATATTTTATGTTTTCCTATTTGTTTCCAGCTATTTTCTCTCACAAACTCCCTCTGCAGTCGACAGCACTGTCTCCTTATCTCCATTCCCCACCTGCTGTAAACTGACCTTTGCTACTTGGAGATTAAATCTTGCTATCTTGGCCAGAATAGGTTTATTAATTATTTTTGAGAGATGCCTTCAGGAACTTAAGAGCTTTCATCTTTCTCAGTGTGGAATAGGAAATATTATAAGTCGTGTTTTGAATCAGGTTACTGCATTCACTTCAAATCACCATAGGAACATGAAGCGAGACTAAAATGTGTTTACATCAAAATAAAGAAGAGGAATAGAGTTTAATTGGAGCTAGGAACAGACTTGGGCTCTACATTAGACTCTGTCTGGCATCTACACGTCTGGATTCCTTGACCAAGTAGGAAGGGGATGGTTTTATACTTACTGGCATTAGCCCAGCAGCAAGGTGCACTCTTTCCTTGCATACACACGCTGAACTAGTCAGATATTTACTGCTGCAGTAGGAAACTTAGATCATGGGTTTGGATCCTGCTACCTTCCTCAATATCTATCTTAAAGGTTTTCTTGTTGGAAAAGAGGTTCTTGAATTTCAAGTCAACGTTCTGGGGAACCAGCAGCTTAATTCTGTTCACAAAGCAGGTGTGTGACACAAAATCTGCTTCTCTTATCTCTGGAGAGGAAGATGAAGTAGAGTTGAGTCTTTCACTGAAAACAGGCAAGATCTGGGGCATTCCTTCCTCAATTTGTCTTACCTAAAGAAGAAGGACCTGGATACAGATGGCAGTCTTCTTTTTTCTGATAATCGCTTTCTAATTTTCAATCTTCATTTCATTTCTCTCTCAAAAGTAGGAGTGTCCTCCACGGGGCTCCTAGTGATACTAGCCAGGCAAACATCATGTCAGGATCAAAGACTGTATTTGAGAACAGGCAAACAGCAGGATCAAATACTGTATTTGAGAACTTAGATTCTTCAGTCTCTGTTCTACTGGGACATGTAGCTCTGTCTCTCTCGTGTGGCCACTGCTTTGGGAGGCCCTGCAGTGGAACAAGCACAAGGATATTACTCAGAAGGAAAGAAAAAACCAATTGGTGGAAGGTCTTAAAGGTGTTCAGTCCTTATGTACACCCACATCATGCCACCCCATGTTCTTCAGAGGTCTGTATGTCCCTGAACTCTGTCTCTGAAAGGAATCCAAGGTGAAAGAGGGAGGGATGCACTGCCATTTCAGCAACAGATGAGATGTAGAGATATCACAAAAGCAAAACAGATGAGTTGCAGGTGCGTTGCCTGTGCAATGTTCATATTAATGATGTAGCTTGGGGGCATCCACTAATTGTAGAGAGGCAAACAGGCTTGTACCACAGGGATTACAGATGCTATCTTATTCCAAGAGGCATTAAATTATGTCAGTGATGCATTTTTAAGTCTTTTGAACTGACAGAAGTTAATAAATATTTGTTACAAGGCTGGTGACTTCAAAACTAGCTGGTCAAATGTGAGCTTTGACTTCTTATTGCAGTGCCATCTCGGGCATGATGTTGTCAATGTGATTCACTCAAAAGGAACTGTTTAATGAGGCTTTGTAAGTCTTAAGTAAGTAACAGGCTGATGGATATGTTAGCATGTTGTACCAATTCATGTTTTGAAATGTGTAGTCTGAGGCCATTTGGAATTAATAGCTGCTACCAGTAGGGGAAAACATTCAGATTCTCATAGCGAAGTGGATTCCAGTACATAATTGAATTGTAAAATTGCCAGCCACAATCTTCAGGTAGCTATTAAAAGCTATTGTAGAACAGATTCATTTGCAAAAGTAAAAAGCAAAAAACTTCAGATTTTACAGGCTCATAAACTTGTACTCAACATTTATTTATGGAATTGTTAGTGACTTGGTGTAGTTAAACAGTGTCTTTTTACTGCATATTTGCAAGATGAAGTATAATTACATGTGCAGTAAAACCTAAACATGAACATAGCTTCGTTCTCACCACTGTCTCAAGCTGTGCCAGGGGAGGTTTAGGCTGGATGTTAGGAAGACGTTCTTCACAGTAAGAGAGATTGGGCATTGGAATGGGCTGCCCAGGGAGGTGGTGGAGTCACCATCACTGGAAGTGTTCAAGAGGAGACTGGATGAGGCACTTGGTGCCATGGTTTAATTGATTAGATGGTGTTGGGTGATAGGTTGGACTTGATGATCTCAAAGGTCTTTTCCAACCTGGTTAATTCTGTATTCTGTATGAAAGCAGAGTAATCCAATTCATATAAGTTCATGAAAGTGGTCAACACTGCAAAGTAGAAGTACCTCAGTGTATCTGTTTCCTCTTGGCAGGAAATAAATACATGAGACAAAAGTATTGAGAGTGAGCTGGATTACATCCTGTGCCACAGTCCGTCAAGTGAATGCATGAGCTTCTTAAACATCACTCTCTGTGTGTTCCTGAAATTATTATTCAGTTGCTTTGTATGTGTGCACAGAGATACCATTTCTTGTACAGTACAGAAGTACTCAAAGTCCAGGGAGGTGGTGGAGTCACCATCACTGGAGGCGTTTAAGAGGAGACTGGATGGGGTGCTCAGTGCCATGGTTTAGTTGACTAGATGGCATTGGATGACAGGTTGGACTCAATGATCTCAAAGGTCTTTTCCAACCTGGTAATTCTATTCTATTCTAAAAGTGTTGGATCAGTGCTCTCAGCTGTGCAGAGAGCAAGGTATTGCAGTACAGTCCTGTTGTGAAAGGGTTGAAAACTCTTTAGGGTTGTAGGTCTTGTAATTGCATATGTTTGCTGTTTAAAACACAAAAAGCTAATTTATATTGCTTGCTTCATGGAACAAATCCCTCTGCCTCTTAGGCCATTGTTAATTACCTTGATTTGTTAGGCACGCTGCCTGGGTGGATCTTAAATTAGTTGGATTTTAGTTTATGATCTAAATAAATGTCTAGCAGCTCTGCACAGCCTTTTATCTGGAAATCAGAATAGGTGGAAATGTTTTACCCACTTAAGACAATTTGTAGTACTATATTATGGAAATCAGTTTAGAGTCTGCTTGTAAGCATGGGTGGGGTTTTTTCAGTAAAACTAAAGGAAATTCATAAACAAGATCAGAAGCAAGCTTGCACTCACTCCCTCAGGCACTACTGCTCTTGCATCCCTTTATAACCAGTTTCAAAAGGGGGAATTTGGAGCAGCCCTATCCAAGGTTGTTCAGGGTTTTGGCACTGTCCCACATAATGGCAATGGGAGGTTCAGATGCAAACTCAGGAGGGTCTTAAATCTAGACCTTTGTTGTAATAGCAAGCACTGTTATGCAGACAGTTATGCAGAAGGTGCCTTCCACTTCCTTCTGCTGGGAGGATCTCCATTCTGGGTGCTGAGGGGATGAAGCAGCCTCCTTGCAGCAGCTACATCAAAGTATAGGCAAGGCTGCTATTCCTGACATTCTTTTTTCTGAAGGAAAATATGCTCCATAACTTGGGGGGGGGGGGGGGGGGGCTGAGGAAGCTGAACATATGTTACATTGGATGTAGAATGATGATGCTTTCTCCCATCTTCCTATATTTGCAGTCAATCCTTCTTTATGGTTCTTGAGTTACACATGGCCTACTTCCATGTAGTCATCTATCTGTCTGGTAAGAAGTATTTCAGAAATGGGACTAAAGCTTAGTCTCTTTGGCACGGCAGACTGTGCAGCACTAAGACTTCTCACTGCAGGAGCAAGTGTACCTGAGGAGACAGGGCATGCACATCTGTCCTCATGTAGATGGCCAGCTGATCAGAGACAGGCAGTGGCAACAAGCCTGGAATGTGCTTGCTGTTCATCCAGATGATTCTCCTACAGAAGCGTATTGAAATAAAGAGCAGAAGTTGCAGTCACAAATGATGGAGTTCAGAGAGACTATGACCAGTTCCAAGCTAGTGAGCACTTGCCCAAAGATGGGGTCCTGTCACTCTGATTGCTTCTACATGAGGTAAAATCTAATCCTGCTCCTATGGCATGAACATGCCTTGGAGCATTAGTCCATATGTCAGCATGCACATGACATTCAGTGCCAGCCTTCAGCTGTGGCTCCTATAACTTTGGCTGGAGTCCATATGCTTCCCATAGAGGCACCAGATGGACAAGAATATTTTGTCATGTCCTCACAAAGTTGATGCAGTGACTAGAACCTGAAAAGCCGGAGGAAAGAGAAAACTGACTCTTGGGTTCCGCTTTCTTCTCAGTTTCTTGTCACAGGCCCAGGCAGAGATGGCCACTTGGCCTGCACAAAGGTGTGAAATGTCTGACCATGAAAGCTGTGGGACTTCATCTCAACAGCCTAGAATTTAGAGCCAAAGCAGTTTCAGTGCCTGAATGAATGGTATTTGTGTTGTATCTCTGAAAATACACATCACACATCCTGGCAGCCACCTCCTTTGTTAAAAAAGAAAGGAACAAACAAACAGTGTGAGCTCACCATGGCAACTCAAAACTATTGAAGTCTGGAAACTGCTTGGAAATCATAATTATATGGTGGACTTCAGTCACTGTATCACTGGGAGTTGAGCAGGGTGAGTGCTGTATGTTTTTCCTGACAGCACTGTCATAACAAGAAAGGATGCTCTTCCACTGCCCAACTGTTTGTTGCAATGGGTGTACAGGTGCAGAATTGTATCCCAAAATCATATCTCTACACTGAACTGCAGCCTTCCAGGACACCTTTAGAGAAACCCTGTGGTTTGCATAGTTTGCAAGCTGATAAGGGACAACCCCTGCTCCTTAGCAGCCAAGACAGTTTGTCTTAATAAATTAAAAATGTCATCAGTCTCTGATTCATTTGCTAATTTGCCAGCTATCATGTAGCAGTATCTTGATGAGCTCTTTCACTCAGGTACAGTCTTCTGGCAGTTCACAACCTTGATTAAATACTAAAGATCGGGTCAACCCTAGACAAACCCAGGTGAATGGTGGGGCAGCAGATAAGGAAGATGATTAAATTACAAACTACTGCTCTAGATGAAACAGGACTCCCAGATGGTTAGCATAACATGGCCTTGCCACCGGGAAGCTTCACACCTTTCTGGCAAATGGAAGGTAGTGCAAATTAGACTAAAAAGCTAAAATTAAATAGCTTAGTAGCCGTCTTTGTATAGTGTGTTGGAGGAGAAGAGGAATTTTGCTGCTAAGGGGGCGAGGAAGGAGATAATTACAATAATCAAACTGGGAGACAAAGAGCTCCTGAGTGTAGCTGTCTGAATGGAAAGAAAGGACAAAAGTTGGATGATTGCTGGGTTGCCAGATGATTAAAGTGATGTTGTCATATTTGTGACTATTTTGTCTGCTTATGAGCACATGTGAGGTATGGTGCTTGTTACTCTGGTAGACAGAAGTATCTGCTGCCGCTTCTGTGCAGTCATTGTTGTGCTTTCTGTCCCTTGAAATTGAAATCTATGCAAAGGCTCACATGAGATCTCTTGTAGACACACAGAGACACACAGATATGTGCTTGCCCTGCTTTTGGCAGGGATGCCATTTCTTTCTCCCCTCGGTTCTGAGACATGAAAATCAGATTAGTGTTTTCCTTCAGGTCTGGTTAGCTTCTTTGGATGTTTTACCATTTAATTTTTCCATTTAGCAGAAGTGCCCAAACTTCTGGGTGAAAGAAGCTTTCTCCAGGGCAAACTGATGCTTGATTATTGTCTTGATTCTTACATTGATGATGGGAGATGCAACCATCACTTACTGTTACACACATAGGTGGGGCTCTCCTTGAAACTTTAATTAGAGCTTTTAGCCTTCATGGCACAGACACTAATTGCAGAATGTAGCTGGATCTGCAGCATTGAAATTTATGCTGGCAAAAATGGAATCTTGTTTGATTCTGGAAGGAATGGGATCTGATAAGGGGACTTGATTATAGGGTTTTTGTTTTCTGAGCTTCTGGGTTTTCTGCTGTCTAGTGTTAGCATCATCTATTTTTCAGACATGGCTTTTTTTCAGCTGTGTGCTCAAGCTTATATTTATGCTTGTTTGTTTTTCTTGAAGAATACCAAACTACCACTGCTACTTCTGTTCAGCTGCTCTAATGATCTCTGTAGGTACCAATTCCAGAGCTTTCAATGTGTTTACGCTCTCATTCTGTGTGCTTATGTTTCTTTTGTATTTAGCTGTATCTGAACTTACTCTTTCCTCCCAAGAAAATGCTTGACTGATCTCTGTGATTGTTAGCAGATACTCTCACGAATGAATAATCTCTGAATGTTTATCTACTTGAGTTACCTACAATAGGTTTCTTTAGAATAGTCTTATCTTCATTGCCTTCCACCTCAAAAGAATTCAAATCTGTTATAAACTGCTTGGCATATTTACATTTTGGGGTGGCTGATTTTTGGGGGTTGCTTTAGTAACTGTAATCTGTAAGCTGATCTACAGGGTTGGGTTTATTCGCTGAGAATTTCAATCTGTCCCAAATATTTGCCCAGTCTTTTCAGAGGGAAATATCTTTGTTATGTGCATCACGTTGAAGGCACACAAAAGCAGACTAGTATAAAAGTAAAAATAGCTTTATAGGAAGACATGAGCTGTAGGTAGGAGAACCTGGCAGAGAGAATGCAGAATAAGCCTCCGTGCTAATTCATGTGTAAAACAGCTTCCAGTAGCAGCTGCACTCCAGGAAGTGCAGACGGTCAGACATGACAAGATACAAGGCTGGACTGACAGATTGACTGGCAGGCCTAGAGGGCAGCAGGGATGCCTCGTGTCACAAGTACAAATGCAAGAAGGCAAGACAGTGAAATAGTTCTAGAAAACAACTAATTGTAGCAAAGAAACAGTACTGCAGCAAGTACCGTGCTGGTGGCATCTACAGCTGAGAAGGGCAGGGTGAAGGAAGGGGTGCGGTGCTGAAAGGGGCATAGCACACGGGTGCCTGACACACTCCGGTTCTGGCAAACTCCTGGTTGTGTGGCTGGTCTTTTTAAGCATGGCAAACTTATTTCATTTCACTTTCCATTGTGCTAGGGAAAAGGAGATTTTTTTTTTTTTGCCATCCTGGCAGCAAAGCTCTTTTTAGTTTTGTAACTACAAGGCAGCTGTTTTGAAAGCCAAGAGTGTAGTCAGTGGAAGAAAAAAGGCAAATATTTGGATAAGTACATTTTGTTTAACTTATTTTGTCAGAATGAGAATAAGAAGAGCACTGTTCTTGCAGTGCAACACAAATTTAATGGCATCTTCATTTTGCTTTCAGAAGTCTACGGAACAAATGAAGAAAGTACCAACCATTGTCCTGTCTGTCTCTTACAAGGGAGTCAAATTCATTGATGCTACAAATAAGGTATGTGCAGTTGTTCAATATCAGCTTTTGTGTCTCACAAATAGGAAAACCTATGAGGCTGGCTCTGTAAGAGCACCAGGCAAAAGAAGGAACAGTGTGGGTTTTTTTTTCCCTCTTTTTTTTTTTTTCCTTTCTCTTCTTTCCAAAATGAATGCAATCACGTTGTCATTCTCCAGAAACTCAGTCTGGAACACAGGTGAAGCAGCTTTAATGGCTCATTTCGAGAACATTGTGTCCAAACTTCTGCTATTAGAAGGCAAACTTGCAACAAAAGCTGTTTGGCAAGGAACCTTTGTAGTCAAGGGATAAGGCAAACTTACAACAAAAGACATCTGGCAGGGAACCTTTGTAGAATCCCTTACCATATTCTTCCCCATACAGTTCCTCAGTTATGCAGAAACAAAATACATGTATACATATGTATGTATCTGTGTGTTGAATAATAAATTTTTGGCAGAATAAATAATACAAATTTGTCTCAGTGAAAGCTAAACGTGAGCTTTTGTCCAGGGCCAGCCATTGTGAGAACAAGAAACATGAGCTTTGACTGTCCTTTTCAAATGCCAGCATGGCGCTAGCCATTTGACTCTCTGAACCGCAGCAGCTCCTCAACAGTTGTTACTCCATATTTAGTTCATCCTCCTCTGTGGCAGTGCCCCTGTGCTTTGTTTCTTACATTTTAAAATACATCCAACATCTTTTTTATTTTTAAAACAAAACAATCAGGCAGAAATGGAGACACCAGAGAACTCAGTGATAGAGCAATGAGTTATTGCTTAGGTGAAGTAAATTGTACAAGCTCTGTAAGCAAGAATAAATGCACAAATTTCTCTTCTTCACGTGTCTAAAATGGCAAGAAAATGCAATCCATAAGCTTGCATATGGATAGAAAAGATATTATTATTATTATTATTATGCAACTAAAACTCACTAAGCACTATAAAAAGTAATTCTGACAGCCCAGCTACCTGACCAGTTTCATAATGTATAACTGCTTTGTGTTGCTGAACATTCAGACCACATGATACATCTAACCCAGTTATCCATCAGATTTGCCAAATCAGCCAGTTTTTAAAGATGTTTAACTAGAACTGGGTTTTAAGTGAAGGAACAGAAGGAGATCTGTGAGCTTCTGCTGGAATTTGAAAGGTATGCATAAGAGCAGAAGCTGGCATGAAATTTAAACAGAGGTGAAATTACTGTTATGTCATGTCTGACATATTTGCCCAAGTCCAGAGGCCAGGGATTCCTGTCAGTTCCCTTTCCTTCCACTGATTCAAAACTGAGCTTCTACAGCCCTCCTTTGTGTTCTCTGATGTGCTGGGCATAAACCAGGACATTGTAATGCTATTAACTCTCACTTGGATAAGGCTGTTTTCAGCTCTTAAATCTGCCTAGTGCAAAGGATGTAATGGCAATGTCTCTAGGTTTACCACGAAAAAGAGGGGAACAAAAGGAGGCTCCTGTCTCTCTTTGCACAGTGCATATAGTCTCGTGTAAGGTGGAAACTTGAAAGAAGTTTGGCATATTTCATTAGGTGGCTCTCAAGCAGTCCCACTGAAATCTTGTGCCTCGTAGTGCAACAGATGTATTTGGTGGAAGTAAATAACCCCACGGTCCTGTGTTTTTTCTCAAGTGGTAGATTGCTTTCTCTCCAGTTCAAAATCTGCACTGCCTTTCCCTTCTGTAAAAACCAGGTAATAGCCTGCAACTCTCCCAGGAGCGTTGTTACCATCCTTGTCCACAGTGTGCTGTACCTAATTCCTTCAAGACCCCAAACAGATTAGCACTAAGGTGAGATCCTATTCAGGCTTGTAATGCTTCCATATGAGCTTATAGTTGACAGCGCTGGGCACCACTTAGCATATCTTTTAACGACACAAACCTAGCCGTTGTGTGCTTGACAACTCAGCTCTCATGGCTGTTCATCCTTTTCCTTTATGCCACCAAGCTCAGAATTTGTATTCCGAGTCGTAGCAGGCAAAGCTTCAGGTGATAAAGGGGCCCTGACCTCATTCCACGACAGCTATTTCAGTGGCACCTTGAAGCTTGGCATGACACCACTTTGACATGACACCATTTCTTTGCAAGTGAGGCCAGAAAGAAATTGCTGCTTAGGAAAAAGCAGACATACAGATTTTTTCTCGTGGTTCACAGCTAGCTCTAACTTCTGGATGATTTCTGCTTGGAGGGGGATTGGCTGAGACGAGGTAGGCAAGCAAAAGGCAGGCTGCTTAACAAAAAAAACCCACAACCTGATCTCTCCAAGGTATTTCCTTGGCAGAACCAGAACCAACTTTCAGCTTTCCTGCTTTCTGAGAAGCACTGGAGGTTTCTCATGCCAAACTGAGTGAGAATTTTTAGACCCACAGTAGTGTGTCAGTCAGTGCCTGAGGAGTGTACCCAGCACAGGGAGCTGGTTCATAACCGTGTAATTTCTACAGAAGGTGGCTGTGGGCCTACTAGAGCAGTGGCCCAAGGGACCAGTACAGACATGTTCTGAAACCATGCTTAATTTTCAAAGGAGATCATAAGCAATATTGTGTAGGAAGCCGAGGGAAAAGGTTGGTTTCACTTCTGCTTCCTTCTCCGGAGATTTTCAAAGCCCACCTGAATGCATTCCTGTGTGGACTTCCCTAAGTGATGCTGCTTTGGCAGGGGGGTTGGACCTGATGATCTCTGGAGGTCCCTTCCAGCCTCTAACGTACTGTGTGATTTTCATCCAGGAGATTTAACTTAGGTGTACTCTATTTTAAACAAACTCGCTATGGGTATGTTTCCAAACTTCACTTCCTTTAACATTAAAATCATCTCTGTGAGTTTTAACTCAAGTGCAAAGCCCTGTGTCAACCCCAGGTCACCTAGGAGAAGCTTCAGCACAGCAGAGCTCTTTTCACATACACTACATATCTTCAAGTGATTACTTTGTGGCTCATGATTCGGCATAAATACTTCACATCATTTTAAGGCCTTCCAAGCTTCAATTCTTTGTGCTTTTTAAGTGACAATGTATATTACAGCTGTATCTGTGGATATCTAAATCCCTGGGTTTGGTGTAATTGTAATGCTCATCAAAATCTTCATTGAGGGGAGAAGTTATCAGTTTGAGAACAAAGAAAGTAAAATGCTTCAAGTAGCATAAAAAGAACAATGGTTGTTAAGCAGGGATTATACATGTCATTATAAATTGGCATATATTGAAACTTAAGTACTGGTTTTGTCATTCTCATGAATAATGCATTAAACAGAAATAATCAGGCATCTTGCAACAACTTAAGATTAAGGGGATTATCTCATTTTTTTTAGTAACAGTTTCCTTATCTTGGTTTTTCCATAATTTGAAATGCTTTTAATTAAGATTTTTTTTTCCTTAAGACATGATTTCTTCAATTAGATATATTAGTATGTCTTTTCAAAAGTGTGACACCTAGATGCAAGGGGGAAAGTTGCTGCTTAGCAAATGAAAGAAGATATGGCAAAGCATCTTAAGTGACTTACTTGCATAGATTTCCTGTTCTTAAAAATAAGGGGGGGGAAGGGAGGATGTAGAAAAGAAGTAGGAAGGGAAAAGAGTAGTGAGTGAAAACCAGAGTTGCTCAGAGTTTGTTTTAAGTTGGACAGATGCCATTGAGGCAGCAGCAAATGGGACCAGGACACTACAGATGTCCCCTGTTCTGTGGTGCAATAATGATGTGAAGCTGCAGCAGGCTTGTTCACTTCGGGGTTTTGTGGAGAAGCCAGCAGAGCCACAATTCTGAAGAGCCTATAAACTAGCTGCTAAGTAAATGCATGCTCAGTGAATCATTCTTCTGTTTAAACAAATCATTTGAAATGTGTGTATTGCTGAAGTAAGGCCTAATCATAAGCCACTCTGCAGTATCTTCTCTGGCTTCATGGTTCCTTTGGCCTGAACGCAGGAATTACATATCAGCAATTTCTGTAGTGAATATTCATAATCTTCTCCAAAGCTTCAAGACAGCTTTTTTTTTTTCCTCTCATCAGACAGACATTCCCCACCTCTATCTCAGTAGTATGCTATAGCTTACATTGGCTGCTGCAAGAAGTGTTGCTCGGTGCATGAATGGTTTAATATTTCTCCATCTCTCTTACAGGCTGCTGTTGTCAGTAAGTGGAGAAAAGTTGCTAGATCCTCCTGTATTTATCTTTTTACTAAGCAGAAGCCTTTCAAGAACTCAGGGTTTCAATTCTAAGTGATGTTTGATGTCGATTTTTCTTTTCTCTTGAGAAAGTATGGCAGGAGTTTGTCAAAGCTACAGGTGCAAAACCCTGGATATTGATCCTGTTGGGGGTCATCAGAACCTGTCGGTAGACTGAAACAGTGTCATGAGTGATCACTACAATGAAAACCAGCAGCTTTGAAACTGTATTTACAGCTGTATGCTAGGAAAGATGTCTCTTTGTCATGGGATACTGAATAAACTGTACAAAATATCAAGCAAACTCTTAAGGAAGAATGCAATTGTTTCTTAGTAGATTATTGGCAATTTTAGGTATCCTTGGAGAAGGTCAGAATTCCAATGGCCTTGTGTTGAGTTGCTGGAACATGTCCAGAGAAGGGCAACAGAGCTGGCGAGGGGTTTGGAGCACAGCCCTATGAGGAGAGGCTGAGGGAGCTGGGGTTGCTCAGCCTGGAGAAGAGGAGGCTCAGGGGAGACCTTACTGCTGTCTACAACTACCTGAAGGGAGGTTATAGCCAGGTGGGGGACGGTCTCTTCTCCCAGGCAACCAGCACCAGAACAAGAGGACACAGTCTCAAGCTCTGCCAGGGGAGGTTTAGACTGGATGTTAGGAGGAAATTCTTCACAGGAGTGATTGGCCATTGGAATGGGCTGCCCAGGGTGGAGTCACCGTCACTGGAGGCATTTAAGAGGAGATTGGATGAGGCACTTGGTGCCATGGTTTAGTTGATTAGATGGTGTTGGGTGACGGACTCGATGATCTCAAAGGTCTTTTCCAACCTGGTTAATACTGTTCTATTCTGTTCTGTTCAGCACTAGAGGGGGTAGTTGTATAGGGTGTAGTAAACCTCTCCTTGATAAGAAACTTCTGAACTACTGCAGAGAGTAGATAAGCACAAATCTAAAACCACGTCTTATGCTTCTTTTCAATTTAACCCCTGAATTGATTGTAAATGTTGTTTGTTGTTCTTTTTTAAACAGAACATTATTGCCGAGCATGAAATCCGTAACATTTCCTGTGCTGCACAAGACCCTGAAGACCTTTCTACATTTGCATACATCACTAAAGACTTGAAGACTAATCACCACTACTGCCATGTATTCACTGCGTTTGATGTGGTCAGTTTCTAGACGTTACAGTAGTTCTTTCTCATAGTAGTGAAGGGTCTTTAATTCTGTGAAATCATTTTCAGGGTGTGTGGTGATTAATGGAAGATAGCATTCATTTACCACATGAAAAAGACTAATCTGCTGTGGGATAGTAAAAGGACATTTCTGGAGAAGAGCAAAGATTTTCTTTGATGTTCTCTCATTTCTCAGCTGAAGTAACTCACCTCTGTAATCTCATCTGGTGGCTGTGAATTTAGCAAGGGGGTTATCGTACAAGTCTTGACATGCAATTCTTCTAAGCTGTAAGCTTCCAAGAAGTCTGTAGCAAGCAGGTTTAGCCACCCATGGTGAAATCTCAGCACACATCAAATCAAAGAAGGCAGAACTGTTTTAAGTGTGAATTATACACAGTGCTCAACTCTGTTAAGAGGTAAGTTCAGGAACTAGTTTAAACTAAGTTAGCAGAGTGTCCTGCATTTTTGACTGGGTTATACTGCCTAAGGAGTCAGGGAAGGACAGGTTTGGTGACATCCAGCCTTTTGACTTTTCCCCTCATTGTATGCATCCCATGCTAGCCACAGAGGGTGTGAGAGTGTTAGAGGCTTCATGAAGGTAGGAGATGTGGGCTGCGTTTTGGACCATTTCTTCAGATTTCTTACACTGCTGTTCATGACTGTTAGTGTTTCAAGTTAAGCTGGATCTGTCCAAATAACACAAACATCTCTCTAAATACTGTTTAGACTTCTTGACATTATATTGAATGCAATTAAACTGGAAAACTGAAGCTTCCTCTGCAAATATATAGAGTAGGCAGCCTACAAGAAGGCTGGAGAGAGAGTGTTTACAGAGGCCTGCAGTGATAGGATGAGAGGTAATGGTTTGAAATTAGAGAAGAGGAGATTTAGATTGAATATTAGGAACAAGTTCTTTACCATGAGGGTGGTGGAACACTGGAACAAGTTGCCCAGGGAGGTAGTTGAGGACTCATCCCTGGAGTTATTCAAGATCAGGCTCAACAAGGCTCTGGGCAACCTGATCTAGTGGAGGATGTCTCTGCTTACTGCAGGGGGGTTGGACTAGACAACCTTTGGAGGTCTCTTCTGACCTATACCATTCTATGATAAAAGTTTTGTATTTAAACCAGAGAACTGACAGAGACCACACAGGTAGCTAATTACATTCTTGAGAGGTCCTAGGAGTATTTGGCTACCATACTGAATGTGAAAGATGTGGAACATCTGTGATAACAGAGATCTCTGGATTCTCTTGCTTTGTTCCTGTAAGTCATTACCCTGCAACCAGCAACAGATTACTAGTATTAGGTGCTTCCTCTGTTCTGCTCTTCTGTCACATCAGTAGGAGTTTCAGCTGAAAAAGTAATGCACATAGGAAATTTAGAGACCTTTTCTTTTAGCACCTTTACCTTTGAATTGAATTCATTTGGAAAAAATAGCAAACTAGTACTTAATTGGGTGTTCAAGAGGGGATTGGACGTGGCACTTGGTGCCATGGTCTAGTAGTCATGAGGTCTTGGGTGAAGTATTAGGTAATAGGTTGGACTTGATGATCTTTGAGGTCTTTTCCAACCTTGTTGATTGTGTGATTCTAATTCTTACTTCCTTATTCCAATCTTCTTGCCTCAAAAATCTCAGAAATGTTGCTTCAGCAAAAGTCCTTTGCAGCTCCTTTTGTTTTGGTGGAAAATGAGCAAGTTCTTCCTAGATTTCTGCTTCTCAGGTGGTGGTGCTGAGGCCACTAGTGTTTAAAAAGAAAAAATCATAAACACATATCAATTAATCAGGCTGTTTTCAGTTAAATTTGCTGACATGAATAGTGACTCTCATTTTCAGGACTAAGAGGGCTCATTGCCCAAAACTTTATTTGCCCTTTGAGTTGAGCACGAGAGACACTTAAGATACTATTCAAACTTGAAAGTAATGCAAAATATTTTCATGGAAGTAATTCAAAACCATTTCAATACACTACATGTATGAATTCTTGAAACATGCTCACATGAATATGAAAAAAGGTTACATCAGAAAAACAGATGCCTGAGCTGTGGCATTTTCTTTGAGACTGGGGAAGCAGCACTGCAGAGTGGTAGCAGGAACAAGGGTTTGAAGAAGAGGGTGCACAGGAAGGTAGGTTAGAAGGAATTTCAGCATTTTGGTTCAGTGCTTTTATTGTTCCAATTCTCTGCTGACATTTTAGTGTCTACAGGGAGCAGGGAAAAAAAAAACCCTTCCAAATTGTGTTAAAAATAGCTAAAACATGGTCAACAAGATATTGCAGTAGTTAGGTTTTAGTGATAAGTGAATCAGCTGAAATTAAACTGATTGAGTGAGGTTGTTATTTCTCCTGATCCATTTAAATACTTCTTAATGGTTTCAAAGTGCTGCAGTTTCATTTATAGGTCTAATAACCAAGCACAAACAGACTCAGGTATGGCTGATGAAATTCATTTTCTCCTTGCTTGGCAGGAAAGGAATAGTGATCCAGGAATAATTACAGTATTTCACTCACTTCTCTTACCTTAGGAGGAGCATTTAATACCCCAAGCACTTTAAATGACTATTTTAAGCAATACAGAAACTTTAATGTCTAACTGCCTTAACTTAGTTTTCTCCTGCAACATAATCCTTCCGCTGTGGGATGGTACCTACTCAGATATTCTCTTTTTGCATTGTTTTATTTCTCAAGATCTAGCGTTTTTGATGCAAGTAAAAGCTTCATTAAAGAAAAAAATAGCTAGATATTCAGAATGCAAGCATACAGTAAATGATTTTTTTTGCTCCTTTCTAAGGAGCTTGATGGGGCTCGGTAAGGATCTTCTGTGGTCACCAGGGGTGTACAAATTTACTGCTAAGCATCTTTCAAGAAGGCAAATCTGTTTATCTTCCTTTTGTGCACATGGGGAAAAAAAAATAGTCTTCTCACTCCATTAGAAGAATTTCTGTGAGAGATTTTGGGGTTTGGTTTTCTGCCTCCATGCCCAAGGAAATCCAGCTTTTACCTCTCCTCTATAGCTGCTGCAGGAGCCTGCACCAACTCTGATCTTCATGAGAAGGTCCTCAAACCAAAGCTGATTCAGTTTTGGTGGTTTTGGGCATACAGTTTGTCAGATAGGTTGGGGTTTTTGTTGGGGTTTTTGTTGTTGTTTGGTTTGGGGTTTTTTAATTTAAGAAGGTACCATTTCAGAGCCCTCCTGGCCTCCATTTGCAGACTTTGTCAAGGTTCTACCACAGCACACAAAGTACAGAACTTAGGTACAAAGTTACAGTTCAGTTTTCCTTCTGAATTTTGAACACAGCAGTGGATGTTCTGGTTTGTTTTCTGCATTTTGAATATTTATTGTTATTAACCATAGGAGCAGTTCACGTGGCTTTCAGGCTCTAGGCAGGCCTGTGTTTTTCACTGTACAGACCACAGAAGAACACAAATCACTGTGGCTTCTGACAAGATGCTGGACCCGGATTAGATTTATGGGTCAGCGTGGCAAACTCTCTGCTTGTCTCCACTCTTATCTCAGAGCTTTTCAGACCTGTCTCTCGGTGACCTCTTTGGATGCTGCACTTTTTTTTTGGCATGCACATCTTCTCAGTCCTGCTAATATCACAGACTGCTTTTCCCCCAAGTCATTGCTACAGCCTATCGTGTTGACTTACTCCTCAGCAATAATAATACCCACTGTAGGCAATCCTGTGATGATAGAGTAGACTATCTGACTGTCATGAACAGCTGATTAAGATGTCTTTAGAATAATATTCTTCTCCTACTAATAGGTCTGCTCCATTTCAAACAATATTCTTTTGTACATTTGTAACAATTATACTCTGTTAGTCCTAATTCCATAGCCAGCATTCTGCTCAAAGGCAGGGCACTTGTAATTGCATCATTAGTCTTTCATTTATTACTCCACTGGCAAACTGCACCCTCAGTGTTTCTCAGTCCTGGCCAGCTTCCTTAAGCTAAAGGGGAGAGAATTTAGAGACTGCTATTATCAAATCAGGCAGACTTGGGTTTGGGAAGCTATGAAACTTTGGCAAGCTTGCTGTTGTGACCGCAGTTGTAAGAGTTGAGAGAAGATCCCAGTGGAGGAGTATAATTGTTTTCTGTCTGACCTAACAAAGACCAGAGCTGGCACCTCTGTCATGGACTACATATGCTGGCTTTAGCCTGTGTTACCTCAGTATACATGTGTGCTAACAAAGGGGTGGAATTTCTTAATGACTACACTGAAATTGCAGTGCAGGGCACGAAATGCAATGCTTATCCTTTTAAGTGTTGTAACCATCGAAGGGCGGATAGCCTGCATCTACTTCCTAGTGTCTTCCCTTGCTTTCTGGCTTACTGCAAACTCAACAGTTAAGATTTGGCTAGCTAAGGAGGTACCTCATTGAAAATTATGTCAGAAATGTGGAATTCTGAAGGGATCACCAAGTTTCAAAGCAGTGCAGGACTGATTCCAGCTATGGGTTAGACAGACTGAGAAAGGAGAGGGCAACTTCCCAATTACATCAAAGACTTGTGAATTATTCTAAGGAGACTGTAGGACATGAGGCAACCTTCCAGGATTGCAGTTACTCTACAGGGGTTCAAAACATTGTGGCAAAGTTACTAGCCCAGAAATAAATATACTAAAAAAAAAAAAAAGCCCCCACAAACCTGAAGAAAAGTCACCAGAGAAATTCACTTGCAGTTTAGCATACAGACACAGCACACACAGGTGCACTACACCTGGGAAGCACAGCATGCACTGCACCTCTAACATTTCCTTCTTGTCCCTTTGGAAGAAGCACACCAACACTGCATCCTCTCCCCATGCTGTTTGATGTACAGAGTGTCCCAGCAGAGCAGAGCATCTGCCAGCTCTGGTCAGCAGAGGAGTTGTGAAATAGAGTAAGACTGAATGTCAAATAGGTGCTGTAGTGCAAGATGGGTGGGACCTTGAGAGCTGCAGATACAGGGTGAGCTGGGAAAAGGGAGGGGAGATTAATGCACTTGTTCAAGAGATGACACACACTCACCCACTCCTGTTTTCATGTTTAGTGAGATACTTTCAAGGGGTTCAGAAATAATTACTTTTGGTACAGTAAATTACATTTAGATTGCTTTTAATCAATGAGAAATCAAATGACAGATGTAAATATTACAGAGACGAAGGAAGTTGTTACCATTGTGACTAATTGTTTACATGACAAATCCCTTTGGTAGACAGAACTGCCCCAGTTCATGTATCTGACCGTAATTAAACCTCACTCTTAATTTTAACTGTTCTTTGTCTCGTTCCAGAATTTAGCTTACGAAATCATTCTTACACTAGGACAAGCATTTGAGGTGGCCTACCAGCTTGCACTACAAGCACGAAAAGGGGGCCATTCTTCAACCCTCCCAGAAAGCTTTGAAAATAAACCCTCCAAACCTATTCCCAAACCACGCGTTAGTATTCGGAAGTCAGTGGTAAGTAGCAGGTAGTTGTGCATGCGAAAACCAAACCCAAAATTCAGCTGTACAGCTAAGAGCTGATACACAAGAGAGGCTGTATAAATAAACAAATAAATGTGTTGAGTTGGAAATGCTGCATGTCTCCATCAAGTCACCTCCTCTTATCACTGCAGCATGGGCAGCCCTTAAGAACAACTGGTCGTTTCGGATGCCTCCAGCTAGGATGTTGCTTGGCTAGTGCTGTGCATTGTGTATTGTGATGTGCTTTTCCAGTGTGTTGTGCTCTTCCAAGCGCTGAGGATCACAGCCCATGCATACCTCTAAAACTCTGCAGTTCCATGGACCTTCCTGATCTCCTGTTGAGAAATAAAATCCACACCAAACCTGTTTGGTACACGGCCACTGCATATGCCTCCCAATCAAATTACAAATCCAAATCAATTAATAATTATCCTGTCAGACCAAGCAACTTCTTCTTCTTGTTTTGTTGTTGTTTTTTTTCCAACCCTAGCAGACCCTTTTGTTCCCAAACTGGGATTCAATACAACTTTGCAATATTTTCTTTGCAATTCCAAACTCCTAAGAATCCATGCAGATTGGAGCCTACGTATCGATTGTCTTTAAAGTGCCCTCCTGAAGTGCAGAGCTGACAGAGAAATATTCATTTATGGCAGAGCTTTTTAAAAAATTATGAAAACTATTTTAGATCAAGTGAGAATACAGGCACAGGGTGACTTGGGAGGGAAAGGGGACAAATGACTGCACACTGTGTCATATTCACTTGCTATAAAATGAGAACCATAGTCTGTGATATCTAATTATTGGAAGAGAGGAAGGGGAATAAAATGTATGACTGTACACTTTGTCATCCATTGCCACAGAATCCTCCTCCATAAAATTTTAAGAAAGAACGTTTCCTGATGCCATCAGCTGTCTCAGTAGCAAAAGAACTTCTCGGGATCGAGCATGGCTTGAAGGAACTATGATGCCCTAGAGCTTGCTGGTAGACACAGCTCTGATCTAAACAGCAAAAAGAGGGCAACTGTGGGTACCTGGGAGTGTAGACCACTGCCCTCGCTGCTGTAGGACTTGTCGATACAGGATTTGTTCTGTGTTCTATTCATTTAAAGAAAAATCTTCTGCTAGAAATGGTGTGCACAGAGATGGTAACCCATGTTTGCGTTTGTCTTGAAGCAGATAGATCCATCTGAACAAAAGACTCTTGCGAATCTACCATGGATTGTTGAACCTGGACAAGAAGCCAAAAGAGGCATTAATACCAAGTATGAAACCACAATTTTCTGATACAAAAACTGTCCCCTTGTTCCTTGTTGTGCCTTGCACGCCAAGCAGTCACAGCACAGCCTTTCCTTTTATGCCAACATTTCAATCCAGCAGAGAAGAAGACTGCACTGGATGAGTGGCCTTGTAACTAACAAAAAGAAAAAAAAAATATATATAAAAAATAAGATATAAAAAGAAAAAAAGGCTGACAGTCATTTCTGGTGATCTTCTTCCTGCAGCACTGACAGAAGAATGACACTATATGAAGACTTTTACAATTACGGTCCACAAGAGGAGTGAGAAACCTTATTTTTCACACAGTTCTCCCCTTGTGACTCTGCCACAGTGCTTTCTTTGATTTCTTATCTTAGAATCCTACTTTTTAAAAAAAGAAAACAAAAAAACCACAAAAGGTCTCTAAACTAACACTGATGCTGCCTAGGAGTAGAATATTTGATTGGGTTTAGGTTTGGTGTTTTTGGTTTTTTTTTATTGCTATTATTTAAATCTTGGCAGTTTTTAATTGAAATGGAATCAGAATTTAAATAAGAGTATTTGTGAAACCACTGAATTCATTAATAATTACTGTGTTGAATAAAGAACTCGTTAAAGTGACAAGAAATTAGGCACCCTGATTTCTGTGTGCACTGCTTTTGTATGTAATTGTTGGTGTCCTTTGATCCTCCACAGAAACAGGAACCTCTTGCGTTGTGACAAAGGATCAGAGTTTTATGAAGGGTTAGAAAAAGGTATTAATAATGCACAGAAAACGTTTATTAGATATTTTTTATGGAAGAGAAGTACTATAAGGAAAGCATATTGAATATTTATGGAAGGAAGCCAGATGAATTATGACAGATGTTGTTTATTTTGACGTTAAGTAAAACCACCGCTGTTCGCAGCGCTCTGAGAATGGCGTTAAGAGTCGTAGCATCAGCGCACTTGGATGTTCCGTGCGGTCAGTCTGGAATGGAAGTGGAATGGTTCATTCTGCTGCACCTACCTAGAGTTTATGCAGTTCAACATTGCTATAGCCATGAATCCTACTGTTTTTAACAAAACAAACAAACAAAAATACCTAGTCTCAGTGGTTCTTAAAACAAACAAACCAACCAACCAAAAGTCAAACCCGTCGATTTCGCTATCGAGATTTCTGTTACGGAAAGCTCGTTTGGAAGAGCGTTGCTAAAATCCTACTGCAAAATCATTTTCTAGCTGAAAAGAATCAACAAGAAAAAAGAAAACAAAAAAACATTCCAAAGTAACAAATGAAACCAACAATGTTTTCACAGGACAAAGTAGTTAAAAGCATTTGCTTAATGGTTTGATTCGATAAGATTTACTTAACAGTTTTGGTTTTACTTCGAAGCGTTTGAATTTTTTTTTAATGGTTTTATTTTTAATTATTATTTTGGGTTTTTTTAATGTCTGTGGAGTATTTGTATAATACCATGATGTATATTTATGTAGAGCTGAAATGATAACAGTGCAAAAATATCACTATAGGAGAAAACAAACAAACAAAACAAAAAAAAAAAAGACATTTTAACGTATCTTGTTCTATCCAGTCAAATCGTGAATCATTTTGAAGTTCATTATAGAGATATTGCTAAACTGTGTGGTTGTCTTAATGTTTGTTTTCTTTTAATGATTCTTTCACCTCCAGCTGAGGGTTTTTTCAGTTAAGAATCATCAGTTGGGAAATTCCAAACAGAATAAAACGAAACCGATTAAAATGAATGACTACAACTAAGGCTAATTGAACTCGGTTTAAATAATTGTATATGGTTCAGTTCGACCTAATCATAGCGCTGAGTGATGGCATACTTTTAATACAGTATTCAATTTACTTGAACAAAGTAGTTCCTTGTACATATTTTTGCCTCTTCACTGTTGATATGTACGTAGTCAACCGACAGTTAAACAAACAAAAAAACCCACAAAAAAGAATAAATAAAAATGAACGCTCCAAAAAAAAAGAAGAGAGAATATATAAAGCAAAATACGGTACCCAAAGGAAAATTGTATAGGAGAACAGTAAATAGTAGCCTCACTGCAACACAAAAAAAAAACCTTCTGTAAATATGCTTGGGCTTCCAGTTATAAATTTTGTAATTTTGTCATTTATTTATATCCTATAAAAGCACACAAAATAAAATGAAGTTGTACAGTCCCGCTGCTTTGTGAATCATTGCTGCTGTTGCTAAAGGAAAGAAAGGGGCCTGGTCCAAAGGAGAACCTTGCACTGATTTCAGGTCTCCCCTTTCCTTTCCAAGAGTACCCCTTTGGCCAAGAAGGCAAATGGCCTCCTGGAGTGCATCAATAAGGGTGCAGCTGGCAGGTTGAGGAAGGTTCTCCTCTTCTGCACTGCCCTGGTGAGAGGTACTGCGTCTGAAGGACTGCATCCATGTCTGGGCTTCTCAGTTCAAGAAGGACAGGGAACTGCTTGAGAAGGTACAGCAAAGGGCTACAAAGATGATTAGGGGCTAGAGTATCTGTCTTAGGAAGAAAGGCTGAGGGTCTTGGGGCTTTTTAGCTTGGAGAAAAGATTGAGGGGGGATCTTATCAATGCTTATAAATAATTAAAGGGTGGGTGTCAGGAGGGTGGGGCCAGTCTCTTTTCAGTGATGTCCAGTAACAGGGTAAGAGGTAGTGTAGGAAGTTCCATCTAAACATAAGGAGGAAATTCTTTAATTTAGAATAATTTCATTTGGAAAAGATCTTCAACTATTATCTAATTCTACCAAGTCTAGTTCTAAACCACATCCCTTAGCACCACATCCCTTAGCACCACATCATGGAGCAAGAATATGTGATGTAATAACAAGGTCTGCTCAAGCCCCATCATCTTACCTGTGTCTGCATTCTCAGCATCATTGTATGAATATGTATCATTGAATAGCACATCATTAATGTATGCCATAAAACATGTATCATTCTATAGTGGCCTCACTCAGGTGATGGCAGTGGGGATGCACTGTGTCACCAAGGCTGCAGGAACACCTTGTGGCTGTGTTACTGTTAGTGAGGGGTAAACTCAGGATGAATAACTGAAGTTATCACAGCCCCGCTCATGCCACCAGCTCTGACCATTAACTCAGTTCTTCCCACCCTGGCAATAACCAGACCCTGCAGATCTATTTTCTTTATCAGTCTGGCAGCAGTTTCCTCTCTTCAAACGTGGAGGATGCCACCTGATGCCCACACGACACCCACGCATCACTCACAGGAGCATGCACAGTGCCACCCAGGCAGCAACCACATGCCATGCATGTGCTGCCCACTCAACAACCACATGCTGTGCACAAGCTTCCCGTGTGCCATCCATGTGCTGCCCACATGCTGCACATGTGACACCAACACACGTGCTGGCCATGTGCTGCGCATGCAACAATCGTGTGTAGCCCACACCATGCCCACAGGCATGCCCACAGGCTGCACAGGTGCTGCTCAGCTTGATTCACCCCAGCCCAGCTGAGTGTGGCCCAGATGAGCTCAGCTCTGTCTGGCTCAGCCCAACACCCAGCCTGCCTCAGCTCGGCTCAGCTCGGCTCAGCCTGGCTCAGCCCAGCTCAGCTTGCCACAGTTGTGTTTGGGTGGTCTGTGCAGCACATGGGTCGTGTGTGGGCCTCGCTTGGGCTGCACGTGATTGTCCCATGCACGGCGTATGGGCAACACCTGGTTGTTGTGGGCAGTGTGTGGGTGGCACATGGATGGCACATGTGCAGCTCCTGGTTAGGCCGCCTGTGTGCGGCACACGGGTGATGCGTGACTGTCCCATGCGCCTGCACGTGTTCCCCTGTGGCCTGCCCTAGGTGACCCTGCTTTGGCAGGGGTTCCGGATTCGGTGATCCCCGGAGGTCCCTTCGAGCCGGGACCGTTCTGGGATTCTGCCATCGCAAGGCAGCGCCCCGGGGCAGAAGCCGCTGCAGCCGCCCCGCGCACTCCGCCAGCTCGGTCGCGGCTCGTGCCCGCGCGCGCCCCCTGCCGGCACGGGAGGGCGGCAGCCGCGGAGGCTGCGCGGGCGGGCAGCGACCCCCACAGGCCAGCGGGAAGTGGCGACAGCCCTGGCCTGCGTCATTGGCGGCGGAAGTACGACCGCTGCGGAGGGGAGCCGGCGAGTCCCGGGGGCCCGGCGGTCCTCCCCTGCGCTCCCCCGCTGGCTACTGCTCGTCTCTCGGCGGCTTCCTCCCCTAGACTGCTCACGCCTGCGCCGGGCCGATCAGGTACACGTTTTATCCACATTGTTCTGAATTTCCTTCTTTAGAACAGGAATAGTGGGAATGGTAATAACCTTTCCTCCGAATCTAAACTCCAGGGGGCAGCTGGAACTCGCAAGGTGCCAGGTTCTTTTCTTCTTGTTAGTCCACGGGGACTGTGCCTTCGCTGATCACTTGCGCAGCAGCTTCAATGCTGCGTGCTTAGCAGGTGGGAGCTGTTAGCTGCTGGTGGTGTCAGATGGAAAACACAAATTGCAGCCTTTTAAGAGTATTTGTTTACTACAGAGACTGAAAACTAAATACGTGGAATGTGGTGAGAAACTGTTTTACCGAAGACTAGAAATTGTTTAATCAAAGCCTCCAAACCTCTACCCTTTTAGAGAGCTGATTTGCTTGTTAGGATTTTGGGAGAGAGTCTTTGATGAGTGTCCTGAGAGTGTTTCTCCCCTGACTGTGCCTTTTAAAGACATTTTAAGAAACCACAGCACATCAAGGGAGTTTCAGCTCTACCACCCCTCCTTGAGAAGGATCAGGGGCACTTTATATTGATGACACTTCTGGACATCCTTTCTGCACTTCAGCCTAGTGAATGCACAGGTTAGCGACCCTACAGCTGACCGGGAGGAAAGCCAGGACATGCAGCCCAGCCTGAAGCTAAGACCAGGTATGTGGTCCAGCTGGCCAAGACTATTGGACACAGGTGCTCCAGATTACCACTAAGTAAGTTAGCATTGCTCAGCAACCTCAACAAAATCTGTTCTTTGTCTCCTTACCTGTAGTAGTGATAGTTACAGCAGCTATCTTTACAAAACTATTCCAGGTAACGTCTATTGAGCAGGCATATGTTTGTTATCAAATAACAACCGCTTTAAGACTTGCTTTGTCTCCATATACCTTCTCAAATTCTTGCTTGTAAGCTCTAAGCTCTTCACCCAAACTGGGCACTTTCTTTTTCAAGTCTACTCCTTATTTCCTGGAGCTCTGGTATTTTACATTTGTCATTGGCCAAGTCTTTTTCTTTCAAAACCTTGAAGGGAAATAGGAAGTGCTAGAAAAGTTACTTCTTCTGAGTTCACAAATGAAAAAAACAAACAAACATTGGGGGCCCAACACCTCCTTGGAAGCTGTGTAATTAAGAGTAAACAACGTCTCTATAGCCACAGTTGAAAGCGCACCTGTCTGGCCACTTAGAACAAATTGACAGCCAAATTGAGTTCAGCTGTTAAAAGTCTTTGCACCAGGGGGTCTGTAAAGCTGCCCTTGCCATACACCACAACAGTGCTGTGCCCTCAAAGTACCCTTTGTTTAGAAATGCAACAACGATGAAGAAAAGTGAATGTGTCTGTAACATCTTGGTCTTCTTGCCCAGCTGCTGCTCGCTCTTAGATGCGTCCTGCTCCAGTGTAGACTTTGCTTGCTTCAGTTTCTGAATCTGCTGATTATTGCTAGCAGTTTGATTTCTGCTTGAGCTAGAGCAAGATTTTCTTCTGTGGGTGAGTTACAAAAAGAGTTCTGAAAAGTCATCTGTCAGTATAAGAGCTGCAGTTACTAAACAGTCACTTAACCATTCTCAACTATCTGGCATTTCCATTACCTAGCATGCAGCACTCAGCTTCAAATGTTGACAAAGCAGTTACAGAAGCTTCTAGGTTAAGAAGCTACATGAGAATTTGATCTCAGTGAAGACTTTGAGCAGTTAGTAGCAAATACAAGAGGTCTTAACTTTGAGATACTTTCTTTTCTTCATCACAACAAATTTTGGGTGTCTTAAATTGGAACTGGTAACATACCACAGTAGTGAGGGGCTTTGAGCTTGCATGTCCTCTGTTTTGAATGTCCTTTGTGCAGTCTTTGAGCTCTAACAAAGTGGTTTTCCCTACTGAAATTACCACACTGAGATGTTTGTGGTGTTTGCAGTTTCTGAGGTATCTGTCCATTCGTGGCTGATGAGATCCCTCGAAGGGAAAAACTGGAAGTTCATAAATACAGCCAGAACTTCAGGGTGAGGATAGCTGAATTAGGTACTGTAACCTCTTCCAAATGGGAAGACTGCAAAAATTCTTCTGCAGAGGAAGGCAAACTGGAAGTGGCTGCAGTCAGAGATGAGCAGAACAGATAATCCAGTAGCAGAGGCGTGTTAAAGGAAAAGGCATAATGGTAGTGGTGGTGTTTGTACAGTGACTGACAAAAGCAGTACTTTTTTAACAGTTAAGCTCTTTTTCCATTCCATTGGAAAGACAGGTTCTGCTCTTCTTGGACTTCTTTGCTTTTTCTTCCTCTGAGCCCATTTTAGGGGCTATTTTGAATAGAATATTCCAATAACTCTGGCATTTTTCCTTAGGGGCTGAGTAGAGTTTGAAAACTGGGTGCCTTAATCTATCCTTCCCTTTCAGAGTTGTTTAACATAGCAGGAATCAGTCAGGGGGAAAAGGCAAGTGAAGCCATATAACCAACATTGCTGTAATCAGGCCAATGTAAAGTGCTCATAAATTATCACCAGGCAGCTCTAAATCTGTCTTAGGACGCTCACAGGAATGTTTATGTAATTGAAAGAGAATACAGAGTGGAAGTTAAGTCTCCTTTTTACAAGTTAAATCAACTGCAGTGAGATGAAAAACACCCACATGCTTGGCTTTGGATCAGTGGAGGCAGTCTTGAAAAGCACAACTTCATGAAATCTTCTCTTAGGAAATCAAATTATAAACTCAAATGCAAGGTGTAAAAATTAATCAGTTCTTAGCAGGTGTTACTGCTTGTACCCTGCTTGCTTGTTTCTTGTGCAACAGGGTAGCACCTTGATCAGGGACTTACAGACTTGCAATCATCCCAGCAAAACAGTTTTTGGCATGGCTGGCTTACACAGATGTAAGGTAGGGTGTGTTAAAGCTGGGAGTCAATGAGAAGGGGCCAAAGAGTCACGGATCTGTAAATGCTGGGGTGGGGGGGAACCCCCAATCACCACAAAACCTGCTGAATGAGGTGCTACCTAACATGACATCCCTTATAAAGAGGTATAGAAGCTGCAGTGAAACAAATAAATAGATCAGGAGATGTTTATAATATTTAAAAGTGCAAATTACAGAGTGAAGTGTAGGAGTAACTGATAAGGGGTTGTACATGGATGAGTGAAATACCAGTAATCAAAGAAAATGAGGGATCATTAAACCTCTGCTGTTAACAGAAAGCACCTTGTTGCACTGATCACAATGACACAGTGGTGAGATCTGATGTGGAAAGACAATTTGGAATGTATTAACCACAGGGGGAGGATTTATAGTACAATCTTAACAGATTTTACAGTCTTAACAGAACAGGTGGCAAGGATGCATTTATTCAAACTAAAGAACTTTGAGTCAGCAAGTCCAAACAATAAACAGCCAAGTGTCTGAGATGGAGAAGGTGAAGCATCCTTTGAATTACACCTGATAACATTTATCATGGCTTGAAATAAATGAGAAGAGTCTAAGGGGTTGTGAATTGTGATGATTCTTGTAAGAGATGACCAAGGCTGGTCTGAGGTGACCATGACTGACTTGAAGTTAGCCCTGAGCAACAGAGTGGAATGGTGAATTCAAGGTTGTACATAAAGTAATGCAGTAGTGAGCACAAGTGAGCTGTGCCTTCAGGTGTGACAGGGATTCATCTTTTTGTTTGCCCACTGCAGTTCCCTTGCAGACTGCATTGTGCCCTGGCTAGAGATGCCTGGCTGGGAAAGAGCTTTCCCCAAAGAGAGATGGGCAGGGATAGTTTTTATCTCTTTTGGCTTTTTTTGGCAGGCTGTGTGTAGCATCAGCTGTAATCACTCAGGTACTTCTTACCTATGGCCTTCCTGCCACATCAGGGGCTGGGGGTAATGGTGGCACCCAGTAATCTTGTCCCTTCTTACAGCAATCAGTTTAATTTCCTAGGTTTGAGGTATTTGGCCTGGGTAAATGTTGAAGTTTTATGAAAATACATCTAACACTGACAATACTAACAATGGTCTAACCTGTTTTCATATTAACCTTCACTCATCTGCAGCATTCCCAGGTACTTGGAGGTTTCAGCAGATTCACTCAATTCCAATGCAGAATTATTCTCCTAGTTCATCACTGATTCCTTCCAGACAGTATATGATTATATAAAGGTAACTACAACAGATAATCATCATCTTTGCAACATAAATTCATGAAATCAGTAGTGCCAACCTCAGTTAGATAAATTAGGATAGCTTTGCTTAGGACATGCCCAAACTCCTCATTCTGCAGCCTAGCAATTATCATCATCCAATAATCACAAGAATGAGGACTGCACTGCCATCTAATGGATCTTAAAAGTTAGTGTGGTCTGTTCCTTTTTCCCTCATGCTGTCACTGTAGGACAAGGTTTATGCTCTTTGGGTATTCTCTGTACTGGAGCATCTTTGGGTTTCCTTTGTCTTACTGTGACTTTCTGGGGTTTCTGTTATGTGCTTGGAAAAGATGGAAGCAAATACACAAACTGCCTTTGACCTGGACATAGAATCATAGAATGGTTTAGATTGCAAGGGACCTTCAAAGGTCATTTAGTCCAAGCCTGCTGCTGTGAGCAGGGACATCCTCCACTAGATAACGTTCAGAGCCATGTCAGGACTGACCTTGAACATATCCAGGGTTGGGGCAACTACCTGTCTGGGCAACCTGTTCCAGAGTTCCACTACCTTGCGGTACAGAACTTGTTCCTAACATCCAATCTAAATCTGCTCTTCTCTGGTTTGAAGCCATTGCCTCTCATCCTATCACGACAGGTCTTTGTAAACAGTCCCTCTCCAGCATTCTCATGGGCTCCCTTCAGGTACTGGAAGGTCACTATTAGGTCTCCGTGGAGCCTTCTCTTCTCCAGGCTGAACAACCCCAGCTCCCTCAGCCTGCTCTTGTAGGAGAGGTGTTCCAGCCCCCTGGTCTCTCACACATCAATCCACTCTTACTATTAGATATGAATTTTCCATTTTGTTGTTTGCTTGCTTGCTTGCTTGCTTTCTAAAGGCTTTAATGTTAGCACTAATGTAGCTTTGAGCAAGGATCACAGAATCATGTAATGATAGAGGTTGGAAGGGACCTCTGGACCTCATCTAGTCCCAGTCCCCCAACCAGAGCAGGTTCATCCAGAGTGGGTTTGCATAGGACTGTAGCTTTCCTATAGCCCCCTCTTCCAAGTACTGGAAAGCCACAATAAGGTGTCTCCAAAACCACTTCTGCAGGCTGGCCAGATATAACTCTACCTGTAAGTGCATCTTGTGTGTTTGATCACAAGCTCAGGTAAGTGAAACAGCATCTGTCCAGTTTGGGCTATCAGCTCTCACACGTGAAAGTTAACTAGAACCTGTGTATTCAAGGGTTGGACTTGTGAGCAGTATGATCACTTTGCTAGCTTAGCAAAGAAGTTGCTTCACCCAAAGAAGATGTAGAGCTCAGACTAAACAATGACAGAGCTTTTCAGTAGAGCCTTATCCTCTTGTGCTTTCCAGTTTGCTGAAAATCCTGTCGGTACTTCCAGCAGAGTCCTCTTTCCCCCCTTCTCTTCAGCTGGCCATTTTTACATGAGGTAAGGGATCCCACTCTTCCTAGCTGAGTGCCCACACATCAATGTTGTCTGTAACCCCTGTGTCATGTCTTTCACTTACATGCTTGTCCCTGCCACACAGTTCCTCTGCAGAGCTAATTCCTCCTTGGGCTGGTAGTTTGGAGACCATCACAGTTACTATTTCTAGGCTGTTGCCTTGATGTCATCTTTGACATCATCCTCCAGTGAAGTGTGAAGCAGGACAGATGAACAGCACACACTGAAAGAAATCTAGGGCAAAATTAAAGGGGAGCTCTGCACGTGGCACTGACAGCCTCTTTTAATCTAGAGCAGAAGCTATAGAGCTGTTCCACAGTTGGATGTGGAAGTTTGTTAGTTGTCTAGCATGCTGCTTTCTTTTCCAAAGAACTGACACAACCTCCTTCCTAACCTGCTAATTCTCTTCCCGGTGCTCACCATGTTTGATTCTGAGATGCCTATTCAAGCTTCAAGGCATGTGGTTCTGCAGGAGAAGCAGCCTCCTCTGAATTTCTTGACAGAACATCAGAACCAGATATGCTGAGTGTCTCCTCCTGCCAACTGTGAGCAATAGCTCCTCTGGCTTTTAATAAATAGGAGGCCATGCTGCAGGAGTAATCCTGTCCAGTCTGCAATGCAGCATCTGCTTTAGAAAACCCTCCACAACAAGGAATTTCCTTCTTGTTTCTTCAGGAGTTTCTCCAGTCTTTAAGTCTCCTCCCAGCAGCAGCTTTGTCTTGCATATTAGAGTCCTCATTAACCAAACAATGCTTAAAGTCCTTTGTCAGCTACATTGATTCCAGTTGCCTTATCTTCTAAGGTCAAATACAATCTACTTTCATATAATCTTACCTTCTTTTGCCCACTGTAAGGTGGTTGTTAGTATTAACTCCTGGGTTTGCAGCATCCAAATGCTCCAGTTTCTTCACATGCTCTCCTTGACTGCTTCTCTCCTACCTTGAGCAGAGGTCAAGTATAGTAATTCTCACTTTATGGAGGTGTCTGGCTTTTTCCCTACCTTCATTTTTAATGCTGGCTATGGTCCCCTTACTAGCCTGTACACTTCCAGCCTACTAGGAACCTGACTGGACAGTCACCTTGACCAAAAAGGACTAAGGATAGTCCATTAACTGCTTTGCCTTTGTGCAGCTGTGTAGAAGTCCCTTTGGGTCTGAAGAAAGAAATGCTAAACCAATGTCCTATGCCAGAGGTGACTCCACAGACTTCTTTGCAGCTGGCTGACATTACAGTCAGTTAGTGAGGGAAATACTTCTCTCTCAAATCTCAGGTTTCTGCAAATACAGAAGTGCCTCATGTCTGTTAATTCTTCTGTCTCCTTCCAGTTTCAATGTATGCCTGCTGTGGGGGCTCCAGTTTGCAGCCTGACTGCATCCCCAAACTTACCATTCACATTCCCTGCCCTCCCAGTCTTTTGTCAGTCTCATCTTCAATCAGTCTTGCTAGCCATCTTCAGTCTCTTTTTGCCCCAACTCTCTCTCCCAAACAAGTTCAGCTGCTTACTGTGCCACCTTACCTACTTGACATCCCTTTGATGGACCTAGATCAAATTCTTCCTCTTGTTTCAGTCCTTTCCCTTACATCTGCTTAGATTTGTGCTGCAGCTCCTGTCTCATCCTTTAATTTTAGGGGGTCATTCAGCTATATCAGAAGTGCCCCAGTTTTGTAGCCTGCAAATCTGGCCACTTTGTACTTTTGGTGCCTGAAGTGAATGTGTCTTTTACATAACTCCCTGTGTGACTCTCTACAGGGTGTGATTAAGTATGGGAAGTCAGCAGTTCAGTAGAGCACCAAAGAACCAGTTAATTAAGGACTTAAAAGTATGAAGTACCTCTAAACAAAAATCATATTCTAACCCAAAACTGTCTTCACAGCAATGCCAAGCTCCAAAGCCCAGTGAAATCACAGAGTGCACTGGGTTGGAAGGGACCCTCAAAGATCATCTTGTCCAACCTGCACACCCCCCCAACCCCCCTGCAGTGAGCAGGGACATCTCCAACTAGATAGGTTCCTCAGGCTGCCATCAAGTTTGACTTGAATGTCTGCAGGGATGAGGCCTCAACCACATCCCTGCGCAGCTTGTTCCATTATTGCACAACCCTCATTGTAAAGAATATCTAAGCACTGCGAGGAGCTGATTTCAGGAAAGGCAGAAGCCACCTGAACCTTGGTGGCTGGAGAGCTGGGAGTGTGCTGGAGACTCACCCCAATTTCAGTCTGATTTTTGTGCTCAAAATCACTGTACTCTTCCTAGCTAGGAAGGGGCCACAGTCCCTGGCTTTGCCAATGTGCAGTGAGGTGCTGAGTTCTAGGTTTGTTTGGGGCACAAGCCTTTAAGTAGGCTGACCTGTAATGTTCAGCATTTCCAAAGCTGCTGTGCAGAGTGCTGCTATCCACATCTTTGCATGTTGGTGGGGTGGTTGTTTCTGAGGAGTGTGGAGAGGGACTTTGGGGATTTCTTGGGGCTTTGAGTTTTGTTGGGGTTTTGTTTGGGGGTTTGGGGTTTTGGTTTTGTGTTTTCAAATCCCTGCACACCTTTCTGCTATGGTTGGTTTTGATGAGAAACCTTGCAACCAGACTTAATGGAGGCCTAGGCTGGGGCTGTTAGGGTGCAGCCTAAACGATCCAGTGAGTAGCAAAGAGTTTCAGTCTGCATGCATTATTGACAACTTCAGCAGTTCCTGTCATCTCCTACAGTTAAGCTCTGCTCTAACCCACAAATGTGGTAGTTGGACTAGTCAAATTAGTGACTTAAGTGATCAAACTCAGTTTGAGTTGAGACACTGAATTGCTGGCACATGTCCAGAGGGCAACAAAGCTGGTGAAGGGTCCAGAGAGCAAGGGTTATGAGAAGTGGCCGAGGGAACTGGGATTTAGTACAGAGGAGACTGAGGAGGGGACCTCATTGCTCTCTACAGCTACCTGAAATGAGGTTGGAGTGAGGTGGTGGTTGGTCTCTTCTCCCCAGTAGGGTGATGGCATGAAAGGAAATGGCCTGAAGTTGTGCCAGGGGAGGTTGAGGTTGGATATTAGGAAAGAATTATTATTTCCTGCAAGAGTGGTCAGGCAGTGGAAGAAGCTGCCCAAGGAGGTGGTGGAGTCATTGTCCCTGGAAGTGTTCAAGAAATGTGTGGACATGGCACTTTGGAATATGGTTTTAAAGGCCATGGTGGTGGTGGGTTGTTGGGTTGACAGCTGGATAGATGATCTCAAAGGCTTTTTCCACCTTTGATTCCCCTGATGTGCATGCATGTTTATTCAGGAGGAGAAAGTTGAAGTAGCTTAACTGCTTCAAGAGGCAGTTTCTGTCTCAAGGCCTGGCTGTTGACAAAACAAAGTAGCTTCCTGTGCTTGTTTCCATTTAAGAAGAGGAAAGTTCAATCTACATAAATGTTTCTTCTGGCCAACCTCTCATTTGTTTCCTTTGAAATAGACATACCATCAAAGAGAGAACAGCTAAAGCTGATGACACAGCAGGACTTTAGTTTTTATTAAACTGCCTTAACCTTCTTGAATATTTTAAATGAAAGAAGTTGCAGGCTTGCTTGGTTCCTATTTTAACAACTTTTCATTTAAATTTTGTCATCCACTTCCTCTGAATTCTCTTTGGCTCTTAGGACTTTCTCATTGCTCTCTCTTCTTCCACCTCAGCTACAGACAGTCAATTCCATGAATGAGACCTTCCTGACTCTGTTACCACCACCTTCTTTGCAGCACAGCTTCCTCCCATCCAGCAGCAAGTGTCACACTGCTGTGTTCTCATTCTTGCAGCATCATTCAAGAAAGCACCATCTCTCCCTTCTTCAAGCTCCAGAATGGAAATGGTCTCTGAACTCTGCTCCTCCACCCTTCACTTCCTTTATTAAAGCAGGATCAGTTTTTACACCGTCAGTGTTTCATTAGCATTGCGACAAAACATCTTTCTGCCCTGGTTCTTCCTGCAAAACATTTACCCTGTATCTTCTTTTGGGTCTCACTGGTTCAGACCAATGTACTCTGGTGCAATAAGGACAGCACAATGCCATCAAGGGACTCAGGAAGCCAAGAGGAGCTTCCTGCTCCTTGAATCTTCAGCTGCTGAGGCAAAAGTGCTGATGAGGTCTGTACAAACTAGACAGTAGAAGTAAGTCTGTCCTGAAAAGTGCAGGACATGTTTCAAGACTTCAGTTTCCCCTTTGACAGGTAAGCAACAGTGTTTAATATGAGGATGGAGGAAAAGGTGAATCAAGTATTTTGTAAAGCAGCCTAGAGTTTAGGTTGAAAATAAAAGTCACAATGGAAGAAAATAAACAACACAGACCCCACAAACACTCAGGAATTCCAAGTGAGCGTTACAGCTTTGGCCAGCACTGCCTGGATTATCTTTATTGACTGCTGTGCATACTTAGAATACAAAACTTGACATTTTCTCTATGGCATCTCTTTTTTCCTGTCCATTCCTTTGCTTACACTGACCCGTATTCAACAGCACCCCAGGAAGGTAAGAAAGAGGACAAAGGGATGATTGTCCAAAACCAGAAAAACCCACTAAGAACGCATATTAGATCTTTTGAAAAGCACACCAAAACCAGTACAAAGGGAGAATGTCATTATTCAGTATCAGCTGAGACACTTGCTAATGTACTCTTTACAGTCAAGCACTTAGCTGGAAGGGCCTCCTGCCAACAACAAAAATACAAAAGTCATGATACTCATGCTTGTGCAGTTGCTCAGAGCACTTCAGAGGCAATTTACCAGAGCAAGGTTTACTAGCTACCTATGAAAAACTGCTATCTTGTTACCCACAAAAGATAGCTCAAGTAGAATTAGTAGAAAACATCAACAGTTCTACCCCACCTTGAATCTATAAATAGAGTGTAAAGATAAAAAAAGGTTAAAAAAAGATGATCACATATTGCCAGGCAAGAGATCCCTGTGCTTAGAATCCCATGTAAACAGAGCTGAGGACAGCAGACTGTCTCCATAGTATAAACTGAATGCTAATTCCCAAAGGAAAAGTAACTAAAATTCTCCTCTCCTCTGTCTTTTTCAATATGTACCTTTGAAAACATCTCCATTCTCACTGTAGCTGCCTAGCTGCATTCATCCTTTGACTGGAAATGTGGCACAAGCTCTTCCAGTTCCATAGCAGTGGCCTTTGGGATGTTGCCTTGAGAAAACAAGACTCAAGGTGTTCCCATTGATAGGCACGGCTCTTGTGCTTCATCTCCCCAGGGTTAGAAGCATGAAGGTTCTGCTGCTGTAAACTGCACAGCTACTTGCTTGGTTTTGAATATCAAGCACCAAGATAGTTTCATTTTTAAAATCATAGAATGGCTTAGATTGGAAGGGACCTTAGAGATCATCTACTCCAACCTCCCTGCCACGGGCAGGGGCACCTCTCAACTAGGCTCAGGGCCTCCTGATTCTTGGCTGCTCCAGGATGTCCCTGATTCTTTCCATTCTGTAAGAACATGAAAATCTTTGCATCACAGTTAAAAAATAGTCCATTTTTTTTCATCTCACACAGTTGTGTTCAGGGCTAGAGAGCATTTAGCCATCAGCCTTAGCAACGTCCAAGTATTACACTCCTATTATTTCTTTACTGCTATCAATATTAATTTCAACTAATTTAAATAAATCTTAATATAATTTCCTTACAAAACGGGAAGCCATTTAAGATGCAAATCAAGACTTAAAAGTTTCTGATACTGCTTATTCTAAACAAGTTTATAATAATGCTTGTTATAAACAAGACCAAATGTAAGTTCAGCTGGGAAACCATGCATAAATGCACATAACTATACAGGAAAACATCATGAATAAAACAATGCCATCAAATTCACAGCTTCATCAGTGTCAGACAAATGTTGAGCAGAATTCTGTTTCCAGCTTAAGAAACAAAAAGAGAATGACTTCTCTTTGCAGTGCTCAGCACCTTCATCACAACTTCTGCAATACATAAAGAATGCCAAGATTATCAACAGTCACATACACTTCAAAATCAGGGGACACGTGGATTGACTTGAGGTTTGTTCCATTGGTGTAGAAGGTTTGTAAGGACTCTCCAGTAGTTACATTCCACCACTGTGAAAAAGACAAACAACAACAAAACATTTTCTGTTAGCTGGCTTAGCAGAGCAAGGCCAGCTGACTGCTTTTCCTGAACAACCCTAGAATGGTTTGGAGGTGGAAGGGATCTTAAAGATTATCTAGTTCCAACCTGCCCGAAATGGGCAGGGATACCTCCCACTAGCCCAGGTTGCTTGAGGCATCATCCAACCTGCTTTTGAACAGCTTGCAGTGTCTCACCCACCTCACTCAAGGAATTTCTTCCCAATACCCAGTTTAAATCTCCTCTCTTCCAGCTTCAGTCCATTCCCTCTCATCCTATCTCCACAAGCCCTTGTACTAAGTTGCCCACCACCACCCTCCAAGCTTTCTGGTATGTTTCCTTCAGGTGCTCTTGAATCTCTTGGTGGATAAACGATCCAGTGCAGGGCCAGTGGGTACCACTCACACAGCAAGTTCACCAATACTTAGCTGGGAGCACCTCATCAGAGTATTGCCCTTTGAGTAGGTATGTTAAGGATATTTGATTATTTCAAGGCTTACCATAAGATAGCCTCCAGCTGACACAAGCATGTTACTGTCAGGAGAAAAGGAGAGGTCTGTCACCCAACCCCCATGTGCTGGTTCTCCTTCCTCTACAGTAACTGGAGAGCAGAAGTGAAGTAGTGCACCTGTTAGAATGTCCCAAATCTACAAGAGAGGAAAGATTATTTCTGTAAGTAAACTTACTGGGGAAAGCAAGAAAAGCCCTCCAGTAAGGGAAGCTGAAGTGGCTTTTTTCCTAGATTAAAGAAAACCAAAACTTTGTAAATAAGCATTCTGTCACTTCAAGTAGAATAACCCTAACACTGAATTCTCCTCTTGGAGCTGTATCACGTAGACTGAACACTTGCAATTCACAACAGAATTATGAACAAATCAAGTGAATCAGCTCCTCAGCATTCATGGAACATAAACCCATCAATATGGTTACAAACTCCTCTCTCTGAGGAGTTGCAAAGTTAGCCACACGTTCACCACAAAGCCAACAAATTAACACCACAAACTGTGAGAACTCCTCTTCACCAGTACAGATTAGGGTGTGAGCTGCTATGCTATTCCATCCCATCCCATCCCATCCCATCCCATCCCATCCCATCCCATCCCATCCCATCCCATCCCAATTCTATGGACCTTAAGAGTCCTGGTGGACAATAAGTTACCCATGGCACAGCAATGTACTCTTGTGGCCAAAAAGGCCAGTGGTGGTGCATTAAGAAGAGCGTGGCCAGCAGGTCAGTGGAGGGTCTTCCCCCCCTCCTCTACTCTGCTGCAGTGAGGCTACATCTGGAGTGTTGTGTCCAGTTCTAGGCTCCCCAGTTCAAGAGGGACAGGGGTATGCTAGAGAGCATCCAACTGAGGGCTATAAGGATGAGGGAACTGGACCATCTGTTTTACAGGGAAAGGCTGAGAGACCTGGGGCTGTTTAGCCTGGAAAAAAGAAGACTAAGAGGAGATCTTATTAATGTTTATAAATATCTGAGGGGTGGGTGTCAGGAAGAATTGGCCAGGCTCTTTTCCATGTCCGGTGACAGGATGAGGGGCAACAAATACAAACTGCAACACAGGCAGTTCTGCCTCAACATAAGGAGAAACTTCTTTCCTATGAGGGTGCTGGAGCACTGGAACAGGCTGCCCAGAGAGGTTGTGGAGTCTCCTTGTCTGGAGACTTCCAAGACCCATCTGGCTGTGTTCCTATATGACCTGCCCAGGGTGATCCTCTTTTGGCAGGGGGCTTGGACTCAATGATCTCCAAAGGTCCCTTTCAACCCCTACCATTCTGTGATTCTATGATTCAGTCTGTGAACCTACTGTCAGGTGAGTTATAGAACAAACAGCAAGGTTAAAACAGTACCCTTATTTCTCCTTTGTCATCTCCAGTGGCCATCAACTTGTTATTAGGAGAGAAAGCACAGCACCGTACACAGGCTTCGTGACCTTTCAGCTCATGAAGGACAGAAGAACTTCCAAAGCTCCAGATCTAAATGGAAAACATTTCAAAAGAGTGAAAAAGACAAGTTGAAAACCAATTCCTAAAGAGGAATTAACACTCAAGTGTACATAAACCTTTCTGTATATGTGTCTGTGTGCACATTTAGGTATTAGAGTCTGGTTTTCTTTCTAGTATCTTAAGGCCAACAGCATCCTGGCCTGGATCAAAACCAGTGTCCAGCAGGGGTAGGGAAGTGACTGTGCCCCCTGTACTCAGCTCTGGTGAGGCCACAGCTTGAGTGCTGTGTTCAGTTCTGGGCACCACACTACAGGAGAGACATTGAGGTGCTGCAGCATGTCCAGAGAAGAGCAACAAGGCTGGTGAGTGGTTCAGAGGGCATCAAATGAGGAGTGGCTGAGGCAGCTGGGGTTGCTAAGTCTGGAGAAGAGAAGGCTGAGGGGAGATCTTACTGCTCTCTACAACTACCTGAAAGGAGGTTGGAGTGAGGCTGGTGTTGGTGTCTTCTCCCAAGTACCCAGTGATAGGACAAGAGGAAATGGACTTAAGCTGTGCCAGGGGAGGTTCAGATTGGACATTAAGAAACACTTCTTTACTGAAAGAGTGGTCAGGGATTGGAACAGGCTGCCAAGGGAGGTGGTGGGATCCCCATCCCTGGAGGTGTTCAAGAAATGTGTGGACATGGCACTTCAGGATATGGTTTAGTGGTCATGGGAGTTGGGTTATGGTTGGATTCAATGATCCTAAAGGTCTTTTCCAACCTTAATGATTCTGGTTCTGTGATCACTAGTTACCCCATCATAAAAAAGATATATAGGACATATTTCAGGACAAATATCTTTGGACAGAAACTAACCTACCTTTGCAGTTTTGTCAGCAGAAGCAGATGAAAATTTACTACCATCAGGTGAAACAGCACAGGACAGAACAGCACCTCCATGGCAAGCAAAATCTTTTTCTGTGTTTCCTGTAGTGATATCCCAAACCTACCAAGCAGACAAGAAAAGCAGCTTACTTTTGCAGCTCTGTAAAAAGTTCAACAACAATACATAAGAGCTGAAACTCAGGTACCTGGTTTTAATATGGCCAATGTTTTGTTGAGCTTACTGGGACAGCTAAAATACAACAAAAATGCAAAGCTTGCTAGAAATGGAAAATGCAAACTGCTGTCTTAAAAGTCAGCTTACACCTTAAGATCCATAAAATAAGTGACAAGCACAAGTGCAGGAAATACCAAGGGTTAGAAGAGAGTATGAGGAGAGGCTGAGGGAGCTGGGGTTGCTTAGCCTGCAGAAGAGGAGACTCAGGGGTGACCTTATTGCTCTCTACAACTACCTTAAGGGGGGCTGTAGACAGGCAGAGGTTGGTCTCTTCTCCCAGGCAACCAGTACCAGAACAAGAGGACACAGTCTCAAGCTGCACCAGGGGAGGTTTAGGCTGGAGGTTAGGAGGAAGTTTTACACAGAGAGAGTGATCGCCCTTTGGAATGGGCTGCCCAGGGAAGTGGTGGAGTCACCGTCACTGGAGGTGTTCAGGAGGAGACTTGATGGGGTGCTTGGTGCCATGGGTTAGTTGATTAGATAGTGTTGGATGATAGGTTGGACTTGATGATCTTGAAGGTCTCTTCCAACCTGGTCTGGTCTAGTCTAGTCTAGTCTATTCTATTCTCTGCTTGCTTTATGGCATCTGCTCTCCAGGCAGATATAAAGGGTCACCAACATGTTCTATTCTATTCTATTCTATAGTATCATAGTATCAGTCAGCGCTGGAAGGGACCACAAGGATCATCTAGTTCCAACCCCCTGCCATGGGCAGGGACACCCCACACTAGATCAGGCTGGCCAGAGCCTCATCCAGCCTGGGCTTAAACACCTCCAGGGACAGGGCCTCAACCACCTCCCTGGACAGCCCATTCCAGGGCTTCACCACTCTCATGGTGAAGAACTTCCTCCTCACATCCAGCCTGTATCTCCCCACCTCCAGCTTCATTCCATTGTAAGTGATTTGTAGGTTCACAGCCCTTGATTTACCTTAACAGTTCCATCAAATGACCAAGAAAGAAGCTTGGAATTTTCCAGGAGTCTGAAATCCTTGATTGCTTCCTTGTGTCCCCTCAGAAACACACATTCATTGGACTGCCAATTCCACACCTGATAAAAAGATGGAGTATGTTTAGAGTCATGCTTTTTTTTTCCATTCAAAAAGCAAGTTAAGAAGAATGAACTGATTGATTGATTGATTTTTTAAGCCACAGGAACAATAAAAAGTTCTTCAGGAGATGACAACTAATTATATTGAATATATTCCTAGCAGAGAGAGAATACTGAGGATATCATAGTATTTAACAGCCAATCTAAGAGAGTTCCAAGTGATTTTCAATGTGAATTTGATGATTAACATTCACTGATAATTTAAAAACAAAAAAAGTTTTTTTTTTGGGGGGGGGGGGGGGTTAAAGCTTTAATTATGGCAGCAAATCGACTCCCCTTGCATCTTCAACATGGAAATGAAACTTTCTTTCCTGTTTTTACAGTGTATTTCTTAATGAAGTGCCATTTTGCTTTCTATTTATTACAGCAAAACGACCCTTCTGTCTTTCATTCAACTGTTCCCTGGAGACAAGAAAAATGAAGAGGTGCCATTTTATTTTAGAGAAGCCATAAAGCATCGATTTCGTTGCCATGACAAGGATTTCATAGTTTTCAAGCTAATAGGTTTTCAGCGGCAAGAACAGAAAGCAGAGGCGCTCAGATGACAATCCTGGCAGTGTCCACTAGAGGGAGCTGAAGACGCAGAAGAAAAGCTGGATCTGAAAGATGACTCCCAAGAGCCTTCATAAACCGCCGAGGGCTCTGCATTGCTTCACTGCCCACAGCCGTGGCACACAAACTAGCTTCAGGTCTAAACAGAGGTCAAGGTGGGATGCTGCATAGGTTACAGCTATATCAGAAAACTGATGTTGGAAAAGATCTGGTGAGCAAAACAGCGCTGAGGACCAGCACACCGATGTGCACTGGAGGTTTGACATCAAATCAGCTCAAGTGTAGTTGTGTGAACTGCATGTTCAGCACTAGCTGGAGCATGGAGGTAGCTGAGGCCCCATCCTTGGAGATATTCAAGGTCAGGCTCGACAAGGCTCTGAACAAAATTATTTAGTGGAGGATGGCCCTGCTCGCTGCAGGAGGGTTGGGGTAGATGACCTTTGGAGGTCTCTTCCAACCCAAACCATTCTGTGATGCTGTGTGCTCTACTTGCATGCCTGCAACTGCTCTGCAGTGCAAACTAAAGCACAGTGAATGTCAATAACCAGGAATTTCACTTCACAAGTGAATCCCTGAGGTGAGCTAGAACTCCAGTACAGACACACCAGAATGCTTCCCCAGAGCCAATCTACCCTGCTGAGAGACAGAGCTTATTAAACTACACTAGTGGAACCATTCTATTTCTATCTAGTATCTGTGTTCAGCACTCTACTAGGTGGACAATAGACCTGCTCAGGGTAAAGAAGAAAAGGCTCCAAGGAAATCTTACCAGTACCTGAAGGGCCTACAAGAAAGCTGGGAAGGGACTTTCATAAGGGCATGTGGTATTGGACAAGGGGCAGTGGTTCTAAACTAAAGCAGGGCAGATTTAAGTTAGACATTAAGAAGAAGTTCTTTATTATGAGGGTAGTGAGACTCTAGAATGGGCTGCACAGAGAAGTTGTGGACATCTCATCCCTGGAAGCGTTTAAGACCAGGCTGTCTGAGGCTTTGAGCAACCTGGTCTAGTGGGAGGTGTCCCTGTCCACGTCAGGGGAATTGAAACTAGATGAGCTTTCAGGTCCCTTCCCTATGATTCTGTGACACACCAGTCCACTCAGAGACAGGGCTCATTCTTTCAGACAGCCTAAGCATGCCTGCTGTGAAAGTCCTACCATACCCAGCCAAGTCTGGGTTGCACCCCAAACCATGAATAACCAGAACTGCTGAGTTACCTTGTTTGAAAAGTGATGCTCCTTTCAGCTAGTGCCTCCTGTCATCAACAGCATCAAAGCCAGAAATTCTGTCATATTTGTTACCACTTCAGCCAGAAACTGAAGCTCAGTTGCTACAGTTCCTTGCCCCAAGAAGGAGCAGCCCCAAGAAGGAGCAATACAGACTAGTCACTTACTGAGTTTGTGTTTTCTGTTGTATAAATCATCTTCTAAAAAACCATTTTAAGTAATCTACAACATCTTTATAAAGCATCATCCAAACCTGTATGACTGAGTCATGGGCACTGGAAACGAGAGTCTGGCAATCAGCTGTAAATCGACAATGCTGCACAGATATCCTGTAGGCCTCCTGGGACTTCAGAACCTTCCCATCCACCAACTGCACTACCTGTGCAATAAAGAATGCCATGATTACAGTTATTTTACAGGACTTGAGGAAAAGAAGATGCAAACTCTTTTTAAAGTAATGTGAGCTTGTAACTACCAAGAATTCATGGTAGCTTAGTCCTTGGCAAGATGACATTTAGAGCTACAGTATTAGCACTACCTTTGAATTCTCTTCATTTAGGCATTACTGTCAAGTGTAAAAACTTTATTGTATGGAAGAATATTACTGTGCAAAGTATATTTCTTCAGCAAAGACCAAGAAGGATGCTTTCCAACTATTTTTAGAACCCAAGTTAGGATTTAATACCTTTATGGCTCCATTCTCCTGTCCAAAAGCTGCAAATTTGAGATCCTCGCTTAAGCAACAGCAGGAAATGGGGGATTCTTGAGCTGATGTCTGCATAATGACACTGTCTGTATTCCCATTGATAAGCTGCAAGGCAGGAAGTTCATTACAGTTTTGCAGTGTTTGTAAATGTTGACTTAACTAAATTAGACCAGAGAGAAGAGCACTGTGCCAGTTGCAAACTTGGAATTACCAAGTTACTTCCATAAACCTTTGAGGGTTTGAGGGGCAGTGTAGCTGTCTTCATAGAATGCTCTCTGAACAGGGCAAGTTTGCAGAAGGGAACTCACCTTTGTACCCAAAGGCTTTTTAAAGTTTGACTACAGAAAACACTAACTCCAAATGCTACTCCCAGACTTCAAAAGCCATTTTAAGTGAGCTCCACATTCCAATTTACCTTGCCAGCCAGGTTACACAGCTCATGCCAAATGGAGCATAAAATACTCGAAGTACATCCTTGTGGTCCTGTCCAACCCAACCCTGACTGATACTGTGCTACTATGACACATGCTCTAAGCATGACTTCAAATTTATTAGCATGTGTAATACACCAGGAGGGTTGGACTAGATGATCTTTTGAGGTCCCTCCGACCCTTAACGCTCTGTGATCCTGTGAAATCTCAGTACAGTGCTGCCCTCACAGCAATTACCCAGGGAATAAAAGAAATAAAAATAATAACTAAAACCCAAATCTTTAGAATTTGATGCTTTACAAGCAAAGTTTAAGTTTAGAAAGTTACTAGTGTGAAGTGTTTAAAAAGGAACAGGCAGCAGATCAAAAGGTGACAAGGACCCCACTTCTGAGAGAGTCATGACAACAGTTTGGTTCCTCTGCACCCAGATCAGTGAGGAAATTTCCCCTCAAACTTCATTTTTTGCTTCCTAAACTAGGCAAGAGTGTCTAGAGATAAAAATGTTATCATACATGAAGAGCCTGCAGCTACAGATCCAACTGCTGAAAGCCAGACACAAGCAGGGTTTTTTTCAGTCTTCCTCCTACTGAGGTCTGTAGATAACATTTTCCACTGCACTAATGGGAAATGCTTACTTGTAAATGCTTCTGGTTGTAAATGGCTAAAATCATCACTTCTTCATTGTGAAACACAACATCCAGTTCACTTTTTAGCACAGCATCAGAAGACTTGCACACCTTCTTGGTCTCCCAAATCTGTTGAAGAAACAGAGTATTGCATTGGTTTTATTAAAGGACAAAATATAAAGCATCAGAAGACTTGCACACCTTCTAATCTGAGGGGAAAGGAAAAGTTTCTTTGGTAAACTGTAGTTGTACTTTCAGAGGGTTTAATGAGGCATTGATTTAATACTGTTACAGAAATCTGTCCTTAATAGTAACATGCAAAAAACAGCTGACAATGAAAAGGGTCTCAAGTCTGCTAGGATCCTCAAAAATCTTCACAAGCCCTGATTCAGCTAAAATCTAAACCCAGAAACAAAGTTAGAATTACTCTTGAAAGCCAACTGGACTTTAAAAAGTCATCTTGATACACAGCAAATTTAGATAAACAGTAAGCAAAAAGCTTAAAAGCCAGCTCATTGTACTGTGTAACTAAGTAATGCTACAACAAATATTCACTGGCTGTAACAGGTAGGAATACTACATAACAACTCCATGCAGCGCTACAGGCTGGGGTCAGGGTGGCTGGAGAGCAGCCAGGCAGAAAGGGACCTGGGGGTACTGGTTGACAGCAGCTGAACACAAGCCAGCAGTGTGCCCAGGTGGCCAAGAAGGCCAATGGCATCCTGGCCTGCATCAGGAATAGTGTGGCCAGCTGGAGCAGGGAAGTCATTCTGCCCCTGTACTCAGCACTGGTTAGGCCACACCTTGAGTCCTGTGTCCAGTTCTGGGCCCCTCAATTTAAGAAGTACACTGAGATACTTGAACATGTCCGGAGAAGGGCAATGAGGCTGGGGAGAGTTCTCATGCACAAGCCCTATGAGGAGAGGCTGAGGGAGCTGGGGTTGCTTAGCCTGGACAAAAGGATGCTCAGGGGAGACCTTCTTGCTCTCTACAGCTCCCTGAAGGGAGGTTGTAGCCAGGTGGGCGATGGTCTCTTCTCCCAGGCAACCAGCACCAGAACAAGAGCACACAGTCTCAAGCTGTGCCAGGGGAAGTTTAGGCTGGAAGTGAGGAGAAAGTTCTTCCCAGAAAGAGTAATTGGCCATTGGGATGTGCTGCCCAGGGAGGTGGTGGAGTCCCCATCCCTGGAGGTGTGCAAAAAAGGCTTGGATGCGAGACTTGGAGCCATGGTTTAGTTGTCAGGAGGTGTTAGGTATTAGGTAATAGGTTGGACTTGATGACCTCTGAGGTCTCTTCCAACCTTGTTAGTTCTATGATCATATATTTTGGTGTATCATTTTCTAAGAAACAACTGCTCAAGTTCATCATTGAATAATCAATTCCTGTAAATCCATGCTTTTCCAAGGGGAAAAAAAGATGTCACCTTACACGTATTGTCTGGTCATCAGAAGATGTCAGAAATAAAGATCCATCTAGGGAAAATGTTACACAGTGAACCCAGCTCATGTGTCCCCTGCAGTATGCCACTTTTGAGAGAGACTTGATGTTCCACAGCTGCAACAAACAAGTGAAAGAAGAACTCAGATGGATTTAGATTGCATTTACAGGCAAAACAAGAAGCAGTAGACTTAATTACTCATTATTTCTCCTAGCATTTTCTTGCTTCCCATGCCTAAATCAGATGTGACAAGTGTGCCAGATCATCACACTCTGATGGTCAGGGAGATTGAATCAGCCACTCTTTGACTGCTAGAAATTTAGAAGACAAGAAATGGTTTTTTAAATGATAAAAAGAATCACAATATCAAAAAAATCCAAGTTCAACCTCATCACAGACTGCATACCCAAGATCCTGAGCAACAACAGACCCCAAGCCTGATACTTGTATAGGCTTACTCTGGCCATGCTAGGCCCAAAGTTACTCTGTTTCATTCCTTTTTATTTTCATTCCTTTTGCCCCATTCTGTAGCATCACAGAATTACAGAATGGCTCAGGTTGCAAGGGACCTCAGAGACCATCTACTCCAACCTCCCTGCCGTGGGCAGGGACACCTCTCAACTGGACTTGGCTGCTCAAGGCCTCATCCAGCCTGGCCTTGAACACCCCCAGGGAGGAGGCGTCCACAGCCTCCCTGGGCAGCCTATTGCAGAGTCTCACCACCCTCATACTGAGTCTCATACACCCTCATACCCTTCCTAAAATCCAGTCTGAGCCTACTCTCCCTCACCTTCAAACCATTCCCTCTTGTCCCGTTGCTAGACACCCTTATGAAAAGTCCCTCTGCACCTTTCCTGTAGGATGCCTTCAGGCGCTGGAAGGCAGCCAGAAGGTCCCCCTGGAGCCTTCTCTTCTCTAGAGTGAGGAGAGAGGATTTGCTTTCTTTTGAGTTAAGCAGTACTCCTGAGAACAACAACAGTAGCTGTCAAGGAATTGAGTAGACTTGGCTTTTTACAGAAGTGTGAATTCTCTTCTCCAAAAGGCACACAGAATGTCAAAGTTATTTCCCAATTTGGATTTTACATCTGAGAAGGGAATGCAAATTGAAAATAAAGAAGCACACTGAAAGCCTGCTAAAGTAGCTTTCTTCTGCAGCTGCATACAAGAAACTAAGACAAATCAAACAGCTTGTATTAGTAAAGAAGGCTCCAGAGAGACCTGACAGTGGCCTTCTAGAAGGGACCTACAAGGAAGCCAGGAAGGGACTTTTTACAAGGACTTCTAGTGACAGGACAAGAGGGAATGGATTGAAGCTTGAGAAGGGCAGATTTAGACTGGAGATTAGGAAGAAATTCTTTACAGTGAGGGTGAGGAGACACTGGAACAGGTTGCCCAGGGAGGCTGTGGATGCCTCCTCCCTTGAGGTGTTCAAGGCCAGTTCAGATGAGGCCTTGAACAACCTGGCCCCATGGCAGGGGGTCTGGAACTGGATGATCTTTAAGGTCCCTTCCAACCCAAACCATTCTATGAATCAATGAGTATTTGAAGTAGTCTTTCCTGGTATACTGCTAGCAAAGTAGATCACTTACCTCAACAGAGCAGTGAGACAAAGCAACTGCTACTAACTCATCGCCAGGACAGAAGTCACAGTATTGGATGGTGCTGTGGTGGTTTGCAATGACTTGTGACAACAAATCACATGTCTTAACATCAAAAAGCTGTGAACACAGAAATACAACAGTTAGCACCCAGGCTGAGTGACTTCCCTACAGACAAATAGCTTCTGTGCTCCCCATCATACATTCTTCAATTAGAAAGGTTTTTCTCTCAATGAGTTTGGTGCTCACATACTTTACACACACTTGAAACCATGTACCTTATAACTGAAACATCTTAGTGGCCTGGAATTTTGTCTTGGATCATTTCTACCTACACTGTAATATACAGAAATACAGGCTTAACCAGGTTGGAAGAGACCTTTGAGATCTTCCAAGTCCAACCTATCGCCCAACACCATCTAATCAACTAAACCATGGCACCAAGTGCCTCATCCAGTCTCTTCCTAAACACCTCCAGTGATGGTGACTCCACCACCTCCCTGGGCAGCACATTCCAATGGCCAATCTTCTTTCTGTGAAGAACTTCCTCCTAACATCCAGCCTAAACCTCCCCTGGCACAGCTTGAGACTGTGTCCTCTTGTTCTGGTGCTGGTTGCCTAGGAGAAGAGACCAACCCCCACCTGGCTACAACCTCTCTTCAGGTAGCTGTAGAGAGCAAGGAGATCTCCCTGAGCCTCCTCTTCTCCAGACTAAACAACCCCAGCTCCCTCAGCCTCTCCTCACAGGGCTGTGCTGCAGACCCCTCCCCAGCTTTGTTGCCCTTCTCTGGACACCTTCCAGCATCTCAACATCTTTCCTAAACTGAGTGGCCCAGAACTGGACACAGGACTCAAGGTGTGGCCTAACCAGTGCTGAGTACAGGGCAGAATGACTTCCCTGCTCCTGCTGGTCACACTATTCCTGATCCAGGCCAGGATGCCATTGGCCTTCTTGGCCACCTGGGCACACTGCTGGCTCATGTTCAACCAACTATGAACCAGTATCCCCCCGGTCCCTTTCTGCCTGGCTGCTCTCCAGCCACTCTGACCCCAGCCTGTAGCTCTGCATGGGGTTGTTGTGGCCAGTGTCTAGAACCTGGCACTTAGATGTGTTAAATCTCATGCCCTTGGACTCTGCCCATCTGTCCAGCCTGGCAAGGTCCCTCTGCAGAGTTCTCCTGCACTCTAACAGATCAACTCCTGCCCCCAGCTTGGTGTCATCTGCCAATTTACTGATGGTGGACTCAATCCCCTTGTCCAGATCATCAATAAAGATATTGAACAGGGTGGTATATACCACCTCCAGAAAATTATTTAAGAGAGGTACTCACCAAAAGCTTATTTTTGGCTGCCACCAAAATCACATCACCATTTCTGGACCAAGAGCAACATTTCACTAAAACTTCCACATCATCTGGCTGCTCATCTGCACTTCTGAAGAAATCTTTTATCTCAATACTCTTCTGTTCATTCCCTGAGCGTGTGTCCCACACCTGCAATAAAAAGTAAAGGCAACACACAAAAACCTCTTTTTACCATTGTAGATACATAATACAAGAGGGAAGAGCTAACTCCCAGGCTTCTCCTCTTTTCCACTTCTAGGAAAGAAGAGTGGCATAAGGTAGAAGAGAAAAAAGCCTTTCCTGCTTTCCCTGATCAAGCACTGCCAGGAGAAGTCTAGGCTTGAGGTGAGGAGAAAGTTCTTCCCAGGAAGAGTAATTGGCCATTGGGATGTGCTGCCCAGGGAGGTGGTGGAGTCACCATCCCTGGAGGTGTTCAAGAGGGGACTGGACGTGGCACTTGGAGCCATGGTTTAGTTAGTCATGAAGTGTTGGGTGATAGGTTGGACTGGATGATCTCTGAGGTCTTTTCCAACCTTATTGATTCTATGATTTCTTTACAGCTACTGACACCCAACATTTATTTTATCCCCTGGCACTGGGTAAGCCATTGCAAAACCCTGCACTAAAATGGGAGCAATAATGAACTGTTTGAGGATTAAATTCATTAAAGGTGATCAGGAAGCCATGAAGTTTTCTTATGCATATTTTTGCATGTACTACAAAGAAGCCATCATCGAAACAAACCACTGAAGAGAGACATGGTGTACCTTCACTGTTCCATCTGTTGAGCAGCTAGCAACATATTCATCATTTGGTGAAAATCTGCAGTGATTGACGGAATTCTGGTGCCCTATCATTGTGTTTCTACAACGGTTTTCACTCAGCACCCAAAGCTGCATGAGAAATAGAGATAGCATTATGCTCAACAATTACTCAGGCAGTTCATGTTCTTCTCAAAAATCACACACTAGCAACCAAAACCTCCATTTATGATGTTTTTCTTAGTTTTACCCACCCACATGCTGACCAACTTGATGCCATGCCCTGGGCTACCCCACACTATCTCTCTGTCTGCTAATGTGCACCAAAACTGCTAACATCATTCTGTACAGTGCAGACAAGGCCCTTGAACAGGAGCCCCTCACCTCAGACTGAGGAAGAAGCTTCCTCTTGCCTCTTTCCCCTTCAACTCTGAAGCTCAGAATTATGTAGTTTACACATAATTAGAGAATCTCTCAGCTTAGCTTTGGACAGTCTGAATATCATCTTGCCACATCCATCCTAACAAAGTTAAAAGAACATTCCATATGGTTTGTTGTTTACTCCTCTCCATCCCTCTCACACACAGTTTTCCAAGCCTATAGCCCACACTTCCCTTCTCCATTTAATCTCTTCCCTCTCTCCTACATAAAAACAAAATGAAAGTCATGCATTTGGATACTGAAGTGAGAGCTCCAAACAGAGCAGTCACTTGTAGGGTGTTCCCTGCAAAAAAACAAGCCCTTGCAAGTGTTGTGCATGCTTCAGTTCAGCTATTCATTACTCATGGAGGTGTCACTGTTGAAAATCTTAACCACATTTACAGTATAAACAATTTGAACAAGTCCCTTCTAAATCTACCTGTTCCAAGGTATCAGTTTCAGACAGCAAATGCATCTCCTGAGACATCCAGAAGGTCAGCAAGAAAGCCTCCTCTTCCCACCTTGACATCAGATCATAATTGTATCCTACCTCCAGTTTACACAAAGAACTCTTCAGATGAGACTGCATTACAATTAAAACACCTCACATCCTGCTAGCTACAGTGGCAAGTGACAGTTGTCTCCCTCCACTAACAATCTCACTCCTTGCTGTCTACTCCCAACAGCTCTCTTGCACTGGAGCTGGGCAATTGAGCCCCTACAGGGAACCAAATGAGCAGAAAACCTATGACACCAAGCAGGTTTTGCTGAGTTGGCTCCTTGCAGAATACCACTGCAGTGTGAGATCAGCACATGCACTGCAACAGGGGCAGGAGCAGTCAGCCAGGGCATCTCCAGTGCCAGTTAACTGTATGGTTTGCTTACTTGTCCTGTGACACTGCACTCCTAATTGCCACAGTCTAGGTGTTACTGAATCCTTCTGGTTTCCCCTTCCCTCAGATGCAGACATCAGTTACCTGGGTTCTGCCTGTACATACTGCCTCCCAAGACAAACTTCTTACCGTGATTACTATTTTATTTGCTGTTATTTTATTCACATTTCTATACTATGCTCAATTCAGGAAAACATAATGCTGCCTTTTTTTTCCCCCCAAGCTTTCAGCATCCAGTTTTTTACAGTATTGATGGTTTCAATCACAGATTCCTGCCTTCATTTGTCTTATGCTGTTTTTTTAACCAGGTATTTCATTTCCATACTCACTCATTCCCATAACACCCTCTAAAAGTCTTGTGAAAGCCCTCAGCTTCATGCCCTACACCAGTAGAGGACATGAATATTCATCTTTACTGAGCATGAACACTTCTATTCTGCCTTGCTGAATCTATCTGATTATAGAGCTGCAGTTAGCACTCTTAATCTGTTGGCATCTCTTATTTGAAAAAAAAAACAAACCCATACAATTTCAAGTATTTAAAGATCACAGAATCTCAAAATGCAGTGGGCTGGAAGGAATCCTCAAAGGCCATTTTGTCCAAACCCCATTCAGTGAGAAGGGAATACCTCCAACTAGATCAGGGAGCTCAGGGCCACATTAAGTTTGATCTTGAATGTCCCCAGGGATGGGGCCTCAACTACAGCTTTGTACAACCTGTTCCAGTATTTCACTACTCTCATTGTAAAGAGCTGAGATATTTATACATCAATAATCAATGCATGAGAACAATCTTCATTTCCCCCACAACACACACACACACTTACTTTGATGAAAGTGTCATTTGAGCAGGTGGCTAAAAGATACTGACCACTCCTGTTATTGAACTGGCAGCAATTCACCTGCTCCACGTGTTCATACACACTTCTGCACTGGCCTGTTCTTGAATTCCAGATCTAGACAGAATTGAAGAATGAAAGAGACTTTGAAGTATTTTATTAAATAAATAAATAAATAAAAATCAAATCTGTAAACTGTGCTGAAATATAAAGCCCTAAAACATGCTTAGTAACACCTCAGAAATGTTCTGAAGGTAAAGTAGAAATGAGATGTTCTGAAGGGCAAAGTCCAAAACTGTCTTTATCACATTCAGATCAGAATGTGATAAATATTAGAATGTCAGTAAAGTTTTGTTACAATAGTGAGAAATTGAAAATTCCACATAATTCACATGTAACAGCAACCAGAAAGCTCAATTCATCTGATAGAATAGACTAGAATAGAATTAACCAGGCTGGAAAAGACCTTTGAGATCATCGAGTCCAACCTACCACCCAGCATCATCTGATCAACTAAACCATGGCACCAAGCACCCCATCCAGTCTCTTCCTAAACACCTCCAGTGATGGTGACTCCACCACCTCTCTGGGCAGCACATTCCAATGGCCAATCTCTCTTTCTATGAAAAACTTCTTCCTAGCATCCAGCCTAAACCTCCCCTGGCACAGCTTGAGATTGTGTCCTCTTGTCCTGGTGCTGGTTGCCTGGGAAATGGTGCTATGGATAGGATTGGATTTACACATTGTGTCCTAATAACAGCAATCCCCTGCTAATACAAGTAAAACAAGAGGTAATTCTGTAAGCATGATGCTAAATCTAAGCATCTTTTATGTAATTTAACAAGTGGGGCTGATCTCTTTCTTAAATACTGAATTATCCACACAAATAAGACAGCTGAAAAACCACTGAGGCCTAAGAATCTGCTCTGCCCAAGTTGGTTAAAGCTGAAATTAAAAGCAAAACCAAAACTTAAACAACAAATAATCCAATTGCCTCCTCTCCTTTTCCTTACCTTCACTTTTTTATCAGCTGAACAAGTTGCTACAAGCTCACCGTCCGCAGAGAAAGAGCAGCAAAGTACTTCATCATCATGGGCACTTATCCCCAGGAGTCTCTCTCCACTTTCTGCTTTAAACACCTGAAACAATACACAATAAAAGCTTTTAATTCTCACACCATTCTAAAACATAAAATGTAAGCCTCTCTTCTCTCTATACAGCTCCCCTGATGTTATCTTTATGTGGACTTTTGAAAGCATTTCTGATTGCAGGGACATTAACAGAGTAAGTTTAAGAACTATTCAACTGGAGCTTCAGTTTTGGAAGGATGATAGAAAATGTCAGGTAGGGAGAGAAATAGTGAGAACTGATCTCAAAAAGAGATTTCTGGATGCAGTGTGTGTTTCACTGATGATCTTTTTTTGCATCTTTAAGTCTAAATCCATGTCCTTTCTCAGCAACTGTCAATAGCAACTGCAAACACATCTGTTAACCAAGTCTAAACTATTCTATAAACTACAAATTCCACATTTATATGTATTTTATGTGTACATATTTATGGACATGTTTCTATATATTTTACCTATATATATATATATATATATATATATATAATTATAATTATGTGTTTCTCTATATTTTATGTATACATATTTATTTATATGTTTCTATACATGTCCAGAGAAGGGCAACAAAGTGGGGAGGGGTTTGGAGCACAAGCCCTGTGAGGAGAGGCTGAGGGAGCTGGGGTTGCTTAGCCTGGAGAGGAGGAGGCTCAGGGGAGACCTTCTTGCTGTCTACAACTACCTGAAGGGAGGTTGTAGCCAGGTGGGGATTGGTCTCTTCTCCCAGGCAACCAGCACCAGAACAAGAGGACACAGTCTCAAGCTGCGCCAGGGGAGGTTTAGGCTGGCTGTCAGGAAGAAGTTCTTCATAGAAAGAGATTGCCCATTGGAATGTGCTGCCGAGGGAGGTGGTGGAATCACCATCACTGGAGGTGTTCAGGAGGAGACCTGATAGGGTGCTTGGTTGCATGGTTTAGTTGATTAGATAGTGTTGGGTGATAGGTTGGACTCGGTCTCAAAGGTCTTTTCCAACCTGGTTAATTCTATTCTATTCTCTATTTTATGTATACATGTTTATGTATATGTTTCTATCTATTTTATGTATAAATATTTATGTATATGTTTCTATATATTTTATGTTTAAATGTTTATTTATATGTGTATAGTCTCACACACACACATATATATGATATCTTTCTGTGGAAACTTAAGATTCTCAGCAGCAACTGATAAATTGGGGATCAAACAAGGGAAGAGAATGAGTGAAAAGTCATGCAGGATGGCAAGTCTCAGTCTTGAGCTTGTCATAGGCAATCAAAGCAGAGCTGGGGGAAAAGGGTCACATATCAAATCAGGGAAAAGGGTCACATATCAAATCAATTTCCTGAAATTATGTGGTTTAACTTTATACTGGGAAGGAAGAATCAAGTCTCCCTATCCTCCTCAGGTTACATACTCTTAATTATTAAAGCAAAACCACAAAGCTTTCTTCACACCAGGATACCACAGTTGTGAATTCTCCTTTTTTGTTTTCCTTTTTCATTGAAGGGGGATATTAATGGCAATGAAGTGATTGGCATTTGCTCAAGTAAGAATGTAAACTGAAGTAACAGGAAATCTGTAGTTACAATAAACTCTGCAGAACTTAAATCTAGTAACCATCATTTATTTGATTTTACAGAAAGAGCAGAAGTAGCTTTGAGCAGTTAAAAGCTTGAGCCACTGTTAGAAAATAATATGATGACATTCAAAGTTAATGGCAAGGCAGGAACTGCTAATTTTCCTATTACTTCTTCAGTGAAAGTTTAGTTTCAATGCAATTGCAAACCACAGAGTTTGCTTTTTTGGGTAGAAAATGAGGAGAAGAACAAGCAATCAGCACTCTCAGTAATGAGGCCATTAAAGTAGAGAAGCCCAGCACAGTAACTTAGCACAGCATGAGTACATCCACCAGGCCTCTCCTTCAGTGGATGCCATGATCACCAGATTGGAGAAGCCAGCAAATTAAATACAAAACCACAGTAACACATTAAGTAGCCAAATGAACAGCAACTAAGCATCACTAATGCTATTACTTTAGTACTCAACTTATCAAGCATCCAAAACAATACAAGAGGCTTGCAGAGAAGTTGTTCCTTTCCCTTACCTTTGGCTGTCTGGAATATGGATACTGGATACTTTACCAGGTTAGTGGCTGGCTGATTGCTAGTTTTCTTGAGAGCTGGCTGGCTCCCCTCCAGGCAGACTGCTGGCAAATTTATGTTAGTCACTTCCCTCTCTGTCTCCCCAAATCCACTTCCTAGCAATTTGGGGCCCATTATCCAATCTAATCCTGTCCTCAGTATCAGGGGTTCCTTTTTTCTCCCCAGATTTATTCCTTTTGCACAAGACAATTTACTAACTAAGCACCAAAGTAGCATTACCATCCCACAGAAGTCCATTACCATCCCACAGAAGTCCATTACCATCCCACAGAAATAGTAAAGCTGTAAGTAAACCAGGTTACTCTTTCTCAGTTCTGTAGGCCTACTGACGGTCTGCTATGACTGGAAATAACTTTTTTTTTCAAGCAAATACTGAATATGCTTGGGTGAATTCTGTGGTTATAAGCTTTTCATGATCATTGAAAGGTATCTTTAAGCTGGACACCAGGATGAAGTTCTTTACATAGAGCAGCAAAATACTGGAACAGGTTGCCCATGGATGTGGTGGAGGCCACATCCCTGGAGACATTCAAGATCAGACTCAATGTGGCCCTGGCCAGTCTGGTCTAGCTGGAGGTGTCCCTGCTCACTGCAGGGGGGTTGGCCAAGATGACCTTTGAGGGTTCCTTCCAAGCCAATGCAATAATCTGTGAATCATGTTCAAGTCTGTGTTTTATTAATGACTTCTTCTACCTTCACTCTTTGAATCCACATCCTTTCTCAGCATTTTTTCCAATTGTCACTGCAAAACACTGTATCTATTAACCAAATCTAAACTTACTCTTAAAACTACAAATTCCACATTTAAATGTACACATATATGATACCCTCCTGTGGAATGTAAGAACTTGAGCAGTGGTGAGGGCATAAAGTCACACAGTTTAACTTTCAAACCAGAAGATAATTAGGATTCTAAGCATGCAACTTGATGCCTGTGTAATCACAGAATGTTAGGGGTTCGAAGGGACCTCAAAAGATCATCTAGTCCAACTCCTTTGCCAAAGCAGAACCACCTAAAGTAGGCCATACAGGAACACATCCAGGTGGGTTTTGAATGTCTCCTGAGAAGGAGACTCCACAACCTCTCAGGGCAAATAACAATACATTCTCTTCAATCATCAACATGTTCTAAATGCCTAATATCTCCATGTGTCAGCAACAGAAACTTGACAAGACTGTTAGCAAATGTTACCAAGCTGGTACACAACACCTCTCTTCACTCATGCATAGGTACCTTACCTGAAGTGTTTTGTCAGCCCCACAGGATGCTATTCTTTGTCTGTCCTTAGAAAAGCAGGCATGGTAAACTGCATCTCTGTGTGGACGAACAACCAGCCGGTAGAGGTTCTTCAAGGACTTTTTATTTCTACAGGGTAAGTAGATTTGAGGTCAGCAGGATTTCTTAATGCCTTTTTAGTGTTAAAAATTATCTCTATAAAGGTAATTTTTTTTTTTCCCCCTCACACTTTTTGAGCTGAAGTTTTTCCTCATGTTGAAGTGGAACTTCCTCCGTTCCATTTTCTATCCATTGCCCCTTGTCCTATCACAGGACACCAGTGAAAAGAGACTGGCTCCTTCCTTTTGACACCCACCCTTTCAGATATTGGTAAGGGGGCCTACAAGAAGGCTGGGGAGGGACTCCTCAGGATCTCAGGTAGTGATAGGACTAGGGGGAATGGAATGAAGCTGGAGGTGGGGAGATTCAGGCTGGACGTGAGGAGGAAGTTCTTCCCCATGAGAGTGGTGAAGCCCTGGAATGGGTTGTCCAGGGAGGTGGCTGAGGCCCCATCCCTGGAGGTGTTTAAGACCAGGCTGGATGAGGCTCTGACCATCCTGATCTAGTGTGAGGTGTCCCTGCCCATGGCAGGGGGCTAGGAACTAGATGATCCTTGTGGTCCCTTCCAACCCTGAGTGATACTATTAATAAGCCATAATCATTGAGTAGAGAATACATTATTCTATTTATTTCTATGTAATTATTACTAAATTGTGGCCTTATATATCCACAGCTCCTTCCCATGAGTACTTGAGAATTGTTTCACTTTCCTTCCCCAGGAAAAAAAGAACAGTTCTTAAAAAGGTCCTTTGTATCAGCCAGACATTGTATTTAGTTGGACAGTAGAATAGAATAGAATTAAACAGGTGGAAAAGTAGGGTAGGATAGGGTAGGATAGGGTAGGATAGGGTAGGATTAACCAGGCTGGAAAAGACCTTTGAGATCATCAAGTCCAACCTATCACCCAACACCATCTTATCAACTAAACCATGGCACCAAGCACCCCATCATGTCTCCTCTTAAACACCTCCAGTGACGGTGGAGTATTTCCTTGGATCAAGGGATCAGCAGCCTGACTGCAGCTACTTACATCCATTCCAAATAAAATGTTCCTGTTTCTCTTTGAGCATGGAGCTTGGCTTGTTGATACACCTCTGATGTCTCTGGTTGGCAAAGACCTAGCTGTATGATGTCAGGAAATGGCTCTCTTCCAAGCAGGTGCCCATTTAGAGACAGGAACTCCTGGAAGTTCTCACGTACTGTGCTATCCTGTGTACAGAGCAGAAAGGATTTGATAACAGAGAAAGTGGATTTATTTCCCATGTGCCCTTTGCTCTTTTAATTTTCCATACAGCTAGTATTTTCACAGAAGCACTTGGTTCTATTTTACTATGTAGTTTCATTACATACATCAGACTGAAATGTTGCATTACCCTAACCAGGAGAGCGTGTTGCCCTTCTTTTTCAAACAAAGGATACTGGCAACAGTGCTTTACTCAATAAGCAGTCACTGTGAGATACCTGAAAGGCTATTCCAAGTGGCCAACAAATTTCTACACCTTCTCCAAAGCAGAGTACCATTTTTACACACCATTAGCTATTGAGCTCCTTAGCTATTGAGTTCCATGATCAATTACTTGGCACATACTGAAGTTACAACAAACATTGGAAACAGTTTCCTTCATGTTTCTTCACTTTTCTCTTCTCCAAGATAGTTTTTGACCTAGCACTGGTTTTAGGTTTCAGTTTTTTAAGCTTTCTATCTATCTATCTCCCATACATACATCTAACAGAATACAATTACAAAGTAGAAAAACTTATTTGGAACAGATTGATCATTTACCTGTTAGTATCATACCTTTTGATCCAGGATTGAACTATACTCTACATATTCATGAATCAGATGAGCAGGCCCTACCAATTCTGTTTTAGCTTTAATCCAGTCCAAAGAGAACATCAAGTCACGGAGTTCCTAGGAGAAATACAAATTTAAGTTCAAAGAGGTAAGTTTCATAACAGAATCTACCTGAAGGGCAAAAAGTAAAGCACAGGAAATACCTCAGGTATTTTACATGCTTTGGTATAATTGTCTCTGGTTAAAAACTTAGGCAGATGGCTGTTCCCAGCATTTTACTTGGTCAGGTGTGAAAATTCAGAGCATAGAAAGCTAAGCTTGTGATTTGAATGCAAGGGATTGCTCTTTGATACAGCCAGGCAGAGAAGGGATGGTGGCACAAAGCACATCTTGACTTTTGTAACCTGCTTTAAGATACAGCTATAAAAGGCTCTTCTAGTCCAGCCTTGCAAAGATCACTCTGCTGCTAACAGTGATCTGTTGTTCTTCCTAACAGATGCTGAATTTGAATGAAAGCAAAAAAAAATCCAGTCTTATAGAATCATAGAGTAGTTTGGGTTGGAAGGGATCTCCAAAGGTCAGCTAGTCCAACCCCCATAGTTGCATTTCATTTAAATACACTGAAATTAAAGAGTCTGAGATAGTAAGTACAATACAACCCCCCACCCCAGATTTGTACTCCACAGTACTTATGAAAGTTCCTAAGCACAGAAAGTGTATTTGACATCATGAGTCAGCCAGATGAACCATCTCAAAAAGAGGTTGAGCTGAAAAGTTCTGAGTTCATGTGAAACAAATCAGTTAGCAACCAGGACCAAATGCTATGCACAATAGGATTCTAAACATGTTGCAGTGAAACTGCTGAAGCATTCATTTTCCTGCGTGGTTTGCATCTTACTCTTGCTCAGTACCTAAAGAGCAGTAGGTGACCAAAATGGCAGTAAGTTTTCAAAGGTGCCAAGGCAATCTTGGGAACAAGAGATTGCTCATCTAACTTTTGATGGATTTCTTTTGTGGCTGTTGAACTCTAGTGATGCAGAAAATGAATTTTTAAACACACATCAGTGTGACATAAGGGGAAAAAAACCCAAACAACCTAACAATACCTGTGTAGGAAAAAGAAGAAGATTCATCAAATTCTCTGAAGGAATCAATTTAATTGAATTATCATGCAATAAAGCAAGCCTGAGGTTTCAAAAGGTTTAGAGAGGATTTCTTCTCAAAGCTTCTTAAAAGAACCAAAACAAACCAAAACCCAAACCACACAAGTTACTGTGATACAAAAATAAGAAATCTTCTCAAGAACAGCCAAGACATAAAGGGTGGAAATAAAGTTCTGTTCATAGCAGACAGTGATTATCAATGGAGCAACTCTGTGTTCAGTGTTTACCCATCTACACAAACACTTGGGAGAGGAGAGGTTCAAGTGGAAAAAGGGGGGAAAAGTTGGGAGAAAAGCAAGGGTAAGGGTGGCTCAAGAAGAGAAATAAAGGACATCAGTCAGAACTCACCTTCTCCATGTTGGCACCAGCCATGTGATAGGCTAGAAAGTTGTACCAGTACATGCAATCCTCTTGAGATGGAACAGGTGTATTAAGTTTGTAGTATTTCTTGTACTGATTTACTATGTTTTTATGTAGCTCCTACAATGGGAAAAGCAAACCACACTGTCAAGTAATATCATGGCAAGGTATGGACTAGTTTCAGTATCAAAGAATTGTAATAATGTTAATATTATGTTGTGTATATCTAATATTGTTCCAACAAATGAAATGGAAAAAGCTTGCCCTCCAAAACTGTACACTTAACCTAATTTATTGCTTAAGACTTCTCCAGAAGCATTCTCTGGCTATTAAAGAACAGAGAAGCAAGCTGTCAACCTTCCTTCTTAGGTGGAGAACAGCTATCAAATCACTCTTCACATTAAATATGAGTAGTCAACAAAACAAAAAGATGCTTACATAAGGAGATCTAAAGAAAGTCTAAACATTTTGCCTTTTCTTCATATCTATTTTGCCCTGTCCTTCAGCACTGAGAAGTTTATTGGGCCCAACTCCTAGGTCCTCTCCCTGTAAGTACTGCCTTAGATTGAAAAGAAAAAAGGAGTTGAAAGTACTTCTCTCTGTTAAAGAGGAAACTTCCCACCCCAGTAGGTTCTTGATGCCTTTGACATCATCAGTGGAACATTCCACCTCCTGCTGGAGACATCTTTGATAGAGAAATAATGGATATAAAGTCTACTCTCAGTTTAGTTTCTTAGTTCCAAACTGAACTCCACATTGATCTCCCCAATTCAAGAGACAGGGATCTGCTGAAGAGAACCCAATGGAGAGCTACAAGGATGACTAAGGGACTTGAACGTCTCTCTTATGAAGAATGACTGAGGCCGTTTAGTCTGGAGAGAAGAAGGCTGAGAGGGGATCTTATTAATGTCTATAAATATCTGAGGGATGGGTGTCAAGATGAAGGTGCCAGGCTCTTTTTGGTGCCCAGTGACAGGACAAGGAACAATTGGTATAAGCTGGAACACAGGAGGTTCTGCCTCAACATGAAGAGAAACTTCTTTCCTGGGAGGGTGCTGAAGCACTGGCACAGGCTGCCCAGAGAGGCTGTGGAGTCTCCTCCTCTGGAGACTTTCCAAATCTGCCTGGACATGTTCCTGTGTGTCCTGCCCTAAGTGATCCTGCTTTGGCAGGGGGGTTGCAGAGGATGATCTCAAGAGGTCCCTTCCAACCCCTACCCCTAATTCTATCATGGAATCACTCCACAGCTTCAAGTTGAAAATGTCTTTAATCAGTCAGCATAAGTTTAACTGCATTGTGGACCTACTCTGGGAAACTACTTTGATACTACTTAACAGAAAAACATTTTCTGAGGAATGCCCACCTTCAGAGAGTCATAGAATTGTTAGGGTTGGAAGGGATCTCAAGGATCATCTAGTTCCAACCCCCCTGCCGTGGGTGGGGACACCTCACACTACAGCAGGTTGCCCAAAGCCACATCCAGCCTGGCTGCAAACACCCGCAGGGATGAGGCTTCCATCACCTCCCTGGGCAACCTGTTCCAATGTCTCACCACCCTCATGGGGAAGAACTTCTTCCTAACAAGTCAAGGTACAATGAAGTGGATTAGTCAGTAGCCTACCTGAAGCTGGTTGCGATTCTTCTCTGTAAGAAAGTCAAGCTGAAGATCATGTAAATAATAATGGAATGACTTCCCATTACGGTCACAGAACAACAGTGACTTGTTAACAAATTCCTGCAGTATATCTTCAACTTCTTCAGTTTCCATATCCCAAAGAATACAGAGAACCTAAGCAAGCACATCAAAACAGGAATGAGTCAGAATTCAGAGGTAATGACATGTATAAATATCAGAAAGGCTACTAACTGAGGGACAACAAAACACATACTAACAAATACAGACATATTACAAATGGTAACAAACTCAGTAACTTCTCAATTCTTCCATAGCAAACTACAGGATAAATAAGACATCTCATCTTTTGCCTATTTGTGCTGATTTATGGTGAGCAAATCTTTTTCTTAGTGGAGACAAACTTCACCTAACAGTTTGCAAGCCTTCAGAAGCTCAATTACAATCTAATTAGAGAGCTATATAAGAAATGTACATTAAACTTAAATATTATTAGGTTGGAAATAAGGAGGATGTGAGGATGGTGACATACTGGAACAGGTTGCCCAAAGAGGCAGTTGAGGCCCCATCCCTGGAGACATTCAAGGTCAAACTTGACAGGACCCTGAGCAGCTTGGTCTAGTTAGAGATGTTCCTGCTTTCTGCATGGGGCATGGACAAGATGACCACTGAGGGTCCCTTCCAACCCAAAGCATTCTGTGATCATGAATACATCTTTTTTCACTCAGTTTTTTAGTTTCCCTCATGACAATAAAAGTCATGAGACAATAATGGGTCCAACAGCATAAGTAGAATCATAGAATCAACCAGGATGGAAAAGACCTCAGAGTTCAGCAAGTCCACCTATTACCTAACACCTCATGGCTAACTAAACCATGGCTCCAAGTGCCACATCCAAGCCTTTTTTAAACACCACCAGGGACGGTCACTCCACCACCTCCCTGGGCAGCACATCCCAATGGCCAATTACTTTCTGTGAAGAACTTTCTCCTCACCTTGAGCCTAAACTTCCCCTGGAGCAGCTTGAGACTGTGTCCTATTGTGCTGTTGCTGGTTGTCTGGGAGAAGAGACCAACCCTCACCTGCCTACAACCTCCTTTCAGGTAGCTGTAGAGAGCAGTGAGGTCACCCCGAGTCTCCTCTCCTCCACCCTAAACACCCCCCCAGCTCCCTCAGCTCTCATAGGGCTTGTGCTCCAGACCTCTCCCCAGCCTTGTTGCCTTTCTCTGGACACATTCAAGTAAAACACAACAATTACACCTTTCCTGAATTCTTTTGTTTGTATCTCACTAGTTGTGAGACTTGCAAGGTAACAAATATCACTGTTTTTATCTCACTAAAGCTTACAAGAGTTCCACACCACTGTTATTACCTTAGTAGGTACTTTAACATCTTTTGGGAGGACAGAGAGGTCTTTATAGTAGTCTTTATAATTGTCATTCAGCTGCTCAACACTTATGGACATTGCTTCATCAAGGGCTTCATAATCGTAAGAAGATGATTTTCTTATTCTTTTAAACTGCTTATTCTGCAGCTGCCTGAGATAGTATTCCCAGCGACTAGGGAAGTCTCGTAGTAATGCACCGATCAAGGATATCACAAGAGGAGAACCTGTAGGAAAAGATTCATTTCATTTTAGAGGCTTTTGAAGAACACAATCCTTTTGTCAAGTAGCTGTGATGAAATTCCTGGGGTGTGGAGGACAAACAAAACCCTGTAGACGTCTGCAAACTCACCAAGTTTAAGTGTAATGAGGGGACAGGAGGAAAATATGCTGAAGAAAGCTGCTTGGAAAAATCAACATGAAACACTAAAATAAACAAACAAAAACTCCAAAGCATTTAACTTTTACTTAAGACATGGAGTATTAAAGAGCAATCCCTCCCCTATTTGTAAGTCAAACCCCAGAAGTCAAAAAAAAGTACATTCAGTGGTAAATGGTATGTTAAAGAGCAGCAAGTGTACCTTTACATTCCCTTACAAGGAGGTTGGCTTGTTCTGGCAGTTCTGATATTTTCATATTCACAAATAGGGATAAAATCTCCAGCCCTTTCTCATGTGCTAGTCCACTTTCCACATGAACCTCGTATTTATTGCCTAGACACAGAAACATGGGAAAAAAATATCAGAGAATGAGAGAAATCCTCTGGAAATTGAGAGTATTGTTCAAGCACAACGTGGAGCAAAGTCCTGGCTCATGATATTCTGCAGAGCAATTTATATGCTTAGCAGCAAGGAGAGTGTATACTTATCAGAAGCAAGTTTGCATTAGAGAAACAACAAAATTAAGCTATAATCTCATAATTAGAAATGCATTATGACTGCTCAATAGTGTGATCAGTCTACCAGCAGCAGTGTCAGGGGTTAATTTATCCTCTTGAGAATCACTGCACTGCTCAGCAGGAACACGAAGCCTTCAGGGTAGCCTACAACATTTATTTCACAAAGAGCACATGAAGTGCTGCAGAGCAGAATTCCAAAACTTGTGCACAAGTTGATAGGAATAGATTCTTTCCTTCTTTCAGGTTGCTTTAAAAGCTTCCAAGAGCAAATTGCATAGATAAACACACACAGTCTGTGGTGCAGGAGAGGAACTGCTCCTTACCGGCCACAGCGTCTGTTACGCTCCTGTCCCTGCTGGTGATGAGAACCTGACATTGATTATCAAATGCTTTTAATACCCAGGAATCCCAAATGTCATCCAGGATCAAGAGAGACCTAGAGCAAGAAGAAATATTGCAGATTTTAGGTCAACTATCAGTGCTAAAATACAGCATTGCATTTTACTAATGAAAGAATACTTTCAGTATTTACAATGCACAATTTTTAATATAAATATGCAAAATATCTTAAGAGAGGACATTAAACACAGCCAGAACTTATCCAGGACAAGCCTACAATGTGTCCCTTCAGTTACTCTATTACAGAGTAAACACCTCCAAGGATGGTGACTCAACCTCCTCCCTGGGCTGCCTGTTGTAACATGCCTCTAGCATCTATCTTTCAGCTTCTGTACACTTATCTGGAGTTACTCTGTTCTCACATGTAAGTCACAGGAAGTTAGGGATTGGAAGGGACTTCTGGAGATCTTCAAGTCCAACACCCCTGCCAGAGCAGGACCATAGAATCCAGCACAGGTCACACAGGAACACATCCAGACAGGGCTGGAAAGTCTCCAGAGAAGGAGACTCCACAATGTCTCAGGGGAGCCTGTTCCAGTGCTCTGTGACCCTTGCAGTAAAGAAGTTTTCCCTTATGTTGAGGTGGAACTCCCTATGCTGTAGTTTACATCCACTGCCCCTTCTGCTATCACAGGGTGCAAGTGAGCAGAGGCTGTCCCTTCCTTCTTGACACCCAGCCCTCAGATTTTTATATACATTTATTAGATCCCCTCTCAGTCTTCTCTTCTCTAGACTAAAAAGCCCCAGGTCTCTCAGCCTTTCCTCATAAGGCAGCCCTCCATCCCTTAGTTAGAAAATGTTAACCCACATCCTGACACAAGAATTACAATTCCAGAAATCTTCTTAGCTTCACCTAATTTTGTGCAGGAAAATGGAAAAACTAGAAGAGTTAGGAAGCAGGGGTGGTTTTTAGTTTGTTTTTTTAAGTACACATCACAGATACATGCAACCACACCACAGACACCTTTAGATGGTTAGACCAAAGTTACTCTGCAAGGCTTTATCAGTAACTGACATCACCTGGGATACTTCCGTAGCATCAGCAAACGCAGACGATCTTTAGCCTCCTCAATGTTAAGCGGTGGCCTTTGTGAAAGGGTAGAGTCATGTTCTAATCTACTACAGAGATTCTGAAGTTTTATTAGGAGCCCTGCTTTGTCCTGCTTTCCAACAGAGATCCAGTGGACTCCTCCTGGAAAGCAATCTAAGAAGAAAAGCAATCTCAATCATGTTAGGCATTTAACATCAGAAATCATTAGTAGCAGTTTACAACAGCAATCAGTAATTCTATTTCCAATTAAAATATAAAACTCTCACGGTCTATTGCAAGCCAACCTTGCAACTCTGCCATCAACTCAGATGGTGCTACAAGAACACTATTTTTCCTTTAGAAAAGGTATAGGCTATGTTGAGCAAGCTCCCAGAGAGAATTCACACTGCCACGGATTGTTATCCCCCCTCTCCACATTGCCTTCCTGCCTTCCCTTGACAACCCCTTCTGCTTCTATCTTCCTTGCTAATCTGACTTAGCATTTACTTTTTTAACCCTGTACTAATGCAGGAGTTCAGAGTTTGGGATGTGAAAATTATCCCCAAACAGTGAATAAGAAGGCATCTGGAAGAATCAGCAGTAGCAGAAGATGCTGTAGTCTCAATCCCTGATTAACATGAGGTGATTCTCCTTCTCTACTCTGCTCTGGTGAAACACCACCTGCAGTACTGCATCCAATTCTGGTGCCTCCAATACCAGAAGGACATCAAACTGTTGGAGTGGGGCCAGAGGAAGGCCATGAAAATCATCAGAGGGCTGGAGGATCTCTCCTACAGGGACAGGTTGAGAGAGCTGGGGCTGTTCAGCATGGAGAAGAGAAGGCTCCAGAGAGACCTTATAGTGGCCTTCCAGTACCTGATGAAGGGGGCCTAGAAGAAAGCTGGACAGAGACTTTTTACAACGGCTTGTACTGATAGGATGAGAGGGAATGGATTGAAGCTTGAGGAGGGCAGATTTAGACAGTATATTAGCTAGAAATTCTTTATGGTGAGGGTGATGAGACACTGGAACAGGTTTGCCCAGGGAGGTTGTGGATGTCCCCTCCCCGGAGGTGTTCAAGGCCAGGTTAGATGAGGCCTTGAGCAACCTGGGCTAGTGAGAGATGTCCCTCCCCATGGCAGGGGGGTTGGAACTAAATGACCTTTGAGATCCCTTCCAATCCAAATCATTCTATGTTTTCTAAAGTCCAAGTCTCACTTGCCTCTCCAAATGACCTATGCTGGGGGGGGGAAGCAACAACTTAAATAAATCTTTCATGTTTTCATTTATGACCTGCTTTAAGCCAGAAGTGATACTAGTGTCATCACTCCACAAATGTCTGCCATGATTAAAATAGATGCAAAAGTTAGAACAAGCTTTTTTAAACTCCCATAGCAAGGGAAAGACACTGAGGACTTCACAAGCAGTGCCCAAAAGGAATATAAACCAGATATGAGTATTTTGCACTTAGAAATAATTTCAATTCAAGGATGTAGCAGCTTTCATAGACCAAAGCAGACTGCAAGTGAGAAGCTATTCAGGTGGTTTTCCTATAAATTAATAAAATAGTGGTTACAGAGGACTATATATATGGTTATGCAAGCTGTAAGTTGCAAGCAAGTATTTCAGAGGCACCTAAGGAATTTAGAACCTAAATCCTAAATTACTTCCAAGGTGACAAGATGCTTTGCCATCTATGTTTAATACATGGATACCTGTAGTAATCTTTATACAAGTACCTTCCAAGAGCTGATGATCCCTTAAAGCTTCTGCTGTTAAAACAGTCTTCCCACAACCTGCCATTCCATAAACTGTGACCCAGCCTGGATCACTTCCCAAGCAGTAGAGCTTCTCTTGAATAGCTTCTACCAGCTTTGGCCGGGTGACGAACACAACTGGTCTCTGTGGCACACCTCCTTCGCAGAGAACTGTTTTCACTGAAGTGAAAAACCAATATACATGGCAATAAAGAATCAGTTCTAAACAGGATGCCTCTTCAAGCAATGCTCCACCCCAAATAATTAGTGGATTTGCCCCTACCCCCCAAGACTAGTGTCCCATACAAATGCTCTAAAAACTACCGGACTCACAACATCAGACCTGAAAAATTACTGCTTTCTGGGCATAAATTGCTTAGCAGGTAGCAAGCCTCACATCTACAGTAGTGTTACAATTAATAACTACATGAGGCATGCTAGTTTTATCAAATCCTAGAACTGAAAAGATAATTCACAGTAGAAACAGTGACAAACACAGGAGCTCAACATTGTTACACCAAGTGGCTATGGAGTCACTTTCTCAGCCATAGCTCCTGCCCTACGAATGCAGCAGAGGAGAAAGGCTTTTACTTTGTAGTTAACATCACAGCACTGTGGTCTGAGGAAGACTTCCTTTGATCTAAGCTAGGGCAGCACGACTAGCAACAAAGCAAGCAAAGTACAGCAGGAAATGTGCACTTTATCTGTCCTCTGCTGCACTTATACAGTGCCATATTAACACTGATAAGCTTGATTACTCAGGTAATCAAAATTCCACACACCCGTGAGACGAGTAAATATGGCAGTCAGTCACATGCAGTTTGAGTCACATGCAGTAAGAAAGTTCTTCCCATTAGAAGCTACCATTTTTTTTCAGGTCAATCAGACACTGCTGACAATGTAGGTAAAACTTGGGAACTTAAGTAGGGCAACTAAAAGATCTGGTGGAGAGAATTAAGCAGCTAGATAAACTACTGGAATGTAGGTTGACTCTTCCAGATAGATGTCAGAATTTTGGGGGCTACAACTTTTATGTTGGGTTCAGCTTCTTTTACACATACAAATAAGTGTCTTTCTTTCATGTACCACAACATTATTACAATTTAAAGCAGATTCTGAGAGCTTCAGGTTCCCTCTCTTTTAAAATAAACACCAGTTAATATGAACAGTTGCAAGATGACCTACAAAAGTTGTTTTGTATTAAATATATGAAATACAGAATTCCTGATTACTACACTACCAGAGCAAGTGAAAGCACCAACTCCTTTTTTCCATTGGAACAGGCATTACAGAGAGTCACTTAACAAGGAATAAAAAAGGCAACTTGTCTGCACTTCCAAGCACTGGGATTGCTGTAGTTACACTGACCATGTGAAGTCATTCCATCCATTGAACTCTTTCTGTTACCAGAGGAGACTGGAGGGATGCCGTCCTGAAGAAGCGCAGCAAGATCTCTGTAGCCTTCATGAAGCAGTGCATTATAAAAGGATCTATAGGAGTTATTATCTTTTGTAAGAATAATGTTTATTAGCATTGCTGCTCGCTCCTCCTGTGTGCTCTAGAAAAAAATATTGAAAGACATCATACAATTATAGAACTGCTGAGGTTGGAAGAGACCTTAGAGATCATCAAGTCCAGCTGCTCACCTGGAGCTCACGATCCCACCACTGCTGCTGAACTAAACCACATCCCTCTGCACCACATCCATGACTTTTAAATGCCATCAGAGATGGTGACTCCACCACCTCCCTGGAGAACCTGTTCTAATGCCTGACAGCACTTTCTATGAAGCAGTTTTCCTTAATATCCAACCTGAACCTCCCCTGGCAAAACTTGAGGCTGTTTCCCCTTGTCCTGTCACTGCCTGTGAGAAGAGGCTGACCCCCACCTTACTACAGACTCTTCTGAGATAGATATAGGTGATGGAGAGGTCTCTCCTCAGCCTCCTCTTCTGAAGGCTAAACAATCCCAGTTCCCTCACCCATTCCTCTTAAGACTCGAGGCCATCACTAAAACTAAAAGATCCTAGATATCATCTAATCTATCACTTACAGACTGGATATAGTTACAGAAACAGCCTTCAACCTGACCAAGCCTTTAACCTTACAAAGTGCAATAAAACCTGCCTGCCAACCACACACTTAAGAACTTGCTGAATGCAAGAATGAGACAGAAATTCCTACTTTTAAAATGCATGACAGGACATGTGAATAGACTAGGAAGATAAACAGCAGCGAGAGATGGCTCTACCTGTTGTCTCACTCTCTCCTCCTCCTGCAGTGTTAGCACCTCGTCAGAAATCATCCGATCCATAATGTAAGCAGTCTTGATGTCTCTCTGCAAAGCTTGGCGATTCATAAGTAAATAATTTCTGCTTTTGACATCCATATTTTCTTCAGCGCGAACAAGAGGGAGATAGGGGGGGAGGGGGAAAAGTCACCTCAGGACCATAACATAACAAACAAAAGTTTTAAAATAACTTCCGCATTCGTAATTTTGAAATCAGAAACAGTATTTTGAAATCAGAAGAAGCAGCAGGGCAGCTGCGTTTGCGGAAAACAGCGAAATCTTCAGGCAGGCTCACACCGCAGGCAGCGCAACAGCTGCCCCTGGATCAGCCTGCGATGGAATGCCTCTTCCGCTGACACAATTTCCTATCTTCGCCGAAAATAACAAGGCGAGGAAAGTCTTTCACCCCGTCTTTATCCCTCCTTGATGTGAAAGCTTCTCAGTCGAACGAAATCCAGGTTGAATCATAACAATAAAGCCACACGAGAAGGAAATAGAAGCAAGCACCCACAGCCATCTATAACAAAGGCTTACCTCACACCCAGGCACGCCCCGCCACAGCCGCAGGGAGAGCGAAACAGAAACCGGAGCGCTCCGAGCAGCTCTCTGCCCTCCCCACCCGCCCCGCAGGGCCGAGCCCAGGTGTGACAGTTTTCGGCTGTGCCTTTAAGGAAAGGACTTTTCTCACTACCACAGCAGGGGCCCCCGCCCTGCTATCTCCGCAGCAGAGAGCTCTGGAGCTGGGGGCTGGAGTCAGCCGCAGGGGTGCCGCTGCGCAGCCACCCAGGAACGACCCTTCCGGCTTGTCCTGCCTCACCCTGCCCTACCCTGCCCTGCCTTCCTCCGCCACCGCCGCTCACCTGGCGCGCACCGCGGAGCCGCCAGCTGCCGCCGGCTACAAGTTGTCGCCTCGCCCTGCGGGGAAGTCCCTGCCCTGCGGGGAAGTCCCTGCCCTGCACGGAGCAGCGGCGCGACGCCAGCACTTCCTCCTTCCGGGCACGGACTGAAGGAAGGGCCGGCCCGGCCCGCCACCCCCTGCCCGGCAGCAGCCCGGCCCCGACCTGCGCCGCACGGAACAAAGCCCCGCGCTCCCGCGCAGAGCCACGGAGGCTCAGCTGCGCGTGCCGGCCCCGCTCGCCTGCCTCGGCGCTGGCGGCGGGAGCGCGCCTGACGTGGCGCTGGGGGCGCGGCTGCCGGCGGCTGCCAACGGCCGCAACGGGCGAGGCGCCAGGTGCTGGCCCGGCGCGGAGGTGGAGCTCCGGGGGGTGCGAACGTGGGACCGGCGGGGCGGGCAGGCCGGCCAGCCCTTCATGCTCTCGCCGCCTTGCAGCTGGGTCCGTAGGAAGCGTCGAGGGTACCGGAGGTGCACCGGTGGGGAGGGGGAAGGTGGCCCGAAGTGGCAGGGCCGCGGGAGGATGGGCTGTCGCCGGGGCTGGGTGGTGTCCGGCAGGCCGACCCCGAGGGCAGGCGGGGAGCTCCCGGGCTGGGGGGGCTGTGTCCTGGGAGCCCCGAGGGCAGAGTAGAAGTGCCCTGGAGGGGAGGGAACAGTCGGTCGCGTTTTGGTGTCCCGGGAGGGGCGCAGGCAGGCCCGGGGTGACGGTGAGGCGAGAGGGGGGTCGGGAGGAATGGGATGCTCGGGAGGGTCTCTGGTTCCTCTGCACTGCCTGTGAAGGTGTCCTTCTAAAGCTGAGTCGTTCCTGCATTACACTACTTCGCTAGCTACCGTGCAGACTTTTTAATTTTAACCTCATTATACGTGCTCTCAATCCCAAAGGTGCTCTGAAAGTTATAAAAATAACACTTTCGCCTTCTCTTCTTTTGAGAGGAAGAGGTGGGATTTTTCTACATCCTTCAAACTCGGAGCATGCAACACGAGTGGCAGTAACGCATAATAACCCAGAAAGAAACAACATTTTTGTCTCAAAACTGTGCTGAACTGAATCCACCAGGGATCCAAGTCCCTTTTGAGCAGTAGGGTGAAAGATTCTGGGCTTGAGAACTCCACATTTGGTTAGAATATGAACTTTTGTACTCTGAAGTTGGACAGTCAATTGCCTGAATCTGTTCAAACCTTCATTTTTACCAAAGAGGAAATGACAGGTTTTGTTTCATGCACTGTTTCATTCATCTTCTGTATTTTCCAGGTAATGGCTTTCTGTTAACTGATGTCTCTGGTTTTACAGATGAGAGGAAAGCATTACAACGTTTCTAAGTTAAAGTTTGATTTGCAATCTCATTTTCTAAACCTGAGAAAATGAATTCCCCCCTTTGTCATGTGAAGTTGTTTGTTTCTAAAAGAGATTTACAAATAAAACAAGATAGTGAAGTTGCTGATTGCATTGTGACAGTGAACAACTAGGGGGAAAAAAAGAGGCAGCCATGCTTTCAGTCCTTGTGATGTTACCTATAGGTTTTAAATGGTTTACGTGCAACAGATGAAATGTTTCTGGAAAGATGACATTAGCTCAAGTTTGAAAAGTCAGTTCAGTGTGAGAAAACATGGAAACAGTGCTCTGTAGTATAGAAAAACATTCACAAAGCCTTAGGACACTTTCCAAAAGTTCAAATAATGCATAACTAAAGGGCAAAAGGTGTATTTGAGGATGTTTGGAAGACCTTTTTGGGTTTGCCTTTTATTTTTCCCCCCTCCTAGTTGTCTCTTCTGCTTTAAAAGAAAAACAACAAAATGTCTGAAATTAAGCAGAGGAAAAAAGGATTTTCTTCACCCAAGACCAATGAAGGTTCACAGAAGGTTGAGAAGCATAATAATTTTGGGAAGATGGCGAGTCCCAGGACCAGCAATAATCGGAACACGTTTTGGATGGACTCAAGGACAAGCCTGAGTGTAATTTCCCTTGCTCTTTGCCTGGTGCTTTCCTGGTAGGTAACTCTCTAAAGTGGACTTTACTGTTTTCTTTTGTATTCTACCCTGTATTAGGTCACAGGCAATATGAATAGTTACATTTGAATATAGTGCTTGGGTTAAGTGACTACAGATGCTTGTTAAAACTAGAAGGATCAAGAAGAGAAGAGCAGTATCCACAAGTGTGCAGTGAGGGATTATAGAAGCTGGATTTCTTCTGTCATGTTGACAGGCTGAAAGGTATCCTGCTCATGAATTGTAAATACCTGCTTTGGAGACTACATGTAACTGAGGAGCAACTTAATTCATAAATTCCTAGAATGGTTTGGGTTGGAAGGGACCTTAAAGATCATCTAATTCCAATCCCCCTGCCGTAGGGGGATTCTACTAGCCCAGGTTGCTCAAGGTCTTATCCAGCCTGGCCTTGAACATCTCCAAGTAAGGGGCATCCACAACCTCCCTGGGTAACCTGTTCCAGTGTCTCACCACCCTCACTGTAAAGAATGTCTTCCTAATACTGAGTCAAAGTCTACCCTCTTCCAGCTTCAATCCATTTCCCCTCATCCTATCACTGCAAGTGTTTGTAAAATATATCTCTCCAGCTTTTTATTGTGTAGACCCCTTCAGATACTGGAAGGCTCCTGTGAAGTCTCCCCAGAGCCTTCTCCAGGCTGAACAGCCCCAACTCCCTCAGCCTGTCCCCATAGGGGAGATGCTCCAGCCATCTTCACAGCCCTCCTCTGTGAACACAAATCCCTGCAGGAAGAGATGGCTGTGAATCAGGCCCTGGAACACTTGGATATGCTAATGATGCAGTTATGTTTACTGTTTATTTCTCTGCAGGTTCTTGTTTCAGCAGTCAAATCAATTTGCTGATATGGAAAAAAAGTATCATTTCCTACGGCAGGAAGCTGAAAAGTTCCTGGATGTGGAAACCAGAGTTAACTTGATTTCGAAGAAGGTAATCATGACATCCTGATTGGATAAGCTCATGTGGACTTCTGCTGTTGTTTTACTTTGCTTCCACTCAGTTAACTGATGGTTTTAAGACACATTTTGATAATGTGTTCTACTTGGCCTGTGGATAGCAGGGCCTTTGGAGGCTGTTTAATGTCACTAAATGTGTCTAATCCATACTATTGGTCAAGTCTGTGAACACAGTGGCTGTATCTCTGTTATTTTGAAGGCACTCAACTATTTTAAACTTATTCATGCACAAACTTCATTTTGCAAGTTCTGGTCTGTCTAGAATTCAAATACAGATTGAATTGAAGACAATACACAGGCAGTTTTCTGTAGCACACCAGCTCAAATCATGTGAACCACAGAATGGTCTGGGTTGGAAGGGACTTCCAAAGGTCATCTAGTCCAACCCCCCTGCAGTCAGTGGGGACATCCTCAACTAGATTAGGTTGCCCAGAGCCCTGTCAAGCCTCACCTTGAATATCTCCAGCAATGGGGCCTCATCCACCTCCCTTGGCAACCTCTTCCAGTGTTCCACTACCCTCATGGTATGGAATGAAAAGCATAATGAAATGATAGCTGTATTTTTCCACTGGTATTTCTGAAATTTTCTTATCCATGTGTGGCATTATGAGGCAGAAAACTTGGGCTGGCTGTCAAATTATCCCCTGTATCTTACAAATCATGATGGGAAGTGCAGCAGGGCTTCTGCCAGTGATGTTTAGCACTGCTCTCATAATGATGTCATTTAGAAATGATGCAACTTGGATATTTATATACTGCACTGCAGATTGCCAAACGTTGCAGGAGATGATTTGTGTAGTGTGGTGTGTTTGGGGGGAAAAAAGAACATGAAAGAGAAGGTGATTGACAACAAAGAAAACAGCATCTGCCCTGTAGAAATTAACACCAACCAACCTCTTCTCTGAGTTTTTCATGCTAGGTTAATCAACAATGCTTTCAAGATTAAATGTGTGTTTATATAGGACCTTTGCTTGTTACAAAGTGGCTTCTGAAGGACTTGATTCTCTGTTAACTGAATGCAAATGGTTTTCTATTCTCGCTTTTGTTAAGTCGACATTGGGCATTGTTTTGTGTTATAAATGCAGCTTGAGTCTTCTGAAAGTATCCTAGAAGAAGCTGCCTCATCCATCTCTGTGGTGACTGAGTTTGAGCAGGAAATCTCTTCTCTTCATAACATCGTAAATGATATACAGAACAATGAAAAAACTCTCTCTGTAAAGATGCAGATCATTAATGAGAAGTTCCAAAATGTTACCAGTTCCTGGAGAAGAAGCTTGGATGAATTGAACACAAACGCTAGCAGTTTAAAGTCTGAAGCCAAGTCCATACATACGGAAGTTGCTTCCCAAATTAATGAAGTTGACCAAAGAATTAAATCCCTTTCAGAAAGAGTAAAAGATTTGGAAGAGAGTACAGCCAGGAATATTAAAACACTAAAAAGGCAAGAAGATGATGAATTCTCTAGAGTTGAACAAAAGCTGGACTCACAAGCAGAGGCAGTTGAAAAGCTAGAAGAACAGCAGAATAGTCTGGTAGCCAAGAACACAGAGCTGAATCAGAAACTTGTGAACTATGAACCTAAAATTGAGGAGTGCAAGGCCCATTTGCCAACAATTGAAAATGCTGTTCACTCTATTCTTAGGTTATCAAGTGAAATGCTAAGTATGGAGAAAAAGATAGAGGACTTGACAACACAGCTATATGCTGTAGAAAATGACATGCTGAAAACTCTTTCTGATACAGCAGAGATGCAAAAGGTTCTTGAAAGCTTACAGGAAAATAACAGCATGTTGAAAATGCAAAATGAAATAGTGGCCTTAGAAGAAGCAGTGCCTGATGTAGAAGTATCTGCAGAAGTAAAAGAAATCACTCCAGAAAGCTACAACTCAGAAAATGAGGAGGAGGAGGATGAGTGAATGTGGAGTTGGGGGTTTCATTGATGAAAGAGCACTTTATAACAAACGGTCACTCCAACAGAAGTTAATGCTAGCTGAAATATTGTCACTAAAGAGGCATTGCATCGGGCTGACAGACCTCTAGTAAAGAGGCTAGAGAGCAAAGAATGTTGTGCTGAGGGAGTGTTTTCTTCAGGATTGTTTTCAGCTTGTTTGTTAGAAGTTCATTTTAATTGAAAAGGAACAAAGTATTCAGGTTTAAAGGGAAAAGTCAAAATGAGAGACAGCAGATTACAATTTCTGTTCCCTTTTCACCAGTTGGTTTTTCACATTGTTACTTTTTGTATTCTATTCTATGGATTTAGGACAACAGTTTAAGTTCTTATCTCTAGGCATGTCACATGTTGAATATTACAATGGTTTTGTGCTTAGGGTGCAAGGTCAGAGTTGTTACTATGATCTCAACGTGCTTTGTGCAGGAAAGCACTGAGTGTGTTTGTAACAGCTGGAGCTTGGACACAGCAGTATAAAAGAAGAGAGTGAATTACTGAGAACCTCTTCTTGTTACCACTGTTCATAGGCACAGGGTTTCATGGCTGGTGTTCTCTTTTTGTTTCTTTGACTTGGTGCAGATAGCTTCCTTAAACCTCATTCCCAGCCTTTTCAACTGCCATAGTTTTGTTCTGCCACTGAGGTTGTTTGACTATATACAGATTTAAGTCCTTATGAACAGATTAGATTCTTCCATCTTTCAATTTGCCAGCTAGGTGTGATCAGTCACTGTGTTAGTTTAGGAGTTCATTTGGTTTGTTATGGAGCTGTTAGAGACAGGTCTTAAGCTTTTCTTAGGTAGAATGTTCTCTGTTAGGGCTTACATGACATGTCTGGTACGGTGTTGCATTTCAAAGGGGGGAAAAAAGCCACTGTGTCACTGTTTCCCAAAATGTGGTGAGCTAAATGCTGCAGAAGCAATTAATGAAAGCCATGGAGTTACATACTAGGAGGGAGGGAATACCTAGGTTATGCACAGGTCTAATAGATATACTTAACACAGGATGTAGACCTACTTAATAGGAGTGGGAGCTGTTCATTGAATTTGATCTCAGGACTACCATAAATTTATGCCTACAGCCTTAGGTCTTGATCATTTCCAACTCCTGAACTCAGGAAAGGAGATTTAATAGAGGCCCATGACATTAGGACATGGTCAGGCTTGAATTCAGTCTTGCTGGGTTTGTAAATTCATTTATTTACAGTCTCTTGAAGGGGTAACAGAGTTTTCACACCAACTTTTCTCAATGTTATGAAGTCTTTCAGTTTCCTATTCTTCTGTATCTGTTTGTATCTATTTACAGTCATACTCAATAAAATACATACTCTGGTTATACCTTATGCCCTGTCCTAGTGCATAATCTATTACAAACAAAATTCTTCTTCCAGAAAAGGTATGGAATAAGTACTTCAAGTTTCCAGTGTTCCCCTCAGCTACTCTGTTCTTTATGGAAATGTTTTACAAATACCTTTGGTTGGTTTTTTTTTTTTCCCCACAACTGTGTTCCAATCTGATTCTACTTCATTTATTTTTGGGGAAGGGTGGTGTGCTCCCCTTTTTAATGTCTGTCATCAACCTCAGCCCTCCTGAAAGCTGAATTTACCTGAGATTGTTTTCAAGGAAACAGTTCTGTGCCCCTGAGGAATGATCAACACTCTCAAAAAGTTCAAAATATTTCTTTCCTTGGTGATATTTTTATTTCTAGTGGAACAAAATGTATGAAAACTAATTGCAGCCTCTTAAGATGTGTTTCAGCTTGCCCATTTAGTGTCTTTTTTTGCTCTCCCAAGTTCGTACTGGGGTTTTAACAGGATAGTATCACTCAAATTTTATCTTTCAGTCTTCCTCTCAAACTTGAAAGCCAAAAAGTAATCACCGAAAAAACCCTAAAACCCAGAAGAGTGAAGTAGCAAATTCAGTCAAAACTCCAACAGCAGTGTGTGTTCCCTCATGGATGCAGGGCTGGCTGTTTTAAGTCATCTTTCTCCTGTGTGTTGGTGGCTATTTAAACAGAAGGGAACCATGCCCAAATCCTTTGGTTTGGTTTTTTCCCTTCTGTGAATGCCATGTTCAAAATACACAGTGTGATCACCAAAACAAACACATCATTGGGTTCATGATTTCTGGATAAGAGAATTTTAAACTGGGCATCCTTTCTAAAATGCTTCTACAGTTGTCTTTCTGGATCACCCAGGTACAAAATCCCCTGTAAATCAGAGGATTGCATTTGGTGACTTGGGTTTTCAGAGGTGCTGTGAAGTCATAGAGCCACCTCCTGCATAGTTGGTTGTGTTCCAACAGAAGTTTATTTCCTAAAGCCAGGGCTTGTGCTTAATTTCTGTATCAGAATAGTTAAGATATTTCAATGAGAACAATAGGTTTGGATTTTGCTGTGTGCTGTTAAGCTGGAGAGCTGGTCAAACATTTGTATTTGTATCCCTCCAGTGTGAAAATACTTGGAACTTCATGGAACAGCTGGAAGACCTTCAAATAGTTTCTGACATCAAACATCTGCAGGAAGATATTGACATGGCCAAAACATCATCTGGCAGCATCATGAACAAGCAAGAAGAGCTGCAGAAGAATTTCACAGCCCTTTTTGGTGCCATTTCAAGTGCTGAAGAAAACACAGCTTCTGTAGCGAGGAACATAACTTTGACAATTGTGACAGTCAAAACCGACATCAGGCGCATCTCAGGCCTGGTCTCAGACATGGCTGTGTTGGCAGAATCCTTGCAAACACTGGAGGATAAAGTAGAAAAAGGTGAAAAGAAGACAGTAAAGACTATAGGTGAGCTGCTTTCCAGTAGCATCGACCGAAGTTCCCAGCTACAGAGCTTGGCCTCCAGCAACGCAAGAAAAATTGAGCAAATGAAGACAGCGCTAGCTGAGGTCAGGAGGGATTTTAACAAGCACTCAGATAGGCTTTTGAATCTGGAAGGTGACAGAGCAAAAGTTCTGAAGACAGTTACCTTTGCAAACGATTTAAAACCCAAGGTGTACAAACTTACAAAGGATTTTGCTACCTTGGAGCCACTGATAAATGACCTGACGCTGAGAATAGGAAAGTTAGTGGACAATGTATTGCAGCAGGAGAAGGAAATTGCTTTGCTCAATGAGAAACTGAGCAATCTAACAAGAGTTCAGAGCAAGGCCAAAGACATGGAAGATGGAATAAGCAAAGTTTCAGGCATGAACTGATCACTGTGAAGTGCCACTGCTGAGAGAATAGCAGTTTGAGCAGTGTTAACTTCATGTTTAGTACTAAGACAACAATATTTAAAAGCTTCCTCTAGGAGCACACTGAAACTTGAGATTTGTCCTCTTCCTTGGAAAAGGACAGAAGAAAAAGTCTTAACTGATGTCAAGGGACAAGCTATGGTGTGAGCAAAACCACACCTGCAGAGATTTGTCTTCCTGAAGGATGACAGGTGCTAGGTTTTATAAATGGCTTCTTTTGTACAATAAACCAGCATTCCAGCACAAAAATGTTCTCACCTTTAGGTTGCTTTCATGAAGGATGCAGGACCCAAGACTGACAGATCTTCAGCTTTCCTGCTCCAAAGGAAGGAAATAAAATTGTGATTTCCAGGCAGAGTTAAACAGCAGCACTGTTACAGCTTTAGAACACAGAACCCTATATGGGGACAATGCTTTCAAAGACCTGCTGATGACTTTCTCCTGGTGGCATGGTATCTGGTCAGCAGTCCTGGGTGGTGCTCATTCATTGCTGCTTAGCCTGTAAAATAGTAGAGGGAGCAGCAGAGAAGTTACTTCTGTCCCTGAAAAAAATGAGACTGATGAGAACCACTTGCAGTTAGGGAGCAAGAGCTGTGTTTAGAACTGGCCAAGCTGTGGCAGGGGGACCTTGAGAGTCACTGGGCATTCAACAGTATGGCTGAAGAGCACAATTTAACTGCTAGGTTAGGGGCTTGTCATTATTGCTGGGCTGGAGTGGAAGAAGCAAAGCCTAAGCAGGGAGCAAACATTCCTCCTCAGCTTCCTCTGCTTACTAAAACTGCATTCCAGTGTGATGGAAGCAATGAGGAGGTGCTAGAGGTCACAGCTAGGGAGATGCCCTGCAGTGAGACAGGACAGAGTTACAAGAGAAATACAGCCAGCTCCCTTGGGAGTCTGGGACTGAGTGTGACTGGAGGGTCTTTCACCAGGGGAGACAGGGTGCAGCTTGACAGGGGTGAGGCCCAGGGGTATTGGGGTCCTGGTGTGTTCCTGACAGGGAGGATGGGCATGCATGCTGGTCTCTGACTCAGTGAGCCAGATGTTGGGCTGGACTCCTTGGTGAGGGGGAGTATGTTTGGCTTTCCCCACTTTGGTTTTGGACCCCTTGGCCAGGGGTGTCATAGTCTGTGCCAAGGCCATGTAGCTATTAAGCTCAGCTATCCAAGGTACTCATATTTGCTATAAAAAGCAGGATATTTATTGTTTTCACTGTGACCTACATAATCTCTATGTAGAGATGTAATGATTTACAACTACTTTTATCATCACAGCCCATTTTAAAATGATATGCAACAAACATTTCAGCAAGTGCCAGCACATTTGATCCGTGGTACAACCCAATACAAACACAGAGGGTGGAGCTGTTACTCCATACAGACCACACACCTCAAGCCAGCTGCAGCAAGAGCAAGAAATGACCTTTTCTCCTTCAGAAAACAATATACACAACCAGCATACACATAATCCAGTTTCACAAAGCACTTTAGGGTTTAGTGACTGGGCTGATCCCAGTTCAAAAGGACTTTCCTCTGCTCCCCTGTCCCATCTTCTCAGCTTTCAGAAAACACCATGAGTCCTATAAAGCAGTTACCAATGACAAAGCTTAAAGGCTACAATTAATTTACATCTTTCAAATGCTGCAATACTACAGTTTGCCCACTGAAGGGTATTTAAAACATCAGTGGGTAACCCTTTAAGCCATAGCAATTTTTACACATTAAACCCTGGCATCTCAAGCATCCAGACATGGCTGAACATCACCAGCAGCAGCTGCAAGGCAATGCTCTTCCCTGCTCAGGTTTTCCACTGAAACACAACACAAGAAGTAGCACTGAGTATAGATTTACCTTGATAAAATTATCTGAGCAAAGAGAAAATGGGTTTAAGATTCTTATTACTGCTGCACAAAGGTGACCCAGTTCCAGAGAAAACTATTTTGCTCCACAGAATGACAGGAGAGCCTTGAGCTCACCAATGGATTACTTAACAATCAGATTACCTCACTGCATGGCCCAAACTTGTCTTACTCTTCTGCTAGCTTTAAAATGTAACAAAAGTGCTTCACTTTCCCAGGAGCAGAAGGAACTTGAGATATTCTATAGCAAAGTCTACAGAGTTAAAACAAGTCTTTAAAGAAAGTGCACTGAGAGTGGTTTTTCCTAACAAACTGAAGCACACAGAGAAGTTAAATCAGCTTTTGAAGTTATCACCAGTGGTCCTGATACAAGACCACATCATAGTTCATGCTCTTCAAGGAAGCTCTTAGGAGCATTTAATGATTTTTGAAATCATTTCAAAGGTTCCCAGTCACAATGAGGCCATAAAATGTAAGGTACTTTTATCATGAAATAGATTTAACACCAAAGTACTTTTGTACAAGTCTTTTATTTAGACTTATGGGATTTGACTTTCCTGTATGATGCAGGGAGCTACCAACCACTCTAAAAACATATTTACTGTGGGAAATGGAGCAGGATTAGATTTCTCTCCCTATTTTGAAAGGCGGCAATTCTAAGTCTCAGCTTTGCTCGTTTAGCATAACCATCTAAAATCCTGGAGGTTTGGAGGGCTTTCCCAGGGGGTGAGAAGCACAACACTGTGTAAAATGGTAGCAAGAACAAATTCCAGCAAAGATGCAGGGGTCAGTGTATCTATACTGCTCCAACAGTGCCTACTCTGATTGTTCTTTGGACTCTGAAGGACACAAGAGGAAGGAGTGGTACAACACAGGTGAATGCCAAGCCAAGTTCAATACCATCAGCTCACATGCTGTAAGGCAGCATATCCAAACAGCTTTGCACACTTCAAGCTCCAGCTCTACCCAGTGAGCAAAGTAGTACTGGATGTGGTGAACACTTAATGGTCTATGAGGCACCTTCTGGATTATTCTCAAGGTAATTATCAGCTGGGGGCTCTTGAACAGGCAAAAACACAGAAGGCAGCATGCTCATCTTTCTGTAAAAAGATGAAAATATTCTGGAAAAAGCAAATTCATTGCCTTAAGGGCAACAAATGTCTCCTCTTGCATGCCTAGAAGCCTGGATTTCTTCACATGAAGGCCCAGAAAGAAAAAAAACAAACAGAACACAACCCAATAAAAAAAGGAGTCTGGCTTCCTGCTCTGCACAAATACATGGTTCAACCAAAACTCGGGGTTAAACTCATTCAGATGCTATCACCTGCCCCTCCCCACCCAAACAGAAAATTCAAACTACGGAAGTACAAATGTGTAGGGAAAAGCTGGCAAGTTTGTCAAGAAGCAAGCCGTTTGTTTAGCTTACTGTGAGCTGCAGTAAGCTGCTAGTGGTCAGCTGTATTTGAGACTCTTTATTAACATCAGCCTGTCTTTTGTTAAGGTAGCAGCTGCTATTTAATTCCACAGTAAAACCAAAAGGACCAAGTTCTTTGGTGTGGTTCAAAGCCCAGCAGAAGCAGAAATTAGTCAAGTAAGCCTAAGTTAGTTGGGATGACCACCCCAAAGTAGAAACAGCTCTATTAGGGGTAAGGTTCCTTTAATATCTCTACTGAGAACACCAATATTATGGCCAGGATGCTCTTACCAGTCTCATTTCAGCCCCTCTACACCAACAGCTTATTAAAGGCAAATAAAACAGTGGACTCAAAGTGCATAAAATTGCAGTTAAGTTTCTGCAGTTCTGCAAGGACAGGTTCTTGGCACTTCCCTGGAAACAGTGAAAGCCTTTTCGTTACGATTCTTTCACGAATTCTCTAGTTCATAAAGTGCAGAATAGGTTAATTGCGTTACATTTTTTTTGGGGGGGAGAGTAGGGAGGAGACTATCTGAGGTATTTGCTGCTAGGATATGAAGCTTACTTACATATGCAGTAGTAAACAGACACTAAGCACTCTGTTTCTCATTTATTTCAGGCAATGACAGTGATAGAATTTCAACCCTCGCGTGAGCTGAGGGCACAGCCAATAATGACATCATAGAGAGTTTGCTTTCTACATAGACAAATATATAAAAGTTTCATGAAACTCATCACTGGGACAGCCAGAATAGTCAGTCCATCAGCTGTCTATTCAGTTAGACCAAGCTTCTTCTTCAGAGATTCTGGCATTTCAGGTGGAGGTGGACGAGGAAGTCTGAAATAGACCTTGACAGAATCATAGATGAACCACTGTAGTGCAGTCAGGGTACCGATCATGATGATACGGGCAAAGAGACCTTTCCATACACCTGGGGAGCAAAGCAAAGCAGGAGCAGGGTTAAGAAGCCATGAAAGAAAGAAGAAATCCTCCCCAGAACACCACACACATTTGATCCAAAGTACATGAAAGAATTGATGTACCTCTGAATCCAAGCCTCTGGAGAACCTGTGAGGCAGAACTGCCCTTTTCTTTGTTCAACACAGACACCACGGAGTCAGCAGGATGTGAAACAATTGCACAGAAGACACCAGCTGAAACAGTAATTCCACATTAGTTCTGCAGTGCTTTACCTGTACCATTACTGCACAG